>NW_025728352.1:627761-1255522 GCF_021461385.2 Schistocerca piceifrons | reverse complement strand
CTAAAACTAGTGTCACAGGAATTGTTCAACACATAGACAGTAGGAAGAATCAGCCTTCTTGTACTTAAGTCGGCATTGTGCCTTTTCTATTTAATTCCAATGCAATTTCTTTGTCTCATCGTCAATACGAAAGTCCAAGGGATACAGTAAACCTGAAGTGAAGCATCGGAATTTTATAACTAGTGTCACAGGAATGGTTCAAAACATAGACAGTAGGAAGAGATAGTCTTCTTGTACTTAAGTCGGCATTGTGCCTTTTCTATTTAATTCCGATGCAATTTCTGTGTTTCATCGTCAATAGGAAGGTCCAAGGGTTACAGTAAACCTGAAGTGAGCATCGGAATCTATAACTAGTGTCACAGGAATGGTTCAAACATAGACAGTAGGAAGAGTCAGTCTTCTTGTACTTAAGTCGGCATTGATCCTTTGTATTTAATTCCGATGCAATTTATGTGCTTCATCGTCAATAAGAAGGTCCAAGGGAGTCAGTAAACCAGAAGTTAAGCATCTGAATCTATAACTAGTGTCACAGGAATGGTTCAAAACGTAGACAGTAGGAAGCGTCAGTCTTCTTGTACCTAAGTCGGCATTTTGCCTTTTGTATTTAATTCCGATGCAATTTCTGTGATTCATCGCCAATAAGAAGGTCAGAGGGATACAGTAATGCTGAAGTGAAGCATCGGAATCTAAAACTAGTGTCACAGGAATGGTTCAAAGCATAGACAGAAGGAAGCGTCAGTCTTCTTGTATTTAAGTCGGCATTGTGCCTTTTCTATTTAATTCCAATGCAATTTCTTTGTCTCATCGTCAATACGAAAGTCCAAGGGATACAGTAAACCTGAAGTGAAGCATCGGAATTTTATAACTAGTGTCACAGGAATGGTTCAAAACATAGACAGTAGGAAGAGATAGTCTTCTTGTACTTAAGTCGGCATTGTGCCTTTTGTATTTAGTTCCGATTCAATTTCTGTATTTCATCGTCAATAAGTATGTCAGGGGGATACAGTAAAACTGAAGTGATGCATCGGAATCAAAAACTAGTGTCACCGGAATGGTTCAAAACATAGAAAGTAGGATGAGTCAGTCTTCTTGTCCTTAAGTCGGCGTTGTGCCTTTTGTATTTAATTCCGATGCAATTTCTGTGTTTCTTCGTCAATAAGAAGATCCAAGGTATACAGTAAACCTGAAGTGAAGCATCGGAATCTATAACTAGTGTCACAGGAATAGTTCAAAACATAGACAGCAGGAAGAGTCAGTCTTCTTGTACTTAAGTCGGCATTGTGCCTTTTGTATTTAATTCCGATGCAATTTCTGTGTTTCATCGTCAATAAGAAGGTCCACGGGATACAGTAAACCTGAAGTGAAGCATCGGAATCTATAACTAGTGTCACAGGAATGGTTCAAAACTTAGTCAGTGAGAAGAGCCAGTCTTCTTGTACTTAAGTCGGCATTGTGCCTTTTCTATTTAATTCCGATGCAATTTCTGTGTTTCATCGTCAATAAGAAGGTCCAAGGGATACAGTAAACCTGGAGTGAAGCATCGGAATCTATAACTAGTGTCACAGGAATGGTTCAAAACGTAGACAGTAAGAAGAGTCAGTCTTCTTGTACTTAAGTCGTCATTGTGCCTTTTCTATTTAGTTCCGATGCAATTTCTGTGTTTCATTGTCAATAAGAAGGTCCAAGTGATACAGTAAACCTGAAGTGAAGCATCGGAATCTGTAACTTGCGTCACAGGAATGGTTCAAAGCATACACAGTAAGAAGAGTCAGTCTTCTTGTACTTAATTCGGCATTGTGCCTTTTGTATTTAATTCCGATGCAATTTCTGTGTTTCATCGTCAATAAGAAGGCCCAAGGGATTCTGCAAACCTGAAGTGAAGCATCGGAGTCTATAACTAGTGTCACAGGAATGGTTCAAAACATAGCCAGTAAGAAGAGTCAGTCTTCTTGTACTTAAGTCGGCATTGTGCCTTTTGTTATTAATTCCGATGCAATTTCTGTGTTTCATCGTCAATAAGAATGTCCAAGGGATACAGTAAACCTGAAGTGAAGCATCGGAATCTATAACTAGTGTCACAGGAATGGTTCAAAACATAGACAGTAGGAAGAGACAGTCCTCTTGTACTTAAGTCGGCATTGTACCTTTTGTATTTAATTACGATTCAATTTCTGTGTTTCATCGTCAATAAGTAGGTCAGAGGGTACAGCAAAACTGACGTGAAGCATCGGAATCTAAAACTAGTGTCACAGGAATTGTTCAAAACATAGACAGTAGGAAGAATCAGTCTTCTTGTACTTAAGTCGGCATTGTGCCTTTTCTATTTAATTCCAATGCAATTTCTTTGTCTCATCGTCAATACGAAAGTCCAAGGGATACAGTAAACCTGAAGTTTAGCATCGGAATTTTATAACTAGTGTCACAGGAATGGTTCAAAACATAGACAGTAGGAAGAGATAGTCTTCTTGTACTTAAGTCGGCATTGTGCCTTTTGTATTTAATTCCGATGCAATTTCTGTGTTTCATCATCAATAAGAAGGCCCTAGGGATTCTGCAAACCTGAAGTGAAGCATCGGAGTCTATAACTAGTGTCACAGGAATGGTTCAAAACATAGCCAGTAAGAAGAGTCAGTCTTCTTGTACTTAAGTCGGCATTGTGCCTTTTGTTATTAATTCCGATGCAATTTCTGTGTTTCATCGTCAATAAGAATGTCCAAGGGATACAGTAAACCTGAAGTGAAGCATCGGAATCTATAACTAGTGTCACAGGAATGGTTCAAAACGTAGACAGTAAGAAGAGTCAGTCTTCTTGTACTTAAGTCGTCATTGTGCCTTTTCTATTTAATTCCGATGCAATTTCTGTGTTTCATTGTCAATAAGAAGGTCCAAGTGATACAGTAAACCTGAAGTGAAGCATCGGAATCTGTAACTTGCGTCACAGGAATGGTTCAAAGCATACACAGTAAGAAGAGTCAGTCTTCTTGTACTTAAGTCGGCATTGTGCCTTTTGTTATTAATTCCGATGCAATTTCTGTGTTTCATCGTCAATAAGAATGTCCAAGGGATACAGTAAACCTGAAGTGAAGCATCGGAATCTATAACTAGTGTCATAGGAAAGGTTCAAAACATAGACAGTAGGAAGAGTCAGTCTTCTTGTACTTAAGTCGGCATTGTACCTTTTGTATTTAATTCCGATTCAATTTCTGTGTTTCATCGTCAATAAGTAGGTCAGAGGGTACAGTAAAACTGAAGTGAAGCATCGGAATCTAAAACTAGTGTCACAGGAATTGTTCAACACATAGACAGTAGGAAGAATCAGCCTTCTTGTACTTAAGTCGGCATTGTGCCTTTTCTATTTAATTCCAATGCAATTTCTTTGTCTCATCGTCAATACGAAAGTCCAAGGGATACAGTAAACCTGAAGTGAAGCATCGGAAGTTTATAACTAGTGTCACAGGAATGGTTCAAAACATAGACAGGAGGAAGAGATAGTCTTCTTGTACTTAAGTCGGCATTGTGACTTTTCTATTTAATTCCGATGCAATTTCTGTGTTTCATCGTCAATAGGAAGGTCCAAGGGATACAGTAAACCTGAAGTGAACATCGGAATCTATAACTAGTGTCACAGGAATGGTTCAAACATAGACAGTAGGAAGAGTCAGTCTTCTTGTACTTAAGTCGGCATTGATCCTTTGTATTTAATTACGATGCAATTTATGTGCTTCATCGTCAATAAGAAGGTCCAAGGGACTCAGTAAACCAGAAGTTAAGCATCTGAATCTATAACTAGTGTCACAGGAATGGTTCAAAACGTAGACAGTAGGAAGCGTCAGTCTTCTTGTACCTAAGTCGGCATTTTGCCTTTTGTATTTAATTCCGATGCAATTTCTGTGATTCATCGCCAATAAGAAGGTCAGAGGGATACAGTAATGCTGAAGTGAAGCATCGGAATCTAAAACTAGTGTCACAGGAATGGTTCAAAGCATAGACAGAAGGAAGCGTCAGTCTTCTTGTATTTAAGTCGGCATTTATCATTTTTTATTTAATTCCGATGCAATTTCTGTGTTTCATCGTCTATAAGAAGGTCCAAGTGATACAGTAAACCTGAAGTGAAGCATCGGAATCTATAACTAGTGTCACAGGAATGGTTCAAATCATAGACAGTAAGAAGAGCCAGTCTTCTTGTACTTAAGTCGGCATTGTGCCTTTTCTATTTAATTCCGATGCAATTTCTGTGTTTCATCGTCAATAAGAAGGTCAGAAGGATACAGTAAACATGAAGTGAAGCATCGGAATCTATAACTAGTGTCACAGGAATGGTCAAAACATAGTCAGTAAGAAGAGTCAGTCTTCTTGTCCTTAAGTCGGCGTTGTGCCTTTTGTATTTAATTCCGATGCAATTTCTGTGTTTCTTCGTCAATAAGAAGATCCAAGGTATACAGTAAACCTGAAGTGAAGCATCGGAATCTATAACTAGTGTCACAGGAGTGGTTCAAATCATAGTCAGTAAGAAGAGTCAGTTTTCATGTACTTAAGTCGGCATTGTGCCTTTTGAATTTAATTCCGATGCAATTTCTGTGTTTCATCGTCAATAAGAAAGTCCAAGGGATACAGTAAACGTGAAGTGAAGCATCGGAATCTATAACTAGTGACACAGGAATGGTTCAAAACATAGTCAGTAACAAAAGTCAGTCTTCTTGTACTTAAGTCGGCATTGTGCCTTTTCTATTTAATTCCGATGCAATTTCGGTGTTTCATCGTCAATAAGAAGGTCCACGGGATACAGTACACCTTGTGTGAAGCATCGGAATCTATTACTAGTGTCACAGGAATGGTTCAAAACATAGACCGTAAGAAGAGTCAGTCTTCTTGTACTTAAGTCGGCATTGTGCCTTTTGTATTTAATTCCGATGCAATTTCTGTGTTTCATCGTCAATAAGCAGGTCCAAGGGATTCAGTAAACCTGAAGTGAAGCATCGGAACCTATAACTAGTGTCACAGGAATAGTTCAAATCATAGACAGTAGGAAGAGTCAGTCTGCTTGTACTTAAGTCGGCATTGTGCCTTTTGTATTTAATTCCGATGCAATTTCTGTGTTTCATCGTCAATAAGAAGGTCCACGGGATACAGTAAACCTGAAGTGAAGCTTCGGAATCTATAACTTGTGTCACAGGAATGGTTCAATACTTAGTCAGTGAGAAGAACCAGTCTTCTTGTACTTAAGTCGGCATTGTGCCTTTTCTATTTAATTCCAATGCAATTTCTGTGTTTCATCGTCAATAAGAAGGTCCAAGGGATACAGTAAACCTGGAGTGAAGCATCGGAATCTATAACTAGTGTCACAGGAATGGTTCAAAACGTAGACAGTAAGAAGAGTCAGTCTTCTTGTACTTAAGTCGTCATTGTGCATTTTCTATTTAATTCCGATGCAATTTCTGTGTTTCATTGTCAATAAGAAGGTCCAAGTGATACAGTAAACCTGAAGTGAAGCATCGGAATCTGTAACTTGCGTCACAGGAATGGTTCAAAGCATACACAGTAAGAAGAGTCAGTCTTCTTGTACTTAATTCGGCATTGTGCCTTTTGTATTTAATTCCGATGCAATTTCTGTGTTTCATCGTCAATAAGAAGGCCCAAGGGATTCTGCAAACCTGAAGTGAAGCATCGGAGTCTATAACTAGTGTCACAGGAATGGTTCAAAACATAGCCAGTAAGAAGAGTCAGTCTTCTTGTACTTAAGTCGGCATTGTGCCTTTTGTTATTAATTCCGATGCAATTTCTGTGTTTCATCGTCAATAAGAATGTCCAAGGGATACAGTAAACCTGAAGTGAAGCATCGGAATCTATAACTAGTGTCACAGGAATGGTTCAAAACATAGACAGTAGGAAGAGACAGTCCTCTTGTACTTAAGTCGGCATTGTACCTTTTGTATTTAATTACGATTCAATTTCTGTGTTTCATCGTCAATAAGTAGGTCAGAGGGTACAGTAAAACTGACGTTAAGCATCGGAATCTAAAACTAGTGTCACAGGAATTGTTCAAAACATAGACAGTAGGAAGACTCAGTCTTCTTCTACTTAAGTCGGCATTGTGCCTTTTCTATTTAATTCCAATGCAATTTCTTTGTCTCATCGTCAATACGAAAGTCCAAGGGATACAGAAAAACCTGAAGTGAAGCATCGGAATTTTATAACTAGTGTCACAGGAATGGTTCAAAACATAGACAGTGGGAAGAGATAGTCTTCTTGTACTTAAGTCGGCATTGTGCCTTTTCTATTTAATTCCGATGCAATTTCTGTGTTTCATCGTCAATAGCAAGGTCCAAGGGATACAGTAAACCTGAAGTGAGCATCGGAATCTATAACTAGTGTCACAGGAATGGTTCAAACATAGACAGTAGGAAGAGTCAGTCTTCTTGTACTTAAGTCGGCATTGATCCTTTGTATTTAATTCCGATGCAATTTATGTGCTTCATCGTCAATAAGAAGGTCCAAGGGAGTCAGTAAACCAGAAGTTAAGCATCTGAATCTATAACTAGTGTCACAGGAATGGTTCAAAACTTAGACAGTAGGAAGCGTCAGTCTTCTTGTACCTAAGTCGGCATTTTGCCTTTTGTATTTAATTCCGATGCAATTTCTGTGATTCATCGCCAATAAGAAGGTCAGAGGGATACAGTAATGCTGAAGTGAAGCATCGGAATCTATAACTAGTGTCACAGGAATGGTTCAAAACTTAGTCAGTGAGAAGAGCCAGTCTTCTTGTACTTAAGTCGGCATTGTGCCTTTTCTATTTAATTCCGATGCAATTTCTGTGTTTCATCGTCAATAAGAAGGTCCAAGGGATACAGTAAACCTGGAGTGAAGCATCGGAATCTATAACTAGTGTCACAGGAATGGTTCAAAACGTAGACAGTAAGAAGAGTCAGTCTTCTTGTACTTAAGTCGTCATTGTGCCTTTTCTATTTAATTCCGATGCAATTTCTGTGTTTCATTGTCAATAAGAAGGTCCAAGTGATACAGTAAACCATAAGTGAAGCATCGGAATCTGTAACTTGCGTCACAGGAATGGTTCAAAGCATACACAGTAAGAAGAGTCAGTCTTCTTGTACTTAATTCGGCATTGTGCCTTTTGTATTTAATTCCGATGCAATTTCTGTGTTTCATCGTCAATAAGAAGGCCCAAGGGATTCTGCAAACCTGAAGTGAAGCATCGGAGTCTATAACTAGTGTCACAGGAATGGTTCAAAACATAGTCAGTAACAAAAGTCAGTCTACTTGTACTTAAGTCGGCATTGTGCCTTTTCTATTTAATTCCGATGCAATTTCTGTGTTTCAATGTCAATAAGAAGGTCCAAGTGATACAGTAAACCTGAAGTGAAGCATCGGAATCTATAACTTGCGTCACAGGAATGGTTCAAATCATACACAGTAAGAAGAGTCAGTCTTCTTGTACTTAATTCGGCATTGTGCCTTTTGTATTTAATTCCGATGCAATTTCTGTGTTTCATCGTCAATAAGAAAGTCCAAGGGATACAGTAAACTTGAAGTGAAGCATCGGAATCTATAACTAGTGACACAGGAATGGTTCAAAACATAGCCAGTAAGAAGAGTCAGTCTTCTAGTACTTAAGTCGGCATTGTGCCTTTTGTTATTAATTCCGATGCAATTTCTGTGTTTCATCGTCAATAAGAATGTCCAAGGGATACAGTAAACCTGAAGTGAAGCATCGGAATCTATAACTAGTGTCACAGGAATGGTTCAAAACATAGACAGTAGGAAGAGTCAGTCTTCTTGTACTTAAGTCGGCATTGTACCTTTTGTATTTAATTCCGATTCAATTTCTGTGTTTCATCGTCAATAAGTGGGTCAGAGGGTAGAGTAAAACTGAAGTGAAGCATCGGAATCTAAAACTAGTGTCACAGGAATCGTTCAAAACATAGACAGTAGGAAGAATCAGTCTTCTTGTACTTAAGTCGGCATTGTGCCTTTTCTATTTAATTCCAATGCAATTTCTTTGTCTCATCGTCAATACGAAAGTCCAAGGGATACAGTAAACCTGAAGTGAAGCATCGGAATTTTATAACTAGTGTCACAGGAATGGTTCAAAACATAGACAGTAGGAAGAGTTAGTCTTCTTGTACTTAAGTCGGCATTGTGCCTTTTGTATTTAATTCCGATTCAATTTCTGTATTTCATCGTCAATAAGTATGTCAGGGGGATACAGTAAAACTGAAGTGATGCATCGGAATCTAAAACTAGTGTCAACGGAATGGTTCAAAACATAGACAGTAGGATGAGTCAGTCTTCTTGTACTTAAGTCGGCATTGTTCCTTTTGTATTTAATTGCGATGCAATTTATGTGTTTCATCGTCAATAAGAAGGTCCAAGGGATTCAGTAAACCAGAAGTGAAGCATCTGACTTTATAACTAGTGTCACAGGAATGGTTCAAAAGCATAGACAGTAGGAAGAGTCAGTCTTCTTGTACCTAAGTCGGCATTTAGTCTTTTGTATTTAATTCCGATGCAATTTCTGTGATTCATCGTCAATAAGAAGGTCAGAGGGATACAGTAAACCGGAAGTGAAGCATCGGAATCTATAACTTGCGTCACAGGAATGGTTCAAAACATACACAGTAAGAAGAGTCAGTCTTCTTGTACTTTATTTGGCATTGGGCCTTTTGTATTTAATTCCGATGCAATTTCTGTGTTTCATCGTCAATAAGAAGGTCCAAGGGATTCAGCAAACCTGAAGTGAAGCATCGGAGTCTATAACTAGTGTCACAGGAATGGTTCAAAACATAGCCAGTAAGAAGAGTCAGCCTTCTTGTACTTAAGTCTGCATTGTGTCTTTTGTTATTAATTCCCACGCAATTTCTGTGTTTCATCGTCAATAAGAATGTCCAAAGGATACAGTAAACCTGAAGTGAAGCATCGGAATCTATAACTAGTGTCACAGGAATGGTTCAAAACGTAGACAGTAAGAAGAGTCAGTCTTCTTGTACTTAAGTCGTCATTGTGCCTTTTCTATTTAATTCCGATGCAATTTCTGTGTTTCATTGTCAATAAGAAGGTCCAAGTGATACAGTAAACCTGAAGTGAAGCATCGGAATCTGTAACTTGCGTCACAGGAATGGTTCAAAGCATACACAGTAAGAAGAGTCAGTCTTCTTGTACTTAATTCGGCATTGTGCCTTTTGTATTTAATTCCGATGCAATTTCTGTGTTTCATCGTCAATAAGAAGGCCCAAGGGATTCTGCAAACCTGAAGTGAAGCATCGGAGTCTATAACTAGTGTCACAGGAATGGTTCAAAACATAGCCAGTAAGAAGAGTCAGTCTTCTTGTACTTAAGTCGGCATTGTGCCTTTTGTTATTAATTCCGATGCAATTTCTGTGTTTCATCGTCAATAAGAATGTCCAAGGGATACAGTAAACCTGAAGTGAAGCATCGGAATCTATAACTAGTGTCACAGGAATGGTTCAAAACATAGACAGTAGGAAGAGACAGTCCTCTTGTACTTAAGTCGGCATTGTACCTTTTGTATTTAATTACGATTCAATTTCTGTGTTTCATCGTCAATAAGTAGGTCAGAGGGTACAGTAAAACTGACGTTAAGCATCGGAATCTAAAACTAGTGTCACAGGAATTGTTCAAAACATAGACAGTAGGAAGACTCAGTCTTCTTCTACTTAAGTCGGCATTGTGCCTTTTCTATTTAATTCCAATGCAATTTCTTTGTCTCATCGTCAATACGAAAGTCCAAGGGATACAGAAAAACCTGAAGTGAAGCATCGGAATTTTATAACTAGTGTCACAGGAATGGTTCAAAACATAGACAGTGGGAAGAGATAGTCTTCTTGTACTTAAGTCGGCATTGTGCCTTTTCTATTTAATTCCGATGCAATTTCTGTGTTTCATCGTCAATAGCAAGGTCCAAGGGATACAGTAAACCTGAAGTGAGCATCGGAATCTATAACTAGTGTCACAGGAATGGTTCAAACATAGACAGTAGGAAGAGTCAGTCTTCTTGTACTTAAGTCGGCATTGATCCTTTGTATTTAATTCCGATGCAATTTATGTGCTTCATCGTCAATAAGAAGGTCCAAGGGAGTCAGTAAACCAGAAGTTAAGCATCTGAATCTATAACTAGTGTCACAGGAATGGTTCAAAACTTAGACAGTAGGAAGCGTCAGTCTTCTTGTACCTAAGTCGGCATTTTGCCTTTTGTATTTAATTCCGATGCAATTTCTGTGATTCATCGCCAATAAGAAGGTCAGAGGGATACAGTAATGCTGAAGTGAAGCATCGGAATCTATAACTAGTGTCACAGGAATGGTTCAAAACTTAGTCAGTGAGAAGAGCCAGTCTTCTTGTACTTAAGTCGGCATTGTGCCTTTTCTATTTAATTCCGATGCAATTTCTGTGTTTCATCGTCAATAAGAAGGTCCAAGGGATACAGTAAACCTGGAGTGAAGCATCGGAATCTATAACTAGTGTCACAGGAATGGTTCAAAACGTAGACAGTAAGAAGAGTCAGTCTTCTTGTACTTAAGTCGTCATTGTGCCTTTTCTATTTAATTCCGATGCAATTTCTGTGTTTCATTGTCAATAAGAAGGTCCAAGTGATACAGTAAACCATAAGTGAAGCATCGGAATCTGTAACTTGCGTCACAGGAATGGTTCAAAGCATACACAGTAAGAAGAGTCAGTCTTCTTGTACTTAATTCGGCATTGTGCCTTTTGCATTTAATTCCGATGCAATTTCTGTGTTTCATCGTCAATAAGAAGGCCCAAGGGATTCTGCAAACCTGAAGTGAAGCATCGGAGTCTATAACTAGTGTCACAGGAATGGTTCAAAACATAGTCAGTAACAAAAGTCAGTCTACTTGTACTTAAGTCGGCATTGTGCCTTTTCTATTTAATTCCGATGCAATTTCTGTGTTTCAATGTCAATAAGAAGGTCCAAGTGATACAGTAAACCTGAAGTGAAGCATCGGAACCTATAACTTGCGTCACAGGAATGGTTCAAATCATACACAGTAAGAAGAGTCAGTCTTCTTGTACTTAATTCGGCATTGTGCCTTTTGTATTTAATTCCGATGCAATTTCTGTGTTTCATCGTCAATAAGAAAGTCCAAGGGATACAGTAAACTTGAAGTGAAGCATCGGAATCTATAACTAGTGACACAGGAATGGTTCAAAACATAGCCAGTAAGAAGAGTCAGTCTTCTAGTACTTAAGTCGGCATTGTGCCTTTTGTTATTAATTCCGATGCAATTTCTGTGTTTCATCGTCAATAAGAATGTCCAAGGGATACAGTAAACCTGAAGTGAAGCATCGGAATCTATAACTAGTGTCACAGGAATGGTTCAAAACATAGACAGTAGGAAGAGTCAGTCTTCTTGTACTTAAGTCGGCATTGTACCTTTTGTATTTAATTCCGATTCAATTTCTGTGTTTCATCGTCAATAAGTGGGTCAGAGGGTAGAGTAAAACTGAAGTGAAGCATCGGAATCTAAAACTAGTGTCACAGGAATCGTTCAAAACATAGACAGTAGGAAGAATCAGTCTTCTTGTACTTAAGTCGGCATTGTGCCTTTTCTATTTAATTCCAATGCAATTTCTTTGTCTCATCGTCAATACGAAAGTCCAAGGGATACAGTAAACCTGAAGTGAAGCATCGGAATTTTATAACTAGTGTCACAGGAATGGTTCAAAACATAGACAGTAGGAAGAGTTAGTCTTCTTGTACTTAAGTCGGCATTGTGCCTTTTGTATTTAATTCCGATTCAATTTCTGTATTTCATCGTCAATAAGTATGTCAGGGGGATACAGTAAAACTGAAGTGATGCATCGGAATCTAAAACTAGTGTCAACGGAATGGTTCAAATCATAGACAGTAGGATGAGTCAGTCTTCTTGTACTTAAGTCGGCATTGTTCCTTTTGTATTTAATTGCGATGCAATTTATGTGTTTCATCGTCAATAAGAAGGTCCAAGGGATTCAGTAAACCAGAAGTGAAGCATCTGACTTTATAACTAGTGTCACAGGAATGGTTCAAAAGCATAGACAGTAGGAAGAGTCAGTCTTCTTGTACCTAAGTCGGCATTTAGTCTTTTGTATTTAATTCCGATGCAATTTCTGTGATTCATCGTCAATAAGAAGGTCAGAGGGATACAGTAAACCGGAAGTGAAGCATCGGAATCTATAACTTGCGTCACAGGAATGGTTCAAAACATACACAGTAAGAAGAGTCAGTCTTCTTGTACTTTATTTGGCATAGGGCCTTTTGTATTTAATTCCGATGCAATTTCTGTGTTTCATCGTCAATAAGAAGGTCCAAGGGATTCAGCAAACCTGAAGTGAAGCATCGGAGTCTATAACTAGTGTCACAGGAATGGTTCAAAACATAGCCAGTAAGAAGAGTCAGCCTTCTTGTACTTAAGTCTGCATTGTGTCTTTTGTTCTTAATTCCCACGCAATTTCTGTGTTTCATCGTCAATAAGAATGTCCAAAGGATACAGTAAACCTGAAGTGAAGCATCGGAATCTATAACTAGTGTCACAGGAATGGTTCAAAACGTAGACAGTAAGAAGAGTCAGTCTTCTTGTACTTAAGTCGTCATTGTGCCTTTTCTATTTAATTCCGATGCAATTTCTGTGTTTCATTGTCAATAAGAAGGTCCAAGTGATACAGTAAACCTGAAGTGAAGCATCGGAATCTGTAACTTGCGTCACAGGAATGGTTCAAAGCATACACAGTAAGAAGAGTCAGTCTTCTTGTACTTAATTCGGCATTGTGCCTTTTGTATTTAATTCCGATGCAATTTCTGTGTTTCATCGTCAATAAGAAGGCCCAAGGGATTCAGCAAACCTGAAGTGAAGCATCGGAGTCTATAACTAGTGTCACAGGAATGGTTCAAAACATAGCCAGTAAGAAGAGTCAGTCTTCTTGTACTTAAGTCGGCATTGTGCCTTTTGTTATTAATTCCGATGCAATTTCTGTGTTTCATCGTCAATAAGAATGTCTAAGGGATACAGTTACCTGAAGTGAAGCATCGGAATCTATAACTAGCGTCACAGGAATGGTTCAAAACATAGACAGTAGGAAGAGTCAGTCTTCTTGTACTTAAGTCGGCATTGTAACTATTGTATTTAATTCCGATTCAGTTTCTGTGTTTCATCGTCAATAAGTAGGTCAGAGGGTACAGTAAAACTGAAGTGAAGCATCGGAATCTAAAACTAGTGTCACAGGAATTGTTCAAAACATAGACAGTAGGAAGAATCAGTCTTCTTGTACTTAAGTCGGCATTGTGCCTTTTCTATTTAATTCCAATGCAATTTCTTTGTCTCATCGTCAATACGAAAGTCCAAGGGATACAGTAAACCTGAAGTGAAGCATCGGAATTTTATAACTAGTGTCACAGGAATGGTTCAAAAAATAGACAGTAGGAAGAGATAGTCTTCTTGTACTTAAGTCGGCAATGTGCCTTTTGTATTTAATTCCGATTCAATTTCTGTATTTCATCGTCAATAAGTATGTCAGGGGGATACAGTAAAACTGAAGTGATGCATCGGAATCTAAAACTAGTGTCACCGGAATGGTTCAAAACATAGACAGTAGGATGAGTCAGTCTTCTTGTACTTAAGTCGGCATTGTTCCTTTTGTATTTAATTTCGATGCAATTTCGGTGTTTCATCGTCAATAAGAAGGTCCAAGTGATTCAGTAAACCAGAAGTGAAGCATCGGAGTCTATGACTAGTGTCACAGGAATGGTTCAAAACATAGCCAGTAAGAAGAGTCAGCCTTCTTGTAATTAAGTCTGCATTGTGTCTTTTGTTGTTAATTCCCATGCAATTTCTGTGCTTCATCGTCAATAAGAATGTCCAAGGGATACAGTAAACCTGAAGTGAAGCATCGGAATCTATAACTAGTGTCACAGGAATGGTTCAAAACATAGACGGTAGGAAGAGTCAGTCTTCTTGTACTTAAGTCGGCATTGTGCCTTTTGTATTTCATTCCGATTCAATTTCTGTGTTTCATCGTCAATAAGTAGGTCAGAGGGATACAGTAAAACTGAAGTGAAGCATCGGAATCTAAAACTAGTGTCACAGGAATTGTTCAAAACATAGACAGTAGGAAGAATCAGTCTTCTTGTACTTAAGTCGGCATTGTGCCATTTCTATTTAGTTCTAATGCAATTTCTTTGTCTCAACGTCAATACGAAAGTCCAAGGGATACAGTAAACCTGAAGTGAAGCATCGGAATTTTATAACCAGTGTCACAGGAATGGTTCAAAACATAGACAGTAGGAAGAGATAGTCTTCTTGTACTTAAGTCGGCATTGTGCCTTTTGTTTTTAATTCCGATTCAATTTCTGTATTTCATCGTCAATAAGTATGTCAGAGGGATACAGTAAAACTGAAGTGTTGCATCGGAATCTAAAACTAGTGTCACAGGAATGGTTCAAAACATAGTCAGTTACAAAAGTCAGTCTTCTTGTACTTAAGTCGGCATTGTGCCTTTTCTATTTAATTCCGATGCAATTTCGGTGTTTCATCGTCAATAAGAAGGTCCACGGGATACAGTAAACCTGGTGTGAAGCATCGGAATCTATTATTAGTGTCACAGGAATGGTTCAAGACATAGACCGTAAGAAGAGTCAGTCTTCTTGTACTTAAGTCGGCATTGTGCCTTTTGTATTTAATTCCGATGCAATTTCTGTGTTTCATCGTCAATAAGCAGGTCCAAGGGATTCAGTAAACCTGAAGTGAAGCATCGGAATCTATAACTAGTGTCACAGGAATAGTTCAAATCATAGACAGTAGGAAGAGTCAGTCTTCTTGTACTTAAGTCGGCATTGTGCCTTTTGTATTTAATTCCGATGCAATTTCTGTGTTTCATCGTCAATAAGAAGGTCCACGGGATACAGTAAACCTGAAGTGAAGCATCGGAATCTATAACTAGTGTCACAGGAATGGTTCAAAGCTTAGTCAGTGAGAAGAGCCAGTCTTCTTGTACTTAAGTCGGCATTGTGCCTTTTCTATTTAATTCCGATGCAATTTCTGTGTTTCATCGTCAATAAGAAGGTCCAAGGGATACAGTAAACCTGGAGTGAAGCATCGGAATCTATAACTAGTGTCACAGGAATGGTTCAAAACGTAGACAGTAAGAAGAGTCAGTCTTCTTGTACTTAAGTCGTCATTGTGGCTTTTCTATTTAATTCCGATGCAAATTCTGTGTTTCATCGTCAATAAGAAGGTCCAAGTGATACAGTAAACCTGAAGTAAAGCATCGGAATCTATAACTTGCGTCACAGGAATGGTTCAAAGCGTACACAGTAAGAAGAGTCAGTCTTCTTGTACTTAATTCGGCATTGTGCCTTTTGTATTTAATTCCGATGCAATTTCTGTGTTTCATCGCCAATAAGAAGGCCCAAGGGATTCAGCAAACCTGAAGTGAAGCATCGGAGTCTATAACTAGTGTCACAGGAATGGGTCAAAACATAGACAGTAGGAAGAGTCAGTCTTCTTGTATTTAAGTCGGCATTGTACCTTTTGTATTTAATTCCGATTCAATTTCTGTGTTTCATCGTCAATAAGTAGGTCAGAGGGTACAGTAAAACTGAAGTGAAGCATCGGAATCTAAAACTAGTGTCACAGGAATTGTTCAAAACATAGACAGTAGGAAGAATCAGTCTTCTTGTACTTAAGTCGGCATTGTGCCTTTTCTATTTAATTCCAATGCAATTTCTTTGTCTCATCGTCAATACGAAAGTCCAAGGGATACAGTAAACCTGAAGTGAAGCATCGGAATTTTATAACTAGTGTCACAGGAATGGTTCAAAACATAGACAGTAGGATGAGTTAGTCTTCTTGTACTTAAGTCGGCATTGTTCCTTTTGTATTTAATTCCGATGCTATTTATGTGTTTCATCGTCAATAAGAAGGTCCAAGGGATTCAGTAAACCAGAAGTGAAGCATCTGACTTTATAATTAGTGTCACAGGAATGGTTCAAAAGCATAGACAGTAGGAAGAGTCAGCCATCTTGTACCTAAGTCGGCATTTTGCCTTTTGTATTTAATTCCGAAGCAATTTCTGTGATTCATCGTCAATAAGAAGGTCAGAGGGATACAGTAAACCTGAAGTGAAGCATCGGAATCTATAACATGCGTCACAGGAATGGTTCAAAACATACACAGTAAGAAGAGTCAGTCTTCTTGTACTTAATTCGGCATTGTGCCTTTTGTATTTAATTCCGATGCAATTTCTGTGTTTCATCGTCAATAAGAAGGTCCAAGGGATTCAGCAAACCTGAAGTGAAGCATCGGAGCCTATAACTAGTGTCACAGGAATGGTTCAAAACTTAGCCAGTAAGAAGAGTCAGCCTTCTTGTACTTAAGTCTGCATTGTGTCTTTTGTTATTAATTCCCATGCAATTTCTGTGTTTCATCGTCAATAAGAATGTCCAAGGGATACAGTAAACCTGAAGTGAAGCATCGGAATCTATAACTAGTGTCACAGGAATTGTTCAAAACATAGACAGTAGGAAGAATCAGTCTTCTTGTACTTAAGTCGGCAATGTGCCTTTTCTATTTAATTCTAATGCAATTTCTTTGTCTCATCGTCAATACGAAAGTCCAAGGGATACAGTAAACCTGAAGTGAAGCATCGGAATTTTATAACCAGTGTCACAGGAATGGTTCAAAACATAGACAGTAGGAAGAGATAGTCTTCTTGTACTTAAGTCGGCATTGTGCCTTTTGTATTTAATTCCAATTCAATTTCTGTATTTCATCGTCAATAAGTATGTCAGAGGCATACAGTAAAACTGAAGTGATGCATCGGAATCTAAAACTAGTGTCACAAGAATGGTTCAAAACATAGTCAGTAACAAAAGTCAGTCTTCTTGTACTTAAGTCGGCATTGTGCCTTTTCTATTTAATTCCGATGCAATTTCGGTGTTTCATCGTCAATAAGAAGGTCCACGGGATACAGTAAACCTGGTGTAAAGCATCGGAATCTATTACTAGTGTCACAGGAATAGTTCAAGACATAGACCGTAAGAAGAGTCTTTCTTCTTGTACTGAAGTCGGCATTGTGCCTTTTGTATTTAATTCCGATGCAATTTCTGTGTTTCATCGTCAATAAGCAGGTGCAAGGGATTCAGTAAACCTGAAGTGAAGCATCGGAATCTATAACTAGTGTCACAGGAATAGTTCAAAACATAGACAGTAGGAAGAGTCAGTCTTCTTGTACTTAAGTCGGCATTGTGCCTTTTGTATTTAATTCCGATGCAATTTCTGTGTTTCATCGTCAATAAGAAGGTCCACGGGATACAGTAAACCTGAAGTGAAGCATCGGAATCTATAACTAGTGTCACAGGAATGGTTCAAATCTTAGTCAGTGAGAAGAGCCAGTCTTCTTGTACTGAAGTCGGCATTGTGCCTTTTCTATTTATTTCCGATGCAATTTCTGTGTTTCATCGTCAATAAGAAGGTCCAAGTTATACAGTAAACCTGGAGTGAAGCATCGGAATCTATAACTAGTGTCACAGGAATGGTTCAAAACGTAGACAGTAAGAAGAGTCAGTCTTGTTGTACTTAAGTCGTCATTGTGCCTTTTCTATTTAATTCCGATGCAATTTCTGTGTTTCATCGTCAATAAGAAGGTCCAAGTGATACAGTAAACCTGTAGTGAAGCATCGGAATCTATAGCTTGCGTCACAGGAATGGTTCAAAGCATTCACAGTAAGAAGAGTCAGTCTTCTTGTACTTAATTCGGCATTGTGCCTTTTGTATTTAATTCCGATGCAATTTCTGTGTTTCATCGCCAATAAGAAGGCCCAAGGGATTCAGCAAACCTGAAGTGAAGCATCGGAGTCTATAACTAGTGTCACAGGAATGGTTTAAAACATAGCCAGTAAGAAGAGTCAGTCTTCTTGTACTTAAGTCGGCATTGTGCCTTTTGTTATTAATTCCGATGCAATTTCTGTGTTTCATCGTCAATAAGAATGTCCAAGGGATACAGTAAACCTGAAGTGAAGCATCGGAATCTATAACTAGTGTCACAGGAATGGTTCAAAACATAGACAGTAGGAAGAGTCAGTCTTCTTGTATTTAAGTCGGCATTGTACCTTTTGTATTTAATTCCGATTCAATTTCTGTGTTTCAACGTCAATAAGTCGGTCAGAGGGTACAGTAAAACTGAAGTGAAGCATCGGAATCTAAAACTAGTGACACAGGAATTGTTCAAAACATAGACAGTAGGAAGAATCAGTCTTCTTGTACTTAAGTCGGCAATGTGCCTTTTCTATTTAATTCCAATGCAATTTCTTTGTCTCATCGTCATAACGAAAGTCCAAGGGATACAGTAAACCTGAAGTGAAGCATCGGAATTTTATAACTATTGTCACAGGAATGGTTCAAAACATAGACAGTAGGAAGAGATAGTCTTCTTGTACTTAAGTCGGCATTGTGCCTTTTGTATTTAATTCCGATTCAATTTCTGTATTTCATCGTTAATAAGTATGTCAGAGGGATACAGTAAAACTGAAGTGATGCATCGGAATCTAAAACTAGTGTCACAGGAATGGTTCAAAACATAGACAGTAGGATGAGTTAGTCTTCTTGTACTTAAGTCGGCATTGTTCCTTTTGTATTTAATTCCGATGCAATTTATGTGTTTCATCGTCAATAAGAAGTTCCAAGGGATTCAGTAAACCAGAAGTGAAGCATCTGACTCTATAACTAGTGTCACAGGAATGGTTCAAAAGCATAGACAGTAGGAAGAGTCAGTCTTCTTGTACCTAAGTCGGCATTTTGCCTTTTGTATTTAATTCCGATGCAATTTCTGTGATTCATCGTCAATAAGAAGGTCAGAGGGATACAGTAAAACCTGAAGTGAAGCATCGGAATCTATAACTTGCGTCACAGGAATGGTTCAAAACATACACAGTAAGAAGAGTCAGTCTTCTTGTACTTAATTCGGCATTGTGCCTTTTGTATTTAATTTCGATGCAATTTCTGTGTTTCATCGTCAATACGTAGGTCCAAGGGATACAGTAAACCTGAAGTGAACATCGGAATCTATAACTAGTGTCACAGGAATGGTTCAAACATAGACAGTAGGAAGAGTCAGTCTTCTTGTACTTAAGTCGGCATTGATCCTTTGTATTTAATTCCGATGCAATTTATGTGCTTCATCGTCAATAAGAAGGTCCAAGGGAGTCAGTAAACCAGAAGTTAAGCATCTGAATCTATAACTAGTGTCACAGGAATGGTTCAAACGTAGACAGTAGGAAGCGTCAGTCTTCTTGTACCTAAGTCGGCATTTTGCCCTTTGTATTTAATTCCGATGCAATTTCTGTGATTCATCGCCAATAAGAAGGTCAGAGGGATACAGTAATGCTGAAGTGAAGCATCGGAATCTAAAACTAGTGTCACAGGAATGGTTCAAAGCATAGACAGAAGGAAGCGTCAGTCTTCTTGTATTTAAGTCGGCATTTAGCATTTTTTATTTAATTCCGATGCAATTTCTGTGTTTCATCGTCTATAAGAAGGTCCAAGTGATACAGTAAACCTGAAGTGAAGCATCGGAATCTATAACTAGTGTCACAGGAATGGTTCAAAACATAGACAGTAAGAAGAGCCAGTCTTCTTGTACTTAAGTCGGCATTGTGCCTATTCTATTTAATTCCGATGCAATTTCTGTGTTTCATCGTCAATAAGAAGGTCAGAAGGATACAGTAAACATGAAGTGAAGCATCGGAATCTATAACTAGTGTCACAGGAATGGTCAAAACATAGTCAGTAAGAAGAGTCAGTCTTCTTGTCCTTAAGTCGGCGTTGTGCCTTTTGTATTTAATTCCGATGCAATTTCTGTGTTTCTTCGTCAATAAGAAGATCCAAGGTATACAGTAAACCTGAAGTGAAGCATCGGAATCTATAACTAGTGTCACAGGAATGGTTCAAATCATAGTCAGTAAGAAGAGTCAGTTTTCATGTACTTAAGTCGGCATTGTGCCTTTTGTATTTAATTCCGATGCAATTTCTGTGTTTCATCGTCAATAAGAAAGTCCAAGGGATACAGTAAACGTGAAGTGAAGCATCGGAATCTATAACTAGTGACACAGGAATGGTTCAAAACATAGTCAGTAACAAAAGTCAGTCTTCTTGTACTTAAGTCGGCATTGTGCCTTTTCTATTTAATTCCGATGCAATTTCGGTGTTTCATCGTCAATAAGAAGGTCCACGGGATACAGTAAACCTGGTGTGAAGCATCGGAATCTATTACTAGTGTCACAGGAATGGTTCAAAACATAGACCGTAAGAAGAGTCAGTCTTCTTGTACTTAAGTCGGCATTGTGCCTTTTGTATTTAATTCCGATGCAATTTCTGTGTTTCATCGTCAATAAGCAGGTCCAAGGGATTCAGTAAACCTGAAGTGAAGCATCGGAACCTATAACTAGTGTCACAGGAATAGTTCAAATCATAGACAGTAGGAAGAGTCAGTCTGCTTGTACTTAAGTCGGCATTGTGCCTTTTGTATTTAATTCCGATGCAATTTCTGTGTTTCATCGTCAATAAGAAGGTCCACGGGATACAGTAAACCTGAAGTGAAGCATCGGAATCTATAACTAGTGCCACAGGAATGGTTCAAAACTTAGTCAGTGAGAAGAGCCAGTCTTCTTGTACTTAAGTCGGCATTGTGCCTTTTCTATTTAATTCCGATGCAATTTCTGTGTTTCATCGTCAATAAGAAGGTCCAAGGGATACAGTAAACCTGGAGTGAAGCATCAGAAATCTATAACTAGTGTCACAGGAATGGTTCAAAACGTAGACAGTAAGAAGAGTCAGTCTTCTTGTACTTAAGTCGTCATTGTGCATTTTCTATTTAATTCCGATGCAATTTCTGTGTTTCATTGTCAATAAGAAGGTCCAAGTGATACAGTAAACCTGAAGTGAAGCATCGGAATCTGTAACTTGCGTCACAGGAATGGTTCAAAGCATACACAGTAAGAAGAGTCAGTCTTCTTGTACTTAATTCGGCATTGTGCCTTTTGTATTTAATTCCGATGCAATTTCTGTGTTTCATCTTCAATAAGAAGGCCCAAGGGATTCTGCAAACCTGAAGTGAAGCATCGGAGTCTATAACTAATGTCACAGGAATGGTTCAAAACATAGCCAGTAAGAAGAGTCAGTCTTCTTGTACTTAAGTCGGCATTGTGCCTTTTGTTATTAATTCCGATGCAATTTCTGTGTTTCATCGTCAATAAGAATGTCCAAGGGATACAGTAAACCTGAAGTGAAGCATCGGAATCTTTAACTAGTGTCACAGGAATGGTTCAAAACATAGACAGTAGGAAGAGACAGTCCTCTTGTACTTAAGTCGGCATTGTACCTTTTGTATTTAATTACGATTCAATTTCTGTGTTTCATCGTCAATAAGTAGGTCAGAGGGTACAGTAAAACTGACGTTAAGCATCGGAATCTAAAACTAGTGTCACAGGAATTGTTCAAAACATAGACAGTAGGAAGAATCAGTCTTCTTGTACTTAAGTCGGCATTGTGCCTTTTCAATTTAATTCCAATGCAATTTCTTTGTCTCATCGTCAATACGAAAGTCCAAGGGATACAGAAAAACCTGAAGTGAAGCATCGGAATTTTATAACTAGTGTCACAGGAATGGTTCAAAACATAGACAGTGGGAAGAGATAGTCTTCTTGTACTTAAGTCGGCATTGTGCCTTTTCTATTTAATTCAGATGCAATTTCTGTGTTTCATCGTCAATAGCAAGGTCCAAGGGATACAGTAAACCTGAAGTGAGCATCGGAATCTATAACTAGTGTCACAAGAATGGTTCAAACATAGACAGTAGGAAGAGTCAGTCTTCTTGTACTTAAGTCGGCATTGATCCTTTGTATTTAATTCCGATGCAATTTATGTGCTTCATCGTCAATAAGAAGGTCCAAGGGAGTCAGTAAACCAGAAGTTAAGCATCTGAATCTATAACTAGTGTCACAGGAATGGTTCAAAACGTAGACAGTAGGAAGCGTCAGTCTTCTTGTACCTAAGTCGGCATTTTGCCTTTTGTATTTAATTCCGATGCAATTTCTGTGATTCATCGCCAATAAGAAGGTCAGAGGGATACAGTAATGCTGAAGTGAAGCAACGGAATCTATAATTAGTGTCACAGGAATGGTTCAAAACTTAGTCAGTGAGAAGAGCCAGTCTTCTTGTACTTAAGTCGGCATTGTGCCTTTTCTATTTAATTCCGATGCAATTTCTGTGTTTCATCGTCAATAAGAAGGTCCAAGGGATACAGTAAACCTGGAGTGAAGCATCGGAATCTATAACTAGTGTCACAGGAATGGTTCAAAACGTAGACAGTAAGAAGAGTCAGTCTTCTTGTACTTAAGTCGTCATTGTGCCTTTTCTATTTAATTCCGATGCTATTTCTGTGTTTCATTGTCAATAAGAAGGTCCAAGTGATACAGTAAACCTGAAGTGAAGCATCGGAATCTGTAACTTGCGTCACAGGAATGGTTCAAAGCATACACAGTAAGAAGAGTCAGTCTTCTTGTACTTAATTCGGCATTGTGCCTTTTGTATTTAATTCCGATGCAATTTCTGTGTTTCATCGTCAATAAGAAGGCCCAAGGGATTCTGCAAACCTGAAGTGAAGCATCGGAGTCTATAACTAGTGTCACAGGAATGGTTCAAAACATAGCCAGTAAGAAGAGTCAGTCTTCTTGTACTTAAGTCGGCATTGTGCCTTTTGTTATTAATTCCGATGCAATTTCTGTGTTTCATCGTCAATAAGAATGTCCAAGGGATACAGTAAACCTGAAGTGAAGCATCGGAATCTATAACTAGTGTCACAGGAATGGTTCAAAACATAGACAGTAGGAAGAGTCAGTCCTCTTGTACTTAAGTCGGCATTGTACCTTTTGTATTTAATTCCGATTCAATTGCTGTGTTTCATCGTCAATAAGTAGGTCAGAGGGTACAGTAAAACTGACGTGAAGCATCGGAATCTAAAACTAGTGTCACAGGAATTGTTCAAAACATAGACAGTAGGAAGAATAAGTCTTCTTGTACTTAAGTCGGCATTGTGTCTTTTCTATTTAATTCCAATGCAATTTCTTTGTCTCATCGTCAATACGAAAGTCCAAGGGATACAGTAAACCTGAAGTGATGCATCGGAATTTTATAACTAGTGTCACAGGAATGGTTCAAAACATAGACAGTAGGAAGAGATAGTCTTCTTGTACTTAAGTCGGCATTGTACCTTTTGTATTTAATTCCGATTCAATTTCTGTATTTCATCGTCAATAAGTATGCCAGGGGAATACAGTAAAACTGAAGTGATGCATCGGAATCTAAAACTAGTGTCACAGGAATGGTTCAAAACATAGTCAGTAACAAAAGTCAGTCTACTTGTACTTAAGTCGGCATTGTGCCTTTTCTATTTAATTCCGATGCAATTTCTGTGTTTCAATGTCAATAAGAAGGTCCAAGTGATACAGTAAACCTGAAGTGAAGCATCGGAATCTATAACTTGCGTCACAGGAATGGTTCAAAGCATACACAGTAAGAAGAGTCAGTCTTCTTGTACTTAATTCGGCATTGTGCCTTTTGTATTTAATTCCGATGCAATTTCTGTGTTTCATCGTCAATAAGAAAGTCCAAGGGATACAGTAAACTTGAAGTGAAGCATCGGAATCTATAACTAGTGACACAGGAATGGTTCAAAACATAGCCAGTAAGAAGAGTCAGTCTTCTAGTACTTAAGTCGGCATTGTGCCTTTTGTTATTAATTCCGATGCAATTTCGGTGTTTCATCGTCAATAAGAATGTCCAAGGGATACAGTAAACCTGAAGTGAAGCATCGGAATCTATAACTAGTGTCACAGGAATGGTTCAAAACATAGACAGTAGGAAGAGTCAGTCTTCTTGTACTTAAGTCGGCATTGTACCTTTTGTATTTAATTCCGATTCAATTTCTGTGTTTCATCGTCAATAAGTGGGTCAGAGGGTAGAGTAAAACTGAAGTGAAGCATCGGAATCTAAAACTAGTGTCACAGGAATCGTTCAAAACATAGACAGTAGGAAGAATCAGTCTTCTTGTACTTAAGTCGGCATTGTGCCTTTTCTATTTAATTCCAATGCAATTTCTTTGTCTCATCGTCAATACGAAAGTCCAAGGGATACAGTAAACCTGAAGTGAAGCATCGGAATTTTATAACTAGTGTCACAGGAATGGTTCAAAACATAGACAGTAGGAAGAGATAGTCTTCTTGTACTTAAGTCGGCATTGTGCCTTTTGTATTTAATTCCGATTCAATTTCTGTATTTCATCGTCAATAAGTATGTCAGGGGGATACAGTAAAACTGAAGTGATGCATCGGAATCTAAAACTAGTGTCAACGGAATGGTTCAAAACATAGACAGTAGGATGAGTCAGTCTTCTTGTACTTAAGTCGGCATTGTTCCTTTTGTATTTAATTGCGATGCAATTTATGTGTTTCATCGTCAATAAGAAGGTCCAAGGGATTCAGTAAACCAGAAGTGAAGCATCTGACTTTATAACTAGTGTCACAGGAATGGTTCAAAAGCATAGACAGTGGGAAGAGTCAGTCTTCTTGTACCTAAGTCGGCATTTACCCTTTTGTATTTAATTCCGATGCAATTTCTGTGATTCATCGTCAATAAGAAGGTCAGAGGGATACAGTAAACCGGAAGTGAAGCATCGGAATCTATAACTTGCGTCACAGGAATGGTTCAAAAGATACACAGTAAGAAGAGTCAGTCTTCTTGTACTTTATTTGGCATTGGGCCTTTTGTATTTAATTCCGATGCAATTTCTGTGTTTCATCGTCAATAAGAAGGTCCAAGGGATTCAGCAAACCTGAAGTGAAGCATCGGGGTCTATAACTAGTGTCACAGGAATGGTTCAAAACATAGCCAGTAAGAAGAGTCAGCCTTCTTGTACTTAAGTCTGCATTGTGTCTTTTGTTATTAATTCCCATGCAATTTCTGTGTTTCATCGTCAATAAGAATGTCCAAGGGATACAGTAAACCTGAAGTGAAGCATCGGAATCTATAACTAGTGTCACAGGAATGGTTCAAAACGTAGACAGTAAGAAGAGTCAGTCTTCTTGTACTTAAGTCGTCATTGTGCCTTTTCTATTTAATTCCGATGCAATTTCTGTGTTTCATTGTCAATAAGAAGGTCCAAGTGATACAGTAAACCTGAAGTGAAGCATCGGAATCTGTAACTTGCGTCACAGGATTGGTTCAAAGCATACACAGTAAGAAGAGTCAGTCTTCTTGTACTTAATTCGGCATTGTGCCTTTTGTATTTAATTCCGATGCAATTTCTGTGTTTCATCGTCAATAAGAAGGCCCAAGGGATTCAGCAAACCTGAAGTGAAGCATCGGAGTCTATAACTACTGTCACAGGAATGGTTCAAAACATAGCCAGTAAGAAGAGTCAGTCTTCTTGTACTTAAGTCGGCATTGTGCCTTTTGTTATTAATTCCGATGCAATTTCTGTGTTTCATCGTCAATAAGAATGTCTAAGGGATACAGTTACCTGAAGTGAAGCATCGGAATCTATAACTAGCGTCACAGGAATGGTTCAAAACATAGACAGTAGGAAGAGTCAGTCTTCTTGTACTTAAGTCGGCATTGTAACTATTGTATTTAATTGCGATTCAATTTCTGTGTTTCATCGTCAATAAGTAGGTCAGAGGGTACAGTAAAACTGAAGTGAAGCATCGGAATCTAAAACTAGTGTCACAGGAATTGTTCAAAACATAGAAAGTAGGAAGAATCAGTCTTCTTGTACTTAAGTCGGCATTGTGCCTTTTCTATTTAATTCCAATGCAATTTCTTTGTCTCATCGTCAATACGAAAGTCCAAGGGATACAGTAAACCTGAAGTGAAGCATCGGAATTTTATAACTAGTGTCACAGGAATGGTTCAAAAAATAGACAGTAGGAAGAGATAGTCTTCTTGTACTTAAGTCGGCAATGTGCCTTTTGTATTTAATTCCGATTCAATTTCTGTATTTCATCGTCAATAAGTATGTCAGGGGGATACAGTAAAACTGAAGTGATGCATCGGAATCTAAAACTAGTGTCACCGGAATGGTTCAAAACATAGACAGTAGGATGAGTCAGTCTTCTTGTACTTAAGTCGGCATTGTTCCTTTTGTATTTAATTTCGATGCAATTTCGGTGTTTCATCGTCAATAAGAAGGTCCAAGTGATTCAGTAAACCAGAAGTGAAGCATCGGAGTCTATGACTAGTGTCACAGGAATGGTTCAAAACATAGCCAGTAAGAAGAGTCAGCCTTCTTGTAATTAAGTCTGCATTGTGTCTTTTGTTTTTAATTCCCATGCAATTTCTGTGTTTCATCGTCAATAAGAATGTCCAAGGGATACAGTAAACCTGAAGTGAAGCATCGGAATCTATAACTAGTGTCACAGGAATGGTTCAAAACATAGACGGTAGGAAGAGTCAGTCTTCTTGTACTTAAGTCGGCATTGTGCCTTTTGTATTTCATTCCGATTCAATTTCTGTGTTTCATCGTCAATAAGTAGGTCAGAGGGATACAGTAAAACTGAAGTGAAGCATCGGAATCTAAAACTAGTGTCACAGGAATTGTTCAAAACATAGACAGTAGGAAGAATCAGTCTTCTTTTACTTAAGTCGGCATTGTGCCATTTCTATTTAGTTCTAATGCAATTTCTTTGTCTCAACGTCAATACGAAAGTCCAAGGGATACAGTAAACCTGAAGTGAAGCATCGGAATTTTATAACCAGTGTCACAGGAATGGTTCAAAACATAGACAGTAGGAAGAGATAGTCTTCTTGTACTTAAGTCGGCATTGTGCCTTTTCTATTTAATTCCGATGCAATTTCGGTGTTTCATCGTCAATAAGAAGGTCCACGGGATACAGTAAACCTGGTGTGAAGCATCGGAATCTATTATTAGTGTCACAGGAATGGTTCAAGACATAGACCGTAAGAAGAGTCAGTCTTCTTGTACTTAAGTCGGCATTGTGCCTTTTGTATTTTATTCCGATGCAATTTCTGTGTTTCATCGTCAATAAGCAGGTCCAAGGGATTCAGTAAACCTGAAGTGAAGCATCGGAATCTATAACTAGTGTCACAGGAATAGTTCAAATCATAGACAGTAGGAAGAGTCAGTCTTCTTGTACTTAAGTCGGCATTGTGCCTTTTGTATTTAATTCCGATGCAATTTCTGTGTTTCATCGTCAATAAGAAGGTCCACGGGATACAGTAAACCTGAAGTGAAGCATCGGAATCTATAACTAGTGTCACAGGAATGGTTCAAAGCTTAGTCAGTGAGAAGAGCCAGTCTTCTTGTACTTAAGTCGGCATTGTGCCTTTTCTATTTAATTCCGATGCAATTTCTGTGTTTCATCGTCAATAAGAAGGTCCAAGGGATACAGTAAACCTGGAGTGAAGCATCGGAATCTATAACTAGTGTCACAGGAATGGTTCAAAACGTAGACAGTAAGAAGAGTCAGTCTTCTTGTACTTAAGTCGTCATTGTGCCTTTTCTATTTAATTCCGATGCAAATTCTGTGTTTCATCGTCAATAAGAAGGTCCAAGTGATACAGTAAACCTGAAGTAAAGCATCGGAATCTATAACTTGCGTCACAGGAATGGTTCAAAGCATACACAGTAAGAAGAGTCAGTGTTCTTGTACTTAATTCGGCATTGTGCCTTTTGTATTTAATTCCGATGCAATTTCTGTGTTTCATCGCCAATAAGAAGGCCCAAGGGATTCAGCAAACCTGAAGTGAAGCATCGGAGTCTATAACTAGTGTCACAGGAATGGGTCAAAACATAGCCAGTGAGAAGAGTCAGTCTTCTTGTACTTAAGTCGGCATTGTGCCTTTTGTTATTAATTCCGATGCAATTTCTGTGTTTCATCGTCAATAAGAATGTCCAGGGGATACAGTAAACCTGAAGTGAAGCATCGGAATCCGTAACTAGTGTCACAGGAATGGTTCAAAACATAGACAGTAGGAAGAGTCAGTCTTCTTGTATTTAAGTCGGCATTGTACCTTTTGTATTTAATTCCGATTCAATTTCTGTGTTTCATCGTCAATAAGTAGGTCAGAGGGTACAGTAAAACTGAAGTGAAGCATCGGAATCTAAAACTAGTGTCACAGGAATTGTTCAAAACATAGACAGTAGGAAGAATCAGTCTTCTTGTACTTAAGTCGGCATTGTGCCTTTTCTATATAATTCCAATGCAATTTCTTTGTCTCATCGTCAATACGAAAGTCCAAGGGATACAGTCAACCTGAAGTGAAGCATCGGAATTTTATAACTAGTGTCACAGGAATGGTTCAAAACATAGACAGTAGGATGAGTTAGTCTTCTTGTACTTAAGTCGGCATTGTTCCTTTTGTATTTAATTCCGATGCTATTTATGTGTTTCATCGTCAATAAGAAGGTCCAAGGGATTCAGTAAACCAGAAGTGAAGCATCTGACTTTATAATTAGTGTCACAGGAATGGTTCAAAAGCATAGACAGTAGGAAGAGTCAGTCATCTTGTACCTAAGTCGGCATTTTGCCTTTTGTATTTAATTCCGAAGCAATTTCTGTGATTCATCGTCAATAAGAAGGTCAGAGGGATACAGTAAACCTGAAGTGAAGCATCGGAATCTATAACATGCGTCACAGGAATGGTTCAAGACATACACAGTAAGAAGAGTCAGTCTTCTTGTACTTAATTCGGCATTGTGCCTTTTGTATTTAATTCCGATGCAATTTCTGTGTTTCATCGTCAATAAGAAGGTCCAAGGGATTCAGCAAACCTGAAGTGAAGCATCGGAGTCTATAACTAGTGTCACAGGAATGGTTCAAAACTTAGCCAGTAAGAAGAGTCAGCCTTCTTGTACTTAAGTCTGCATTGTGTCTTTTGTTATTAATTCCCATGCAATTTCTGTGTTTCATCGTCAATAAGAATGTCCAAGGGATACAGTAAACCTGAAGTGAAGCATCGGAATCTATAACTAGTGTCACAGGAATGGTTCAAATCATAGACAGTAGGAAGAGTCAGTCTTCTTGCACTTAAGTCGGCATTGTGCCTTTTGTATTTCATTCCGATTCAATTTCTGTGTTTCATCGTCAATAAGTGGGTCAGAGGGATACAGTAAAACTGAAGTGAGGCATCGGAATCTAAAACTAGTGTCACAGGAATTGTTCAAAACATAGACAGTAGGAAGAATCAGTCTTCTTGTACTTAAGTCGGCATTGTGCCTTTTCTATTTAATTCCGATGCAATTTCGGTGTTTCATCGTCAATAAGAAGGTCCACGGGATACAGTAAACCTGGTGTAAAGCATCGGAATCTATTACTAGTGTCACAGGAATAGTTCAAGACATAGACCGTAAGAAGAGTCTTTCTTCTTGTACTGAAGTCGGCATTGTGCCTTTTGTATTTAATTCCGATGCAATTTCTGTGTTTCATCGTCAATAAGCTGGTGCAAGGGATTCAGTAAACCTGAAGTGAAGCATCGGAATCTATAACTAGTGTCACAGGAATAGTTCAAAACATAGACAGTAGGAAGAGTCAGTCTTCTTGTACTTAAGTCGGCATTGTGCCTTTTGTATTTAATTCCGATGCAATTTCTGTGTTTCATCGTCAATAAGAAGGTCCACGGGATACAGTAAACCTGAAGTGAAGCATCGGAATCTATAACTAGTGTCACAGGAATGGTTCAAAGCTTAGTCAGTGAGAAGAGCCAGTCTTCTTGTACTGAAGTCGGCATTGTGCCTTTTCTATTTATTTCCGATGCAATTTCTGTGTTTCATCGTCAATAAGAAGGTCCAAGTTATACAGTAAACCTGGAGTGAAGCATCGGAATCTATAACTAGTGTCACAGGAATGGTTCAAAACGTAGACAGTAAGAAGAGTCAGTCTTGTTGTACTTAAGTCGTCATTGTGCCTTTTCTATTTAATTCCGATGCAATTTCTGTGTTTCATCGTCAATAAGAAGGTCCAAGTGATACAGTAAACCTGAAGTGAAGCATCGGAATCTATAACTTGCGTCACAGGAATGGTTCAAAGCATTCACAGTAAGAAGAGTCAGTCTTCTTGTACTTAATTCGGCATTGTGCCTTTTGTATTTAATTCCGATGCAATTTCTGTGTTTCATCGCCAATAAGAAGGCCCAAGGGATTCAGCAAACCTGAAGTGGAGCATCGGAGTCTATAACTAGTGTCACAGGAATGGTTTAAAACATAGCCAGTAAGAAGAGTCAGTCTTCTTGTACTTAAGTCGGCATTGTGCCTTTTGTTATTAATTCCGATGCAATTTCTGTGTTTCATCGTCAATAAGAATGTCCAAGGGATACAGTAAACCTGAAGTGAAGCATCGGAATCTATAACTAGTGTCACAGGAATGGTTCAAAACATAGACAGTAGGAAGAGTCAGTCTTCTTGTATTTAAGTCGGCATTGTACCTTTTGTATTTAATTCCGATTCAATTTCTGTGTTTCAACGTCAATAAGTCGGTCAGAGGGTACAGTAAAACTGAAGTGAAGCATCGGAATCTAAAACTAGTGTCACAGGAATTGTTCAAAACATAGACAGTAGGAAGAATCAGTCTTCTTGTACTTAAGTCGGCATTGTGCCTTTTCTATTTAATTCCAATGCAATTTCTTTGTCTCATCGTCAATATGAAATTCCAAGGGATACAGTAAACCTGAAGTGAAGCATCGGAATTTTATAACTATTGTCACAGGAATGGTTCAAAACATAGACAGTAGGAAGAGATAGTCTTCTTGTACTTAAGTCGGCATTGTGCCTTTTGTATTTAATTCCGATTCAATTTCTGTATTTCATCGTTAATAAGTATGTCAGAGGGATACAGTAAAACTGAAGTGATGCATCGGAATCTAAAACTAGTGTCACAGGAATGGTTCAAAACATAGACAGTAGGATGAGTTAGTCTTCTTGTACTTAAGTCGGCATTGTTCCTTTTGTATTTAATTCCGATGCAATTTATGTGTTTCATCGTCAATAAGAAGGTCCAAGGGATTCAGTAAACCAGAAGTGAAGCATCTGACTCTATAACTAGTGTCACAGGAATGGTTCAAACGCATAGACAGTAGGAAGAGTCAGTCTTCTTGTACCTAAGTCGGCATTTTGCCTTTTGTATTTAATTCCGATGCAATTTCTGTGATTCATCGTCAATAAGAAGGTCAGAGGGATACAGTAAACCTGAAGTGAAGCATCGGAATCTATAACTTGCGTCACAGGAATGGTTCAAAACATACACAGTAAGAAGAGTCAGTCTTCTTGTACTTAATTCGGCATTGTGCCTTTTGTATTTAATTCCGATGCAATTTCTGTGTTTCATCGTCAATACGTAGGTCCAAGGGATACAGTAAACCTGGAGTGAAGCATCGGAATCTATAACTACTGTCACAGAAATGGTTCAAATCGTAGGCAGTAAGTAGAGTCAGTCTTCTTGTACATAAGTCGGTATTGTGACTTTTCTATTTAATTCCAATGCAATTTCTGTGTTTTATCGTCAATAAGAAGGTCCAAGTGATACAGTAAACCTGAAGTGAAGCATCGGTATCTATAACTTGCGTCACAGGAATGGTTCAAAGCATACACAGTAAGAAGAGTCAGTCTTCTTGTACTTAATTCGGCATTGTGCCTTTTGTATTTAATTCCGATTCAATTTCTGCGTTTCATCGTCAATAAGAAGGTCCAAGGGATTCAGCAATCCTGAAGTGAAGCATCGGAGTCTATAACTAGTGTCACAGGAATGGTTCAAAACATAGCCAGTAAGAAGAGTCAGTCTTCTTGTACTTAAGTCGGCATTGTGCCTTTTGTTATTAATTCCGATGCAATTTCTGTGTTTCATCGTCAATAAGAATGTCCAAGGGATACAGTAAACCTGAAGTGAAGCATCGGAATCTATAACTTGCGTCACAGGAATGGTTCAAAACATACACAGTAAGAAGAGTCAGTCTTCTTGTACTTAATTCGGCATTGTGCCTTTTGTATTTAATTCCGATGCAATTTCTGTGTTTCATCGTCAATAAGTAGGTCAGAGGGATACAGTAAAACTGAAGTGAAGCATCGGAATCTAAAACTAGTGTCACAGAAATTGTTCAAAACATAGACAGTAGGAAGAATCAGTCTTCTTGTACTTAAGTCGGCATTGTGCCATTTCTATTTAATTCCAATGCAATTTCTTTGTCTCATCGTCAATACGAAAGTCCAAGGGATACAGTAAACCTGAAGTGAAGCATCGGAATTTTATAACCCTTGTCACAGGAATGGTTCAAAACATAGACAGTAGGAAGAGATAGTCTTCTTGTACTTAAGTCGGCATTGTGCCTTTTGTATACAATTCCGATTCAATTTCTGTATTTCATCGTCAATAAGTATTTCAGAGGGATACAGTAAAACTGAAGTGATGCATCGGAATCTAAAACTAGTGTCACAGGACAGTAGGATGAGTCAGTCTTCTAGCACTTAATTCGGCATTGTGCCTTTTGTATTTAATTCCGATGCAATTTCTGTGTTTCATCGCCAATAAGAAGGCCCAAGGGATTCAGCAAACCTGAAGTGAAGCATCGGAGTCTATAACTAGTGTCACAGGAATGGTTCAAAACATAGCCAGTAAGAAGAGTCAGTCTTCTTGTACTTAAGTCGGCATTGTGCCTTTTGTTATTAATTCCGATGCAATTTCTGTGTTTCATCGTCAATAAGAATGTCCAAGGGATACAGTAAACCTGAAGTGAAGCATCGGAATCTATAACTAGTGTCACAGGAATGGTTCAATACATAGACAGTAGGAAGACTCAGTCTTCTTGTATTTAAGTCGGCATTGTACCTTTTGTATTTAATTCCGATTCAATTTCTGTGTTTCATCGTCAATAAGTAGGTCAGAGGGTACAGTAAAACTGAAGTGAAGCATCGGAATCTAAAACTAGTGTCACAGGAATTGTTCAAAACATAGACAGTAGGAAGAATCAGTCTTCTTGTACTTAAGTCGGCATTGTGCCTTTTCTATTTAATTCCAATGCAATTTCTTTGTCTCATCGTCAATACGAAAGTCCAAGGGATACAGTAAACCTGAAGTGAAGCATCGGAATTTTATAACTAGTGTCACAGGAATGGTTCAAAACATAGACAGTAGGAGGAGATAGTCTTCTTGTACTTAAGTCGGCATTGTGCCTTTTGTATTTAATTCCGATTCAATTTCTGTATTTCATCGTTAATAAGTATGTCAGAGGGATACAGTAAAACTGAAGTGATGCATCGGAATCTAAAACTAGTGTCACAGGAATGGTTCAAAACATAGACAGTAGGATGAGTTAGTCTTCTTGTACTTAAGTCGGCATTGTTCCTTTTGTATTTAATTCCGATGCAATTTATGTGTTTCATCGTCAATAAGAAGGTCCAAGGGATTCAGTAAACCAGAAGTGAAGCATCTGACTCTATAACTAGGGTCACAGGAATGGTTCAAAAGCATAGACAGTAGGAAGAGTCAGTCTTCTTGTAGCTAAGTCGGCATTTTGCCTTTTGTATTTAATTCCGATGCAATTTCTGTGATTCATCGTCAATAAGAAGGTCAGAGGGATACAGTAAACCTGAAGTGAAGCATCGGAATCTATAACTTGCGTCACAGGAATGGTTCAAAACATACACAGTAAGAAGAGTCAGTCTTCTTGTACTTAATTCGGCATTGTGCCTTTTGTATTTAATTCCGATGCAATTTCTGTGTTTCATCGTCAATACGTAGGTCCAAGGGATACAGTAAACCTGGAGTGAAGCATCGGAATCTATAGCTACTGTCACAGGAATGGTTCAAATCGTAGGCAGTAAGTAGAGTCAGTCTTCTTGTACTTAAGTCGGCATTGTACCTTTTGTATTTAATTCCGATGCAACTTCTGTGATTCATCGTCAATAAGAAGGTCAGAGGGATACAGTAAACCTGAAGTGAAGCATCGGAATCTATAACTTGCGTCACAGGAATGGTTCAAAGCATACACAGTAAGAAGAGTCAGTCTTCTTGTACTTAATTCGGCATTGTGCCTTTTGTATTTAATTCCGATTCAATTTCTGCGTTTCATCGTCAATAAGAAGGTCCAAGGGATTCAGCAATCCTGAAGTGAAGCATCAGAGTCTATAACTAGTGTCACAGGAATGGTTCAAAACATAGCCAGTAAGAAGAGTCAGTCTTCTTGTACTTAAGTCGGCATTGTGCATTTTGTATTTAATTCCGATTCAATTTCTGTGTTTCATCGTCAATAAGTAGGTCAGAGGGATACAGTAAAACTGAAGTGACGCATCGGAATCTAAAACTAGTGTCACAGGAATTGTTCAAAACATAGACAGTAGGAAGAATCAGTCTTCTTGTACTTAAGTCGGCATTGTGCCATTTCTATTTAATTCCAATGCAATTTCTTTGTCTCATCGTCAATACGAAAGTCCAAGGGATACAGTAAACCTGAAGTGAAGCATCGGAATTTTATAACCCTTGTCACAGGAATGGTTCAAAACATAGACAGTAGGAAGAGATAGTCTTCTTGTACTTAAGTCGGCATTGTGCCTTTTGTATACAATTCCGATTCAATTTCTGTATTTCATCGTCAATAAGTATTTCAGAGGGATACAGTAAAACTGAAGTGATGCATCGGAATCTAAAACTAGTGTCACAGGACAGTAGGATGAGTCAGTCTTCTTGCACTTAAGTTGGCATTGTTCCTTTTGTATTTAATTCCGATGCAATTTATGTGTTTCATCGTCAATAAGAAGGTCCAAGGGATTCAGTAAACCAGTAGTGAAGCATCTGACTCTATAACTAGTGTCACAGGAATGGGTCAAAACATAGACAGTAGGAAGAGTCAGTCTTCTTGTACCTAAGTCGGCATTTTGCCTTTCGTATTTGATTCCGATGCAATTTCTGTGATTCATCGTCAATAAGAAGGTCCACGGGATACAGTAAACCTGAAGTGAAGCATCGGAATCTATAACTAGTGTCACAGGAATGGTTCAAAATTTAGTCAGTGAGAAGAGCCAGTCTTCTTGTACTTAAGTCGGCATTATGCCTTTTCTATTTAATTCCGATGCAATTTCTGTGTTTTATCGTCAATAAGAAGGTCCAAGGGATACAGTAAACCTGGAGTGAAGCATCGGAATCTATAACTAGTGTCACAGGAATGGTTCAAAACGTAGACAGTAAGAAGAGTAAGTCTTCTTGTACTTAAGTCGTCATTGTGCCTTTTCTATTTAATTCCGATGCAATTTCTGTGTTTCATCGTCAATGAGAAGGTCCAAGTGATACAGTAAACTTGAGGTGAAGCATCGGAATGTATAACTTGCGTCACAGGAATGGTTCAAACATATACAGTAAGAAGAGTCAGTCTTCTTGTACTTAATTCGGCATTGTGCCTTTTGTATTTAATTCCGATGCAATTTCTGTGTTTCATCGTCAATAAGAAGGCCCAAGGGATTCAGCAAACCTGAAGTGAAGCATCGGAGTCTATAACTAGTGTCACAGGAATGGTTCAAAACATAGCCAGTAAGAAGAGTCAGTCTTCTTGTACTTAAGTCGGCATTGTGCCTTTTGTTATTAATTCCGATGCAATTTCTGTGTTTCATCGTCAATAAGAATGTCCAAGGGATACAGTAAACCTGAAGTGAAGCATCGGAATCTATAACTAGTGTCACAGGAATGGTTCAAAACGTAGACAGTAGGAAGAGTCAGTCTTCTTGTACTTAAGTCGGCATTGTGCCTTTTGTATTTAATTCCGATTCAATTTCTGTGTTTCATCGTCAATAAGTAGGTCAGAGGGATACAGTAAAACTGAAGTGAAGCATCGGAATCTAAAACTAGTGTCACAGGAATTGTTCAAAACATAGACAGTGGGAAGAATCATTCTTCTTGTACTTAAGTCGGCATTGTGCCTTTTCTATTTAATTCCAATGCAATTTCTTTGTCACATCGTCAATACGAAAGTCCAAGGGATACAGTAAACCTGAAGTGAAGCATCGGAATTTTATAACTAGTGTCACAGGAATGGTTCAAAACATAGACAGTAGGAAGAGATAGTCTTCTTGTACTTAAGTCGGCATTGTGCCTTTTGTATTTAATTCCGATTCAATTTCTGTATTTCATCGTCAATAAGTATGTCAGAGGGATACAGTAAAACTGAAGTGATGCATCGGAATCTAAAACTAGTGTCACAGGAATGGTTCAAAACATAGACAGTCGGAAGAGTCAGTCTTCTTGTACTTAAGCCGGCATTGTTCCTTTTGTATTTAATTCCGATGCAATTTATGTGTTTCATCGTCAATAAGAAGGTCCAAGGGATTCAGTAATCCAGAAGTGAAGCATCTGACTCTATAACTAGTGTCACAGGAATGGTTCAAAACATAGACAGTAGGAAGAGTCAGTCTTCTTGTACCTAAGTCGGCATTTTGCCTTTTGTATTTGATTCCGATGCAATTTCTGTGATTCATCGTCAATAAGAAGGTCAGAGGCATACAGTAAAACTGAAGTGAAGCATCGGAATCTATAACTTGCGTCACAGGAATGGTTCAAAACATACACAGTAAGAAGAGTCAGTCTTCTTTTACTTAATTCGGCATTGTGCCTTTTGTATTTAATTCCGATGCAATTTCTGTGTTTCATCGTCAATACGAATGTCCAAGGGATACAGTAAACCTGGAGTGAAGCATCGGAATCTATAACTAGTGTCACAGGAATGGTTCAAATCGTAGGCAGTAAGAAGAGTCAGTCTTCTTGTACTTAAGTCGTCATTGTGCCTTTTCTATTTAATTCCAATGCATTTTCTGTGTTTCATCTTCAATACGAAAGTCCAAGGGATACAGTAAAATTGAAGTGAAGCATCGGAATTTTATAACTAGTGTCACAGGAATGGTTCAAAACATAGACAGTAGGAAGAGATAGTCTTCTTGCACTTAAGTCGGCATTGTGCCTTTTCTATTTAATTCCGGCGCAATTTCTGTGTTTCGTCGTCAATAAGAAGGTCCACGTGATACAGTAAACCTGAAGTGAAGCATCGGAATCTATAACAAGTGTCACAGGAATAGTTCAAACCATAGACAGTAAGAAGAGTCAGTCGTCTTGTACTTAATTCGGCATTGTGCTTTTGTATTTAATTCCGATGCAATTTCTGTGTTTCATCGTAAATACGAAGGTCCAAGGGATTCAGCAAACCAGAAGTGAAGCATCGGAATCTAAAACTAGTGTCACAGGAATGGTTCAAAACATAGACAGTAGGAAGAATCAGTCTTCTTGTACTTAAGTCGGCATTGTGCCTTTTCTATTTGATTCCGATGCAATTCCTGTGTTTCATCGTCAATAAGAAGGTCCAAGGGATACAGTAAACCTGAAGTGAAGCATCGGAATCTATAACTACTGTCACAGGAATGGTTCAAAACATAGACAGTAGGAAGAGTCAGTCTTCTTGTACCTAAGTCGGCAGTTTGCCTTTTGTATTTAATTCCGATGCAATTTCTGTGATTCATCATCAATCAGAAGGTCAGAGGGATACAGTAAACCTGAAGTGAAGCATCGGAATCTAAAACTAGTGTCACAGGAATTTTTCAAACTTAGTCAGTGAGAAGAGCCAGTCTTCTTGTACTTAAGTCGGCATTGTGCCTTTTCTATTTAATTCCGATGCAATTTCTGTGTTTCATCGTCAATAAGAAGGTCCAAGGGATACAGTAAACCTGGCGTGAAGCATCGGAATCTATAACTAGTGTCACAGGAATGGTTCAAAACGTAGACAGTAAGAAGAGTAAGTCTTCTTGTACTTAAGTCGTCATTGTGCCTTTTCTATTTAATTCCGATGCAATTTCTGTGTTTCATCGTCAATGAGAAGGTCCAAGTGATACAGTAAACTTGAGGTAAAGCATCGGAATGTATAACTTGCGTCACAGGAATGGTTCAAAACATATACAGTAAGAAGAGTCAGTCTTCTTGTACTTAATTCGGCATTGTGCCTTTTGTATTTAATTCCGATGCAATTTCTGTGTTTCATCGTCAATAAGAAGGCCCAAGGGATTCAGCAAACCTGAAGTGAAGCATCGGAGTCTATAACTAGTGTCACAGGAATGGTTCAAAACATAGCCAGTAAGAAGAGTCAGTCTTCTTGTACTTAAGTCGGCATTGTGCCTTTTGTTATTAATTCCGATGCAATTTCTGTGTTTCATCGTCAATAAGAATGTCCAAGGGATACAGTAAACCTGAAGTGAAGCATCGGAATCTATAACTAGTGTCACAGGAATGGTTCAAAACGTAGACAGTAGGAAGAGTCAGTCTTCTTGTACTTAAGTCGGCATTGTGCCTTTTGTATTTAATTCCGATTCAATTTCTGTGTTTCATCGTCAATAAGTAGGTCAGAGGGATACAGTAAAACTGAAGTGAAGCATCGGAATCTAAAACTAGTGTCACAGGAATTGTTCAAAACATAGACAGTGGGAAGAATCATTCTTCTTGTACTTTAGTCGGCATTGTGCCTTTTCTACTTAATTCCAATGCAATTTCTTTGTCACATCGTCAATACGAAAGTCCAAGGGATACAGTAAACCTGAAGTGAAGCATCGGAATTTTATAACTAGTGTCACAGGAATGGTTCAAAGCATAGACAGTAGGAAGAGATAGTCTTCTTGTACTTAAGTCGGCATTGTGCCTTTTGTATTTAATTCCGATTCAATTTCTGTATTTCATCGTCAATAAGTATGTCAGAGGGATACAGTAAAACTGAAGTGATGCATCGGAATCTAAAACTAGTGTCACAGGAATGGTTCAAAACATAGACAGTCGGAAGAGTCAGTCTTCTTGTACTTAAGCCGGCATTGTTCCTTTTGTATTTAATTCCGATGCAATTTATGTGTTTCATCGTCAATAAGAAGGTCCAAGGGATTCAGTAATCCAGAAGTGAAGCATCTGACTCTATAACTAGTGTCACAGGAATGGTTCAAAACATAGACAGTAGGAAGAGTCAGTCTTCTTGTACCTAAGTCGGCATTTTGCCTTTTGTATTTGATTCCGATGCAATTTCTGTGATTCATCGTCAATAAGAAGGTCAGAGGCATACAGTAAAACTGAAGTGAAGCATCGGAATCTATAACTTGCGTCACAGGAATGGTTCAAAGCATACACAGTAAGAAGAGTCAGTCTTCTTGTACTTAATTTGGCATTGTGCCTTTTGTATTTAATTCCGATGCAATTTCTGTGTTTCATCGTCAATAAGAAGGCCCAAGGGATTCAGCAAACCTGAAGTGAAGCATCGGAGTCTATAACTAGTGTCACAGGAATGGTTCAAAACATTGCCAGTAAGAAGAGTCAGTCTTCTTGTACTTAAGTCGGCATAGTACCTTTTGTATTTAATTCCGATTCAATTTCTGTGTTTCATCGTCAATAAGTAGGTCAGAGGGTACAGTAAAACTGAAGTGAAGCATCGGAATCTAAAACTAGTGTCACAGGAATTGTTAAAACATAGACAGTAGGAAGAATCAGTCTTCTTGTACTTAAGTCGGCATTGTGCCTTTTCTATTTAATTCCAATGCAATTTCTTTTGTCTCATCGTCAATACGAAAGTCCAAGGGATACAGTAAACCTGAACTGAAGCATCGGAATTTTATAACAAGTGTCACAGGAATGGTTCAAAACATAGACAGTAGGAAGAGGTAGTCTTCATGTACTTATGTCGGCATTGTGCCTTTTGTATTTAATTCCGATTCAATTTCTGTATTTCATCGTTAATAAGTATGTGAGAGGGATACAGTAAAACTGAAGTGATGCATCGGAATCTAAAACTAGTGTCACAGGAATGGTTCAAAACATAGACAGTAGGATGAGTTAGTCTTCTTGTACTTAAGTCGGCATTGTTCCTTTTCTATTTAATTCCGACGCAATTTATGTGTTTCAACGTCAATAAGAAGGTCCAAGGGATTCAGTAAACCAGAAGTGAAGCATCTGACTCTATAACTAGTGTCACAGGAATGGTTCAAATCATAGACAGTAGGAAGAGTCAGTCTTCTTGTACTTATGTCGACATTGTGCCTTTTGTATGTAATTCCGATGCAATTTCTGTGTTTCATCGTCAATACGTAGGTCCAAGGGATACAGTAAACCTGGAGTGAAGCATCGGAATCTATAACTACTGTCACAGGAATGGTTCAAATCGTAGGCAGTAAGTAGAGTCAATCTTCTTGTACTTAAGTCTGTATTGTGACTTTTCTATTTAATTCCGATGCAATTTCTGTGCTTCATCGTCAATAAGAAGGTCCAAGTGATACAGTAAACCTGAAGTGAAGCATCGGAATCTATAACTTGCGTCACAGGAATGGTTCAAAGCATACACAGTAAGAAGAATCAGTCTTCTTGTACTTAATTCGGCATTGTGCCTTTTGTATTTAATTCCGATTCAATTTCTGCGTTTCATCGTCAATAAGAAGGTCCAAGGGATTCAGCAATCCTGAAGTGAAGCATCGGAGTCTATAACTAGTGTCACAGGAATGGTTCAAAGCATAGCCAGTAAGAAGAGTCAGTCTTCTTGTACTTAAGTCGGCATTGTGCCTTTAGTCATTAATTCCGATGCAATTACTGTGTTTCATCGTCCATAAGAATGTCCAAGGGATACAGTAAACCTGAAGTGAAGCATCGGAATTTTATAACCCTTGTCACAGGAATGGTTCAAAACATAGACAGTAGGAAGAGATAGTCTTCTTGTACTCAAGTCGGCATTGTGCCTTTTGTATATAATTCCGATTCAATTTCTGTATTTCATCGTCAATAAGTATGTCAGAGGGATACAGTAAAACTGAAGTGATGCATCGGAATCTAAAACTAGTGTCACAGGACAGTAGGATGAGTCAGTCTTCTTGCACTTAAGTCGGCATTGTTCCTTTTGTATTTAATTCCGATGCAATTTATGTGTTTCATCGTCAATAAGAAGGTCCAAGGGATTCAGTAAACCAGTAGTGAAGCATCTGACTCTATAACTAGTGTCACAGGAATGGTTCAAAACATAGACAGTAGGAAGAGTCAGTCTTCTTGTACCTAAGTCGGCATTTTGCCTTTTGTATTTGATTCCTGTGCAATTTCTGTGATTCATCGTCAATAAGAAGGTCAGAGGCATACAGTAAACCTGAAGTGAAGCATCGGAATCTATAACTAGTGTCACAGGAATGGTTTAAAACATAAACAGTAAGAAGAGGCAGTCTTCTTGTACTTAAGTCGGCATTGTGCCTTTTCTATTTAATTCCGATGCAATTTCTGTGTTTCATCGTCAATAAGAAGGTCCACGGGATACAGTAAACCTGAAGTGAAGCATCGGAATTTCAAACTAGTGTCACAGGAATGGTTCAAAACTTAGTCAGTGAGAAGAGCCAGTCTTCTTGTACTTAAGTCGGCATTGTGCCTTTTCTATTTATTTCCGATGCAATTTCTGTGTTTCATCGTCAATAAGAAGGTCCAAGGGATACAGTAAACCTGGAGTGAAGCATCGGAATCTATAACTAGTGTCACAGGAATGGTTCAAAACGTAGACAGTAGGAAGAGTCAGTCTTCTTGTACTTAAGTCGGCATTGTGCCTTTTGTATTTAATTCCAATGCAATTTCTTTGTCTCATCGTCAATACGAAAGTCCAAGGGATACAGTAAACCTGAAGTGAAACATCGGAATTTTATAACTAGTGTCACAGGAATGGTTCAAAACATAGACAGTAGGAAGAGTCAGTCTTCTTGTACTTAAGTCGGCATTGTTCCTTTTGTATTTAATTCCGATGCAATTTCTGTGTATCATCGTCAATAAGAAGGTCCAAGTGATACAGTAAACCTGAAGTGAAGCATCGGAATCTATAACTTGCGTCGCAGGAATGGTTCAAAGCATACACAGTAAGAAGAGTCAGTCTTCTTGTACTTAATTCGGCATTGTGTCTTTTGTATTGAATTCCGATGCAATTTCTGCGTTTCATCGTCAATAAGAAGGTCCGAGGGATTCAGCAAACCTGAAGTGAAGCATCGGAGTCTATAACTAGTGTCACAGGAATGGTTCAAAACATAGCCAGTAAGAAGAGTCAGTCTTCTTGTACTTAAGTCGGCATTGTGCATTTTGTTATAAATTCCCATGCAATTTCTGTGTTTCATCGTCAATAAGAATGTCCAAGGGATACAGTAAACCTGATGTGAAGCATCGGAATCTATAACTAGTGTCACAGAAATGGTTCAAAACATAGACAGTAGGAAGAGTCAGTATTCTTGTACTTAAGTCGGCATTGTGCCTTTTGCATTTAATTCCGATTCAATTTCTGTGTTTCATCGTCAATAAGTCGGTCAGAGGGATACAGTAAAACTGAAGTGAAGCATCGGAATATAAAACTAGTGTCAGAGGAATTGTTCAAAACATAGACAGTAGGAAGAATCACTCTTCTTGTACTTAAGTCGGCATTGTGCCTTTTCTATTTAATTCCAATGCAATTTCTGTGTTTCATCTTCAATACGAAAGTCCAAGGGATACAGTAAAATTGAAGTGAAGCATCGGAATTTTATAACTAGTGTCACAGGAATGGTTCAAAACATAGACAGTAGGAAGAGATAGTCTTCTTGCACTTAAGTCGGCATTGTGCCTTTTCTATTTCATTCCGGCGCAATTTCTGTGTTTCGTCGCCAATTAGAAGGTCCACGTGATACAGTAAACCTGAAGTGAAGCATCGGAATCTATAACAAGTGTCACAGGAATAGTTCAAACCATAGACAGTAAGAAGAGTCAGTCTTCTTGTACTTAATTCGGCATTGTGCTTTTGTATTTAATTCCGATGCAATTTCTGTGTTTCATCGTCAATACGAAGGTCCAAGGTATTCAGCAAACCAGAAGTGAAGCATCGGAATCTAAAACTAGTGTCACAGGAATGGTTCAAAACATAGACAGTAGGAAGAAACAGTCTTCTTGTACTTAAATCGGCATTGTGCATTTTCTATTTGATTCCGATGCAATTCCTGTGTTTCATCGTCAATAAGGAGGTCCAAGGTATACAGTAAACCTGAAGTGAAGCATCGGAATCTATAACTAGTGTCGCAGGAATGGTTCAAAACATAGACAGTAGGAAGAGTCAGTCTTCTTGTACCTAAGTCGGCAGTTTGCCTTTTGTATTTAATTCCGATGCAATTTCTGTGTTTCATCGTCTATAAGAAGGTCCAAGGGATACAGTAAACCTGAAGTGAAGCATCGGAATCTATAACTAGTGTCACAGGAATGGTTCAAAACATAAACAGTAAGAAGAGCCAGTCTTGTTGTACTTAAGTCGGCATTGTGCCTTTTCTATTTAATTCCGATGCAATTTCTGTGTTTCATCGTCAATAAGAAGGTCCACGGGATACATTAAACCTGAAGTGAAGCATCGGAATCTATAACTAGTGTCACAGGAATCTTTCAAACTTAGTCAGTGAGAAGAGCCAGTCTTCTTGTACTTAAGTCTTCATTGTGCCTTTTCTATTTAATTCCGATGCAATCTGTGTGTTTCATCGTCAATAAGAAGGTCCAAGGGATACAGTAAACCTGGAGTGAAGCATCGGAATCTATAACTAGTGTCACAGGAATGGTTCAAAACGTAGACAGTAAGAAGAGTCAGTCTTCTTGTACTTAAGTCGTCATTGTGCCTTTTCTATTTAATTCCGATGCAATTTCTGTGTTTCATCGTCAATAAGAAGGTCCAAGTGATACAGTAAAGCAGAAGTGAAGCATCGGAATCTATAACTTGCGTCACAGGAATGGTTCAAAGCATACACAGTAAGAAGAGTCAGTTTTCTTGTACTTAATTCGGCATTGTCCCATTTGTATTTAATTCCGATGCAATTTCTGTGTTTGATCGTTAATAAGAAGGCCCAAGGGATTCAGCAAACCTGAAGTGAAGCATCGGAGTCTGTAACTAGTGTCACAGGAATGGTTCAAAACATAGCCAGTAAGAAGAGTCAGTCTTCTTGTACTTAAGTCGGCATTGTTCCTTTTGTATTTAATTCCGATTCAATTTATGTGTTTCATCGTCAATAAGAAGGTCCAAGGGATTCAGTAAACCAGAAGTGAAGCATATGAATCTATAACTAGTGTCACAGGAATGGTTCAAACATAGACAGTAGGAAGAGTCAGTCTTCTTGTACCTAAGTCGGCATTTTGCCTTTTGTATTTAATTAAGATGCAATTTCTGTGATTCATCGTCAATAAGAAGGTCAGAGGGATACAGTAAACCTGAAGTGAAGCATCGGAATCTAAAACTAGTGTCACAGGAATGGTTCAAAACATAGACAGAAGGAAGAGTCAGTCTTCTTGAATTTAAGTCGGCATTTTGCATTTTGTATTTAATTCCGATGCAATTTCTGTGTTTCATCGACTATAAGAAGGTCCAAGGGATACAGTAAACCTGAAGTGAAGCATCGGAATCTATAACTAGTGTCACAGGAATGTTTCAAAACATAAACAGTAAGAAGAGCCAGTCTTCTTATACTTAAGTCGGCATTGTGCCTTTTCTATTTAATTCCGATGCAATTTCTGTGTTTCATCGTCAATAAGAAGGTCAGAGGGATACAGTAAACATGAAGTGAAGCATCGGAATCTATAACTAGTGTCACAGGAATGGTCAAAACATAGTCAGTAAGAAGAGTCAGTCTTCTTGTCCTTAAGTCGGCATTGTGCCTTTTGTATTTAATTCCGATGTAATTTCTATTTTTCATCGTCAATAAGAATGTCCAGGGGATACGGTAAACCTGAAGTGAAGCATCGGAGTCTATAACTAGTGTTACAGGAATGGTTCAAAGCATAGACAGTAGGAAGGGTCAGTCTTCTTGTACATATGTCGGCATTGTGCCTTTTGTATTTAATTCCGATGCAATTTCTGTGTTTCATCGCCAATACGAAGGTCCAAGGGATACGGTAAACCTGGAGTGAAGCATCGGAATCTGTAACTAGTGTCACAGGAATGGTTCAAATCGTAGGCAGTAAGAGGAGTCAGTCTTCTTGTACTTATGTCTTCATTGTGCCTTTTCTATTTAATTCCGATGCAATTTCTGTGTTTCATCGTCATTAAGAAGGTCCAAGTGATACAGTAAACCTGAAGTGAAGCATCGGAATCTATAACTAGCGTCACAGGAAAGGTACAAACATAGACAGTAAGAAGAGTCAACCTTCTTGTACTTAATTCGGCATTGTGCCTTTTGTATTTATTTCCGATGCAATTTCTGTGTTTCATCGTCAATACGAAGGTCCAAGGGATTTAGCAAACCAGAAGTGAAGCATCGGAATCTAAAACTAGTGTCATAGGAATGGTTCAAAACATAGACAGTAGGAAGAATCAGTCTTCTTGTACTTAAGTCGGCATTGTGCCTTTTGTATTTAATACCGATGCAATTTCTGTGTTTCATCGTCAATAAGAAGGTCCAAGGGATACAGTAAACCTGAAGTGAAGCATCGGAATCTAGAACTAGTGTCACAGGAATGGTTCAAAACATAGACAGTAGGAAGAGATAGTCTTCTTGTACTTAAGTCGGCATTGTGCCTTTTCTATTTAATTCCGGCGCAATTTCTGTGTTTCGTCGTCAATAAGAAGGTCCACGTGATACAGTAAACCTGAAGTGAAGGATCGGAATCTATAACTAGTGTGACAGGAATGGTTCAAACCATAGACAGTAAGAAGAGTCAGTCTTCTTGTACTTAATTCGGCATTGTGCCTTTTGTATTTATTTCCGATGCAACTTCTGTGTTTCATCGTCAATACGAAGGTCCAAGGGATTCATCAAACCAGAAGTGAAGCATCGGAATCTAAAACTAGTGTCACAGGAATGGTTCAACACATAGACAGTAGGAAGAATCAGTCTTATTGTACTTAAGTCGGCATTGTGCCTTTTATATTTGATTCCGATGCAATTTCTGTGTTTCTTCGTCAATAAGAAGTTCCAACGGATACAGTAAACCTGAAGTGAAGCATCGGAATCTATAACTAGTGTCACAGGAATGGTTCAAAACATAGTCAGTAACAAGACTCAGTCTTCTTGTACTTAAGTCGGCATTGTGCCTTTTCTATTTAATTCCGGCGCAATTTCTGTGTTTCGTCGTCAATAAGAAGGTCCACGTGATACAGTAAACCTGAAGTGAAGCATCGGAATCTATAACTAGTGTCACAGGAATGGTTCAAACCATAGACAGTAAGTAGAGTCAGTCTTCTTGTACTTAACTCGGCATTGTGCCTTTTGTATTTAATTCCGATGCAATTTCTGTGTTGCATCGTCAATAAGAAGACCCAAGGGTTTCAGTAAACTTGAAGTGAAGCAGCGGAATCTATAACTAGTGTCACAGGAATGGTTTAAAACATAGGCAGTAAGAAGAGTCAGTCTTCTTGTACTTAAGTCGGCCATGTGCCTTTTGTATTTAATTCCGATGCAATTTCTGTGTTTCATCGTCAATAGGAAGGTCCAAGGGATACAGTAAACCTGAAGTGAAGCATCGGAATCTATAACTAGTGACACAGGAATCGTTCAAACATAGACAGTAGGAAGAGTCAGTCTTCTTGTACCTAAGTCAGCATTTTGCCTTTTGTATTTAATTCCGATGCAATTTCTGTGATTCATCGCCAATAAGAAGGTCAGATGGATACAGTAAACCTGAAGTGAAGCATCGGAATCTAAAACTAGTGTCACAGGAATGGTTCAAAGCATAGACAGAAGGAAGAGTCAGTCTTCTTGTATTTAAGTCGGCATTTAGCATTTTGTATTTAATTCCGATGCAATTTCTGTGTTTCATCGTCTATAAGAAGGTCCAAGGGATACAGTAAATCTGAAGTGAAGCATCGGAATCCATAACTAGTGTCACAGGAATGGTTCTAAACATAGACAGTAAGAAGAGCCAGTCTTCTTGTCCTTAAGTCGGCATTGTGCCTTTTCTATTTAATTCCGATGGAATTTCTGTGTTTCATCGTCAATAAGAAGGTCAGAGGGATACAGTAAACATGAAGTGAAGCATCGGAATCTATAACTAGTGTCACAGGAATGGTCAAAACATAATCAGTAAGAAGAGTCAGTCTTCTTGTCCTTAAGTCGGCGTTGTGCCTTTTGTATTTAATTCCGATGCAATTTCGGTGTTTCATCGTCAATATGAAGGTCCACGGGATACAGTAAACCTGGTGTGAAGCATCGGAATCTATTACTAGTGTCACAGGAATAGTTCAAAACTTAGACAGTAGGAAGAGTCAGTCTTCTTGAATTTAAGTCGGCATTTTGCATTTTGTATTCAATTCCGATGCAATTTCTGTGTTTCATCGACTATAAGAAGGTCCAAGGGATACAGTAAACCTGAAGTGAAGCATCGGAATCTATAACTAGTGTCACAGGAATGGTTCAAAACATAGACAGTAAGAAGAGCCAGTCTTCCTATACTTAAGTCGGCATTGTGCCTTTTCTATTTAATTCCGATGCAATTTCTGTGTTTCTTCGTCAATAAGAAGATCCAATTTATACAGTAAACCTGAAGTGAAGCATCGGAATCTATAACTAGTGTCACAGGAATGGTTCAAAACATGGTCAGTAAGAAGATTCAGTTTTCATGTACTTAAGTCGGCAATGTGCCTTTTCTATTTAATTCCGATGCAATTTCGGTGTTTCATCGTCAATAAGAAGGTCCACGGGATACAGTAAACCTGGTGTGAAGCATGGGAATCTATTACTAGTGTCACAGGAATGGTTCAAAACATAGACCGTAAGAAGAGTCAGTCTTCTTGTACTTAAGTCGGCATTGTGCCTTTTGTATTTAATTCCGATGCAATTTCTGTGTTTCATCGTCAATAAGAAGACCCAAGGGTTTCAGTAAACTTGAAGTGAAGCAGCGGAATCTATAACTAGTGTCACAGGAATGGTTTAAAACATAGGCAGTAAGAAGAGTCAGTCTTCTTGTACTTAAGTCGGCCATGTGCCTTTTGTATTTAATTCCGATGCAATTTCTGTGTTTCATCGTCAATAGGAAGGTCCAAGGGACACAGTAAACCTGAAGTGAAGCATCGGAAACTATAACTAGTGACACAGGAATGGTTCAAAACATTGACAGTAGGAAGAGTCAGTCTTCTTGTACCTAAGTCGGCATTTTGCCTTTTGTATTTAATTCCGATGCAATTTCTGTGATTCATCGCCAATAAGATGGTCAGAGGGATACAGTAAACCTGAAGTGAAGCATTGGAATCTAAAACTAGTGTCACAGGAATGGTTCAAAGCATAGACAGAAGGAAGAGTCAGTCTTCTTGTATTTAAGTCGGCATTTAGCATTTTGTATTTAATTCCGATGCAATTTCTGTGTATCATCGTCTATATTAAGGTCCAAGGGATACAGTAAACCTGAAGTGAAGCATCGGAATCTATAACTAGTGTCACAGGAATGGTTCAAAACATAGACAGTAAGAAGAGCCAGTCTTCTTGTCCTTATGTCGGCATTATGCCTTTTCTATTTAATTCCCATGGAATTTCTGTGTTTCATCGTCAATAAGAAGGTCAGAGGGATACAGTAAACATGAAGTGAAGCATCGCAATCTATAACTAGTGTCACAGGAATGGTCAAAACATAATCAGTAAGAAGAGTCAGTCTTCTTGTCCTTAAGTCGGCGTTGTGCCTTTTGTATTTAATTCCGACGCAATTTCTGTGATTCATCGCCAATAAGATGGTCAGAGGGATACAGTAAACCTGAAGTGAAGCATCGGAATCTAAAACTAGTGTCACAGGAATGGTTCAAAGCATAGACAGAAGGAAGAGTCAGTCTTCTTGTATTTAAGTCGGCATTTAGCATTTTGTATTTAATTCCGATGCAATTTCTGTGTTTCATCGTCTATATTAAGGTCCAAGGGATACAGTAAACCTGGTGTGAAGCATCGGAATCTATTACTAGTGTCACAGGAATAGTTCAAAACTTAGACAGTAGGAAGAGTCAGTCTTCTTGAATTTAAGTCGGCATTGTGCATTTTGTATTTAATTCCGATGCAATTTCTGTGTTTCATCGACTATAAGAAGGTCCAAGGGATACAGTAAACCTGAAGTGAAGCATCGGAATCTATAACTAGTGTCACAGGAATGGCTCAAATCATAGTCAGTAAGAAGATTCACTTTTCATGTACTTAAGTCGGCATTGTGCCTTTTCTATTTAATTCCGATGCAATTTCGGTGTTTCATCGTCAATACGAAGGTCCACGGGATACAGTAAACCTGGTGTGAAGCATCGGAATCTATTACTAGTGTCACAGGAATGGTTCAAAACATAGACCGTAAGAAGAGTCAGTCTTCTTGTACTTAAGTCGGCATTGTGCCTTTTGTATTTAATTCCGATGCAATTTCTGTGTTTCATTGTCAATAAGCAGGTCCAAGGGATTCAGTAAACCTGAAGTGAAGCATCGGAATCTATAACTAGTGTCACAGGAATAGTTCAAAACTTAGACAGTAGGAAGAGTCAGTCTTCTTGTACTGAAGTCGGCATTGTGCCTTTTGTATTTAATTCCGATGCAATTTCTGTGTTTCATCGTCAATAAGAAGGTCCACGGGATACAGTAAACCTGAAGTGAAGCATCGGAATCTATAACTAGTGTCACAGGAATGGTTCAAAACTTAGTCAGTGAGAAGAGCCAGTCTTCTTGTACTTAAGTCGGCATTGTGCCTTTTATATTTAATACCGATGCAATTTCTGTGTTTCATCGTCAATAAGAAGTTCCAAGGGATACAGTAAACCTGGAGTGAAGCATCGGAATCTATAACTAGTGTCACAGGAATGGTTCAAAACGTAGACAGTAAGAAGAGTCAGTCATCTTTTACTTAAGTCGTCATTGTGCCTTTCCAATTTAATTCCTATACAATTTCTGTGTTTCATCGTCAATAAGAAGGTCCAAGTGATACAGTAAACCTGAAGTGAAGCATCGGAATCTATAACTTGCGTCACAGGAATGGTTCAAAGAATACACAGTAAGAAGAGTCAGTCTTCTTGTACTTAATTCGGCATTGTGCCCTTTGTATTTAATTCCGATGCAATTTCTGTGTTTCATCGTCAATAAGAAGGCCCAAGGGATTCAGCAAACCTGAAGTGAAGCATCGGAGTCAATAACTAGTGTCACAGGAATGGTTCAAAACATAGCCAGTAAGAAGAGTCAGTCTTCTTGTACTTAAGTCGGCATTGTTCCTTTTGTTATAAATTCCGATGCAATTTCTGTGTTTCATCGTCAATAAGAATGTCCAAGGGATACAGTAAACCTGAAGTGAAGCATCGGAATCTATAAATAGTGTCACAGGAATGGTTCAAAACATAGACAGTAGGAAGAGTCAGTCTTCTTGTACTTAAGTCGGCATTGTGCCTTTTGTATTTAATTCCGATTCAATTTCTGTGTTTCATCGTCAATAAGTAGGTCAGAGGGATACAGTAAAACTGAAGTGAAGCATCGGAATCTAAAATTAGTGTCACAGGAATTGTTCAAAGCATAGACAGTAGGAAGAATCAGTCTTCTCATACTTAAGTCGGCATTGTGCCTTTTCTATTTAATTCCAATGCAATTTCTTTGTCTCATCGTCAATACGAAAGTCCAAGGGATACAGTAAACCTGAAGTGAAGCATCGGAATTTTATAACTAGTGTCACAGGAATGGTTCAAAACATAGGCAGTAGGAAGAGATAGTCTTCTTGTACTTAAGTCGGCATTGTGCCTTTTGTATTTAATTCCGATTCAATTTCTGTATTTCATCGTCAAAATGTATTTCAGAAGGATACAGTAAAACTTAAGTGATGCATCGGAATCTAAAACTAGTGTCACAGGAATGGTTCAAAACATAGACAGTAGGATGAGTCAGTCTTCTTGTACTTAAGTCGGCATTGTTCCTTTTGTATTTAATTCCGATGCAATTTATGTGTTTCATCGTCAATAAGAAGGTCCAAGGGATTCAGTTAACCTGAAGTGAAGCATCTGACTCTATAACTAGTGTCACAGGAATGGTTCAAAACATAGACAGTAGGAAGAGTCAGTCTTCTTGTACCTAAGTCGGCATTTTGCCTTTTGTATTTAATTCCGATGCAATATCTGTGATTCATCGTCAATAAGAAGGTCAGAGGGATACAGTAAACCTGAAGTGAAGCATCGGAATCTATAACTTGCGTCACAGGAATGGTTCAAAACATACACAGTAAGAAGAGTCAGTCTTCTTGTACTTAATTCGGCATTGTGCCTTTTGTATTTAATTCCGATGCAATTTCTGTGTTTCATCGTCAATAAGAAGGTCCAAGGGATTCAGCAAACCTGAAGTGAAGCATCGGAGTCTATAACTAGTGTCACAGGAATGGTTCAAAACATAGACAGTGGGAAGAGTCAGTCTTCTTGTACTTATGACGGCATTGTGCCTTTTGTATTTAATTCCGATGCAATTTCTGTGTTTCATCGTCAATACGAAGGTCCAAGGGATACAGTAAACCTGGAGTGAAACATCGGAATCTATAACTAGTGTCACAGGAATGGTTCAAATCGTAGGCAGTAAGAAGAGTCAGTCTTCTTGTACTTAAGTCGGCATTGTGCCTTTTCTATTTAATTCCGATGCAATTTCTGTGTTTCATCGTCAATAAGAAGGTCCAAGTGATACAGTAAACCTGAAGTGAAGCATCGGAATCTATAACTTGCGTCACAGGAATGGTTCAAAGCATACACAGTAAGAAGAGTCAGTCTTCTTGTACTTAATTCGGCATTGTGCCTTTTGTATTTAATTCCGATGTAATTTCTGCGTTTCATCGTCAATTAGAAGGTCCAAGGGATTCAGCAAACCTGAAGTGAAGATCGGAGTCTATAACTAGTGCCACAGGAATGGATCAAAACATAGCCAGTAAGAAGAGTCAGTCTTCTTGTACTTAAGTTGGCATTGTGCCTTTTGTATTTAATTCCGATTCAATTTCTGTGTTTCATCGTCAATAAGTCGGTCAGAGGGATACAGTAAAACTGAAGTGAAGCATCGGAATCTAAAACTAGTGTCACAGGAATTGTTCCAAACATAGACAGTGGGAAGAATCACTCTTCCTGTAATTAAGTTGGCATTGTGCCATTTCTATATAATTCCAATGCAATTACTGTGTTTCATCGTCAATACGAAAGTCCAAGGGATACAGTAAAATTGATGTGAAGCATCGGAATTTTATAACTAGTGTCACAGGAATGGTTCAAAACATAGACAATAGGAAGAGATAGTCTTCTTGTACTTAAGTCGGCATTGTGCCTTTTCTATTTAATTCCGATGCAATTTATGTGTTTCATCGTCAATAAGAAGGTCCAAGGGATTCAGTAAACCAGAAGTGAAGCATATGAATCTACAACTAGTGTCACAGCAATGGTTCAAAGCATAGACAGTAGGAAGAGTCAGACTTCTTGTACCTAAGTCGGCATTTTGCCTTTTGTATTTAATTCCGATGCAATTTCTGTGATTCATCGTGAATAAGAAGGTCAGAGGGATACAGTAAACCTGAAGTGAAGCATCGGAATCCAAAACTAGTGTCACAGGAATGGTTTAAAACATAGACAGAAGGAATAGTCAGTCTTCTTGAATTTAAGTCGGCATTTTGCATTTTGTATTTAATTCCGATGCAATTTCTGTGTTTCATCGTCTATAAGAAGGTCCAAGGGATACACTAAACCTGAAGTAAGCATCGGAATCTATATTTAGTGTCACAGGAATGGTTCAAAACATAAACAGTAAGAAGAGCCAGTCTTCTTGTACTTAAGTCGGCATTGTGCCTTTTCTATTTAATTCCGATGCAATTTCTGTGTTTCATCGTCAATAAGAAGGTCAGAGGGATACAGTAAACATGAAGTGAAGCATCGGAATCTATAACTGGTGTCACAGGAATGGTCAAAACATAGTCAGTAAGAAGAGTCAGTCTTCTTGTCCTTAAGTCGGCATTGTGCCTTTTGGATTTAATTCCGATGCAATTTCTGTGTTTCATCGTCAATAGGAATGTCCAAGTGATACAGTAAACCTGAAGTGAAGCATCGGAGTCTATAACTAGTGTCACAGGAATGGTTCAAAACATAGACAGTAGGAAGAGTCGGTCTTCTTGTACTTATGTCGGCATTGTGTCTTTTGTATTTAATTCCGATGCAATTTCTGAGTTTCATCGTCAATACGAAGGTCCAAGGGATACAGTAAACCTGGAGTGAAGCATCGGAATTTATAACTAGTGTCACAGGAATGGTTCAAATCGTAGGCAGTAAGAAGAGTCAGTCTTCTTGTACTTAAGTCGGCATTGTGCCTTTTCTATTTAATTCCGATGCAAATTCTGCGTTTCATCGTCAATAAGAAGGTCCAAGGGATTCAGCAAACCTGAAGTGAAGCATCGGAGTCTATAACTAGTGTCACAGGAATGGTTCAAAACATAGCCAGTAAGAAGAGTCAGTCTTGTTGTACTTAATTCGGCATTGTGATTTTTGTATTTAATTCCGATGCAATTTCTGTGTTTCATCGTCAATAAGAAGGTCAGAGGGATACAATAAACCTGAAGTGAAGCATCGGAATCCAAAACTAGTGCCACAGGAATGGTTCATAACATAGACAGTAGGACGAGTAAGTCTACTTGTACTTAAGTCAGCATTGTGCCTTTTCTATTTAGTTCCGATGCAATTTCTGTGTTTCTTCGTCAATAAAAAGCTCCCAGGGATACAGTAAACCTGAAGTGAAGCATTGGAATCTATATCTAGTGTCACAGGAATGGTTCAAAACTTAGACAGTGAGAAGAGTCAGTCTTCTTGAACATAAGTCGGCATTGTGCCTATTCTATTTAATTCCGATGAAATTTCTGTGTTTCATCGTCAATACGAAGGTCCAGGGGATACAGTAAACCTGAAGTGAAGCATCGGAATCTATATGTAGTGTCACAGGAATGGTTCAAAACGTAGACAGTAACTAGAGTCAGTCTTCTTGTACTTAAGTCGGCATTGTTCCTTTTCTATTTAATTCCGATGCAATTTCTGTGTTTCATCGTCAATAAGAAGGTCCAAGTGATACAGTAAACCTGAGGTGAAGCATCGGAATGTATAACTTGCGTCACAGGAATGGTTCAAAACATACACAGTAAGAAGAGTCAGTCTTCTTGTACTTAATTCGGCATTGTGCCTTTTGTATTTAATTCCGATGCAATTTCTGTGTTTCATCGTCAATAAGAAGGCCCAAGGGATTCAGCAAACCTGAAGTGAAGCATCGGAGTCTATAACTAGTGTCACAGGAATGGTTCAAAACATAGCCAGTAAGAAGAGTCAGTCTTCTTGTACTTAAGTCGGCATTGTGCCTTTTGTTATTAATTCCGATGCAATTTCTGTGTTTCATCGTCAATAAGAATGTCCAAGGGATACAGTAAACCTGAAGTGAAGCATCGGAATCTATAACTAGTGTCACAGGAATGGTTCGAAACATAGACAGTACGAAGAGTCAGTCTTCTTGTACTTAAGTCGGCATTGTGCCTTTTGTATTGAATTCCGATTCAATTTCTGTGTTTCATCGTCAATAAGTAAGTCAGAGGGATACAGTAAAACAGAAGTGAAGCATCGGAATCTAAAACTAGTGTCACAGGAATTGTTCAAAACATAGACAGTTGGAAGAATCAGTCTTCTTGTACTTAAGTCGGCATTGTGCCTTTTCTATATAATTCCGATGCAATTTCTGTGTTTCATCGTCAATACGAAAGTCCAAGTGATACAATAAACCTGAAGTGAAGCATCGGAATTTTATAACTAGTGTCACAGGAATGGTTCAAAACATAGACAGTAGGAAGAGATAGTCTTCTAGTACTTAAGTCGGCATTGTGCCTTTTGTATTTAATTCCGACTCAATTTCTGTGTTTCATCGTCAATCAGTATGTCAGAGAGATACAGTAAAACTGAAGTGATGCATCGGAATCTAAAACTAGTGTCACAGGAATTGTTCAAATCATAGACAGCGGGAAGAGTCAGTCTTCTTGTACTTAAGTCGGCATTGTTCCTTTTGTATTTAATTCCGATGCAATTTATGTGTTTCATCGCCAATAAGAAGGTCCAAGGGATTCAGTGAACCAGAAGTGAATCATCTGAATCTATAACTAGTGTCACAGGAATGGTTCAAAACATAGACAGTAGGAAGAGTCAGCCTTCTTGTACTTAAGTCTACATTGTGCCTTTTGTATTTAATTCCGATTCAATATCTGTTTTTCATCGTCAATAAGTAGGTCAGAGGGATACAGTAAACCTGAAGTGAAGCATCGGAATCCATAACTAGTGTCACAGAAACGGTCAAAACATAGTCAGTTAGAAGAGTCAGTCTTCTTGTACCTATGTCGGCATTGTGCCTTTTGTATTTAATTCCGATGCAATTTCAGTGTTTCATCGTCAATAAGAAGGTCAGAGGGATACAGTAAACCTGAAGTGAAGCATCGGAGTCTATAACTAGTGCCACAGGAATGGTTCAAAACATAGCCAGTAAGAAGAGTCAGTCTTCTTGTACTGAAGTCGGCATTGTGCCTTTTGTATTTAATTACGATTCAATTTCTGTGTTTCATCGTCAATAAGTCGGTCAGAGGGATACAGTAAAACTGAAGTGAAGCATCGGAATCTAAAACTAGTGTCACAGGAATTGTTCCAAACATAGACAGTAGGAAGAATCACTCTTCTTGTAATTAAGTTGGCATTGTGCCATTTCTATTTAATTCCAATGCAATTTCTGTGTTTAATCATCAATACGAAAGTCCAAGGGATACAGTAAAATTGATGTGAAGCATCGGAATTTTATAACTAGTGTCACAGGAATGGTTCAAAACATAGACAATAGGAAGAGATAGTCTTCTTGTACTTAAGTCGCCATTGTGCCTTTTGTTATTAACTCCGATGCAATTTATGTGTTTCATCGTCAATAAGAAGGTCCAAGGGATTCAGTAAACCAGAAGTGAAGCATATGAATCTATAACTAGTGTCACAGGAATGGTTCAAAACATAGACAGTAGGAAGAGTCAGACTTCTTGTACCTAAGTCGGCATTTTGCCTTTTGTATTTAATTCCGATGCAATTTCTGTGATTCATCGTCAATAAGAAGGTCAGAGGGATACAGTAAACCTGAAGTGAAGCATCGGAATCGAAAACTAGTGTCACAGGAATGGTTTAAAACATAGACAGAAGGAATAGTCAGTCTTCTTGAATTTAAGTCGGCATTTTGCATTTTGTATTTAATTCCGATGCAATTTCTGTGTTTCATCGTCTATAAGAAGGTCCAAGGGATACACTAAACCTGAAGTAAGCATCGGAATCTATAATTAGTGTCACAGGAATGGTTCAAAACATAAACAGTAAGAAGAGCCAGTCTTCTTGTACTTAAGTCGGCATTGTGCCTTTTCTATTTAATTCCGACGCAATTTCTGTGTTTCATCGTCAATAAGAAGGTCAGAGGGATACAGTAAACATGAAGTGAAGCATCGTAATCTATAACTGGTGTCACAGGAATGGTCAAAACATAGTCAGTAAGAAGAGTCAGTCTTCTTGTAGTTAAGTCGGCATTGTGCCTTTTGTGTTTAATTCCGAAGCAATTTCTGTGTTTCATCGTCAACAAGAATGTCCAAGTGATACAGTAAACCTGAAGTGAAGCATCGGAGTCTATAACTTGTGTCACAGGAATGGTTCAAAACATGGACAGTAGGAAGAGTCAGTCTTCTTGTACTTATGTCGGCATTGTGTCTTTTGTATTTAATTCCGATGCAATTTCTGAGTTTCATCGTCAATACGAAGGTCCAAGGGATACAGTAAACCTGGAGTGAAGCATCGGAATGTATAACTAGTGTCACAGGAATGGTTCAATTCGTAGGCAGTAAGAAGTGTCAGTCTTCTTGTACTTAAGTCGGCATTGTGCCTTTTCTATTTAATTCCGATGCAATTTCTGCGTTTCATCGTCAATAAGAAGGTCCAAGGGATTCAGCAAACCTGAAGTGAAGCATCGGAGTCTATAACTAGCGTCACAGGAATGGTTCAAATCATAGACAGTAGGAAGAGTCAGTCTTCTTGTACTTAAGTCGGCATTGTGCCTTTTGTATTTAATTCCGATTCAATTTCTGTGTTTCATCGTCAATAAGTAGGTCAGAGGGATACAGTAAAACTGAAGTGAAGCATCGGAATCTAAAATTAGTGTCACAGGAATTGTTCAAAGCATAGACAGTAGGAAGAATCAGTCTTCTCGTACTTAAGTCGGCATTGTGCCTTTTCTATTTAATTCCAATGCAATTTCTTTGTCTCGTCGTCATTACGAAAGTCCAAGGGATACAGTAAACCTGAAGTGAAGCATCGGAATTTTATAACTAGTGTCACAGAAATGGTTCAAAACATAGGCAGTAGGAAGAGATAGTCTTCTTGTACTTAAGTCGGCATTGTGCCTTTTGTATTTAATTCCGATTCAATTTCTGTATTTCATCTTAAAAATGTATTTCAGAAGGATACAGTGAAACTTAAGTGATGCATCGGAATCTAAAACTAGTGTCACAGGAATGGTTCAAAACATAGACAGTAGGATGAGTCAGTCTTCTTGTACTTAAGTCGGCATTGTTCCTTTTGTATTTAATTCCGATGCAATTTATGTGTGTCATCGTCAATAAGATGGTCCAAGGGATTCAGTTAACCTGAAGTGAAGCATCTGACTCTATAACTAGTGTCACAGGAATGGTTGAAAACATAGACAGTAGGAAGAGTCAGTCTTCTTGTACCTAAGTCGGCATTTTGCCTTTTGTATTTAATTCCGATGCAATTTCTGTGATTCATCGTCAATAAGAAGGTCAGAGGGATACAGTAAACCTGAAGTGAAGCATCGGAATCTATAACTTGCGTCACAGGAATGGTTCAAAACATACACAGTAAGAAGAGTCAGTCTTCTTGTACTTAATTCGGCATTGTGCCTTTTGTATTTAACTCCGATGCAATTTCTGTGTTTCATCGTCAATAAGAAGGTCCAAGGGATTCAGCAAACCTGAAGTGAAGCAACGGAGTCTATAACTAGTGTCACAGGAATGGTTCAAAACATAGACAGTAGAAGAGTCAGTCTTCTTGTACTTATGACGGCATTGTGCTTTTTGTATTTAATTCCGATGCAATTTCTGTGTTTCATCGTCAATACGAAGGTCCAAGGGATACAGTAAACCTGGAGTGAAACATCGGAATCTATAACTAGTGTCACAGGAATGGTTCAAATCGTAGGCAGTAAGAAGAGTCAGTCTTCTTGTACTTAAGTCGGCATTGTGCCTTTTCTATTTAATTCCGATGCAATTTCTGTGTTTCATCGTTAATAAGTTGGTCCAAGGGATTCAGCAAACCTGAAGTGAAGCATCGGAGTCTATAACTAGTGCCACAGGAATGGTTCAAAACATAGCCAGTAAGAAGAGTCAGTCTTCTTGTACTTAAGTCGGCATTGTGCCTTTTGTATTTAATTCCGATTCAATTTCTGTGTTTCATCGTCAATAAGTCGGTCAGAGGGATACAGTAAAACTGAAGTGAAGCATCGGAATCTAAAACTAGTGTCACAGGAATTGTTCCAAACATAGACAGTAGGAAGAATCACTCTTCTTGTAATTAAGTTGGCATTGTGCCATTTCTATTTAATTCCAATGCAATTTCTGTGTTTCATCGTCAATACGAAAGTCCAAGGGATACAGTAAAAATGATGTGAAGCATCGGAATTTTATAACTAGTGTCACAGGAATGGTTCAAAACATAGACAATAGGAAGAGATAGTCTTCTTGTACCTAAGTCGGCATTTTCCCTTTTGTATTTCATTCCGATGCAATTTCTGTGATTCATCGTCAATAAGAAGGTCAGAGGGATACAGTAAACCTGAAGTGAAGCATCGGAATCGAAAACTAGTGTCACAGGAATGGTTTAAAACATAGACAGAAGGAATAGTCAGTCTTCTTGAATTTAAGTGGGCATTTTGCATTTCGTATTTAATTCCGATGCAATTTCTGTGTTTCATCGTCTATAAGAAGGTCCAAGGGATACACTAAACCTGAAGTAAGCATCGGAATCTATAATTAGTGTCACAGGAATGGTTCAAAACATAAACAGTAAGAAGAGCCAGTCTTCTTGTACTTAAGTCGGCATTGTGCCTTTTCTATTTAATTCCGATGCAATTTCTGTGTTTCATCGTCAATAAGAAGGTCAGAGGGATACAGTAAACATGAAGTGAAGCATCGGAATCTATAACTGGTGTCACAGGAATGGTCAAAACATAGTCAGTAAGAAGAGTCAGTCTTCTTGTCCTTAAGTCGGTATTGTGCCTTTTGTGTTTAATTCCGATGCAATTTCTGTGTTTCATCGTCAATAAGAATGTCCAAGGGATACAGTAAAAATGATGTGAAGCATCGGAATTTTATAACTAGTGTCACAGGAATTGTTCAAATCATAGACAGTAGGAAGAGTCAGTCTTCTTGTACTTAAGTCGGCATTGTTCCTTTTGTATTTAATTCCGATGCAATTTATGTGTTTCATCGCCAATAAGAAGGTCAAAGGATTCAGTAAACCAGAAGTGAATCATCTGAATCTATAACTAGTGTCACAGGAATGGTTCAAAGCATAGACAGTAGGAAGAGTCAGTCTTCTTGTACCTAAGTCGGCATTTTGCCTTTTGTATTTCATTACGATGCAATTTCTGTGATTTCTCGTCAATAAGAAGGTCAGAGGGATACAGTAAACCTGAAGTGAAGCATCTGAATCTATAACTAGTGTCACAGGATTGGTTCAAAACATAGACAGTAGGAAGAGTCAGTCTTCTTGTACTTAAGTCTGCATTGTGCCTTTTGTATTTAATTCCGATTCAATATCTGTTTTTCATCGTCAATAAGTAGGTCAGAGGGATACAGTAAACCTGAAGTGAAGCATCGGAATCCATAACTAGTGTCACAGAAACGGTCAAAACATAGTCAGTTAGAAGAGTCAGTCTTCTTGTCCTTAAGTCGGCATTGTGACTTTTGTATTTAATTCCGTTGCAATTTCTGTGTTTCATCGTCAATAAGAAGGTCCAAGGGATACAGTAAACCTGAAGTGAAGCATCGGAATCTATAACTAGTGTCACAGGGATGGTTCTAACATAGACAGTAGCAAGGGTCAGACTTCTTGTACTGAAGACGGCATTGTGCCTTATCTATTTAATTCCGATGCAATTTCTGTGTTTCATCGTCAATAATAAGGTCAGAGGGATACAGTAAACCTGAAGTGAAGCATCGGAATCTATAACTAGTGTCACAGGAATAGTTCAAAACATAGACAATAGGAAGAGTTAGTCTTCTTGTACCTATGTCGGCATTGTGCCTTCTGTATTTAATTCCGATGCAATTTCTGTGTTTCATCGTCAATAAGAAGGTCCACGTGATACAGTATACCTGAAGTGATGCATCGGAATCTATAACTTGCGTCACTGGAATGGTTCAAAACATAGACAGTAAGTAGAGTCAGTCTTCTTGTACTTAATGGGGCATTGTGCCTTTTGTATTTAATTCCGATGCAATTTCTGTGTATCATCGTCAATAAGAAGGTCCAAGGTATTCAGCAAACCTGAAGTGAAACATCGGAGTCTATAACTAGTGTCACAGGAATGGTTCAAAACATAGCCAGTATGAAGAGTCAGTCTTCTTGTACTTAAGTCGGCATTGTGCCTTTTGTTATTAATTCCAATGCAATTTCTGTGTTTCATCGTCAATAAGAACGTCCAAGGGATACAGTAAACCTGAAGTGAAGCATCGGAATCTATAACTAGTGTCACAGGAATGGTTCAAATCATAGACAGTAGGAAGAGTCAATCTTCTTGTACTTAAGTCGGCATTGTGCCTTTTGTATTTAATTCCTATTCAATTTCTGTGTTTCATCGTCAATAAGTGGGTCAGATGGATACAGTAAAACTGAAGTGAACGTCGGAATCTAAAACTATTGTCACAGGAATATTTCAAAACATAGACAGTAATAAGAATCAGTCTTTTTGTACTTAAGTCGGCATTGTGCCTTTTCTATTTAATTCCGATGCAATTTCTGTGTATCATCGTCAATACGAAAGTCCAAGGGATACAGTAAACCTGAAGTGAAGCATCGGAATTTTATAACTAGTGTCAGAGGAATGGTTCAAAACATAGACAGTAGGAAGAGATAGTCTTCTTGTACTTAAGTCGGCATTGTGCCTTTTGTATTTAATTCCGAATCAATTTCTGTGTTTCATTGTCTATAAGTAGGTCAGAGGGATACAGTAAAACTGAAGTGATGCATCGGAATGTAAAACTAGTGCCACAGGAATTGTTCAAAACATAGCCAGTAGGAAGAATCAGTCTTCTTGTACTTAAGTCGGCATTGTGCCTTTTCTATTTAATTCCGATGCAATTTCTGTATTTCATCGTCAATACGAAAGTCCACGTCATACAGTAAACCTGAAGTGAAGCATCGGAATCTATAACTAGTGTCACAGGAATTGTTCAAAATATAGACAGTAGGAAGAGTATGTCTTCTTGTACTTAAGTCGGCATTGGGCCTTTTGTATATAATTCCGATTCAATTTCTGTGTGACATCGTCAATAAGTAGGTCAGAGGGATACAGTAAAACTGAAGTGAAGCATCGGAATCTAAAACTAGTGTCACAGGAATTGTTCAAAACATAGACAGTGGGAAGAATCAGTCTTCTTGTACTTATGTCGGCATTGTGCCTTTTCTATTTAATTCCGATGCAATTTCGGTGTTTCATCGTCAATAAGAAGGTCCACGGGATACAGTAAACCTGGTGTGAAGCATCGGAATCTGTTACTAGTGTCACAGGAATGGGTCAAAACATAGCCTGTAAGAAGAGTCAGTCTTCTTTACTTAAGTAGGCATTGTGCCTTTTGTTATTAATTACAATGCAATTTCTGTGTTTCATCGTCAATAAGAATGTCCAAGGGATACAGTAAACTTGAAGTGAAGCATCGGAATCTATAACTAGTGTCACAGGAATGGTTCAAAACATAGACAGTAGGAAGAGTCAGTCTTCTTGTACTTAAGTCGGCATTGTCCCTCTTGCATTTAATTCTGATTCAATTTCTGTGTTTCATCGTCAATAAGTGGGTCAGAGGGATACAGTAAAGCTGAAGTGAAGCATCGGAATCTAAAACTAGTGTCACAGGAATTGTTCAAAACATAGACAGTAATAAGAATCAGTCTTCTTGTACTTAAGTCGGCATTGTGCCTTTTCTATTTAATTCCGATGCAATTTCTGTGTATCATCGTCAATACGAAAGTCCAAGGGATACAGTAAACCTGAAGTGAAGCATCGGAATCTTATAACTAGTGTTACAGGAATGGTTCAAATCATAGACAGTAGGACGAGATAGTCTTCTTGTACTTAAGTGGGCATTGTGCCTTTTCTATTTAATTCCGATTCAATTTCTGTGTTTCATCGTCAATAAGTAGGTGAGAGGGATACAGTACAACTGAAGTGATGCATCGAAATCTAAAACTAGTGTCACAGGAACTGTTCAAAACATAGACAGTAGGAAGAATTAGTCTTCTTGTACTTGAGTAGGCATTGTGCCTTTTCTATATAATTCCGATGTAATTTCTGTATTTCATCGTCAATACGAAAGTCCAAGTCATACAGTAAACCTGAAGTGAAGCATCGGAATCTATAACTAGTGTCACAAGAATTGTTCAAAACATAGACAGTAATAAGAATCAGTCTTCTTGTACTTAAGTCGGCATTGTGCCTTTTCTATTTAATTCCGATGCAATTTCTGTGTATCATCGTCAATACGAAAGTCCAAGGGATACAGTAAACCTGAAGTGAAGCATCGGAATCTTATAACTAGTGTTACAGGAATGGTTCAAATCATAGTCAGTAGGACGAGATAGTCTTCTTGTACTTAAGTGGGCATTGTGCCTTTTCTATTTAATTCCGATTCAATTTCTGTGTTTCATCGTCAATAAGAAGGTCCAAGAGATCCAGCAAACCTGAAGTGAAGCATCGGAATCTATAACTAGTGTCACAGGAATGGTTCAAAACATAGCCACTAAGAAGAGTCAGTCTTCTTGTACTTAAGTAAGCATTGTGCCTTATGTTATTAATTCCGATGCAATATCTGTGTTTCGTCGTCAGTAAGAATGTCCAAGGGATACAGTAAACCTGAAGTGAAGCATCGGAATCTATAACTAGTGTCACAGGAATGGTTCAAAGCATAGACAGTAGGAAGATTCAGTCTTCTTGTACTTAAGTCGGCATTGTTCCTTTTGTATTTAATTCCGATGCAATTTATGTGTTTCATCGTCAATAAGAAGGTCCAAGGGATTCAGTAAACCAGAAGTGAAGCATCTGAATCTATAACTAGTGTCACCTGAATGGTTCAAAACATACACAGTAGGAAGAGTCAGTCTTCTTGTACGTAAGTCGGCATTTTGCCTTTTGTAATTAATTCCGATGCAATTTCTGTGATGCATCGTCAATAAGAAGGTCAGAGGGATATAGTAAACCTGAAGTGTAGCATCGGATTCTAAAACTTGTGTCACTGGAATGGTTCAAAACATAGACAGAAGGAAGAGTCAGTCTTCTTGAATTTAGGTCGGCATTTTGCATTTTGTATTTACTTCCGATGCAATTTCTGTGTTTCATTGTCTATAAGAAGGTCCAAGGGATACAGTAAACCTGAAGTGAAGCATCGGAATCCATAACTAGTGTCACAGGAATAGTTCAAAACATAGACAGTAGGAAGAGTCAGTCTCTTGTACTTATGTCAGCATTGTGCCTTTTGTATTTAATTCCGATGCAATTTCTGTGTTTCATCGTCAATAAGAAGGTCAGAGGGATACAGTAAACCTGAAGTGAAGCATCGGAATCTATAACTAGTGTCACAGGAATTGTTCAAAACATAGACAGTAGGAAGAGTATGTCTTCTTGTACTTAAGTCGGCATTGTGCCTTTTCTATTTAGTTCCGATGCGTTTCTGTGTTTCTTCGTCAATAAGAAGGTCCCAGGGATACAGTAAACCTGAAGTGAAGCATCGGAATCTATAACTAGTGTCACAGGAATTGTTCAAAACATAGACAGTAGGAAGAATCAGTCTTCTTGTACTTAAGTCGGCATTGTGCCTTTTCTATTTAATTCCGATGCAATTTCGGTGTTTCATCGTCAATAAGAAGGTCCACGGGATACAGTAAACCTGAAGTGAAGCATCGGAATCTTATAACTAGTGTTACAGGAATGGTTCAAGTCATAGACAGTAGGACGAGATAGTCTTCTTGTACTTAAGTGGGCATTGTGCCTTTTCTATTTAATTCCGATTCAATTTCTGTGTTTCATCGTCAATAAGTAGGTCAGAGGGATACAGTAAAACTGAAGTGATGCATCGGAATCTAAAACTAGTGTCACAGGAATTGTTCAAAACATAGACAGTAGGAAGAATTAGTCTTCTTGTACTTGAGTCGGCATTGTGCCTTTTCTATATAATTCCGATGCAATTTCTGTATTTCATCGTCAATACGAAAGTCCAAGTCATACAGTAAACCTGAAGTGAAGCATCGGAATCTACAACTAGTGTCACAGGAATTGTTCAAAATATAGACAGTAGGAAGAGTATGTCTTCTTGTACTTAAGTCGGCATTGTGCCTTTTCTATTTAGTTCCGATGCGTTTCTGTGTTTCTTCGTCAATAAGAAGGTCCCAGGGATACAGTAAACCTGAAGTGAAGCATCTTAATCTACATCTAGTGTCAGAGGAATGGTTCAAATCATAGTCAGTGAGAAGAGTTAGTCTTCTTGTACTTAATTCGGCATTGTGCCTTTTCTATTTAATTCCGATGCAACTTCTGTGTTTCATCGTCAATAAGAAGGTCCAAGGGATCCAGCAAACCTGAAGTGAAGCATCGGAATCTATAACTAGTGTCACAGGAATGGTTCAAAACATAGCCAGTAAGAAGAGTCAGTCTTCTTGTACTTAAGTAAGCATTGTGCCTTATGTTATTAATTCCGATGCAATTTCTGTGTTTCTTCGTCAATAAGAAGGTCCCAGGGATACAGTAAACCTGAAGTCAAGCATCGGAATCTATAACTAGTGTCACAGGAATGGTTCAAAACTTAGTCAGTGAGAAGAGTCAGTCTTCTTGTACTTAATTCGGCATTGTGCCTTTTCTATTTAATTTCGATGCAATTTCTGTGTTTCATCGTCAATACGAAGGTCCAAGGGATACAGTATACCCTGAGTGAAGCATCGGAATCTATAGCTAGTGTCACATTAATGGTTCAAATTGTAGACAGTAAGAAGAGTCAGTCTTCTTGTACTTAAATCGGCATTGTGCCTTTTCTATTTAATTCCGATGCAATTTCTGTGTTTCATTGTCAATAAGAAGGTCCAAGTGATTCAGTAAACCTGAAGTGAAGCATCGGAATCTATAACTTGCGTTACTGGAATGGTTCAAAACATAGACAGTAAGAAGAGTCAATCTTCTTGTACTTAATGCGGCATTGTGCCTTTTGTATTTAATTCCGATGCAATTACTGTGTTTCATCGTCAATAAGAAGGTCCAAGGGATTCAGCAATCCTGAAGTGAAGCATCGGAGTCTATAACTAGTGTTACAGGAATGGTTCAAAACATAGCCAGTAAGAAGAGTCAGTCTTCTTGTACTTAAGTCGGCATTGTGCCTTTTGTATATAATTCCGATTCAATTTCTGTGTGACATCGTCAATTAGTAGGTCAGAGGGATACAGTAAAACTGAAGTGAAGCATCGGAATCTAAAACTAGTGTCACAGGAATTGTTCAAAACATAGACAGTAGGAAGAATCAGTCTTCTTGTACTTAAGTCGGCATTGTGCCTTTTCTATTTAATTCCGATGCAATTTCGGTGTTTCATCGTCAATAAGAAGGTCCAAGGGATCCAGCAAACCTGAAGTGAAGCATCGGAATCTATAACTAGTGTCACAGGAATGGTTCAAAACATAGCCAGTAAGAAGAGTCAGTCTTCTTGTACTTAAGTAAGCATTGTGCCTTATGTTATTAATTCCGATGCAATTTCTGTGTTTCGTCGTCAGTAAGAATGTCCAAGGGATACAGTAAACCTGAAGTGAAGCATCGGAATCTATAACTAGTGTCACAGGAATGGTTCAAAGCATAGACAGTAGGAAGATTCAGTCTTCTTGTACTTAAGTCGGCATTGTTCCTTTTGTATTTAATTCCGATGCAATTTATGTGTTTCATCGTCAATAAGAATGTCCACGGGATTCAGTAAACCAGAAGTGAAGCATCTGAATCTATAACTAGTGTCACCTGAATGGTTCAAAACATACACAGTAGGAAGAGTCAGTCTTCTTGTACGTAAGTCGGCATTTTGCCTTTTGTATTTAATTCCGATGCAATTTCTGTGATTCATCGTCAATAAGAAGGTCAGAGGGATATAGTAAACCTGAAGTGTAGCATCGGATTCTAAAACTTGTGTCACTGGAATGGTTCAAAACATAGACAGAAGGAAGAGTCAGTCTTCTTGAATTTAAGTCGGCATTTTGCATTTTGTATTTAATTCCGATGCAATTTCTGTGTTTGATTGTCTATAAGAAGGTCCAAGGGATACAGTAAACCTGAAGTGAAGCATCGGAATCCATAACTAGTGTCACAGGAATAGTTCAAAACATAGACAGTAGGAAGAGTCAGTCTCTTGTACTTATGTCAGCATTGTGCCTTTTGTATTTAATTCCGATGCAATTTCTGTGTTTCATCGTCAATAAGAACGTCAGAGGGATACAGTAAACCTGAAGTGAAGCATCGGAATCTAAAACTAGTGTCACAGGAATGGTTCAAAACATAGACAGTGGGAAGAGTAAGTCCACTTGTACTTAAGTCGGCATTGTGCCTTTTCTATTTAGTTCCGATGCAATTTCTGTGTTTCTTCGTGAATAAGAAGGTCCCAGGTATACAGTAAACCTGAAGTCAAGCATCGGAATCTATAACTAGTGTCACAGGAATGGTTCAAAACTTAGTCAGTGAGAAGAGTCAGTCTTCTTGTACTTAAGTCGGCATTGTGCCTTTTCTATTTAATTTCGATGCAATTTCTGTGTTTCATCGTCAATACGAAGGTCCAAGGGATACAGTATACCCTGAGTGAAGCATCGGAATCTATAGCTAGTGTCACATTAATGGTTCAAATTGTAGACAGTAAGAAGAGTCAGTCTTCTTGTACTTCAGTCGGCTTTGTGCCTTTTCTATTTAATTGCGATGCAATTTCTGTGTTTCATCGTCAATAAGAAGGTCCAAGTGATTCAGTAAACCTGAAGTGAAGCATCGGAATCTATAACTAGCGTTACTGGAATGGTTCAAAACATAGACAGTAAGAAGAGTCAATCTTCTTGTACTTAATGCGGCATTGTGCCTTTTGTATTTAATTCCGATGCAATTACTGTGTTTCATCGTCAATAAGAAGGTCCAAGGGATACAGTAAACCTGAAGTGAAGCATCGGAATCCATAACTAGTGTCACAGGAATAGTTCAAAACATAGACAGTAGGAAGAGTCAGTCTCTTGTACTTATGTCAGCATTGTGCCTTTTGTATTTAATTCCGATGCAATTTCTGTGTTTCATCGTCAATAAGAAGGTCAGAGGGATACAGTAAACCTGAAGTGAAGCATCGGAATCTATAACTAGTGTCACAGGAATTGTTCAAAACATAGACAGTAGGAAGAGTATGTCTTCTTGTACTTAAGTCGGCATTGTGCCTTTTCTATTTAGTTCCGATGCGTTTCTGTGTTTCTTTGTCAATAAGAAGGTCCCAGGGATACAGTAAACCTGAAGTGAAGCATCTTAATCTACATCTAGTGTCAGAGGAATGGTTCAAATCATAGTCAGTGAGAAGAGTTAGTCTTCTTGTACTTAATTCGGCATTGTGCCTTTTCTATTTAATTCCGATGCAACTTCTGTGTTTCATCGTCAATAAGAAGGTCCAAGGGATCCAGCAAACCTGAAGTGAAGCATCGGAATCTATAACTAGTGTCACAGGAATGGTTCAAAACATAGTCAGTAAGAAGAGTCAGTCTTCTTGTACTTAAGTAAGCATTGTGCCTTATGTTATTAATTCCGATGTAATTTCTGTATTTCGTCGTCAGTAAGAATGTCCAAGGGATACAGTAAACCTGAAGTGAAGCATCGGAATCTATAACTAGTGTCACAGGAATGGTTCAAATCATAGACAGTAGGAAGATTCAGTCTTCTTGTACTTAAGTCGGCATTGTTCCTTTTGTATTTAATTCCGATGCAATTTATGTGTTTCATCGTCAATAAGAAGGTCCAAGGGATTCAGTAAACCAGAAGAGAAGCATCTGAATCTATAACTAGTGTCACCTGAATGGTTCAAAACATACACAGTAGGAAGAGTCAGTCTTCTTGTACGTAAGTCGGCATTTTGCCTTTTGTATTTAATTCCGATGCAATTTCTGTGATTCATCGTCAATAAGAAGGTCAGAGGGATATAGTAAACCTGAAGTGTAGCATCGGATTCTAAAACTTGTGTCACTGGAATGGTTCAAAACATAGACAGAAGGAAGAGTCAGTCTTCTTGAATTTAAGTCGGCATTTTGCATTTTGTATTTAATTCCGATGCAATTTCTGTGTTTCATTGTCTATAAGAAGGTCCAAGGGATACAGTAAACCTGAAGTGAAGCATCGGAATCCATAACTAGTGTCACAGGAATAGTTCAAAACATAGACAGTAGGAAGAGTCAGTCTCTTGTACTTATGTCAGCATTGTGCCTTTTGTATTTAATTCCGATGCAATTTCTGTGTTTCATCGTCAATAAGAAGGTCAGAGGGATACAGTAAACCTGAAGTGAAGCATCGGAATCTAAAACTAGTGTCACAGGAATGGTACAAAACATAGACAGTGGGAAGAGTAAGTCTGCTTGTACTTAAGTCGGCATTGTGCCTTTTCTATTTAGTTCCGATGCAATTTCTGTGTTTCTTCGTCAATAAGAAGGTCCCAGGGATACAGTAAACCTGAAGTCAAGCATCGGAACCTATAACTAGTGTCACAGGAATGGTTCAAAACTTAGTCAGTGAGAAGAGTCAGTCTTCTTGTACTTAAGTCGGCATTGTGCCTTTTCTATTTAATTTCGATGCAATTTCTGTGTTTCATCGTCAATTCGAAGGTCCAAGGGATACAGTATACCCTGAGTGAAGCATCGGAATCTATAGCTAGTGTCACATTAATGGTTCAAATTGTAGACAGTAAGAAGAGTCAGTCTTCTTGTACTTAAGTCGGCATTGTGCCTTTTGTATTTAATTCCGATGCAATTACTGTGTTTCATCGTCAATAAGAAGGTCCAAGGGATTCAGCAAACCTGAAGTGAAGCATCGGAGTCTATAACTAGTGTTACAGGAATGGTTCAAAACATAGCCAGTAAGAAGAGTCAGTCTTCTTGTACTTAAGTCGGCATTGTGCCTTTTGTATATAATTCCGATTCAATTTCTTTGTGACATCGTCAATAAGTAGGTCAGAGGGATACAGTAAAACTGAAGTGAAGCATCGGAATCTAAAACTAGTGTCACAGGAATTGTTCAAAACATAGACCGTAGGAAGAATCAGTCTTCTTGTACTTAAGTCGGCATTGTGCCTTTTCTATTTAATTCCGATGCAATTTCGGTGTTTCATCGTCAATATGAAGGTCCACGGGATACAGTAAACCTGGTGTGAAGCATCGGAGTCTGTTACTAGTGTCACAGGAATGGGTCAAAACATAGCCAGTAAGAAGAGCCAGTCTTCTTTACTTAAGTCGGCATTGTGCCTTTTGTTATTAATTACAATGCATTTTCTGTGTTTCATCGTCAGTAAGAATGTCCAAGGGATACAGTAAACTTGAAGTGAAGCATCGGAATCTATAACTAGTGTCACAGGAATGGTTCAAAACATAGACAGTAGGAAGAGATAGTCTTCTTGTACTTAATTCGGCATTGTGCCTTTTCCATTTAATTCCGATGCAATTTCTGTGTTTCATCGTCAATAAGAAGGTCCAAGGGATCCAGCAAACCTGAAGTGAAGCATCGGAATCTATAACTAGTGTCACAGGAATGGTTCAAAACATAGCCAGTAAGAAGAGTCAGTCTTCTTGTACTTAAGTCGGCATTGTGCCTTATGTTATTAATTCCGATGCAATTTCTGTGTTTCATCGTCAGTAAGAATGTATAAGGGATACAGTAAACCTGAAATGAAGCATCGGAATCTATAACTAGTGTCACAGGAATGGTTCAAAACATAGACAGTAAGAAGATTCAGTCTTCTTGTACCTTAGTCGGCATTGTGCCTTTTGTATTAAATTCTGTTTCAATTTCTGTGTTTCATCGTCAATAAGTTGGTCAGAGGGATAAAGTAAACCTGAAGTGAAGCATCGGAATCTAAAACTAGTGTCACAGGAATGGTTCAAATTATAGACAGTAGGAAGAATCGGTCTTCTTGCACTTAAGTCGGCATTGTTCCTTTTGTATTTAATTCCGATGCAATTTATGTGTTTCATCGTCAATAAGAAGGTCCAAGGGATTCAGTAAACCAGAAGTGAAGCATCTGAATCTTTAACTAGTGTCACCTGAATGGTTCAAAACATACACAGTAGGAAGAGTCAGTCTTCTTGTACGTAAGTCGGCATTTTGCCTTTTGTATTTAATTCCGATGCAATTTCTGTGATTCATCGTCAATAAGAAGGTCAGAGGGATATAGTAAACCTGAAGTGTAGCATCGGATTCTAAAACTTGTGTCACTGGAATGGTTCAAAACATCGACAGAAGGAAGAGTCAGTCTTCTTGAATTTAAGTCGGCATTTTGCATTTTGTATTTAAAACCGATGCAATTTCTGTGTTTCATTGTCTATAAGAAGGTCCAAGGGATACAGTAAACCTGAAGTGAAGCATCGGAATCCATAACTAGTGTCACAGGAATAGTTCAAAACATAGACAGTAGGAAGAGTCAGTCTCTTGTACTTATGTCAGCATTGTGCCTTTTGTATTTAATTCCGATGCAATTTCTGTGTTTCATCGTCAATAAGAACGTCAGAGGGATACAGTAAACCTGAAGTGAAGCATCGGAATCTAAAACTAGTGTCACAGGAATGGTTCAAAACATAGACAGTGGGAAGAGTAAGTCTACTTGTACTTAAGTCGGCATTGTGCCTTTTCTATTTAGTTCCGATGCAATTTCTGTGTTTCTTCGTCAATAAGAAGGTCCCAGGGATACAGTAAACCTGAAGTCAAGCATCGGAATCTATAACTAGTGTCACAGGAATGGTTCAAAACTTAGTCAGTGAGAAGAGTCAGTCTTCTTGTACTTAAGTCGGCATTGTGCCTTTTCTATTTAATTTCGATGCAATTTTTGTGTTTCATCGTCAATACGAAGGTCCAAGGGATACAGTATACCCTGAGTGAAGCATCGGAATCTATAGCTAGTGTCACATTAATGGTTCAAATTGTAGGCAGTAAGAAGAGTCAGTCTTCTTGTACTTCAGTCGGCTTTGTGCCTTTTCTATTTAATTCCGATGCAATTTCTGTTTTTCATCGTCAATAAGAAGGTCCAAGTGATTCAGTAAACCTGGAGTGAAGCATCGGAATCTATAACTTGCGTTACTGGAATGGTTCAAAACATAGACAGTAAGAAGAGACAATCTTCTTGTACTTAATGCGGCATTGTGCCTTTTGTATTTAATTCCGATGCAATTACTGTGTTTCATCGTCAATAAGAAGGTCCAAGGGATTCAGCAAACCTGAAGTGAAGCAACGGAGTCTATAACTAGTGTTACAGGAATGGTTCAAAACATAGCCAGTAAGAAGAGTCAGTCTTCTTGTACTTAAGTCGGCATTGTGCCTTTTCTATTTAATTTCGATGCAATTTCTGTGTTTCATCGTCAATACGAAGGTCCGAGGGATACAGTATACCCTGAGTGAAGCATCGGAATCTATAGCTAGTGTCACATTAATGGTTCAAATTGTAGACAGTAAGAATAGTCAGTCTTCTTGTACTTAAGTCGGCATTGAGCTTTTTCTATTTAATTCCGATGCAATTTCTGTGTTTCATCGTCAATAAGAAGGTCCAAGTGATTCAGTAAACCTGAAGTGAAGCATCGGAATCTATAACTTGCGTCACTGGAATGGTTCAAAACATAGACAGTAAGAAGAGTCAGTCTTCTTGTACTTAATGCAGCATTGGGCCTTTTGCATTTAATTCCGATGCAATTACTGTGTTTCATCGTCAATAAGAAGGTCCAAGGGATTCAGCAATCCTGAAGTGAAGCATCGGAGTCTATAACTAGTGTTACCGAAATGTTTCAAAACATAGCCAGTAAGAAGAGTCAGTCTTCTTACACTTATGTCGGCATTGTTCCTTTTGTTATTAATTCCAATGCAATTTCTGTGTTTCATCGTCAATAAGAATGTCCAAGGGATACAGTAAACCTGAAGTGAAGCATCGGAATCTATAACTAGTGTCACAGGAATGGTTCAAAACTTAGACAGTAGGGAGAGTCAGTCTTCTTGTACTTAAGTCGGCATTGTGCCTTTTGTATATAATTCCGATTCAATTTCTGTGTGACATCGTCAATAAGTAGGTCAGAGGGATACAGTAAAACTGAAGTGAAGCATCGGAATCTAAAACTAGTGTCACAGGAATTGTTCAAAACATAGACAGTAGGAAGAATCAGTCTTCTTGTACTTAAGTCGGCATTGTGCCTTTTCTATTTAATTCCGATGCAATTTCGGTGTTTCATCGTCAATAAGAAGATCCACGGGATACAGTAAACCTGGTGTGAAGCATCGGAATCTGTTACTAGTGTCACAGGAATGGGTCAAAACATAGCCAGTAAGAAGAGTCAGTCTTCTTTACTTAAGTCGGCATTGTGCATTTTGTTACTAATTACAATGCAATTTCTGTGTTTCATCGTCAATAAGAATGTCCAAGGGATACAGTAAACTTGAAGTGAAGCATCGGAATCTATAACTAGTGTCACAGGAATGGTTCAAAACATAGACAGTAGGAAGAGTCAGTCTTCTTGTACTTAAGTCGGCATTGTGCCTTTTGTATTTAATTCCGATTCAATTTCTGTGTTTCATCGTCAATAAGTATGTCAGAGGGATACAGTAAAACTGAAGTGAAGCCGCGGAATCTAAAACTAGTGTCACAGGAATTGTTCAAAACATAGACAGTAATAAGAATCAGTCTTTTTGTACTTAAGTCGGCATTGTGCCTTTTCTATTTAATTCCGATGCAATTTCTGTGTATCATCGTCAATACGAAAGTCCAAGGGATACAGTAAATCTGAAGTGAAGCATCGGAATTTTATAACTAGTGTCACAGGAATGGTTCAAAACATAGACAGTAGGAAGAAATAGTCTTCTTGTACTTAAGTCGGCATTGTGCCTTTTCTATTTAATTCCGATTCAATTTCTGTATTTCATCGTCAATAAGTAGGTCAGAGGGATACAGTAAAACTGAAGTGATGCATCGGAATCTAAAACTAGTGTCACAGGAATTGTTCAAAACATAGACAGTAGGAAGAATCAGTCTTCTTGTACTTGAGTCGGCATTGTGCCTTTTCTATATAATTCATATGCAATTTCTGTATTTCATCGTCAATACGAAAGTCCAAGAGATACAGTTAACCTGAAGTGAAGCATCGGAATCTATAACTAGTGTCACAGGAATTGTTCAAAACATAGACAGTAGGAAGAGTAAGTCTTCTTGTACTTAAGTCGGCATTGTGAATTTTCTATTTAGTTCCGATGCGTTTCTGTGTCTCTTCGTCAATAAGAAAGTCCCAGGGATACAGTAAACCTGAAGTGAAGCATCTAAATCTATAACTAGTGTCACAGGAATGGTTCAAAACATAGTCAGTGAGAAGAGTCAGTCTTCTTGTACTTAAGTCGGCATTGTGCCGTTTCTATTTAATTCCGATGCAATTTCTGTGTTTCATCGTCAATACGAAGGTTCAAGGGATACAGTAAACCTGGAGTGAAGCATCGGAATCTATAACTAGTGTCACAGGAATGGTTCAAATCGTAGGCAGTAAGAAGAGTCAGTCTTCTTGTACTTAAGTCGGCATTGTGCTTTTTCTACTTAATTCCGATGCAATTTCGGTGTTTCATCGTCAATAAGAATGTCCAGGGGATACAGTAAACCTGGTGTGAAGCATCGGAATCTATTAATACTGTCACAGGAATGGTTCAAAACACAGACAGTAAGAAGAGTCAGTCTTCTTGTACTTAAGTCGGCATTTTGCCTTTTGTATTTAATTCCGATGCAATTCCTGTGTTTCATCGTCAATAAGAAGGTCCAAGGGATTCAGTAAACCTGAAGTGAAGCATCGGAATCTATACCTAGTGTCTCAATAAAAGTTCAAAACATAGAGAGTAGGAAGAGTCAGTCTACTTGTACTTATGTCAGCATTGTGTCTTTTCTAATTAATTCCCATGCAATTTCTGTGTTTCATCGTCAATAAGAAGGTCAGAGGGATACAGTAAACCTGAAGTGAAGCATCGGAATCTATAACTAGTGTCACAGGAATGGTTCAAAACATAGACAGTAAGAAGAGCTAGTCTTCTTGTACTTAAGTCGGCATTGTGCATTTTCTATTTAATTCCGATGCAATTTCTGTGTTTCATCGTCAATAACAGGGTCAGAGGGATACAGTAAACATGAAGTGAAGCATCGGAATCCATAACTAGTGTCACAGGAATGGTCAAAACATAGTCAGTAAGAAGAGTCAGTCTTCTTGTCCTTAAGTCAGCATTGTGCCTTTTGTATTTAATTCTGATGCAATTTCTGTGTTTCATCGTCAATAAGAAGGTCCCAGGGATACAGTAAACCTGAAGTGAAGCATCGGAATCTATAACTAGTGTCACAGGAATGGTTCAAAGCATAGTCAGTAACAAGAGTCAGTCTTCTTGTACTTAAGTCGGCATTGTGCCTTTTCTATTTAATTCCGATGCAATTTCTGTGTTTCATCGTCAATAAGAAGGTCCAAGGGATTCAGCAAACCTGAAGTTAAGCATCGGAATCTATAACTAGAGTCACAGGAATGGTTCAAAACATAGCCAGTAAGAAGAGTCAGTCTTCTTGTACTTAAGTCGGCATTGTGCCTTTTGTTATTAACTCCGATGCAATTTCTGTGTTTCATCGTCAGTACGAATGTCCAAGGGACTCAGTAAACCAGAAGTGAAGCATCTGAATCTATAATTAGTGTCACAGGAATGGTTCAAAACATACACAGTAGGAAGAGTCAGTCATCTTGTACCTAAGTCGGCATTTTGCCTTTTGTATTTAATTCCGATGCAATTTCTGTGATTCATCGTCAATAAGAAGGTCAGAGGGATACAGTAAACCTGAAGTGAAGCATCGGAATCTAAAACCAGTGTCACAGGAATGCTTCAAAACATAGACAGAAGGAAGAGTCAGTCTTCTTGAATTTTAGTCGGCATTTTGCATTTTGTATTTAATTCCGAGGCAATTTCTGTGTTTCATCGTCTATAAGAAGGTCCAAGGGATACAGTAAACCTGAAGTGAAGCATCGGAATCTATAACTAGTGTCACAGGAATGGTTCAAAACATAGACAGTAAGAAGAGCCAGTCTTCTTGTACTTAAGTCGGCAATGTGCCTTTTCTATTTAATTCCGATGCAATTTCTGTGTTTCATCGTCAATAAGAAGGTCAGAGGGATACAGTAAACATGAAATGAAGCATCGGAATCCATAACTAGTGTCACAGGAATGGTCAAAACATAGTCAGTAAGAAGGGTCAGTCTTCTTGTCCTTAAGTGGGCATTGTGTCTTTTGTATTTAATTCCGATGCAATTTCTGTGTTTCATCGTCAATAAGAAGGTCCAAGGGATACAGTAAACCTGAAGTGAAGCATCGGAATCTATAACTAGTGTCACAGGAATGGTTCAAAACATAGTCAGTAACAAGAATCAGTCTTCTTGTACTTAAGTCGGCATTGTGCCTTTTCTATTTAATTCCGATGCAATTTCGGTGTTTCATCGTCAATAGGAAGGTCCACGGGATACAGTAAACCTGGTGTGAAGCATCAGAATCTATTACTAGTGTCACAGGAATGGTTCAAAACATAGACAGTAAGAAGAGTCAGTCTTCTTGTACTTAAGTCGGCATTGTGCCTTTTCTATTTAATTCCGATGCAATTTCGGTGTTTCATCGTCAATAGGAAGGTCCAAGGGATACAGTAATCCTGAAGTGAAGCATCGGAATCTATAACTAGTGTCACAGGAATGGTTCAAATCATAGACAGTAGGAAGACTCAGTCTGCTTGTACTTAAGTCGGCATTGTGCCTTTTGTGTTTAATTCCGATTCAATTTCTGTGTTTCATCGTCAATACGAAAGTCCAAGGGATTCAGTAAACCTGAAGTGAAGCATCGGAATTTAATAAGTAGTGTCACAGGAATGGTTCAAAACATAGACAGTAGAAAGAGAAAGTCTTCTTGTACTTAAGTCGGCATTGTGCCTTTTGTATTTAATTCCGATTCAATTTCTTTGTTTCATCGTCAATAAGAAGGTCCAAGGGATACAGTAAACCTGGAGTGAAGCATCGGAATCTATAACTAGTGTCACAGGAATGGTTCAAATCGTAGGCAGTAAGAAGAGTCAGTCTTCTTGTACTTAAGTCGGCATTGTGCCTTTTCTATTTAATTCCGATGCAATTTCGGTGTTTCATCGTCAATAAGAAGGTCCAGGGGATACAGTAAACCTGGTGTGAAGCATCGGAATCTATAACTAGTGTCACAGGAATGGTTCAAAACATAGACAGTAAGATGAGCTAGTCTTCTTGTACTTAAGTCGGCATTGTGCTTTTTCTATTTAATTCCGATGCAATTTCTGTGTTTCATCGTCAATAACAAGGTCAGAGGGATACAGTAAACATGAAGTGAAGCATCGGAATCCATAACTAGTGTCACAGGAATGGTCAAAACATAGTCAGTAAGAAGAGTCAGTCTTCTTGTCCTTAAGTCGGCATTGTGCCTTTTGTATTTAATTCCGATGCAATTTCTGTGTTTCATCGTCAATAAGAAGGCCCAAGGGATTCAGCAAACCTGAAGTGAAGCATCGGAGTCTATAACTAGTGTCACAGGAATGGTTCAAAACATAGCCAGTAAGAAGAGTCAGTCTTCTTGTACTTAAGTCGGCATTGTGCCTTTTCTATTTAATTCCGATGCAATTTCGGTGTTTCATCGTCAATAAGAAGGTCCACGGGATACAGTAAACCTGGTGTGAAGCATCAGAATCTACTACTAGTGTCACAGGAATGGTTCAAATCATAGACAGTAAGAAGAGTCAGTCTTCTTGTACTTAAGTCGGCATTTTGCTTTTCTATTTAATTCCGATGCAATTTCTGTGTTTCATCGTCAATAAGAAGGTCCAAGGGATTCAGCAAACCTAAAGTGAAGCATCGGAATCTATAACTAGAGTCACAGGAATGGTTCAAAACATAGCCAGTAAGAAGAGTCAGTCTTCTTGTACTTAAGACGGCATTGTGCCTTTTGTTATTATCTCCGATGCAATTTCTGTGTTTCATCGTCAGTAAGAATGTCCAAGGGATACAGTAAACCTGAAGTGAAGCATCGGAATCTATAACTAGTGTCACAGGAATGGTTCAAAACATAGACAGTAGGAAGAGTCAGTCTTCTTGTACTTAAGTCGGCATTGTGCCTTTTGTATTTAATTCCGATTCAATTTCTGTGTTTCATCGTCAATAAGTAGGTCAGAGGGATACAGTAAACCTGAAGTGAAGCATCGGAATCTAAAACTAGTGTCACAGGAATGGTTCAAAACATAGACAGTAGGAAGAATCAGTCTTCCTGCACTTAAGTCGGCATTGTTCCTTTTGTATTTAATTCCGATGCAATTTATGTGCTTCATCGTCAATACGAAGGTCCAAGGGACTCAGTAAACCAGAAGTGAAGCATCTGAACCTATTACTAGTGTCACAGGAATGGTTCAAAGCATACACAGTAGGAAGAGTCAGTCTTCTTGTACCTAAGTCGGCATTTTGCCTTTTGTATTTAATTCCGATGCAATTTCTGTGATTCATCGTCAATAAGAAGGTCAGAGGGATACAGTAAACCTGAAGTGAAGCATCGGAATCTAAAACTAGTGTCACAGGAATGCTTCAAACATAGACAGAAGGAAGAGTCAGTCTTCTTGAATTTAAGTCGGCATTTTGCATTTTGTATTTACTTCCGAGGCAATTTCTGTGTTTCATCGCGTATAAGAAGGTCCAGGGGATACAGTAAACCTGAAGTGAAGCATCGGAATCTATAACTAGTGTCACAGGAATGGTTCAAAGCATAGACAGTAAGAAGAGCCAGTCTTCTTGTACTTAAGTCGGCAATGTGCCTTTTCTATTTAATTCCGATGCAATTTCTGTGTTTCATCGTCAATAAGAAGGTCAGAGGGATACAGTAAACATGAAGTGAAGCATCGGAATCTATAACTAGTGTCACAGGAATGGTCAAAACATAGTCAGTAAGAAGGGTCAGTCTTCTTGTCCTTAAGTCGGCATTGTGCCTTTTGTATTTAATTCCGATGCAATTTCTGAGTTTCATCGTCAATAAGAAGGTCCAAGGGATACCGTAAACCTGAAGTGAAGCATCGGAATCTATAACTAGTGTCACAGGAATGGTTCAAAGCATAGTCAGTAACAAGAGTCAGTCTTCTTGTACTTAAGTCGGTATCGTGCCTTTTCTATTTAATTCCGATGCAATTTCGGTGTTTCATCGTCAATAAGAAGGTCCACGGGATACAGTAAACCTAGTGTGAAGCATCTAAATCTATTACTAGCGTCACAGGAAAGGTTCAAAACATAGACAGTAAGAAGAGTCAGTCTTCTTGTACTTAAGTCGGCATTGTGCCTTTTGTATTTAATTCCGATGCAATTTCTGTGTTTCATCGTCAATAAGAAGGTCCAAGGGATTCAGTAAACCTGAAGTGAAGCATCCTAATCTATAACTAGTGTCACAGGAATAGTTCAAAACATAGGCAGTAGGAAGAGTCAGTCTTCTTGTACTTATGTCAGCATTGTGCCTTTTGTATTTAATTCCGATGCAATTTCTGTGTTTCATCGTCAATAAGAAGGTCAGAGGGATACAGTAAACCTGAAGTGAAGCATCGGAATCTAAAACTAGTGTCACAGGAATGGTTCAAAACATAGACAGTAGGAAAAGTAAGTCTACTTGTACTTAAGTCGGCATTGTGCCTTTTCTATTTAGTTCCGATGCAATTTCTGTGTTTCTTCGTCAATAAGAAGGTCCCAGGGATACAGTAAACCTGAAGTGAAGCATCGGAATCTATAACTAGTGTCACAGGAATGGTTCAAAACTTAGTCAGTGAGAAGAGTCAGTCTTCTTGTACTTAAGTCGGCATTGTGCCTTTTCTTTTTAATTCCAATGCAATTTCTGTGCTTATTCGTTAATATGAAGGTCCAGGGGATACAGTATACCTGGAGTGAAGCATCGGATTCTATAACTAGTGTCACAGGAATGGTTCAAAACGTAGACAGTAAGAAGAGTCAGTCTTCTTGTACTTAAGTCGGCATTGTGCCTTTTCCATTTAATTCTGATGCAATTTCTGTGTTTCTTCGTCAATAAGAAGGTCCAAGTGATACAGAAAACCTGACGTGAAGCTTCGGAATCTATAACTTGCGTCACAGGAATGGTTCAAAACATAGTCAGTAAGAAGAGTCAGTCTTCACTTACTTAATGCGGCGTTGTGCCTTTTGTATTTAATTCCGATGCAATTTCTGTGTTTCATCGTCAATAAGAAGGTCCAAGGAATTCAGCAAACCTGAAGTGAAGCATCAGAGTCTATAACTAGTGTCACAGGAATGGTTCAAAACATAGCCAGTATGAAGAGTCAGTCTTCTTGTACTTAAGTCGGCATTGTGCCTTTTGTTATTAATTCCAATGCAATTTCTGTGTTTCATCGTCAATAAGAATGTCCAAGGGATACAGTAAACCTGAAGTGAAGCATCGGAATCTATAACTAGTGTCACAGGAATGGTTCAAATCATAGACAGTAGGAAGACTCAGTCTGCTTGTACTTAAGTCGGCATTGTGCCTTTTGTGTTTAATTCCGATTCAATTTCTGTGTTTCATCGTCAATACGAAAGTCCAAGGGATTCAGTAAACCTGAAGTGAAGCATCGGAATTTAATAAGTAGTGTCACAGGAATGGTTCAAAACATAGACAGTAGAAAGAGAAAGTCTTCTTGTACTTAAGTCGGCATTGTGCCTTTTGTATTTAATTCCGATTCAATTTCTTTGTTTCATCGTCAATAAGAAGGTCCAAGGGATACAGTAAACCTGGAGTGAAGCATCGGAATCTATAACTAGTGTCACAGGAATGGTTCAAATCGTAGGCAGTAAGAAGAGTCAGTCTTCTTGTACTTAAGTCGGCATTGTGCCTTTTCTACTTAATTCCGATGCAATTTCGGTGTTTCATCGTCAATAAGAAGGTCCAGGGGATACAGTAAACCTGGTGTGAAGCATCGGAATCTATAACTAGTGTCACAGGAATGGTTCAAAGCATAGACAGTAAGATGAGCTAGTCTTCTTGTACTTAAGTCGGCATTGTGCTTTTTCTATTTAATTCCGATGCAATTTCTGTGTTTCATCGTCAATAACAAGGTCAGAGGGATACAGTAAACATGAAGTGAAGCATCGGAATCCATAACTAGTGTCACAGGAATGGTCAAAACATAGTCAGTAAGAAGAGTCAGTCTTCTTGTTCTTAAGTCGGCATTGTGCCTTTTGTATTTAATTTCGATGCAATTTCTGTGTTTCATCGTCAATAAGAAGGCCCAAGGGATTCAGCAAACCTGAAGTGAAGCATCGGAGTCTGTAACTAGTGTCACAGGAATGGTTCAAAACATAGCCAGTAAGAAGAGTCAGTCTTCTTGTACTTAAGTCGGCATTGTGCCTTTTCTATTTAATTCCGATGCAATTTCTGTGTTTCATCGTCAATAAGAAGGTCCAAGGGATTCAGCAAACCTAAAGTGAAGCATCGGAATCTATAACTAGAGTCACAGGAATGGTTCAAAACATAGCCAGTAAGAAGAGTCAGTCTTCTTGTACTTAAGACGGCATTGTGCCTTTTGTTATTAACTCCGATGCAATTTCTGTGTTTCATCGTCAGTAAGAATGTCCAAGGGATACAGTAAACCTGAAGTGAAGCATCGGAATCTATAACTAGTGTCACAGGAATGGTTCAAAACATAGACAGTAGGAAGAGTCAGTCTTCTTGTACTTAAGTCGGCATTGTGCCTTTTGTATTTAATTCCGATTCAATTTCTGTGTTTCATCGTCAATAAGTAGGTCAGAGGGATACAGTAAACCTGAAGTGAAGCATCGGAATCTAAAACTAGTGTCACAGGAATGGTTCAAAACATAGACAGTAGGAAGAATCAGTCTTCCTGCACTTAAGTCGGCATTGTTCCTTTTGTATTTAATTCCGATGCAATTTATGTGCTTCATCGTCAATAAGAAGGTCCAAGGGACTCAGTAAACCAGAAGTGAAGCATCTGAACCTATTACTAGTGTCACAGGAATGGTTCAAATCATACACAGTAGGAAGAGTCAGTCTTCTTGTACCTAATTCGGCATTTTGCCTTTTGTATTTAATTCCGATGCAATTTCTGTGATTCATCGTCAATAAGAAGGTCAGATGGATACAGTAAACCTGAAGTGAAGCATCGGAATCTAAAACTAGTGTCACAGGAATGCTTCAAACATAGACAGAAGGAAGAGTCAGTCTTCTTGAATTTAAGTCGGCATTTTGCATTTTGTATTTACTTCCGAGGCAATTTCTGTGTTTCATCGCGTATAAGAAGGTCCAGGGGATACAGTAAACCTGAAGTGAAGCATCGGAATCTATAACTAGTGTCACAGGAATGGTTCAAAGCATAGACAGTAAGAAGAGCCAGTCTTCTTGTACTTAAGTCGGCAATGTGCCTTTTGTATTTAATTCCGATGCAAATTCTGTGTTTCATCATCAATAAGAAGGTCAGAGGGATACAGTAAAGATGAAGTGAAGCATCGGAATCTATAACTAGTGTCACAGGAATGGTCAAAACATAGTCAGTAAGAAGGGTCAGTCTTCTTGTCCTTAAGTCGGCATTGTGCCTTTTGTATTTAATTCCGATGCAATTTCTGAGTTTCATCGTCAATAAGAAGGTCCAAGGGATACCGTAAACCTGAAGTGAAGCATCGGAATCTATAACTAGTGTCACAGGAATAGTTCAAAACATAGTCAGTAACAAGAGTCAGTCTTCTTGTACTTAAGTCGGCATCGTGCCTTTTCTATTTAATTCCGATGCAATTTCGGTGTTTCATCGTCAATAAGAAGGTCCACGGGATACAGTAAACCTGGTGTGAAGCATCTGAATCTATTACTAGCGTCACAGGAATGGTTCAAATCATAGACAGTAAGAAGAGTCAGTCTTCTTGTACTTAAGACGGCATTGTGCCTTTTGTATTTAATTCCGATGCAATTTCTGTGTTTCATCGTCAATAAGAAGGTCCAAGGGATTCAGTAAACCTGAAGTGAAGCATCCTAATCTATAACTAGTGTCACAGGAATAGTTCAAAACATAGGCAGTAGGAAGAGTCAGTCTTCTTGTACTTATGTCAGCATTGTGCCTTTTGTATTTAATTCCGATGCAATTTCTGTGTTTCATCGTCATTAAGAAGGTCAGAGGGATACAGTAAACCTGAAGTGAAGCATCGGAATCTAAAACTAGTGTCACAGGAATGGTTCAAAACATAGACAGTAGGAAAAGTAAGTCTACTTGTACTTAAGTCGGCATTGTGCCTTTTCTATTTAGTTCCGATGCAATTTCTGTGTTTCTTCGTCAATAAGAAGGTCCCAGGGATACAGTAAACCTGAAGTGAAGCATCGGAATCTATAACTAGTGTCACAGGAATGGTTCAAAACTTAGTCAGTGAGAAGAGTCAGTCTTCTTGTACTTAAGTCGGCATTGTGCCTTTTCTTTTTAATTCCGATGCAATTTCTGTGTTTATTCGTCAATACGAAGGTCCAAGGGATACAGTATACCTGGAGTGAAGCATCGGATTCTATAACTAGTGTCACAGGAATGGTTCAAAACGTAGACAGTAAGAAGAGTCAGTCTTCTTGTACTTAAGTCGGCATTGTGCCTTTTCCATGTAATTCTGATGCAATTTCTGTGTTTCTTCGTCAATAAGAAGGTCCAAGTGATACAGAAAACCTGATGTGAAGCTTCGGAATCTATAACTTGCGTCACAGGAATGGTTCAAAACATAGTCAGTAAGAAGAGTCAGTCTTCTCTTACTTAATGCGGCGTTGTGCCTTTTGTATTTAATTCCGATGCAATTTCTGTGTTTCATCGTCAATAAGAAGGTCCAAGGAATTCAGCAAACCTGAAGTGAAGCATCAGAGTCTATAACTAGAGTCACAGGAATGGTTCAAACATAGCCAGTATGAAGAGTCAGTCTTCTTGTACTTAAGTCGGCATTGTGCCTTTTGTTATTAATTCCAATGCAATTTCTGTGTTTCATCGTCAATAAGAATGTCCAAGGGATACAGTAAACCTGAAGTGAAGCATTGGAATCTATAACTAGTGTCACAGGAACGGTTCAAAACATAGGCAGTAGGAAGAGTCAGTCGTCTTGTACTTACGTCGGCATTGTGCCTTTTGTATTTAATTCCGATTCAATTTCTGTGTGACATCGTCAATAATTAGGTCAGGGGGATACAGTAAAACGGAAGTGAAGCATCGGAAACTAAAACTAGTGTCACAGGAATTGTTCAAAATATAGACAGTAATAAGAATCAGTCTTCTTGTACTTATGTCGGCATTGTGTCTTTTCTATTTAATTCCGATGCAATTTCTTTGTTTCATCGTCAATAAGAAGGTCGACGGGATACAGTAAACCTGGTGTGAAGCATCGGAATCTATTACTAGTGTCACAGGAATGGTTCAAAACATAGACAGTAATAAGAGTCACTCTTCTTGTACTTGAGTCGGCATTGTGCCTTTTGTATTTAATTCCGATGCAATTTCTGTGTTTCATCGTCATTAAGAAGGTCCAAGGGATTCAGTAATCCTGAAGTGAAGCATCGAAAACTATAACTAGTGTCACAGGAATAGTTCATAACATAGACAGTAGGAAGAGTCAGTCTTCTTGTACTTACGTCAGCATTGTGCATTTTGTATTTAATTCCGATGTAATTTCTGTGTTTCATCGTCAATAAGAAGGTCCCAGGGATACAGTAAACCTGAAGTGAAGCATCGGAATCTATAACTAGTGTCACAGGAATGGTTCAAAACTTAGTCAGGGAGAAGAGTCAGTCTTCTTGTACTTAAGTCGGCATTGTGCCTTTTCTATTTAATTCCGATACAATTTCTGTGTTTCATCGTCAATACGAAGGTCCAAGGGATACAGTAAACCTGGAGTGAAGCATCGGAATCTATAAGTAGTGTCACAGGAATGGGTCATAACGTGGACAGTAAGAAGAGTCAGTCATCTTGTACTTAAGTCGGCATTGTGCCTTTTCTATTTAATTCCGATGCAATTTCTGTGTTTCATCGTCAATAAGAAGGTCCAAGTGATACAGTAAACCTGAAGTGAAGCATCGGAATCTATAACTTGCGTCGCCGGAATGGTTCAGAACATACACAGTAAGAAGAGTCAGTCTTCTTGTACTTAATTCGGCTTTGTGCCTTTTGTATTTAATTCCGATGCAATTTCTGTGTTTCATCGTCAATAAGAAGGTCCAATAGATTCAGCAAACCTGAAGTGAAGCATCGGAGTCTATAACTAGTGTCACAGGATTGGTTCAAAACATAGCCAGTAAGAAGAGTCAGTCTTCTTGTACTTAACTCGGCATTGTGCCTTTTGTTATTAATTCCAATGCAATTTCTGTGTTTCATCGTCAACAAGAATGTCCAAGGGATACAGTAATCCTGAAGTGAAGCATCGGAATCCATAACTAGTGTCACAGGAATGGTTCAAATCATAGACAGTAGGAAGACTCAGTCGTCTTGTACTTAAGTCGGCATTGTGCCTTTTGTATTTAATTCCGATTCAATTTCTGTGTTTCATCGTCAGTACGTAGGTCAGAGGGATACAGTATAACTGAAGTGATCGGAATCTAAAACTAGTGTCACAGGAATTGTTCAAAACATAGACAGTAGGAAGAATCAGTCTTCTTGTACTTAAGTCGGCATTGTGCCTTTTCTATTTAATTCCGATGCAATTTCTGTGTTTCATCGTCAATACGAAAGTCCAAGGGATACAGTAAACCTGAAGTGAAGCATCGGAATTTTATAACTAGTGTCACAGGAATGGTTCAAAACATAGACAGTAGGAAGAGATAGTCTTCTTGTACTTAAGTCGGCATTGTGCCTCTTGTATTTAATTCCGATTCTATTTCTTTGTTTCATCGTCAATAAGAAGGTCGAAGGGATACAGTAAACCTGGAGTGAAGCATCGGAATCTATAACTAGTGTCACAGGAATGGTTCAAATCGTAGGCAGTAAGAAGAGTCAGTCTTCTTGTACTTAAGTCGGCATTGTGCCTTTTCTACTTAATTCCGATGCAATTTCGGTGTTTCATGGTCAATAAGAAGGTCCAGGGGATACAGTAAACCTGGTGTGAAGCATCGGAATCTATAACTAGTGTCACAGGAATGGTTCAAAACATAGACAGTAAGAAGAGCTTGTCATCTTGTACTTAAGTCGGCATTGTGCTTTTTCTATTTAATTCCGATGCAATTTCTGTGTTTCATCGTCAATAACAAGGTCAGAGGGATACAGTAAACATGAAGTGAAGCACCGGAATCCATAACTAGTGTCACAGGAATGGTCAAAACATAGTCAGTAAGAAGAGTCAGTCTTCTGGTCCTTAAGTCGGCATTGTGCCTTTTGTATTTAATTCCGATGCAACTTCTGTGTTTCATCGTCAATAAGAAGGTCCAAGGGATACAGTAAACCTGAAGTGAAGCATCGGAATCTATAACTAGTGTCACAGGAATGGTACAAAACATAGTCAGTAACAAGAGTCAGTCTACTTGTACTTAAGTCGGCATTGTGCCTCTTCTATTTAATTCCGATGCAATTTCGGTGTTTCATCGTCAATAAGAAGGTCCACGGGATACAGTAAACCTGGTGTGAAGCATCAGAATCTATTACTAGTGTCACAGGAATGGTTCAAAACATAGACAGTAAGAAGAGTCAGTCTTCTTGTACTTAAGTCGGCATTGTGCCTTTTCTGTTTAATTCCGATGCAATTTCTGTGTTTCATCGTCAATAAGAAGGTCCAAGGGATTCAGCAAACCTGAAGTGAAGCAGCGGAATCTATAACTAGTGTCACAGGAATGGTTCAAAGCATAGACAGTAAGAAGAGCCAGTCCTCTTGTACTTAAGTCGGCAATGTGCCTTTTCTATTTAATTCCGATGCATTTTCTGTGTTTCATCGTCAATAAGAAGGTCAGAGGGATACAGTAAACCTGAAGTGAAGCATCGGAATCTAAAACTAGTGTCACAGGAATGCTTCAAAACATAGACAGAAGGAAGAGTCAGTCGTCTTGAATTTAAGTCGGCATTTTGCATTTTGTATTTAATTCCGAGGCAATTTCTGTGTTTCATCGTCTATAAGAAGGTCCAAGGGATACAGTAAACCTGAAGTGACGCATCGGAATCAATAACTAGTGTCACAGGAATGGTTCAAAGCATAGACAGTAAGAAGAGCCAGTCTTCTTGTACTTAAGTCGGCAATGTGCCTTTTCTATTTTATTCCGATGCAATTTCTGTGTTTCATCGTCAATAAGAAGGTCAGAGGGAAACAGTAAACATGAAGTGAAGCATCGGAATCTATAACTAGTGACACAGGAATGGTCAAAACATAGTCAGTAAGAAGGGTCAGTCTTCTTGTCCTTAAGTCGGCATTGTGCCTTTTGTATTTAATTCCGATGCAATTTCTGAGTTTCATCGTCAATAAGAAGGTCCAAGGGATACAGTAAACCTGAAGTGAAGCATCGGAATCTATAACTAGTGTCACAGGAATGGTTGAAAACATAGTCAGTAACAAGAGTCAGTCTTCTTGTACTTAAGTCGGCATTGTGCCTTTTCAATTAAATTCCGATGCAATTTCGGTGTTCAGAATCTATTACTAGTGTTACAGGAATGGTTCAAAACATAGACAGTAAGAAGAGTCAGTCCTCTTGTACTTAAGTCGGCATTGTGCCTTCTGTATTTAATAACGATGCAATTTCTGTGTTTCATCGTCAATAAGAAGGTCCAATGGACTCAGTAAACCTGAAGTGAAGCATCCTAATCTATAACTAGTGTCACAGGAATAGTTCACAACATAGGCAGTAGGAAGAGTCAGTCTTCTTGTACTTATGTCAGCATTGTGCCTTTTGTATTTAATTCCGATGCAATTTCTGTGTTTCATCGTCAATAAGAAGGTCAGAGGGATACAGTAAACCTGAAGTGAAGCATCGGAATCTAAAACTAGTGTCACAGGAATGGTTCAAAACATAGACAGTAGGAAAAGTAAGTCTACTTGTACTTAAGTCGGCATTGTGCCTTTTCTATTTAGTTCCGATGCAATTTCTGTGTTTCTTCGTCAATAAGAAGGTCCCAGGGTTACAGTAAACCTGAAGTGAAGCATCGGAATCTATAACTAGTGTCACAGGAATGGTTCAAAACCTAGTCAGTGAGAAGAGTCAGTCTTCTTGTACTTAAGTCGGCATTGTGCCTTTTCTATTTAATTCCGATGCAATTTCTGTGTTTCATCGTCAATACGAAGGTCCAAGGGATACAGTATACCTGGACTGAAGCATCGGAATCTATAACTACTGTCACAGGAATGGTTCGAAACGTAGACAGTAAGAAGAGTCAGTCTTCTTTTACTTAGGTCGGCATTGTGCCTTTTCTATTTAATTCCGATGCAATTTCTGTGTTTCTTCGTCAATAAGAAGGTCCAAGTGATACAGTAAACCTGAAGTGAAGCATCGGAATCTATAACTTGCGTCACAGGAATGGTTCAAAACATAGTCAGTAAGAAGAGTCAGTCTTCATGTACTTAATGCGGCGTTGTGCGTTTTGTATTTAATTAAGATGCAGTTTCTGTGTTTCATCGTCAATAAGAAGGTCCAAGGGATTCAGCAAACCTGAAGTGATGCACCAGAGTCTATAACTAGTGTCACAGGAATGGTTCAAAACATAGCCAGTAAGAAGAGTCAGTCTTCTTGTACTTAAGCCGGCATTGTGCCTTTTGTTATTAATTCCAATGTAATTTCTGTGTTTCATCGTCAATAAGAATGTCCAAGGGATACAGTAAACCTGAAGTGAAGCATCGGAATCTATAACTAGTGTCACAGGAATGGTTCAAAACATAGACAGTAGGAAGAGTCAGTCGTCTTGTACTTACGTCGGCATTGTGCCTTTTGTATTTAATTCCGATTCAATTTCTGTGTGACATCGTCAATAAGTAGGTCAGGGGGATACAGTAAAACTGAAGTGAAGCATCGGAAACTAAAACTAGTGGCACAGGAATCGTTCAAAGTATAGACAGTAATAAGAATCAGTCTTCTTGTACTTAAGTCGGCATTGTGTCTTTTCTATTTAATTCCGATGCAATTTCTTTGTTTCATCGTCAATAAGAAGGTCCACGGGATACAGTAAACCTGGTGTGAAGCATCGGAATCTATTACTAGTGTCACAGGAATGGTTCAAAACATAGACAGTAAGAAGAGTCACTCTTCTTGTACTTACGTCGGCATTGTGCCTTTTGTATTTAATTCCGATGCAATTTCTTTGTTTCATCGTCAATAAGAAGGTCCAAGGGATTCAGTAAACCTGAAGTGAAGCATCGGAATCTATAACTAGCGTCACAGGAATAGTTCAAAACATAGCCAGTAGGAAGAGTCAGTCTTCTTGTACTTATGTCAGCATTGTGCATTTTGTATTTAATTCCGATGCAATTTCTGTGTTTCATCGTCAATAAGAAGGTCCCAGGTATACAGTAAACCTGAAGTGAAGCATCGGAATCTATAACTAGTGTCACAGGAATGGTTCAAAACTTAGTCAGGGAGAAGAGTCAGTCTTCTTGTACTTAAGTCGGCATTGTGCCTTTTCTATTGAATTCCGATACAATTTCTGTGTTTCATCGTCAATACGAAGGTCCAAGGGATACAGTGAACCTGGAGTGAAGCATCGGAATCTATAACTAGTGTCACAGGAATGGTTCAAAACGTAGACAGTAAGAAGGGTCAGTCTTCTTGTACTTAAGTCGGCATTGTGCCTTTTCTGTTTAATTCCGATGCAATTTCTGTCTTTCATCGTCAATAAGAAGGTCCAAGTGATACAGTAAACCTGAAGTGAAGCATCGGAATCTATAACTTGCGTCGCCGGACTGGTTCACATCATACACAGTAAGAAGAGTCAGTCTTCTTGAACTTAATTCGGCATTGTGCCTTTTGTATTTAATTCCGATGCAATTTCTGTGTTTCATCGTCAATAAGAAGGTCCAAGGGATTCAGCAAACCTGAAGTGAAGCATCGGAGTCTATAACTAGTGTCACAGGAATGGTTCAAAACATAGCCAGTAAGAAGAGTCAGTCTTCTTGTACTTAACTCGGCATTGTGCCTTTTGTTATTAATTCCAATGCAATTTCTGTGTTTCATCGTCAATAAGAATGTCCAAGGGATACAGTAATCCTGAAGTGAAGCATCGGAATCTATAACTAGTGTCACAGGAATGGTTCAAATCATAGACAGTAGGAAGACTCAGTCTTCTTGTACTTAAGTCGGCATTGTGCCTTTTGTATTTAATTCCGATGCAATTTCTGTGTTTCATCGTCAATAAGTAGGTCAGAGGGATACAGTATAACTGAAGTGATCGGAATCTAAAATTAGTGTCACATGAATTGTTCAAAACATAGACATTAGGAAGAATCAGTCTTCTTGTACTTAAGTCGGCATTGTGCCTTTTCTATTTAATTCCGATGCAATTTCTGTGTTTCATCGTCAATACGAAAGTCCAAGGGATACAGTAAACCTGAAGTGAAGCATCGGAATTTTATAACTAGTGTCACAGGAATGGTTCAAAATATAGACAGTAGGAAGAGATAGTCTTCTTGTACTTAAGTCGGCATTGTGCCTTTTGTATTTAATTCTGATTCAATTTCTTTGTTTCATCGTCAAAAAGTATGTCAGAGGGATACAGTAAAACTGAAGTGATGCATCGGAATCTAAAACTAGTGTCACAGGAATGGTTCAAAACATAGACAGTGGGAAGAGTCAGTCATCTTGTACTTAAGTCGGCATTGTGCTTTTGTATTTAATTCCGATGCAATTTCTGTGTTTCATCGTCAATAAGAAGGTCAGAGGGATACAGTAAACATGAAGTGAAGCATCGGAATCCATAACTAGTGTCACAGGAATGGTCAAAACGTAGTCAGTAAGAAGAGTCAGTCTTCTTGTCGTTAAGTAGGCATTGTGCCTTTTGTATTTAATTCCGATGCAATTTCTGTGTTTCATCGTCAATAAGAATGTCCAAGAGATACAGTAAACCTGAAGTGATGCATCGGAATCCATAACTAGTGTCACAGGAATGGTTCAAAACATAGTCAGTAACAAGAGTCAGTCTTCTTGTACTTAAGTCCTCATTGTGCCTTTTGTATTTAATTCCGATGGAATTTCTGTGTTTCATCGTCAATAAGAAGGTCAGAGGGATACAGTAATCCTGAAGTGAAGCATCAGAATCTAAAACTAGTGTCACAGGAATGGTTCAAGACATAGACAGTAGGAAGAGTAAGTCTACTTGTACTTAAGTCGGCATTGTGCCTTTTCTATTTAGTTCCGATGCAATTTCTGTGTTTCTTCGTCAATAAGAAGGTCCCAGGGATACAGTAAACATGAATTGAAGAATAGGAATCTATAACAAGTGTCACAGGAATGGTTCAAAACATAGTCAGTAAGAAGAGTCAGTCTTCTTGTCCTTAAGTCGGCATTGAGCCTTTTGTATTTAATTCCGATGCAATTTCTGTGTTTCATCGTCAATACGAAGATCCAAGGAATACAGTACACCTGAAGATAAGCATCGGAATCTATAACTAGTGTCAAAGGAATGGTTCAAATCATAGTCAGTAAGAAGAGTCAGTTTTCATGTACATAAGTCGGCATTGTGCCTTTTGTATTCAATTCCGATGCAATTTCTGTGTTTCATCGTCAATAAGAAGGTCAGAGGGATATGGTAAACCTGAGGTGAAGCATCGGAATCTAAAACTAGTGTCACAGGAATGGTTCAAAGCATAGTCAGTAACAAGAAGCAGTCTTCTTGTACCTAAGTCGGCATTGTGCCTTTTCTATTTATTTCCGATGCAATTTCTGTGCTTCATCGTCAATAAGAAGGTCTAAGGGATGCAGTAAACCTGGTATAAAGTTTCGGAATCTGTATCTAGTGTCACAGGAATGGTACAAAACATAGACAGTAAGAAGAGTCAGTCTTCTTGCATTTAAATCGGCATTGTGTCTTTTCAATTTAATTCCGAAGCAATTTCTGTATTTCATCGTCATTAAGAAGGTCAGAGGGATACAGTAAACCTGAGGTGAAGCATCGCAATGCATAACTAGTGTCCCAGGAGTGGTTCAAAACATAGACAGTAAGAAGAGTCATTCTTCCTGTACTAGAGTCGGCTTTGTGACTTTTGTATTAAATTCCGATGCAATTTCTCTGCTTCATCGTCAATAAGAAGGTCCAAGGGATACAGTAAACCTGAAGTGAAGCATCGGAATCTATAACTAATGTCACAGGAATGGTTTAAAACATAGACAGTAAGAAGAGTCAGTCTTCTTGTACTTAAGTCGGCATTGTGCCTTTTATATTTAATTCCGATGCAATTTCTGTGTTTCATCGTCAAAAAGAAGGTCCAAGGGGTACACTAAACCTGGAGTGAAGCATCGGAATCTATAACTAGTGTAACAGGAATGGTTCACAGCATAGTCAGTAAGAAGAGTCAGTCTTCTTGTACTTGAGCCGGCATTGTGCCTTTGCAATTTAAATCCGATGCAATTTCTGTGTTCCATCGTCAATAAGATGGTCAGAGGGATACAGAAAACCTGATGTGTAGCATCGGATTCTATAACTAGTGTCACAGGAATGGTTCAAAACATAGACAGTAAGAAGGGTCTGTTTTCTTGTACCTAAGTCGGCATTGTGCCTTTTGTATTTCATTTCGATGCAATTTCTGTGTTTCATCGTCTATAAGAAGGTCCAAGGGATACAGTAAACCTGAAGTGAAGCATCGGAATCTATAACTAGTGTCACAGGAATGGTTCAAATCATAGTCAGTATGAAGAGTCAGTCTTCATGTACTTAAGTCGGCAATGTGCCTTTTGTATTTAATTCCGATGCAATTTCTGTGTTTCATCCTCAATACGAAGGTCCAAGGGATACAGTAAACCTAGAATGAAGCATCGGAATCTATAACTAGTGTCACAGGAATGGTTCAAAACATAGACAGTAAGAAGATACAGTCTTCTTGTACTTAAGTCGGCATTGTGCCTTTAGTATTTAATTCCGATGCAATTTCTGTGTTTCATCGTCAAAAAGAAGGTCCAAAGGATACAGTAAACCTGAAGTGAAGCATCGGAATCGATAACTAGTGTCACAGGAATGGTTCAATTCATAGACAGTAAGAAGAGTCGGTGTTCTTGTACTTAAGTCGGCATTGTGCTTTTTCCGTTTAATTCCGATGCAATTTCTATGTTTCATCGTCAATAAGAAGGTCCAAGGGGTACACTAAACCTCGAGTGAAGCATCGGAATCTGTAACTAGTGTCACAGGAATGGTTCACAACATAGTCAGTAAGAAGAGTCAGTCTTCTTGTACTTAAATCGGCATTGTCCTTTTCTATTTAATTCCGATGCAATTTCTGTGTTTCATCGTCAATAAGATGGTCAGAGGGATACAGTAAACCTGAAGTGAAGCATCGGAATCTATAACTAGTGTCTCAGGAATGGTTCAAAACATAGTCAGTAAGAAGAGTCAGTCTTCTTGTCCTTAAGTCGGCATTGTGCCTTTTGTATTTAATTCCGATGCAATTTCCGTGTTTCATCGTCAATAAGAAGGTCCAAGGGATACAGTAAACCTAAAGTGTAGCATCGGAATCTATAACTAGTGTCACCGGAATGGTTCAAAACATAGACAGTAAGAAGATACAGTCTTCTTGTACTTAAGTCGGCATTGTGCATTTTGTATTTAATTACGATGCAATTTCTATGTTTCATCGTCAATAGTATGGTCCAAGTGATACAGTAAACCTGAAGTGAAGCATCGGAATCTATAACTACTGTCACAGGAATGGTTCAAAACATAGTCACTAAGAAGAATCGGTCTTCATGTACTTAAGTCGGCATTGTGCCTTTTGTATTTAATTCCGGTGCAATTTCTGTGTCTCATCGTCAATATGAAGGTCAGAGGGATACAGTAAACCTTAAGTGAAGCATCGGAATCTATACCTAGTGTCAAAGGAATGGTTCAAACATAGTCAGTAAGAAGAGTCAGTCCTCTTGTCCTTAAGTCGGCATTGTGCCTTTTGTATTTAATTTCGATGCAATTTCTGTGTTTCATCGTCAATAAGAAGGTCCAAGGGGTACACTAAACCTGGAGTGAAGCATCGGAATATATAGCTAGTATCACAGGAATGGTTCATAACATAGTCAGTAAGAAGAGTCAGTCTTCTTGTACTTAAGTCGGCATTGTGCCTTTTCTATTTTCTTCCGATGCCGTTTCTGTGTTTCATCGTCAATAAGAAGGTCCAAGGGATACAGTAAACCTGGAGTGTAGCATCGGAATCTATAACTAGTGTCACAGGAATGGTTCAAAACATAGACAGTAGGAAGAGTCAGTCTTCATGTACCTAAGTCCGCATTGTGGCTTTTGTATTTAATTCCGATGCAATATCTGTGTTTCATCGTCAACAAGAAGGTCCAAGGGATACAGTAAACCTGAAGTGAAGCATCCTAATCTATGACTAGTGTCACAGGAATGGTTCAAATCATAGTCAGTATGAAGAGTCAGTCTTCATGTACTTAAGTCGGCAATGTGCCTTTTGTATTTAATTCCGATGCAATTTCTGTGTTTCATCCTCAATACGAAGGTCCAAGGGATACAGTAAACCTAGAATGAAGCATCGGAATCTATAACTAGTGTCACAGGAATGGTTCAAAACATAGACAGTAAGAAGATACAGTCTTCTTGTACTTAAGTCGGCATTGTGCCTTTAGTATTTAATTCCGATGCAATTTCTGTGTTTCATCGTCAAAAAGAAGGTCCAAAGGATACAGTAAACCTGAAGTGAAGCATCGGAATCGATAACTAGTGTCACAGGAATGGTTCAATTCATAGACAGTAAGAAGAGTCGGTGTTCTTGTACTTAAGTCGGCATTGTGCTTTTTCCGTTTAATTCCGATGCAATTTCTATGTTTCATCGTCAATAAGAAGGTCCAAGGGGTACACTAAACCTCGAGTGAAGCATCGGAATCTGTAACTAGTGTCACAGGAATGGTTCACAACATAGTCAGTAAGAAGAGTCAGTCTTCTTGTACTTAAATCGGCATTGTCCTTTTCTATTTAATTCCGATGCAATTTCTGTGTTTCATCGTCAATAAGATGGTCAGAGGGATACAGTAAACCTGAAGTGAAGCATCGGAATCTATAACTAGTGTCTCAGGAATGGTTCAAAACATAGTCAGTAAGAAGAGTCAGTCTTCTTGTCCTTAAGTCGGCATTGTGCCTTTTGTATTTAATTCCGATGCAATTTCCGTGTTTCATCGTCAATAAGAAGGTCCAAGGGATACAGTAAACCTAAAGTGTAGCATCGGAATCTATAACTAGTGTCACCGGAATGGTTCAAAACATAGACAGTAAGAAGATACAGTCTTCTTGTACTTAAGTCGGCATTGTGCATTTTGTATTTAATTACGATGCAATTTCTATGTTTCATCGTCAATAGTATGGTCCAAGTGATACAGTAAACCTGAAGTGAAGCATCGGAATCTATAACTACTGTCACAGGAATGGTTCAAAACATAGTCACTAAGAAGAATCGGTCTTCATGTACTTAAGTCGGCATTGTGCCTTTTGTATTTAATTCCGGTGCAATTTCTGTGTCTCATCGTCAATAAGAAGGTCAGAGGGATACAGTAAACCTTAAGTGAAGCATCGGAATCTATACCTAGTGTCAAAGGAATGGTTCAAACATAGTCAGTAAGAAGAGTCAGTCCTCTTGTCCTTAAGTCGGCATTGTGCCTTTTGTATTTAATTTCGATGCAATTTCTGTGTTTCATCGTCAACAAGAAGGTCCAAGGGATACAGTAAACCTGAAGTGAAGCATCCTAATCTATGACTAGTGTCACAGGAATGGTTCAAATCATAGTCAGTAAGAAGAGTCAGTTATCATGTACTTAAGTCGGCATTCTGCCTTTTGTATTTAATTCCGATGCAATTTCTGTGTTTCATCGTCAACAAGAAGGTCCAAGGGATACAGTAAACCTGAAGTGAAGCATCGGAATCTATAACTAGTGTCACAGGAATGGTTCAAATCATAGACAGTAAGAAGGTCAGAGGGATACAGTAAAACTGAAGTGAAGCATCGGAATCTATAACTAGTGTCACAGGAATGCTTCAAAACATAGTCAGCAACAAGAGTCAGTCTTTTTGTACTTAAGTCGGCATTGTGCCTTTTGTATTTAATTCCGATGTAATTTCTGTGTGTCATCGTCAATGAGAAGGTCCAAATGATACAGTAAACCTTGAAGTGAATCATCGGAATCTATAACTAGTGTCACAGGAATGGTTCGAAGCATAGTCAGTAAGAAGAGTCAGTCTTCTTGTCCTTAAGTCGGCATTGTGCCTTTTGTATTTAATTCCGGTGCAATTTCAGTATTTCTTCGTCAATAAGAAGGTCCAAGGGATACAGTAAACCTGGAGAGTAGCATCGGAATCTATAACTAGTGTCAATGTAATGGTTCAAAACATAGACAGTAAGAAGAGTCAGTCATCTTGTACTTAAGTCGGCATTGTGCCTTTTGTATTTAATTCCGGTGCAATTTCTGTGTTTCATCGTCAATAGGAGAGTCCAAGGTAAACAGTAAACCTGAAGTGAAGCATCGGAATCTATAACTAGTGTCACAGGAATGGTTCAAAACATAGACAGTAAGAAGATACTGTCTCCTTGTACTTAAGTCGGCATTGTGACTTTTGTATTAAATTCCGATGCAATTTCTGTGTTTCATCGTCAATAAGAAGGTCCATGGGATACAGTAAACCAGGAGTGTGGCATCGGAATATATAACTAGTGTCACAGGAATGGTTCACAACATAGTCAGTAAGAAGAGTCAGTCTTCTTGTACTTAAGTCGGCATTGTCCTTTTCTATTTAATTACGATGCAATTTCTGTGTTTCATCGTAAATAAGATTGTCAGAGGGATACAGTAAACCTAAAGCGAAGCATCGGAATCTAAAACTAGTGTCTCAGGAATTGTTCAAAACATAGTCAGTAAGAAGAGTCAGTCTTCTTGTACTTAAGTCGGCATTGTGCCTTTTGTATTTTCTTCCGATGCCATTTCTGTGTTTCATCGTCGATAAGAAGGTCCAAGGGATACAGAAAACCTGGAGAGCAGCATCGGAATCTATAACTAGTGTCACAGGAATGGTTCAAAACATAGACAGTAACAAGAGTCAGTCTTCATGTACCGAAGTCGGCATTGTGCCTTTTGTATTTAATTCCGATGCAATATCTGTGTTTCATCGTCAACAAGAAGGTCCAAGGGATACAGTAAACCTGAAGTGAAGCATCCTAATCTATAACTAGTGTCACAGGAATAGTTCAAATCATAGTCAGTAACAAGAGTCAGTCTTCATGTACTTAAGTCGGCATTGTTCCTTTTGTGTTTCATTCCGATGCAATTTATGTGTTTCATCGTCAATAAAAAGGTCCAAGGGATTCAGTAAACCTGAAGTGAAACATCGGAATCTATAACTAGTATCACAGGAATGGTTCAATACATAGACAGGAAGAAGAGTCAGTCTTCTTCTACTTAAGTCGGCATTGTGCCTTTGTATTTAATTCCGATGCAATTTCAGTATTTCTTCGTCAATAAGAAGGTCCAAGGGATACAGTAAACCTGGAGTGTAGCATCGGAATCTATAACTAGTGTCAATGTAATGGTTCAAAAAATAGACAGTAAGAAGAGTCAGTCATCTTGTACTTAAGTCGGCATTGTGCCTTTTGTATTTAATTCCGGTGCAATTTCTGTGTTTCATCGTCAATAGGAGAGTCCAAGGTAAACAGTAAACCTGAAGTGAAGCATCGGAATCTATAACTAGTGTCACAGGAATGGTTCAAAACATAGACAGTAAGAAGATACTGTCTTCTTGTACTTAAGTCGGCATTGTGCCTTTTGTATTTAATTGCGATGCAATTTCTGTGTTTTATCGTCAATAAGATGGTCCAAGTGATACAGTAAACCTGAAGTGAAGCATCGGAATCTATAACTACTGTCACAGGAATGGTTCAAAACATAGTCACTAAGAAGAATCGGTCTTCATCTACTTAAGTCGGCATTGTGCCTTTTGTATTTAATTCCGGTGCAATTTCTGTGTTTCATCGTCCATAAGAAGGTCAGAGGGACACAGTAAACCTGAAGTGAAGCATCGGAATCTATACCTAGTGTCACAGGAATGGTCCAAACATAGCCAGTAAGAAGAGTCAGTCCTCTTGTCCTTAAGTCGGCATTGTGCCTTTTGTATTTAATTCCGATGCAATTTCTGTGTTTCATCGTGAATAAGAAGGTCAGAGGGATTCAGTAACCCTGAAGTGAAGCATCGGAATCTATAACTAGTGCCACAAAAATGGTTCACAACATAGTCAGTTAGAAGAGTCAGACTTCTTGTACTTAAGTCGGCATTGGGCCTTTTGTATTTAATTCCGATGCAATTTCTGTGTTTCATCATCAATAAGAAGGTCAGAGGCATACAGTAAACCTGAAATGAAGCATCGGAATCTATAACTACCGTCACAGGAATGGTTAAAATCATAGTCACTAACAAGAGTCAGTCCTTTTGTACTTAAGTCGGCATTGTGCCTTTTGTATTTAATTCCGATGTAATTTCTGTGTGTCATCGTCTATAAGAAGGTCCAAATGATACAGTAAACCTGAAGTGAATCATCGGAATCTATAACTAGTGTCGCAGGAGTGGTTCAAAGCATAGTCAGTAAGAAGAGTCAGTCTTCTTGTCCTTAAGTCGGCATTGTGCCTTTTGTATTTAATTCCGATGCAATTTCAGTATTTCTTCGTCATTAAGAAGGTCCAAGGGATACAGTAAACCTGGAGAGTAGCATCGGAATCTATAACTAGTGTCAATGTAATGGTTCAAATCATAGACAGTAAGAAGAGTCAGTCATCTTGTACTTAAGTCGGCATTGTGCCTTTTGTATTTAATTCCGGTGCAATTTCTGTGTTTCATCGTCAATAGGAGAGTCCAAGGTAAACAGTAAACCTGAAGTGAAGCATCGGAATCTATAACTAGTGTCACAGGAATGGTTCAAAACATACACAGTAAGAAGATACTGTCTTCTTGTACTTAAGTCGGCATTGTGCCTTTTGTATTTAATTTCGATGCAATTTCTGTGTTTCATCGTCAATAAGAAGGTCCAAGGGGTACACTAAACCTGGAGTGAAGCATCGGAATGTATAACTAGTGTCACAGGAATGGTTCACAACATAGTCAGTAAGAAGAGTCAGTCTTCTTGTACTTAAGTCATCATTGCCCTTTTCTATTTAATTACGATGCAATTTCTGTGTTTCATCGTCAATAAGATGGTCAGAGGGTTACAGTTAACATGAAGTGAAGCATCCTAATCTATAACTAGTGTCACAGGAATGGTTCAAATCATAGTCAGTAAGAAGAGTCAGTCTTCATGTACCTAAGTCGGCATTGTGACTTTTGTATTTGATTCCGATGCAATTTCTGTGTTTCATCGTCAATAATAAGGTCCAGGGGTACAGTAAACCTGAAGTGAAGCATCCGAATCTATAACTAGTGCCACAGGAATGGTTCAAAACATAGTCAGTAAGAAGAGTTAGTCTTCTTGTACTTGAGTCGGCATTGTGACTTTTGTATTAAATTCCGATGCAATTTCTGTGTTTCATCGTCAATAAGAAGGTCCATGGGATACAGTAAACCTGGAGTGTAGCATCGGAATCTATAACTAGTGTCACAGGAATGGTTCAAAACATAGACAGGAAGAAGAGTCAGTCTTCTTGTACTTAAGTCGGCATTGTCCTTTTCTGTTTAATTCCGATGCAATTTCTGTGTTTCATCGTAAATAAGATGGTCAGAGGGATACGGTAAACCTGGAGTGTAGCATCGGAATCTATAACTAGTGTCACAGGAATGGTTCAAAACATAGACAGTAGGAGGAGTCAGTCTTCTTGTACTTAAGTCAACATTGTGCCTTTTGTAATAAATTCCGATGGAATTTCTGTGTTTCATCGTCAATTAGAAGGTCCTAGAGATACAGTAAACCTGAAGTCAAGCATCGGAATCTATAACTAGTGTCACAGGAATGGTTCAAAACTTAGACTGGAAGAAGAGTCAGTCTTCTTGTACTTAAGTCGGCATTGTGCCTTTTCTATTTAATTCCGATGCAATTTCTGTTTTTCATCGACAATAAGAAGGTCAGAGGGATACAGTAAACCTGAAGTGAAGCATCGGAATCTATAACTAGTGTCACAGGAATGGTTCAAGACATAGTCAGTAACAAGAGTCAGTCTTTTTGTACTTAAGTCGGCATTGTGCCTTTTGTATTTAATTCCGATGTAATTTCTGTGTGTCATCGTCAATAAGAAGGTCCAAGGGGTACACTTAACCTGGAGTGAAGCATCGGAATATATAACTAGTGTCAGAGGAATGGTTCACAGCATAGTCAGTAAGAAGAATCAGTCTTCTTGAACTTAAGTCGGCATTGTCCTTTTCTATTTAATTACGATGCAATTACTGTGTTTCATCGTCAATAAGATGGTCAGAGGGATACAGTAAACCTGAAGTGAAGCATCGGAGTCTAAAACGAGTGTCTCAGGAATGGTTCGAAACATTGTCAGTAAGAAGAGTCAGTCTTCTTGTACTTAAGTCGGCATTGTGCGTTTTGTATTTTCTTCCGATGCCATTTCTGTGTTTCATCGTCATTAAGAATGTCCAAGGGATACAGTAAACCTGGAGTGTAGCATCGGAATCTATAACTAGTGTCACAGGAATGGTTCAAAACATAGTCAGTAACAAGAGTCATTTTTCTTGTACTTAAGTCGGCATTGTGCCTTTTCTATTTAATTCCGATGCAATGTCGATGTTTCATCGTCAATAAGATGGTCCAAGGGATACAGTTAACTTGGTGTGAAGCATCGGAATCTATTATAGTGTCACAGGAATGGTTCAAAACATAGAGAGTAGGAAGAGTCAGTCTTCTTGTACTTACGTCAGCATTGTGCCTTTTGTATTTAATTCCGATGCAATTTCTGTGTTTCATCGTAAATAAGATGGTCAGAGGGATACGGTAAACCTGGAGTGTAGCATCGGAATCTATAACTAGTGTCACAGGAATGGTTCAAAACATAGACAGTAAGAAGAGTCAGTCTTCATGTACCGAAGTCGTCATTGTGCCTTTTGTATTTAATTCCGATGCAATATCTGTGTTTCATCGTCAACAAGAAGGTCCAAGGGATACAGTAAACCTGAAGTGAAGCATCCTAATCTATAACTAGTGTCACAGGAATGGTTCAAAACATAGACAGAAGGAAGAGTCAGTCTTCTTGTACTTAAGTCGGCATTTTGCCTTTTGTATTTAATTCCGATGCAATTTCTGTGTTTCATCGTCTGTAAGAAAGTCCAAGGGATACAGTAGACCTGAAGTGAAGCATCGGAATCCATAAGTAGTGTCACAGGAATGGTTCAAAACATAGTCAGTAAGAAGAGTCAGTTTTCATGTACTTAAGTCGGCATTGTGCCTTTTGTATTTAATTCCGATGCAATTTCTGTGTTTCATCGTCAATAAGAAGGTCCATAGGATACAGTAAACCTGAAGTGAAGCATCGGAATCTATAACTAGTGTCACAGGAATGGTTCAAAACATAGTCAGTAACAAGAGTCATTTTTCTTGTACTTAAGTCGGCATTGTGCCTTTTCTATTTAATTCCGATGCAATGTCGATGTTTCATCGTCAATAAGATGGTCCAAGGGATACAGTTGACTTGGTTTGAAGCATCGGAATCTATTATAGTGTCACAGGAATGGTTCAAAACATAGACAGTAGGAAGATACAGTCTTCCTGTACTTAAGTCGGCATTGTGCCTTTTGTATTTGATTCCGAATCAATTTCTGTGTTTCATCGTCATTAAGATGGTCCAAGGGATACAGTAAACCTGAAGTGAAGCATCGGAATCTATAACTAGTGTCACAGGAATGGTTCAAAACATCGGAATCTATAACTAATGTCACAGGAATGGTTCAAAACATAGACAGTAAGAAGATTCAGTCTTCATGTACCTAAGTCGGCATTGTGCCTTTTGTATTTAATTCCGGTGCAATTTCTGTGTCTCATCGTCAATAAGAAGGTCAGAGGGATACAGTAAACCTGAAGTGAAGCATCGGAATCTATACCTAGTGTCACAGGAATGGTTCAAACATAGCCAGTAAGAAGAGTCAGTCCTCTTGTCCTTAAGTCGGCATTGTGCATTTTGTATTTAATTCCGATGCAATTTCTGTGTTTCATCGTGAATAAGAAGGTCAGAGGGATTCAGTAACCCTGAAGTGAAGCATCGGAATCTATAACTAGTGCCACAGAAATGGTTCATAACATAGTCAGTTAGAAGAGTCAGTCTTCTTGTACTTAAGTCGGCATTGTGCCTTTTGTATTAAATTCAGATGGAATTTCAGTGTTTCATCGTCAATTAGAAGGTCCTAGAGATACAGTAAACCTGAAGTCAAGCATCGGAATCTATAACTACTGTCACAGGAATGGTTCAAAACTTGGACTGTAAGAAGAGTCAGACTTCTTGTACGTAAGTCGGCATTGTGCCTTTTCTATTTAACTCCGATGCAAATTCTGTTTTTCATCGTCAATATGAAGGTCAGAGGGATACAGTAAACCTGAAGTGAAGCATCGGAATCTATAACTAGTGTCACAGGAATGGTTCAAAACATAGTCAGTAAAAAGAGTCAGTCTTTTTGTACTTAAGTCGGCATTGTGCCTTTTGTTTTTAATTCCGATGTAATATCTGTGTGTCATCGTCAATAAGAAGGTCCAAATGATACAGTAAACCTGAAGTGAATCATCGGAATCTATAACTAGTGTCGCAGGAATGGTTCAAAGCATAGTCAGTAAGAAGAGTCAGTCTTCTTGTCCTTAAGTCGGCATCGTGCCTTTTGTATTTAATTCCGATGCAATTTCAGTATTTCTTCGTCAATAAGAAGGTCCAAGGGATACAGTAAACCTGGAGTGTAGCATCGGAATCTATAACTAGTGTCAATGTAATGGTTCAAAACATAGACAGTAAGAAGAGTCAGTCATCTTGTACTTAAGTCGGCATTGTGCCTTTTGTATTTAATTCCGGTGCAATTTCTGTGTTTCATCGTCAATAGGAGAGTCCAAGGTAAACAGTAAACCTGAAGTGGAGCATCGGAATCTATAACTGGTGTCACAGGAATGGTTCAAAACATAGACAGTAATAAGATACTGTCTTCTTGTACTTAAGTCGGCATTGTGCCTTTTGTATTTTCTTCCGATGCCATTTCTGTGTTTCATCGTCAATAAGAATGTCCAAGGGATACAGTAAACCTGGAGTGTAGCATCGGAAACTATAACTAGTGTCACAGGAATGGTTCAAAACATAGACAGTAAGAAGAGTCAGTCTTCATGTACCCAAGTCGGCATTGTGCCTTTTGTATTTAATTCCGATGCAATATCTGTGTTTCATCGTCAACAAGAATTTCCAAGGGATACAGTAAACCTGAAGTGAAGCATCCTAATCTATAACTAGTGTCACAGGAATGGTTCAAATCATAGTCAGTAAGAAGAGTCAGTCGTCATGTACCTAAGTCTTCATTGTGCCTTTTGTATTTAATTCCGATGCAATTTCTGTGTTTCATCGTCAATAATAAGGTCCAGGGATACAGTAAACCTGAAGTGAAGCATCGGAATCTATAACTAGTGTCACAGGAATGGTTCAAAACATAGTCAGTAAGAAGAGTTAGTCTTCTTGTACTTGAGTCGGCATTGTGACTTTTGTATTAAATTCCGATGCAATTTCTGTGTTTCGTAGTCAATAAGAAGGTCCATGGGATACAGTAAACCTGGAGTGTAGCATCGGAATCTATAACTAGTGTCACAGGAATGGTTCAAAACATAGACAGGAAGAAGAGTCAGTCTTCTTGTACTTAAGTCGGCATTGTCCTTTTCTATTTAATTCCGATGCAATTTCTGTGTTTCATCGTTAGTAAGATGGTCAGAGGGATACAGTAAACCTGAAGTGAAGCATCGGAATCTAAAACTAGTGTCTCAGGAATAGTTCAAAACATAGTCAGCAAGAGGAGTCAGTCTTCTTGTACTTAAGTCGGCATTGTGCCTTTTGTATTTTCTTCCGATGCCATTTCTGTGTTTCATCGTCAATAAGAAGGTCCAAGGGATACAGAAAACCTGGAGTGTAGCATCGGAATCTATAACTAGTGTCACAGGAATGGTTCAAAACATAGACAGTAAGAAGAGTCAGTCTTCATGTTCTTAAGTCGGCATTGTTCCTTTTGTATTTCATTCCGATGCAATTTATGTGTTTCATCGTCAATAAGAATGTCAGAGGGATTCAGTAACGCTGAAGTGAAGCATCGGAATCTATAACTACTGTCACAGGAATGGTTCTAAACATAGACAAGAAGAAGAGTCAGTCTTCTGGTACTTAAGTCGGCATTGTGCCTTTTGTATTAATTTCAGATGGAATTTCTGTGTTTCATCGTCAATTAGAAAGTCCTAGAGATACAGTAAACCTGAAGTCAAGCATCGGAATCTATAACTACTGTCACAGGAATGGTTCACAACATAGTCAGTAAGAAGAGTCAGTCTTCTTGTACTTGAGTCGGCATTGTGCTTTTTCTATTTAATTCCGATGCAATTTCTGTTTTTCATTGTCAATATGAAGGTCAGAGGGATACAGTAAACCTGAAGTGAAGCATCGGAATCTATAACTAGTGTCACAGGAATGGTTCAAAACATAGTCAGTAACAAGAGTCAGTCTTTTTGTACTTAAGTCGGCATTGTGCCTTTTGTTTTTAATTCCGATGTAATTTCTGTGTGTCATCGTCAATAAGAAGGTCCAAATGATACAGTAAACCTGAAGTGAATCATCGGAATCTATAACTAGTGTCGCAGGAATGGTTCAAAGCATAGTCAGTAAGAAGAGTCAGTCTTCTTGTCCTTAAGTCGGCATTGTGCCTTTTGTATTTAATTCCGATGCAATTTCAGTATCTCGTCGTCAATAAGAAGGTCCAAGGGATACAGTAAACCTGGAGTGTAGCATCGGAATCTATAACTAGTGTCAATGTAATGGTTCAAAACATAGACAGTAAGAAAAGTCAGTCATCTTGTACTTAAGTCGGCATTGTGCCTTTTGTATTTAATTCCGGTGCAATTTCTGTGTTTCATCGTCAATAGGAGAGTCCAAGGTAAACAGTAAACCTGAAGTGAAGCATCGGAATCTATAACTAGTGTCACAGGAATGGTTCAAATCATAGTCAGTAAGAAGAGTCAGTCTTAATGTTCTTAAGTCGGCATTGTTCCTTTTGTATTTCATTCCGATGCAATTTATGTGTTTCATCGTCAATAAGAAGGTCCAAGGGATTCAGTAAACCTGAAGTGAAGCATCGGAATCTATAACTAGTGTCACAGGAATGGTTCAAAACATAGACAGTAGGAGGAGTCAGTCTTCTTGTACTTATTTTGGCATTTTGCCTTTTGTATTTAATTCCGATGCAATTTCTTTGTTTCATCGTCAATACGAGGGTCAGAGGGATACAGTAAACCTGAAGTGAAGCATCGGAATCTAAAACTAGTGTAACAGGAATGGTTCAAAACATAGACAGAAGGAAGAGTCAGTCTACTTGTACTTAAGTCGGCATTTTGCTTTTGTATTTAATTCCGATTGCAATTTCTGTGTTTATCGTCTATAAGAAAGTCCAAGGAATACAGTTGACCTGAAGGATGAATCGGAATCCATAAGTAGTGTCACAGGAATGGTTCAAAACATAGTCAGTAAGAAGAGTCAGTTTTCATGTACTTAAGTCGGCATTGTGCCTTTTGTATTTAATTCCGATGCAATTTCTGTGTTTCATCGTCAATAAGAAGGTCCAAGGGATACAGTAAACCTGAGGTGAAGCATCGGAATCTATAACTAGTGTCACAGGAATGGTTCAAAAGATAATCAGTAACAAGAGTCAGTCTCCTTGTACTTAAGTCGGCATTGTGTCTTTTCTATTTAATTCCGATGCAATGTCGGTGTTTCATCGTCAATAAGATGGTCCAAGGGATACAGTTAACTTGGTGTGAAGCATCGGAATCTATTATAGTGTCACAGGAATGGTTCAAAACATAGAGAGTAGGAAGAGTCAGTCTTCTTGTACTTATGTCAGCATTGTGCCTTTTGTATTTAATTCCGATTCAATTTATGTGTTTCATCGTAAATAAGAAGGTCAGAGGGATACGGTAAACCTGAAGTGAAGCATCGGAATCTAAAACTAGTGTCACAGGAATGGTTCAAAACATAGTCAGTAACAAGAGGCAGTCTTATTGTACCTAAGTCGGCATTGTGCCTTATTTATTTATTTCCGATGCAATTTCGATGCTTCATCGTCAATAAGAAGGTCCAAGGGATACAGTAAACCTGGTGTGAGCATCTGAATCTGTAACTAGTGTCACAGGAATGGTACAAAACATAGGCAGTAAGGAGAGTCAGTCTTCTTGCATTTAAGTCGGCAATGTGGCTTTACAATTTAATTCCGCTGCAAATTCTGTGTTTCATCGTCAATAAGAAGTCCCAAGGGATCCAGTAAACATGGATTGAAGCATCGGAATCTATAACTAGTGTCACAGGAATGGTTCTAAACATAGACAGTAGGAAGATACAGTCTTCCTGTACTTAAGTCGGCATTGTGCCTTTTGAATTTGATTCCGAATCAATTTCTGTGTTTCATCGTCATTAAGATGGTCCAAGGTATACAGTAAACCTGAAGTGAAGCATCGGAATCTATAACTAGTGTCACAGGAATGGTTCAAAACATTGTCACTAAGAAGAGTCGGTCATCATGTACTTAAGTCGGTATTGTGCCTTTTGTATTTAATTCCGGTGCAATTTCGGTGTTTCATCGTCAATAAGAAGGTGAGCGGGATACAGTAAACCTGAAGTGAAGCATCGGAATCTATAACTAGTGTCACAGGAATGGTTCAAACATAGTCAGTTAGAAGAGTCAGTCTTCTTGTACTTGAGTCGGCATTGTGCCTTTTGTATTTAATTCCGATGCAATTTCTGTGTTTCATCATCAATAAGAAGGTCAGAGGGATACAGTAAACCTGAAGTGAAGCATCGGAATCTATAACTACTGTCACAGGAATGGTTCAAAACATAGACAGGAAGAAGAGTCAGTCTTCTTGTACTTGAGTCAGCATTGTGCCTTTTGTATTAAATTCCGATGCAATATCTGTGTTTCATCGTCAATAAGAAGGTCCTAGGGATACAGTAAACCTGAAGTCAAGCATCGGAATCTATAACTAGTGTCACAGGAATGGTTCAAAACATAGACAGTAATAGGAGTCAGTCTTCTTGTACATAAGTCGGCATTATGCCTTATCTATTTAATTCCGATGCAATTTCTGTTTTTCATCGTCAATAAGAAGAACAGAGGGATACAGTAAACCTGAAGTGAAGGATTGGAATCTATAACTAGTGTCACAGGATTGGTTCAAATCATAGTCAGTAACAAGAGTCATTCGTTTTGTACTTAAGTCGGCATTGTGCCTCTTGTATTTAATTCCGATGTAATTTCTGTGTGTCATCGTCAATAAGAAGGTCCAAATGATACAGTAAACCTGAAGTGAAGCATCGGATTCTATAACTAGTCTCGCAGGAGTGGTTCAAAACGTAGTCAGTAAGAAGAGTCAGTCTTCTTGTCCTTAAGTCGGCATTGTGCCTTTTGTATTTAATTCCAATGCAATTTCTGTGTCTCATCGTCAATAAGAAGGTCCAAGGGATACAGTAAACCTGAAGTGAAGCATCGGAAACTATAACTAGTGTCACAGGAATGGTTCAAAACATAGACAGTGGGAAGAGATAGTCTTCTCGTACTTAAGTGGGCATTGTGCCATTTCTATTCAATTCCGACGCAATTTCTGTGTTTCGTCGTCAATAAGAATGTTCACGTGAAACAGTAAACCTGACGAGAAGCATCGGAATCCATAACTAGCGTCACAGGAATGGTGCAAAGCATAGACAGTAAGAAGAGTCAGTCTTCTTGTACTTATGTCGGCATTGTGCCTTTTGTATTTAATTCCGATGCAATTTCTGTGTTTCGTCGTCAATAAGAAGGTCCAAGGGTTTCAGTAAACCTGAAGTGAAGTATCAGAATCTATAACTAGAGTCACAGGATTGGTTCAAAACATAGTCAGCAAGAAGAGTCAGTCTTCTTGTACATAAGTCGGCATTGTGCCTTTTGTATTTATTTCCGATGCATTTTCAGTGTTTCTTCGTCAATAAGAAGGTCCAAGTGATACAGTAAACCTGGAGTGTAGCATAGGAATCTATAACTAGTGTCAATGGAATGGTTCAAAACATAGACAGTAAGAAGAGTCAGTCATCTTGTACTTATGTCGGCATTGTGCCTTTTCTATTTAATTCCGGTGCAATTTCTGTGTTTCATCGTCAATAAGGTCAGAGGGGTACAGTTAACTTGAAGTGAAGCATCGGAATCTAAAACTAGTGTCACATGAATTGTTCAAACCATAAACAGTAGGAAGAATAAGTCTTCTTGTACTCACGTCGGCATTGTGCCGTTTCTATTTCATTCCGATGCAATTACTGTGTTTCATCGTCAATACGAAAGTCCATGGGATACAGTAAACCTGAAGTGAAGCATCGGAATCTATAACTAGTGTCACAGGAATGGTTCAAAACATAGTCACTAAGAAGAGTCGGTCATCATGTACTTAAGTCGGTATTGTGCCTTTTGTATTTAATTCCGGTGCAATTTCGGTGTTTCATCGTCAATAAGAAGGTGAGCGGGATACAGTAAACCTGAAGTGAAGCATCGGAATCTATAACTAGTGTCACAGGAATGGTTCAAACATAGTCAGTTAGAAGAGTCAGTCTTCTTGTACTTGAGTCGGCATTGTGCCTTTTGTATTTAATTGCGATGCAATTTCTGTGTTTCATCATCAATAAGAAGGTCAGAGGGATACAGTAAACCTGAAGAGAAGCATCGGAATCTATAACTACTGTCACAGGAATGGTTCAAAACATAGACAGGAAGAAGAGTCAGTCTTCTTGTACTTGAGTCGGCATTGTGCCTTTTGTATTAAATTCCGATGCAATATCTGTGTTTCATCGTCAATAAGAAGGTCCTAGGGATACAGTAAACCTGAAGTCAAGCATCGGAATCTATAACTAGTGTCACAGGAATGGTTCAAAACATAGACAGTAATAGGAGTCAGTCTTCTTGTACATAAGTCGGCATTATGCCTTATCTATTTAATTCCGATGCAATTTCTGTGTTTCATCGTCAATAAGAAGAACAGAGGGATACAGTAAACCTGAAGTGAAGGATTGGAATCTATAACTAGTGTCACAGGATTGGTTCAAATCATAGTCAGTAACAAGAGTCATTCGTTTTGTACTTAAGTCGGCATTGTGCCTCTTGTATTTAATTCCGATGTAATTTCTGTGTGTCATCGTCAATAAGAAGGTCCAAATGAGACAGTAAACCTGAAGTGAAGCATCGGATTCTATAACTAGTCTCGCAGGAGTGGTTCAAAACGTAGTCAGTAAGAAGAGTCAGTCTTCTTGTCCTTAAGTCGGCATTGTGCCTTTTGTATTTAATTCCAATGCAATTTCTGTGTCTCATCGTCAATAAGAAGGTCCAAGGGATACAGTAAACCTGAAGTGAAGCATCGGAATCTATAACTAGTGTCACAGGAATGGTTCAAAACATAGACAGTGGGAAGAGATAGTCTTCTCGTACTTAAGTGGGCATTGTGCCATTTCTATTCAATTCCGACGCAATTTCTGTGTTTCGTCGTCAATAAGAATGTTCACGTGAAACAGTAAACCTGACGAGAAGCATCGGAAACTATAACTAGTGTCACAGGAATGGTGCAAAGCATAGACAGTAAGAAGAGTCAGTCTTCTTGTACTTATGTCGGCATTGTGCCTTTTGTATTTAATTCCGATGCAATTTTTGTGTTTCGTCGTCAATAAGAAGGTCCAAGGGTTTCAGTAAACCTGAAGTGAAGTATCAGAATCTATAACTAGTGTCACAGGAATGGTTCAAAACATAGTCAGCAAGAAGAGTCAGTCTTCTTGTACATAAGTCGGCATTGTGCCTTTTGTATTTATTTCCGATGCATTTTCAGTGTTTCTTCGTCAATAAGAAGGTCCAAGTGATACAGTAAACCTGGAGTGTAGCATAGGAATCTATAACTAGTGTCAATGGAATGGTTCAAAACATAGACAGTAAGAAGAGTCAGTCATCTTGTACTTATGTCGGCATTGTGCCTTTTCTATTTAATTCCGGTGCAATTTCTGTGTTTCATCGTCAATAAGAAGGTCAGATGGATACAGTAAACCTGAAGTGAAGCATCGGAATCTATAACTAGTGTCACAGGAATGGTTCAAAACATAGACAGTAGGAAGAGACAGTATTCTTGTACTTAAGTCGGCATTGTGCCTTTTGTATTTATCTCCGATTCAATTTCAGTGTTTCATCGTCAATAAGTAGGTCACAGAGATACAGTAAACCTCAAGTGAAGCATCGGAATCTAAAACTAGTGTCACATGAATGGTTCAAACCATAGACAGTAGGAAGAATAAGTCTTCTTGTACTCACGTCGGCATTGTGCCGTTTCTATTTCATTCCGATGCAATTACTGTGTTTCATCGTCAATACGAAAGTCCATGGGATACAGTAAACCTGAAGTGAAGCATCGGAATCCATAACTAGTGTCACAGGAATGGTTCAAATCATAGGCAGTAGGAAGAGATAGTCTTCTTGTTCTTAAGTCGGCATTGTGCCTTTTGTATTTAATTCCGATGCAATTTCTGTGTTTCATCGTCAATAAAAAGGTCCAAGGGATATAGTAAACCTGAAGTGAAGGATCGGAATCTACAACTAGTGTCACAGGAATGGTTCAAAACATAGTCAGTAAGAAGAGTCAGTCTTCTTGTACTTAAGTCGACATTGTGCCTTTTGTATTTAATTCCGATGCAATTTCTGTGCCTAATCGTCAATAAGAAGGTCCAAGGGATTCAGTAAACGTGAAGTTAAGCATCTGAATCTATAACTAGTGTCACAGGAATGGTTTAAAACATAGACAGTAGGAAGAGTCAGTCTTCTTGTACTTAAGTCGGCATTTTGCCTTTTGTATTTAATTCCGATGCAATTTCTGTTTTTCATCGTCAATAAGAAGGTCAGAGGGATACAGTAAACCTGAAGTGAGCATCGGAAATTAAAACTAGTGTCACAGGGATGGTTCAAAACATAGACAGAAGGAAGAGTCAGTCTTCTTGTACTTAAGTCGCCATTTGCAGTTTGTATTTAATTCCGATGCAATTTCTGTGTTTCATCGTCTATAAGAAAGTCCAAGGGATACAGTAAACCTGAAGTGAAGCATCGGAATCTATAACTAGTGTCACAGGAATGGTTCAAATCATAGTCAGTAAGATGAGTCAGTTTTCATGTACTTAAGTCAGCATTGTGCCTTTTGTATTCTACTCCGATGCAATTTCTGTGTTTCATCGTCAATAAGAAGGTCCAAGGGATGCAGTAAACCTGAAGTGAAGCATCGGAATCGATAACTTGTGTCACAGGAATGGTTCAAAACATAGTCAGTAACAAGAGTCAGTCTTCTTGTACTTAAGTCGGCATTGTGCCTTTTCTATTTAATTCCGATGCAATGTCGGTGTTAAATCGTCAATAATATGGTCCAAGGGATACAGATAACTTGGTGTGAAGCATCGGAATCTGTTATAGTGTCACAGGAATGGTTCAAAACATAGAGAGTAGGAAGAGTCAGTCTTCTTGTACTTATGTCAGCATTGTGCCTTTTGTATTTAATTCCGATGCAATTTCTGTGTTTCATCGTAAATAAGAAGATCAGAGGGATACGGTAAACCTGAAGTGAAGCATCGGAATCTAAAACTAGTGTCACAGGAATGGTTCAAAACATAGTCAGTAACAAGAGGCAGTCTTATTGTACCTAAGTCGTCATTGTGCCTTATTCAATTATTTCCGATGCAATTTCAGTGCTTCATCGTCAATAAGAAGGTCCAAGGGATACAGTAAACCTGGTGTGAGCATCGGAATCTGTAACTAGTGTCACAGGAATGGTACAAAACATAGGCAGTAAGAAGAGTCAGTCTTCTTGTACTTAAGTCGGCATTATGCCATTTCTATTTAATTCCGATGCAATTTCTGTGTTTCATCGTCAATAAGAAGGTCAGAGGGATACTGTAAACCTGAAGTGAAGCATTGGAATCTATAACTAGTGTCACAGGATTGGTTCAAAACATAGTCAGTAACAAGAGTCAGTCGTCTTGTACTTAAGTCGGCATTGTGCCTTTTGTATTCACTTCCGATGTAATTTCTGTGTGTCATCGTCAATAAGAAGGTCCAAATGATACAGTAAACCTGAAGTGAAGCATCGGAATCTAAAACTAGTGTCACAGGAATGGTTCAAAACATAGACAGGAAGAAGAGTCAGTCTTCTTGTACTTGAGTCGGCATTGTGCCTTTTGTATTAAATTCCGATGCAATATCTGTGTTTCATCGTCAATAAGAAGGTAATAGGGATACAGTAAACCTGAAGTCAAGCTTCGGAATCTATAACAAGTGTCACAGGAATGGTTCAAAACATAGACAGTAAGAAGAGTCAGTCCTCTTGTACTTAAGTCGGCATTATGCCTTTTCTATTTAATTCCGATGCAATTTCTGTGTTTCATCGTCAATAAGAAGGTCAGAGGGATACAGTAAACCTGAAGTGAAGCATCGGAATCTATAACTAGTGTCACAGGAATGGTTCAAACATAGTCAGTTAGAAGAGTCAGTCTTCTTGTACTTGAGTCGGCATTGTGCCTTTTGTATTTAATTCCGATGCAATTCATGTGTTTCATCATCAATAAGAAGGTCAGAGGGATACAGTAAACCTGAAGTGAAGCATCGGAATCTATAACTACTGTCACAAGAATGGTTCAAAGCATAGACAGGAAGAAGAGTCAGTCTTCTTGTACTTGAGTCGGCATTGTGCCTTTTGTATTAAATTCCGATGCAATATCTGTGTTTCATCGTCAATACGAAGGTCCTAGGGATACAGTAAACCTGAAGTCAAGCATCGGAATCTATAACTAGTGTCACAGGAATGGTTCAAAACATAGACAGTAAGAAGAGTCAGTCTTCTTGTACTTAAGTCGGCATTATGCCTTTTCTATTTAATTCCGATGCAATTTCTGTGTTTCATCGTCAATAACAAGGTCAGAGAGATACAGTAAACCTGTAGTGATGCATCGGAATCTATAACTAGTGTCACAGGAATGGTTCAAACATAGTCAGTTAGAAGAGTCAGTCTTCTTGTACTTGAGTCGGCATTGTGCCTTTTGTATTTAATTCCGATGCAATTCATGTGTTTCATCATTAATAAGAAGGTCAGAGGGATACAGTAAACCTGAAGTCAAGCATCGGAATCTAAAACTAGTGTCACAGGAATGGTTCAAAGCATAGTCAGTAACAAGAAGCAGTCTTCTTGTACCTAAGTCGGCATTGTGCGTTTTGTATTTCAGCCTGATGCAATTTCGGTGCTTCATCGTCAATAAGAAGGTCCAAGGGATGCAGTAAACCTGAAGTGAAGCATCGGAATCTGTAACTAGTGTCACAGGAATGGTTCAAAACATAGTCAGTAACAAGAGTCAGTCTTCTTGTACTTAAGTCGGCATTGTGCCTTTTCAACTTAATTCCGATGCAATGTCGTTGTTTCATCGTCAATAAGATGGTCCAAGGGATACAGTAGACCTGGTGTGAAGCATCGGAATCTGTAACTAGTGTCACAGGAATGGTACAAAACATAGACAGTAAGAAGAGTCAGTCTTCCTGTACTAGAGTCGGCATTGTGACTTTTGTATTAATTTCCGATGCAATTTCTCTGCTTCATCGTCAATACGAAGGTCCAAGGGATACAGTAAACCTGAAGTGAAGCATCGGAATCTATAACTAGTGTCACAGGAATGGTTCAAAACATAGACAGTAAGAGGAGTCAGTCGTCTTGTACTTAAATCGGCATTGTGGCTTTTCTATTTAATTCCGATGCAATTTCTGTGTTTCATCGTCAATAAGAAGGTCCAAGGGGTACACTAAACCTGGAGTGAAGCATCGGAATCTATAACTAGTGTCACAGGAATGGTTCACAACATAGTCAGTAAGAAGAGTCAGTCTTCTTGTACTTAAGCCGGCATTGTGCCTTTACAATTTAATTCCGATGCAATTTCTGCGTTTCATTGTCAATAAGATGGTCAGAGGGATACAGTAAACCTGAAGTGTAGCATCGGATTCTATAACTAGTGTCACAGGAATGGTTCAAAACATAGACAGTAAGGAGAGACAGTTTTCTTGTACCTAAGTCGGCATTGTGCCTTTTGTATTTCAGCCCGATGCAATTTCTGTGTTTCATCGTCAATAAGAAGGTCCAAGGGATACAGTAAACCTGAAGTGAAGCATCGGAATCTATAACTAGTGTCACAGGAATGGTCAAATCATAGTCAGTATGAAGAGTCAGTCTTCATGTCGGCAATGTGCCTTTTGTATTTTATTCCGATGCAATTTCTGTGTTTCATCGTCTATAAGAAGGTCCAAGGGATACAGTAAACCTGGAGTGTAGCATCGGCATCTATAACTAGTGTCACAGGAATCGTTCATAACATAGACAGTAAGAAGAGTCAGTCTTCATGTACCTAAGTCGGCATTGTGCCTTTTTTATTTAATTCCGCTGCAATTTCTGTGTCTCATCGTCAATAAGAACGTCAGGGGGATACAGTAAACCTGAAGTGAAGCATCTTAATCTATACCTAGTGTCACAGGAATGGTTCAAACATAGTCAGTAAGAAGTGTCAGTCCACTTGTCCTTAAGTCGGCATTGTGCCTTTTGTATTTAATTCCGATGCAATTTCTGTGTTCCATCGTGAATAAGAAGGTCAGAGGGATTCAGTAACCCTGAAGTGAAGCATCGAAATCTATAAAGTGCCACAGAAATGGTTCATAGCATAGTCAGTTAGAAGAGTCAGTCTTCTTGTACTTAAGTCGGCATTGTGCCTTTTGTATTTAATTCCGATGCAATTTCTGTGTTTCATCATCAATAAGAAGGTCAGAGGGATACAGTAAACCTGAAGTGAAGCATCGGAATCGATAACTAGTGTCTCAGGAATGGTTCAAAACATAGTCAGTAAGAAGAGTCAGTCTTCTTGTCCTTAAGGCGGCATTGTGACTTTTTAATTTAATTCCGCTGCAATTACTGTGTTTCATCGTCAATAAGAAGGTCCAAGGGATCCAGTAAACCTGGAGTGAAGCATCGGAATCTATAACTGGTGTCACAGGAATGGTTGAAAACATAGACAGTAAGAAGATACAGTCTTCTTGTACTTAAGTCGGCATTGTGCCTTTTGTATTTAATTCCGATGCAATTTCTGTGTGTCATCGTCAATAAGAAGGTCCAAGGGATCCAGTAAACCTGGAGTGAAGCATCGGAATCTATAACTAGTGTCACAGGAATGGTTGAAAACATAGACAATAAGAAGATACAGTCTTCTTGTACTTAAGTCGGCATTGTGCCTTTTGTATTTAATTCCGATGCAATTTCTGTGTTTCATCGTCAATAAGATATTCCAAGTGATACAGTAAACCTGAAGTGAAGCATCGGAATCTATAACTACTGTCACAGGAATAGTTCAAAACATAGTCACTAAGAAGAGTCGGTCTTCATTTACTTAAGTCGGCATTGTGCCTTTTGTATTTTATTCCGGTGCAATTTCTGTGTCTCATCGTCAATAAGAACGTCAGAGGGATACAGTAAACCTGAAGTGAAGCATCGGAATCTATACCTAGTGTCACAGGAATGGTTCAAACATAGACAGTAAGAAGAGTCAGTCCACTTGTCCTTAAGTCGGCATTGTGCCTTTTGTATATAATTCCGATGCAATTTCTGTGTTTCATCGTGAATAAGAAGGTCAGAGGGATTCAGTAACCCTGAAGCGAAGCATCGGAATCTTTAACTAGTGCCACAGAAATGGTTCATAGCATAGTCACTTAGAAGGGTCAGTCTTCTTATACTTATGTCGGCATTGTGACTTTTGTATTAAATTCCGATGGAATTTCTGTGTTTCATCGTCAATTACAAGGTCCTAGAGATACAGTATACCTGAAGTCAAGCATCGGAATCTTTAACTAGTGTCACAGGTATGGTTCAAAACTTAGACAGTAAGAAGAGTCAGTCTTCTTGTACTTAAGTCGGCATTGTGCCTTTTGTATTTAATTCAGATTCAATTTCTGTATTTCATCGTCAAAAAGAATGTCCAAGGGATACAGTAAATGTGAAGTGAAGCATCGGAATGTATAACTAGTGTCACAAGAATGGTTCAAAACATAGTCAGTAAGAAGAGTGAGTCTTCTTGTACTTAAGTCGGCAATGTGCCTTTTGTATTTAATTCCAATACAATTTCTGTGTTTCATCGTCAATCAGAAGTTCAGAGGGATACAGTAAACCTGAAGTGAAGCATCGGAATCTATAACTAGTGTCACAGGAATGGTTCAAAACATAGTCAGTAACAAGAGTCAGTCCTTTTTTACTTAAGTCGGCATTGTGGCTTTTGTATTTAATTCAGATGTAATTTCTGTGTGTCATCGTCAATAAGAAGGTCCAAATGATACAGTAAACCTGAAGTGAATCATCGGAATCTATAACTAGTGTCGCAGGAATGGTTCAAAGCATAGTCAGTAAGAAGAGTCAGTCTTCTTGTCCTTAAGTCGGCATTGTGCCTTTTGTATTTATTTCCGATGCAATTTCAGTGTTTCTTCGTCAATAAGAATGTCCAAGGGATGCAGTAAACCTGGAGTGTAGCATCGGAATCCATAACTAGCGTCAATGTAATGGTTCAAACATAGACAGTAAGAAGAGTCAGTCATCTTGTACTTATGTCGGCATTGTGCCTTTTGTATTTAATTCCGGTGCAATTTCTGTGTTTCATCGTCAACAGCAGAGTCCAAGGTAAACAGTAAACCCGAAGTGAAGCATCGGAATCTATAACTAGTGTCACAGGAATGGTTCCAAACATAGACAGTAAGAAGAAACTGTCTTCTTGTACTTAAGTCGGCATTGTGCCTTTTGTATTTAATTTCGATGCAATTTCTGTGTTTCATCGTCAATAAGAAGGTCCAAGGGGTACACTAAACCTGGAGTGAAGCATCGGAATATATAACTAGTGTCACAGGAATGGTTCACTGCATAGTCAGTAAGAAGAGGCAGCCTTCTTGTACTTAAGTCGGCATTGTGCCTTTTGTATTTTCTTCCGATGCCATTTCTGTGTTTCATCGTCAATAAGAAGGTCCAAGGGATACAATAAACCTGGAGTGTAGCATCGGAATCTATAACTAGTGTCACAGGAATGGTTCAAAACATAGACAGTAAGAACAGTCAGTCTTCTTGTACCTAAGTCGGCATTGTGCCTTTTGTATTTAATTCCGATGCAATATCTGTGTTTCATCGTCAACAAGAAGGTCCAAGGGATACAGTAAATGTGAAGTGAAGCAACGGAATCTATAACTAGTGTCACAAGAATGGTTCAAAACATAGTCAGTAAGAAGAGTTAGTCTTCTTGTAGTTGAGCCGGCATTGTGACTTTTGTATTAAATTCCGATGCAAATTCTGTGTTTCATCGTCAATAAGAAGGTCCATGGGATACAGTAAACCTGGAGTGTAGCATCGGCATCTATAACTAGTGTCACAGGAATGGTTCATAACATAGACAGTAAGAAGAGTCAGTCTTCATGTACCTAAGTCGGCATTGTGCCTTTTTTATTTAATTCCGCTGCAATTTCTGTGTCTCATCGTCAATAAGAACGTCAGGGGGATACAGTAAACCTGAAGTGAAGCATCTTAATCTATACCTAGTGTCACAGGAATGGTTCAAACATAGTCAGTAAGAAGTGTCAGTCCACTTGTCCTTAAGTCGGCATTGTGCCTTTTGTATTTAATTCCGATGCAATTTCTGTGTTCCATCGTGAATAAGAAGGTCAGAGGGATTCAGTAACCCTGAAGTGAAGCATCGAAATCTATAAAGTGCCACAGAAATGGTTCATAGCATAGTCAGTTAGAAGAGTCAGTCTTCTTGTACTTAAGTCGGCATTGTGCCTTTTGTATTTAATTCCGATGCAATTTCTGTGTTTCATCATCAATAAGAAGGTCAGAGGGATACAGTAAACCTGAAGTGAAGCATCGGAATCGATAACTAGTGTCTCAGGAATGGTTCAAAACATAGTCAGTAAGAAGAGTCAGTCTTCTTGTCCTTAAGGCGGCATTGTGACTTTTTAATTTAATTCCGCTGCAATTACTGTGTTTCATCGTCAATAAGAAGGTCCAAGGGATCCAGTAAACCTGGAGTGAAGCATCGGAATCTATAACTGGTGTCACAGGAATGGTTGAAAACATAGACAGTAAGAAGATACAGTCTCCTTGTACTTAAGTCGGCATTGTGCCTTTTGTATTTATTTCCGATGCAATTTCTGTGTTTCATCGTCAGTAAGAAGGTCCAAGGGATCCAGTAAACCTGGAGTGAAGCATCGGAATCTATAACTAGTGTCACAGGAATGGTTGAAAACATAGACAATAAGAAGATACAGTCTTCTTGTACTTAAGTCGGCATTGTGCCTTTTGTATTTAATTCCGATGCAATTTCTGTGTTTCATCGTCAATAAGATATTCCAAGTGATACAGTAAACCTGAAGTGAAGCATCGGAATCTATAACTACTGTCACAGGAATAGTTCAAAACATAGTCACTAAGAAGAGTCGGTCTTCATTTACTTAAGTCGGCATTGTGCCTTTTGTATTTAATTCCGGTGCAATTTCTGTGTCTCATCGTCAATAAGAACGTCAGAGGGATACAGTAAACCTGAAGTGAAGCATCGGAATCTATACCTAGTGTCACAGGAATGCTTCAAACATAGACAGTAAGAAGAGTCAGTCCACTTGTCCTTAAGTCGGCATTGTGCCTTTTGTATTTAATTCCGATGCAATTTCTGTGTTTCATCGTGAATAAGAAGGTCAGAGGGATTCAGTAACCCTGAAGTGAAGCATCGGAATCTATAACTAGTGCCACAGAAATGGTTCATAGCATAGTCACTTAGAAGAGTCAGTCTTCTTATACTTATGTCGGCATTGTGACTTTTGTATTAAATTCCGATGGAATTTCTGTGTTTCATCGTCAATTACAAGGTCCTAGAGATACAGTAAACCTGAGGTCAAGCATCGGAATGTTTAACTAGTGTCACAGGTATGGTTCAAAACTTAGACAGTAAGAAGAGTCAGTCTTCTTGTACTTAAGTCGGCATTGTGCCTTTTGTATTTAATTCCGATGCAATTTCTGTATTTCATCGTCAAAAAGAATGTCCAAGGGATACAGTAAATGTGATGTGAAGCATCGGAATGTATAACTAGTGTCACAAGAATGGTCCAAAACATAGTCAGTAAGAAGAGTGAGTCTTCTTGTACTTAAGTCGGCAATGTGCCTTTTGTATTTAATTCCAATACAATTTCTGTGTTTCATCGTCAATAAGAAGGTCCAAGGGGTACACTAAACCTGGAGTGTAGCATCGGAATCTATAACTAGTGTCACAGGAATGGTTCAAAACATAGACAGTAAGAAGAGTCAGTCTTCTTGTACCTAAATTGGCATTGTGCCTTTTGTATTTAATTCCGATGCAATATCTGTGTTTCATCGTCAACAAGAAGGTCCAAGGGATACAGTAAATGTGAAGTGAAGCAACGGAATCTATAACTAGTGTCACAAGAATGGTTCAAAACATAGTCAGTAAGAAGAGTTAGTCTTCTTGTAGTTGAGCCGGCATTGTGACTTTTGTATTAAATTCCGATGCAAATTCTGTGTTTCATCGTCAATAAGAAGGTCCATGGGATACAGTAAACCTGGAGTGTAGCATCGGAATCTATAACTAGTGTCACAGGAATAGTTCAACACATAGACAGGAAGAAGAATCAGTCTTCTTGTAATTAAGTCGGCATTGTCCTTTTCTATTTAATTCCGATGCAATTTCTGTGTTTCATCGTAAATAAGATGGTCAGAGGGATACAGTAAACCTGAAGTGAAGCATCGGAATCTAAAACTAGTGTCTCAGGAATTGTTCAAAACATAGTCAGTAAGAAGAGTCAGTCTTCTCGTACTTAAGTCGGCATTGTGCCTTTCGTATTTTCCTCCGATGCCATTTCTGTGTTTCATCGTCAATAAGAATGTCCAAGGGATACAGAAAACCTGGAGTGTAGCATCGGAATCTATAACTAGTGTCACAGGAATGGTTCAAAACATAGACAGTAAGAAGAGTCAGTCTTCATGTACCGAAGTCGGTATTGGGCCTTTTGTATTTAATTCCGATGCAATATCTGTGTTTCATCGTCAACAAGAAGGTCCAAGGGATACAGTAAACCTGAAGTGAAGCATCCTAATCTATAACTAGTGTCACAGGAATGGTTCAAATCATAGTCAGTAACAAGAGTCAGTCTTCATGTACTTAAGTCGGCATTGTTCCTTTTGTATATCATTCCGATGCAATTTATGTGTTTCATCGTCAATAAGAAGGTCCAAGGGATTCAGTAAACCTGAAGTGAAGCATTGGAATCTATAACTAGTGTCACAGGATTGGTTCAAAACATAGTCAGTAACAAGAGTCAGTCGTTTTGTACTTAAGTCGGCATTGTGCCTTTTGTATTCAATTCCGATGTAATTTCTGTGTGTCATCGTCAATAAGAAGGTCCAAATGATACAGTAAACCTGAAGTGAAGCATCGGAATCTAAAACTAGTGTCACAGGAATGCTTCAAAACATAGACAGGAAGAAGAGTCAGTCTTCCTGTACTTGAGTCGGCATTTTGCCTTTTGTATTAAATTCCGATGCAATATCTGTGTTTCATCGTCAATAAGAAGGTCCTAGGGATACAGTAAACCTGAAGTCAAGCATCGGAATCTATAACAAGTGTCACAGGAATGGTTCAAAACATAGACAGTAAGAAGAGTCAGTCTTCTTGTACTTAAGTCGGCATTATGCCTTTTCTATTTAATTCCGATGCAATTTCTGTGTTTCATCGTCAATAAGAAGGTCAGAGGGATACAGTAAACCTGAAGTGAAGCATCGGAATCTATAACTAGTGTCACAGGAATGGTTCAAACATAGTCAGTTAGAAGAGTCAGTCTTCTTGTACTTGAGTCGGCATTGTGCCTTTTGTATTTAATTCCGATGCAATTCATGTGTTTCATCATCAATAAGAAGGTCAGAGGGATACAGTAAACCTGAAGTGAAGCATCGGAATCGATAACTACTGTCACAGGAATGGTTCAAAGCATAGACAGGAAGAAGAGTCAGTCTTCTTGTACTTGAGTCGGCATTGTGCCTTTTGTATTAAATTCCGATGCAATATCTGTGTTTCATCGTCAATACGAAGGTCCTAGGGATACAGTAAACCTGAAGTCAAGCATCGGAATCTATAACTAGTGTCACAGGAATGGTTCAAAACGTAGACAGTAAGAAGAGTCAGTCTTCTTGTACTTAAGTCGGCATTATGCCTTTTCTATTTAATTCCGATGCAATTTCTGTGTTTCATCGTCAATAAGAAGGTCAGAGGGATACAGTAAACCTGAAGTCAAGCATCGGAATCTAAAACTAGTGTCACAGGAATGGTTCAAAGCATAGTCAGTAACAAGAAGCAGTCTTCTTGTACCTAAGTCGGCATTGTGCGTTTTGTATTTCAGCCTGATGCAATTTCGGTGCTTCATCGTCAATAAGAAGGTCCAAGGGATGCAGTAAACCTGAAGTGAAGCATCGGAATCTGTAACTAGTGTCACAGGAATGGTTCAAAACATAGTCAGTAACAAGAGTCAGTCTTCTTGTACTTAAGTCGGCATTGTGCCTTTTCAATTTAATTCCGATGCAATGTCGTTGTTTCATCGTCAATAAGATGGTCCAAGGGATACAGTAGACCTGGTGTGAAGCATCGGAATCTGTAACTAGTGTCACAGGAATGGTACAAAACATAGACAGTAAGAAGAGTCAGTCTTCTTGCATTTAAGTCGGCATTGTGCCTTTTCAATTTAATTCCGATGCAATTTCTGTATTTCATCGTCAATAAGAAGGTCAGAGGGATACAGTAAACCTGCAGTGAAGCATCGGAATCCATAACTAGTGTCCCAGGAGTGGTTCAAAACATAGACAGTAAGAAGAGTCAGTCTTCCTGTACTAGAGTCGGCATTGTGACTTTTGTATTAATTTCCGATGCAATTTCTCTGCTTCATCGTCAATACGAAGGTCCAAGGGATACAGTAAACCTGAAGTGAAGCATCGGAATCTATAACTAGTGTCACAGGAATGGTTCAAAGCATAGACAGTAAGAGGAGTCAGTCGTCTTGTACTTAAATCGGCATTGTGGCTTTTCTATTTAATTCCGATGCAATTTCTGTGTTTCATCGTCAATAAGAAGGTCCAAGGGGTACACTAAACCTGGAGTGAAGCATCGGAATCTATAACTAGTGTCACAGGAATGGTTCTTAACATAGACAGTAAGGAGAGACAGTTTTCTTGTACCTAAGTCGGCATTGTGCCTTTTGTATTTCAGCCCGATGCAATTTCTGTGTTTCATCGTCAATAAGAAGGTCCAAGGGATACAGTAAACCTGAAGTGAAGCATCGGAATCTATAACTAGTGTCACAGGAATGGTCAAATCATAGTCAGTATGAAGAGTCAGTCTTCATGTCGGCAATGTGCCTTTTGTATTTTATTCCGATTCAATTTCTGTGTTTCATCGTCTATAAGAAGGTCCAAGGGATACAGTAAACCTGGAGTGTAGCATCGGCATCTATAACTAGTGTCACAGGAATGGTTCATAACATAGACAGTAAGAAGAGTCAGTCTTCATGTACCTAAGTCGGCATTGTGCCTTTTTTATTTAATTCCGCTGCAATTTCTGTGTCTCATCGTCAATAAGAACGTCAGGGGGATACAGTAAACCTGAAGTGAAGCATCTTAATCTATACCTAGTGTCACAGGAATGGTTCAAACATAGTCAGTAAGAAGTGTCAGTCCACTTGTCCTTAAGTCGGCATTGTGCCTTTTGTATTTAATTCCGATGCAATTTCTGTGTTCCATCGTGAATAAGAAGGTCAGAGGGATTCAGTAACCCTGAAGTGAAGCATCGAAATCTATAAAGTGCCACAGAAATGGTTCATAGCATAGTCAGTTAGAAGAGTCTGTCTTCTTGTACTTAAGTCGGCATTGTGCCTTTTGTATTTAATTCCGATGCAATTTCTGTGTTTCATCATCAATAAGAAGGTCAGAGGGATACAGTAAACCTGAAGTGAAGCATCGGAATCGATAACTAGTGTCTCAGGAATGGTTCAAAACATAGTCAGTAAGAAGAGTCAGTCTTCTTGTCCTTAAGGCGGCATTGTGACTTTTTAATTTAATTCCGCTGCAATTACTGTGTTTCATCGTCAATAAGAAGGTCCAAGGGATCCAGTAAACCTGGAGTGAAGCATCGGAATCTATAACTGGTGTCACAGGAATGGTTGAAAACATAGACAGTAAGAAGATACAGTCTTCTTGTACTTAAGTCGGCATTGTGCCTTTTGTATTTAATTCCGATGCAATTTCTGTGTTTCATCGTCAATAAGAACGTCAGAGGGATACAGTAAACCTGAAGTGAAGCATCGGAATCTATAACTACTGTCACAGGAATAGTTCAAAACATAGTCACTAAGAAGAGTCGGTCTTCATTTACTTAAGTCGGCATTGTGCCTTTTGTATTTAATTCCGGTGCAATTTCTGTGTCTCATCGTCAATAAGAACGTCAGAGGGATACAGTAAACCTGAAGTGAAGCATCGGAATCTATACCTAGTGTCACAGGAATGGTTCAAACATAGACAGTAAGTAGAGTCAGTCCACTTGTCCTTAAGTCGGCATTGTGCCTTTTGTATTTAATTCCGATGCAATTTCTGTGTTTCATCGTGAATAAGAAGGTCAGAGGGATTCAGTAACCCTGAAGTGAAGCATCGGAATCTATAACTAGTGCCACAGAAATGGTTCATAGCATAGTCACTTAGAAGAGTCAGTCTTCTTATACTTATGTCGGCATTGTGACTTTTGTATTAAATTCCGATGGAATTTCTGTGTTTCATCGTCAATTACAAGGTCCTAGAGATACAGTAAACCTGAAGTCAAGCATCGGAATCTTTAACTAGTGTCACAGGTATGGTTCAAAACTTAGACAGTAAGAAGAGTCAGTCTTCTTGTACTTAAGTCGGCATTGTGCCTTTTGTATTTAATTCCGATACAATTTCTGTATTTCATCGTCAATACGAAGGTCCAAGGGATACAGTAAACCTGAAGTGAAGCATCGGAATCGATAACTAGTGTCTCAGGAATGGTTCAAAACATAGTCAGTAAGAAGAGTCAGTCTTCTTGTCCTTAAGGCGGCATTGTGACTTTTTAATTTAATTCCGATGCAATTTCTGTGTTTCATCATCAATAAGAAGGTCAGAGGGATACAGTAAACCTGAAGTGAAGCATCGGAATCGATAACTAGTGTCTCAGGAATGGTTCAAAACATAGTCAGTAAGAAGAGTCAGTCTTCTTGTCCTTAAGGCGGCATTGTGACTTTTTAATTTAATTCCGCTGCAATTACTGTGTTTCATCGTCAATAAGAAGGTCCAAGGGATCCAGTAAACCTGAAGTCAAGCATCGGAATCTTTAACTAGTGTCACAGGTATGGTTCAAAACTTAGACAGTAAGAAGAGTCAGTCTTCTTGTACTTAAGTCGGCATTGTGCCTTTTGTATTTAATTCCGATGCAATTTCTGTGTTTCATCGTCAACAGCAGAGTCCAAGGTAAACAGTAAACCCGAAGTGAAGCATCGGAATCTATAACTAGTGTCACAGGAATGGTTCTAAACATAGACAGTAAGAAGATACTGTCTTCTTGTACTTAAGTCGGCATTGTGCCTTTTGTATTTAATTTCGATGCTATTTCTGTGTTTCATCGTCAATAAGAAGGTCCAAGGGGTACACTAAACCTGGAGTGAAGCATCGGAATATATAACTAGTGTCACAGGAATGGTTCACAGCATAGTCAGTAAGAAGAGGCAGCCTTCTTGTACTTAAGTCGGCATTGTGCCTTTTGTATTTTCTTCCGATGCCATTTTTGTGTTTCATCGTCAATAAGAAGGTCCAAGCGATACAATAAACCTGGAGTGTAGCATCGGAATCTATAACTAGTGTCACAGGAATGGTTCAAAACATAGACAGTAAGAAGAGTCAGTCTTCTTGTACCTAAGTCGGCATTGTGCCTTTTGTATTTAATTCCGATGCAATATCTGTGTTTCATCGTCAACAAGAAGGTCCAAGGGATACAGTAAATGTGAAGTGAAGCAACGGAATCTATAACTAGTGTCACAAGAATGGTTCAAAACATAGTCAGTAAGAAGAGTTAGTCTTCTTGTAGTTGAGCCGGCATTGTGACTTTTGTATTAAATTCCGATGCAAATTCTGTGTTTCATCGTCAATAAGAAGGTCCATGGGATACAGTAAACCTGGAGTGTAGCATCGGAATCTATAACTAGTGTCACAGGAATAGTTCAACACATAGACAGGAAGAAGAATCAGTCTTCTTGTAATTAAGTCGGCATTGTCCTTTTCTATTTAATTCCGATGCAATTTCTGTGTTTCATCGTAAATAAGATGGTCAGAGGGATACAGTAAACCTGAAGTGAAGCATCGGAATCTAAAACTAGTGTCTCAGGAATTGTTCAAAACTTAGTCAGTAAGAAGAGTCAGTCTTCTCGTACTTAAGCCGGCATTGTGCCTTTTGTATTTTCTTCCGATGCCATTTCTGTGTTTCATCGTCAATAAGAATGTCCAAGGGATACAGAAAACCTGGAGTGTAGCATCGGAATCTATAACTAGTGTCACAGGAATGGTTCAAAACATAGACAGTAAGAAGAGTCAGTCTTCATGTACCGAAGTCGGCATTGGGCCTTTTGTATTTAATTCCGATGCAATATCTGTGTTTCATCGTCAACAAGAAGGTCCAAGGGATACAGTAAACCTGAAGTGAAGCATCCTAATCTATAACTAGTGTCACAGGAATGGTTCAAATCATAGTCAGTAACAAGAGTCAGTCTTCATGTACTTAAGTCGGCATTGTTCCTTTTGTATATCATTCCGATGCAATTTATGTGTTTCATCGTCAATAAGAAGGTCCAAGGGATTCAGTAAACCTAAAGTGAAGCATCGGAATCTATAACTAGTGTCACAGGAATGGTTCAAAACATAGACAGTAGGAGGAGTCAGTCTTCTTGTACTTAAGTCGGCATTTTGCCTTTTGTAATTAATTGCGATGCAATTTCTGTGTTTCATCGTCTATAAGAAAGTCCAAGGAATACAGTAAACCTGAAGTGAAGCATCGGAATCTGTAAGTAGTGTCACAGAAATGGTTCAAAACATAGTCAGTAAGAAGAGTCAGTTTTCATGTACTTAAGTCGGCATTGTGCCTTTTGTATTTAATTCCGATGCAATTTCTGTGTTTCATCGTCAATAAGAAGGTCCAAGGGATACAGTAAACCTGAAGTGAAGCATCGGAATCTATAACTAGTGTCACAGGAATGGTTCAAAACATACTCAGTAACAAGAGTCAGTCTTCTTGTTCTTAAGTCGGCATTGTGCCTTTCCTATTAAATTCCGATGCAATGTCGGTGTTTCATCGTCAATACGATGGTCCAAGGGATACAGTTAACTTGGTGTGAAGCAACGGAATCAATTATAGTGTCACAGGAATGGTTCAAAACATAGAGAGTAGGAAGAGTTAGTCTTCTTGTACTTATGTCAGCATTGTGCCTTTTGTATTTAATTCCGGTGCAATTTCTGTGTTTCATCGTAAATAAGAAGGTCAGAGGGATACGGTAAACCTGAAGTGAAGCATCGGAATCTAAAACTAGTGTCACAGGAATGGTTCAAAACATAGACAGTAACAAGAGGCAGTCTTATTGTACCTAAGTATTCATTGTGTCTTATTTATTTATTTCCGATGCAATTTCGGTGCTTCATCGTCAATAAGAAGGTCCAAGGGATACAGTAAACCTGGTGTGAGCATCGGAATCTGTAACTAGTGTCACAGGAATGGTACTAAACATAGGCAGTAAGAAGAGTCAGTCTTCTTGCATTTAAGTCGGCATTGTGGCTTTGCAATTTAATTCCGCTGCAATTTCTGTGTTTCATCGTCAATAAGAAGTTCCAAGGGATCCAGTAAACATGGAGTGAAGGATCGGAATCTATAACTAGTGTCACAGGAATGGTTCAAAGCATAGACAGTAGGAAGATACAGTCTTGTTGTACTTACGTCGGCATTGTGCCTTTTGTATTTGATTCCGAATCAATTTCTGTGTTTCATCGTCATTAAGTTGGTCCAAGGGATACAGTAAACCAGAAGTGAAGCATCGGAATCTATAACTAGTGTCACAGGAATGGTTCAAAACATAGTCACTAAGAAGAGTCCGTCATCATGTACTTAAGTCGGCATTGTGCCTTTTGTATTTAATTCCGGTGCAATTTCGGTGTTTCATCGTCAATAAGAAGGTGAGAGGGATACAGTAAACCAGAAGTGAAGCATCGGAATCTATAACTAGTTTCACAGGAATGGTTCAAACATAGTCAGTAAGAAGAGTCAGTCTTCTTGTACTTAAGTCGGCATTGTGCCTTTTGTATTTAATTCCGATGCAATTTCTGTGTTTCATCATCAATAAGAAGGTCAGAGGGATACAGTAAACCTGAAGTGAAGCATCGGAATCTATAACTACTGTCACAGGAATGGTTCAAAACATAGACAGGAAGAAGAGTCAGTCTTCTTGTACTTGAGTCGGCATTGTGCCTTTTGTATTAAATTCCGATGCAATATCTGTGTTTCATCGTCAATAAGAAGGTCCTAGGGATACAGTAAACCTGAAGTCAAGCATCGGAATCTATAACTAGTGTCACAGGAATGGTTCAAAACATAGACAGTAAGAAGAGTCAGTCTTCTTGTACTTAAGTCGGCATTGTGCCTTTTCTATTTAATTCCGATGCAATTTCTGTGTTTCATCGTCAATCAGAAGGTCAGAGGGATACAGTAAACCTGAAGTGATGCATTGGAATCTATAACTAGTGCCACAGGAATGGTTCTAAACATAGTCAGTAACAAGAGTCAGTCGTTTTGTACTGAAGTCGGCATTGTGCCTTTTGTATTTAATTCCTATGTAATTTCTGTGTGTCATCGTCAATAAGAAGGTCCAAATGATACAGTAAACCTGAAGTGAAGCATCGGATTCTATAACTAGTGTCGCAGGAATGGTTCAAAACGTAGTCAGTAAGAAGAGTCAGTCTTCTTGTCCTTAAGTCGGCATTGTGCCTTTTGTATTTAATTCCAATGCAATTTCTGTGTTTCATCGTCAATAAGAAGGTCCAAGGGATACAGTAAACATGAAGTGAAGCATCGGAATCTATAACTAGTGTCACAGGAATTTTTCAAAACATAGACAGTAGGAAGAGATAGTCTTCTTGTACTTAAGTGGGCATTGTGCCATTTCTATTTAATTCCGACGCAATGTCCGTGTTTCGTCGTCAATAAGAAGGACCACGTGATACAGTAAATCTGACATGAAGCATCGGAATCTATAACTAGTGTCACAGGAATGGTTGAAAACATAGACAGTAGGAAGAGGCAGTCTTCTTGTACTTAAATCGGCATTGTGCCTTTTGTATTTAATTCCGATTCAATTTCAGTGTTTCATCGTCAATAAGTAGGTCAGAGAGATACAGTAACCCTGAAGTGAAGCATCGGAATCTAAAACTAGTGTCACATGAATGGTTCAAAACATAGACAGTAATAAGAATGAGTCTTCTTGCACTCACGTCGGCATTGTGCCGTTTCTATTTAATTCCGATTCAATTTCTGTGTTTCATCGTCAATACGAAAGTCCATGGGATACAGTAAACCTGAAGTGAAGCATCGGAATCCATAACTAGTGTCACAGGAATGGTTCAAAACATAGGTAGTAGGAGGAAATAATCTTCTTGTTCTTAAGTCGGCATTGTGCCTTTTGTATTTAATTCCGATGCAATTTCTGTGCTTCATCGTCAATAAGAAGGTCCAAGGGATTCAGTAAACGTGAAGTTAAGCATTTGAATCTATAACTAGTGTCACAGGAATGGTTCAAAACATAGACAGTAGGAAGAGTCAGTCTCCTTGTACTTAAGTCGGCATTTTGCCTTTTGTATTTAATTCCGTTGCAATTTCTGTGTTTCATCGTCATTAAGAAGGTCTGAGGGATACAGTAAACCTGAAGTGAGCATCGGAAACTAAAACTAGTGTCACAGGAATGGTTCAAAACATAGACAGAAGGAAGAGTCAGTCTTCTTGTACTTAAGTCGCCATTTGCCTTTTGTATTTAATTCCGATGCAATTTCTGTGTTTCATCGTCTAAAAGAAAGTCCAAGGGATACAGTAAACCTGAAGTGAAGCATCGGAATCTATAACTAGTGTCACAGGAATGGTTCAAATCATAGTCAGTAAGAAGAGTCAGTTTTCATGTACTTAAGTCAGCATTGTGCCTTTTGTATTCTATTCCGTTGCAATTTCTTTGTTTCATCGTCAATAAGAAGGTCCAAGGGATACAGTAAACCTGAAGTGAAGCATCGGAATCCATAACTAGTGTCCCAGGAGTGGTTCAAAACATAGACAGTAAGAAGAGTCAGTCTTCCTGTACTAGAGTCGGCATTGTGACTTTTGTATTAAATTCCGATGCACTTTCTCTGCTTCATCGTCAATAAGAAGGTCCAAGGGATACAGTAAACCTGAAGTGAAGCATCGGAATCTATAACTAGGGTCACAGGAATGGTTCAAAACATAGACAGTAAGAAGAGTCAGTCTTCTTGTACTTAAGTCGGCTTTGTGGCTTTTCTATTTAATTCCGATGCAATTTCTGTGTTTCATCGTCAATAAGAAGGTCCAAGGGGTACACTAAACCTGGAGTGAAGCATCGGAATCTATAACTAGTGTCACAGGAATGGTTCACAACATAGTCAGTAAGAAGAGTCAGTCTTCTTGTACTTAAGCCGGCATTGTGCTTTTACAATTTAATTCCGATGCAATTTCTGTGTTTCATCGTCAATAAGATGGTCAGAGGGATTTAGTAAACCTGAAGTGTAGCATCGGATTCTATAACTAGTGTCACAGGAATGGTTCAAAACATAGACAGTAAGGAGAGTCAGTTTTCTTGTACCTAAGTCGGCATTGTGCCTTTTGTATTTTATCCCGATGCAATTTCTGTGTTTCATCGTCTATAAGAAAGTCCAAGGGATACAGTAAACCTGAAGTGAAGCATTCGAATCTGTAAGTAGTGTCACAGAAATGGTTCAAAACATAGTCAGTAAGAAGAGTCAGTTTTCATGTACTTAAGTCGTCATTGTGCCTTTTGTATTTAATTCCGATGCAATTTCTGTGTTTCATCGTCAATAAGAAGGTCCAAGGGATACAGTAAACCTGAAGTGAAGTATCGGAATCTATAACTAGTGTCACAGGAATGGTTCAAAACATAGTCAGTAACAAGAGTCAGTCTTCTTGTTCTTAAGTCGGCATTGTGCCTTTTGTATTTAATTCCGATGCAATGTCGGTGTTTCATCGTCAATAAGATGGTCCAAGGGATACAGTTAACTTGGTGTGAAGCAACGGAATCTATTATAGTGTCACAGGAATGGTTCAAAACATAGAGAGTAGGAAGAGTCAGTCTTCTTGTACTTATGTCAGCATTGTGCCTTTTGTATTTAATTCCGGTGCAATTTCTGTGTTTCATCGTAAATAAGAAGGTCAGCGGGATACGGTAAACCTGAAGTGAAGCATCGGAATCTAAAACTAGTGTCACAGGAATGGTTCAAAACATAGACAGTAACAAGAGGCAGTCTTATTGTACCTAAGTCGGCATTGTGTCTTATTTATTTATTTCCGATGCAATTTCGGTGCTTCATCGTCAATAAGAAGTTCCAAGGGATACAGTAAACCTGGTGTGAGCATCGGAATCTGTAACTAGTGTCACAGGAATGGTACAAAACATAGGCAGTAAGAAGAGTCAGTCTTCTTGCATTTAAGTCGGCATTGTGGCTTTGCAGTTTAATTCCGCTGCAATTTCTGTGTTTCATCGTCAATAAGAAGTTCCAAGGGGTCCAGTAAACATGGCGTGAAGGATCGGAATCTATAACTAGTGTCACAGGAATGGTTCAAAGCATAGACAGTAGGAAGATATAGTCTTGTTGTACTTAAGTCGGCATTGTGCCTTTTGTATTTGATTCCGAATCAATTTCTGTGTTTCATCGTCATTAAATTGGTCCAAGGGATACAGTAAACCTGAAGTGAAGCATCGGAATCTATAACTAGTGTCACAGGAATGGTTCAAAACATAGTCACTAAGAAGAGTCGGTCATCATGTACTTAAGTCGGCATTGTGCCTTTTGTATTTAATTCCGGTGCAATTTCGGTGTTTCATCGTCAATAAGAAGGTGAGAGGGATACAGTAAACCAGAAGTGAAGCATCGGAATCTATAACTAGTTTCACAGGAATGGTTCAAACATAGTCAGTAAGAAGAGTCAGTCTTCTTGTACTTAAGTCGGCATTGTGCCTTTTGTATTTAATTCCGATGCAATTTCTCTGTTTCATCATCAATAAGAAGGTCAGAGGGATACAGTAAACCTGAAGTGAAGCATCGGAATCTATAACTACTGTCACAGGAATGGTTCAAAACATAGACAGGAAGAAGAGTCAGTCTTCTTGTACTTGAGTCGGCATTGTGCCTTTTGTATTAAATTCCGATGCAATACCTGTGTTTCATCGTCAATAAGAAGGTCCTAGGGATACAGTAAACCTGAAGTCAAGCATCGGAATCTATAACTAGTGTCACAGGAATGGTTCAAAGCATAGACAGTAAGAAGAGTCAGTCTTCTTGTACTTAAGTCGGCATTGTGCCTTTTCTATTTAATTCCGATGCAATTTCTGTGTTTCATCGTCAATCAGAAGGTCAGAGGGATACAGTAAACCTGAAGTGATGCATTGGAATCTATAACTAGTGTCACAGGAATGGTTCAAAACATAGTCAGTAACAAGAGTAAGTCGTTTGGACTTAAGTCGGCATTGTGCCTTTTGTATTTAATTCCTATGTAATTTCTGTGTGTCATCGTCAATAAGAAGGTCCAAATGATACAGTAAACCTGAAGTGAAGCATCGGATTCTATAACTAGTGTCGCAGGAATGGTTCAAAACGTAGTCAGTAAGAAGAGTCAGTCTTCTTGTCCTTAAGTCGGCATTGTGAGTTTTGTATTTAATTCCAATGCAATTTCTGTGTTTCATCGTCAATAAGAAGGTCCAAGGGATACAGTAAACATGAAGTGAAGCATCGGAATCTATAACTAGTGTCACAGGAATGGTTCAAAACATAGACAGTAGGAAGAGATAGTCTTCTTGTACTTAAGTGGGCATTGTGCCATTTCTATTTAATTCCGACGCAATGTCCGTGTTTCGTCGTCAATAAGAAGGACCACGTGATACAGTAAATCTGACATGAAGCATCGGAATCTATAACTAGTGTCACAGGAATGGTTCAAAACATAGACAGTAAGAAGAGTCAGTCATCTTGTACTTAAGTCGGCATTGTACCTTTTCTTTTTGATTCCGGTGCAATATCTGTGTTTCATTGTCAATAAGAAAGTCAGAGGGATACAGTAAACCTGAAGTGAAGAATCGGAATCTATAACTAGTGTCACAGGAATGGTTCAAAACATAGACAGTAGGAAGAGACAGTCTTCTTGTACTTAAATCGGCATTGTGCCTTTTGTATTTAATTCCGATTCAATTTCAGTGTTTCATCGTCAATAAGTAGGTCAGAGAGATACAGTAAACCTGAAGTGAAGCATCGGAATCTAAAACTAGTGTCACATGAATGGTTCAAAACATAGACAGTAGGAAGAATGAGTTTTCTTGTACTCACGTCGGCATTGTGCCGTTTCTATTAAATTCCGATTCCATTTCTGTGTTTCATCGTCAATACGAAAGTCCATGGGATACAGTAAACCTGAAGTGAAGCATCGGAATCCATAACTAGTGTCACAGGAATGGTTCAAAACATAAGTAGAAGGAGGAAATAGTCTTCTTGTTCTTAAGTCGGCATTGTGCCTTTTGTATTTAATTCCGATGCAATTTCTGTGCTTCATCGTCAATAAGAAGGTCCAAGGGATTCAGTAAACGTGAAGTTAAGCATTTGAATCTATAACTAGTGTCACAGGAATGGTTCAAAACATAGACTGTAAGAAGAGTCAGTTTTCATGTACTTAAGTCAGCATTGTGCCTTTTGTATTCTATTCCGATGCAATTTCTTTGTTTCATCGTCAATAAGAAGGTCCAAGGGATACAGTAAACCTGAAGTGAAGCATCGGAATCCATAACTAGTGTCCCAGGAGTGGTTCAAAACATAGACAGTAAGAAGAGTCAGTCTTCCTGTACTAGAGTCGGCATTGTGACTTTTGTATTAAATTCCGATGCACTTTCTCTGCTTCATCGTCAATAAGAAGGTCCAAGGGATACAGTAAACCTGAAGTGAAGCATCGGAATCTATAACTAGGGTCACAGGAATGGTTCAAAACATAGACAGTAAGAAGAGTCAGTCTTCTTGTACTTAAGCCGGCATTGTGCTTTTACAATTTAATTCCGTGCAATTTCTGTGTTTCATCGTCAATAAGATGGTAAGAGGGATACAGTAAACCTGAAGTGTAGCATCGGATTCTATAACTAGTGTCACAGGAATGGTTCAAAACATAGACAGTAAGGAGAGTCAGTTTTCTTGTACCTAAGTCGGCATTGTGCCTTTTGTATTTCATCCCAATGCAATTTCTGTGTTTCATCGTCAATAAGAAGGTCCAAGGGATACAGTAAACCTGAAGTGAAGCATCGGAATCTATAACTAGTGTCACAGGAATGGTTCAAATCATAGTCAGTATGAAGAGTTAGTCTTCATGTACTTAAGTCTGCAATGTGCCTTTTGTATTTAATTCCGATGCAATTTTTGTGTTTCAACGTCAATAAGAAGGTCCAAGGGATACAGTAAACCTAGAGTGAAGCATCGGAATCTATAACTAGTGTCACAGGAATGGTTCAAATCATAGACGGTAAGAAGATACAGTCTTCTTGTACCTAAGTCGGCATTGTGCGTTTTGTATTTAATTCCGATGCAATTTCTGTGTTTCATCATCAATAAGAAGGTCAGAGGGATACAGTAAACCTGAAGTGAAGCATCGGAATCTATAACTACTGTCACAGGAATGGTTCAAAACATAGACAGGAAGAAGAGTCAGTCTTCTTGTACTTGAGTCGGCATTGTGCCTTTTGTATTAAATTCCGATGCAATATCAGTGTTTCATCGTCAATAAGAAGGTCCTAGGGATACAGTAAACCTGAAGTCAAGCATCGGAATCTATAACTAGTGTCACAGGAATGGTTCAAAACATAGACAGTAAGAAGAGTCAGTCTTCTTGTACTTAAGTCGGCATTGTGCCTTTTCTATTTAATTCCGATGCAATTTCTGTGTTTCATCGTCAATAAGAAGGTCAGAGGGATACAGTAAACCTGAAGTGATGCATTGGAATTTATAACTAGTGTCACAGGAAAGGTTCAAAACATATTCAGTAACAAGAGTCAGTCATTTTGTACTTAAGTCGGCATTGTGCCTTTTGTATTTAATTCCGATGTAATTTCTGTGTGTCATCGTCAATAAGAAGGTCCAAATGATACAGTAAACCTGAAGTGAAGCATTGGATTCTATAACTAGTGTCGCAGGAATGGTTCAAAACGTAGTCAGGAAGAAGAGTCAGTCTTCTTGTCCTTAAGTCGGCATTGTGCCTTTTGTATTTAATTCCAATGCAATTTCTGTGTTTCATCGTCAATAAGAAGGTCCAAGGGATACAGTAAACATGAAATGAAGCATCGGAACCTATAACTAGTGTCACAGTAATGGTTCAAAACATAGACAGTAGGAAGAGTCAGTCTTCTTGTACTTAAGTCGGCATTGTGACTTTTGTATTTAATTCCGATGAAATTTCTGTGTTTTGTCGTCAATAAGAAGATCCACGGGTTTCAGTAAACCTGAAGTGAAGCATCGGAATCTATAACTAGTGTCAATGGAATGGTTCAAAACATAGACAGTAAGAAGAGTCAGTCATCTTGTACTTAAGTCGGCATTGTGCCTTTTCTATTTAATTCCGGTGCAATTTCTGTGTTTCATTGTCAATAAGAAGGTCAGAGGGATACAGTAAACCTGAAGTGAAGCATCGGAATCTATAACTAGTGTCACAGGAATGGTTCAAAACGTAGACAGTAGGAAGAGGCAGTCTTCTTGTACTTAAATCGGCATTGTGCCTTTTGTATTTAATTCCGATTCAATTTCAGTGTTTCATCGTCAATAAGTAGGTCAGAGAGATACAGTGAACCTGAAGTGAAGCTTCGGAATCTAAAACTAGTGTCACATGAATGGTTCAAAAAATAGACAGTAGGAAGAATCAGTCTTCTTGTACTCACGTCGGCATTGTGCCGTTTCTATTTAATTCCGATTCAATTTCTGTGTTTCATCGTCAATACGAAAGTCCATGGGATACAGTAAACCTGAAGTGAAGCATCGGAATCCATAACTAGTGTCACAGGAATAGTTCAAAACATAGGCAGTAGGAAGAAATAGTCTTCTTGTCCTTAGGTCGGCATTGTGTCTTTTGTATTCAATTCCGATGCAATTTCTGTGTTTCATCGTCAATAAGAAGGTCCAAGGGATATAGTAAACCTGAAGTGAAGGATCGGAATCTACAACTAGTGTCACAGGAGTGGTTCAAAACATAGTCAATAAGAAGAGTCAGTCTTCTTGTACTTAAGTCGACATTGTGCCTTTTGTATTTAATTCCGATGCAATTTCTGTGCTTCATCGTCAATAAGAAGGTCCAAGGGATTCAGTAAACGTGAAGTTAAGCATCTGAATCTATAACTAGTGACACAGGAATGGTTCAAAACATAGACAGTAGGAAGAGTCAGTCTTCTTGTACTTAAGTCGGCATTTTGCCTTTTGTATTTAATTCCGATGCAATTTCTGTGTTTCATCGTCATTAAGAAGGTCAGAGGGATACAGTAAACCTGAAGTGAGCATCGGAAACTAAAACTAGTGTCACAGGAATGGTTCAAAACATAGACAGAAGGAAGAGTCAGTCTTCTTGTACTTAAGTCGCCCTTTGCCTTTTGTATTTAATTCCGATGCAATTTCTGTGTTTCATCGTCTAAAAGAAAGTCCAAGGGATACAGTAAACCTGAAGTAAAGCTTCGGAATCTATAACTAGTGTCACAGGAATGGTTCAAATCATAGTCAGTAAGAAGAGTCAGTTTTCATGTACTTAAGTCAGCATTGTGCCTTTTGTATTCTGTTCCGATGCAATTTCTTTGTTTCATCGTCAATAAGAAGGTCCAAGGGATACAGTAAACCTGAAGTGAAGCATCGGGATCTATAACTAGTGTCACAGGAATGGTTCAAAACATAGTCAATAAGAAGAGTCAGTCTCCTTGTACTTAAGTCGGCATTGTGCCTTTTCTATTTAATTCCGATGCAATGTCGGTGTTTCATCGTCAATAAGATGGTCCGAGGGATACAGTTAACTTGGTGTGAAGCATCGGAATCTATTACTAGTTTCACAGGAATGGTTCAAATCATAGACAGTAGGAAGAGTCAGTCTTCTTGTACTTAAGTCGGCATTGTGCCTTTTCTATTTAATTCCGATGCAATTTCTGTGTTTCATCGTCAATAAGAAGGTCCCAGGGTCCACTAAACCTGGAGTGAAGCATCGGAATCTATAACTAGTGTCACAGGAATGGTTCACAACATAGTCAGTAAGAAGAGTCAGTCTTCTTGTACTTAAGCCGGCATTGTGCCTTTACAATTTAATTCCGATGCAATTTCTGTGTTTCATCGTCAATAAGATGGTCACAGGGATACAGTAAACCTGGGGTGTAGCATCGGAATCTATAACTAGTGTCACACGAATGGTTCAAAACACAGACAGTAAGAAGAGTCAGTCTTCGTGTACCTAAGTCGGCATTGTGCCTTTTGTATTTAATTCCGATGCAATTTCTATGTTTCATCGTCAATAAGATGGTCCAAGTGATACAGTAAACCTGAAGTGAAGCATCGGAATCTATTACTACTGTCACAGGAATGGTTCAAAGCATAGTCACTAAGAAGAGTCGGTCTTCATGTACTTAAGTCAGCATTGTGCCTTTTGTATTTAATTCCGGTGCAATTTCTGTGTCTCATCGTCAATACGAAGGTCAGAGGGATACAGTAAACCTGAAGTGAAGCATCGGAATCTATACCTAGTGTCACAGGAATGGTTCAAACATAGTCAGTAAGAAGAGTCAGTCCACTTGTCCTTAAGTCGGCATTGTGCCTTTTGTATTTAATTCCGATGCAATTTCTGTGTTTCATCGTGAATAAGAATGTCAGAGGGATTCTGTAACCCTGAAGTGAAGCATCGGAATCTATAACTAGTGCCACAGAAATGGTTCATAGCATAGTCAGTTAGAAGAGTTAGTTTTCTTGTACTTAAGTCGGCATTGTGCATTTTGTATTTAATTCCGATGCAATTTCTGTGTTTCATCATCAATATGAAGGTCAGAGGGATACAGTAAACCTGGAGTGTAGCATCGGAATCTATAACTAGTGTCAATGTAATGGTTCAAAACATAGAGAGTAAGAAGAGTCAGTCATCTTGTACTTAAGTCGGCATTGTTACTTTTGTATTTAATTCCGATGCAATTTCTGTGTTTCATCGTGAATAAGAAGGTCAGAGGGATTCAGTAAACCTGAAGTGAAGCATCGGAATCTATAACTACTGTCACAGGAATGGTTCTAAACATAGACAGGAAGAAGAGTCAGTCTTCTTGTACTTAAGTCGGCATTGTGCCTTTTGTATTAAATTCCGATGCAATTTCCGTGTTTCATCGTCAATTAGAAGGTCCTAGAGATACAGTAAACCTGACGTCAAGCATCGGAATCTATAACTAGTGTCACAGGAATGGTTCAAAACTTAGACAGTAAGAAGAGTCAGTTTCTTGTACTTAAGTCGGCATTGTGCCTTTTGTATTTAATTCCGATGCAATTTCTGTATTTCATCGTCAGAAAGAAGGTCCAAGGAATACAGTAAATGTGAAGTGAAGCATCGGAATCTATAACTAGTGTCACAGGAATGGTGCAAAACATAGTCAGTAACAAGAGTCAGTCTTTTTTTACTTAAGTCGGCATTGTGCCTTTTGTATTTAATTCCGATGTAATTTCTGTGTGTCATCGTCAATAAGAAGGTCCAAATGATACAGTAAACCTGAAGTGAATCATCGGAATCTATAACTAGTGTCGCAGGAATGGTTCAAAGCATAGTCAGTAAGAAGAGTCAGTCTTCTTGTCCTTAAGTCGGCATTGTGCCTTTTGTATTTAATTCCGATGCAATTTTAGTGTTTCTTCGTCAATAAGAAGGTCCAAAAGATACAGTAAACCTTTTGTGTGGCATTGGAATCTAAAACTAGTGTCAATGTAATGGTTCAAAACATAGAGAGTAAGAAGAGTCAGTCATCTTGTACTTAAGTCGGCATTGTTACTTTTGTATTTAATTCCGGTGCAATTTCTGTGTTTCAACGTCAATAGGAGAGTCCAAGGTATCAGTAAACCTGAAGTGAAGCATCGGAATCTATAACTAGTGTCACAGGAATGGTTCAAAACATAGACAGTAAGAAGATACTGTCTTCTTGTACTTAAGTCGGCATTGTGCCTTTTGTATTTAATTTCGATGCAATTTCTGTGTTTCATCGTCAATAAGAAGGTCCAAGTGGTACACTAAACCTGGAGTGAAGCATCGGAATATATAACCAGTGTCACAGGAATGGTTCACAACATAGTCAGTAAGAAGAGTCAGTCTTCTTGTACTTAAGTCGGCATTGTCGTTTTCTATTTAATTCCGATGTAATTTCTGTGCTTCATCGTCAATAAGATGGTCAGAGGGATACAGTAAACCTAAAGTGAAGCATCGGAATCTAAAACTAGTGTCTCAGGAATGGTTCAAAACATAGTCAGTAAGAAGAGTCAGTCTTCTTGTACTTAAGTCGGCACTGTTCCTTTTGTATTTTCTTCCGATGCCATTTCTGTTTTTCATCGTCAATAAGAAGGTCCAAGGGATACAGTAAACCTGGAGTGTAGCATCGGAATCTATAACTAGTGTCACAGGAATGGTTCAAAACATAGACAGTCAGAAGAGTCAGTCTTCATGTACCTAAGTCGGCATTGTGCCTTTTGTATTTAATTCCGATGCAATTTCTGTGTTTCATCGTCAATAAGACGGTCCAAGGGATACAGTAAACCTGAAGTGAAGCATTGGAATCTATTACTAGTGTCACAGGAACGGTGCAAAACTTAGACAGTAGGAAGAGTCAGTCTTCTTGTACTTATGTCAGCATTGTGCCTTTTGTATTTAATTCCGATGCAATTTCTGTGTTTCATCGTAAATAAGGATGTCAGAGGGATACGGTAAACGTGAAGTGTAGCATCGGAATCTAAAACTAGTGTCCCAGGAGTGGTTCAAAACATAGACAGTAAGAAGAGTCAGTCTTCCTGTACTTGAGTCGGCATTGTGACTTTTGTATTAAATTCCGATGCAATTTCTGGGTTTCATCGTCAATAAGAAGGTCCAAGGGATACAGTAAACCTGAAGTGAAGCATCGGAATCTATAACTAGTGTCACAGGAATGGTTCAAATCATAGTCAGTATGAAGAGTCAGTCTTCATGTACTTAAGTCGGCAATGAGCCTTTTCTATTTAATTCCGATGCAATTTCTGTGTTTCATCGTCAATAAGAAGGTCCAAGTGATACAGTAAACCTAGAGTGAAGCATCGGAATCTATACCTAGTGTCACAGGAATGGTTCAAAACATAGACAGTAAGAAGATACAGTCTTCTTGTACTTAAGTCGGCATTGTGCCTTTTGTATTTAATTCCGATGCAATTTCTGTGTTTCATCGTCAATAAGACGGTTCAAGGGTTACAGTAAACCTGAAGTGAAGCATCGGAATCTATAACTAGTTTCACAGGAATGGTTCAAATCATAGACAGTAAGAAGAGTCGGTCTTCTTGTACTTGAGTCGGCATTGTGACTTTTGTATTAAATTCCAAAGCAAATTCTGTGTTTCATCGTCAATAAGAGGGTCCAAGGGATACAGTAAACCTGAAGTGAAGCATCGGAATCTATAACTAGTGTCACAGGAATGGTTCAAAGCATAGACAGTAAGAAGAGTCAATCCTTTTGTACTTAAGTCGGCATTGTGCATTTTCCATTTAATTCAGATGCAATTTCTGTGTTTCATCGTCAATAAGAAGGTTCAAGGGGTACACTAAACCTCGAGTGAAGCATCGGAATCTGTAACTAGTGTCACAGGAAAGGTTCACAACATAGTCAGTAAGAAGAGTCAGTCTTCTTGTACTTAAGTCGGCATTGTCCTTTTCTATTTAATTCCGATTCAATTTCTGCGTTTCATCGTCAATAAGATGGTCGGAGGGATCCAGTAAACCTGAAGTGAAGCATCTGAATCGATAACTAGTGTCTCAGGAATGGTTCAAATCATAGTCAGTAAGAAGAGGCAGTCTTCTTGTACTTAAGTCGGCATTGTGCCTTTTGTATTTAATTCCGATGCAATTTCCGTGTTTCTTCGTCAATAAGAAGGTTAGAGGGATACATTAAACCTAAAGTGAAGCATCGGAATCTATAAATAGTGTCACAGGAATGGTTGAAAACAAAGTCAGCAAGAAGAGTCAGTCTTCTTGTCCGTAAGTCGGCATTGTGCCTTTTGTATTTAATTCCGATGAAATTTCTGTGTTTAATCGTCAATAAGAAGGTCCAAGGGATACAGTAAACCTAGGGTGTAGCCTCGGAATCTATAACTAGTGTCACAGGAATGGTTCAAAACATAGACAGTAAGAAGAGTCAGTCTTCGTGTACCTAAGTCGGCATTGTGCCTTTTTTATTTAATTCCGCTGCAATTTCTGTGTTTCATCGTCAATAAGAAGGTCCAAGGGATAAAGTAAAACTGGAGTGAAGCATCGGAATCTATAACTAGTGTCACAGGAATGGCTCAAACATAGACAGTAAGAAGATACAGTCTTCTTGAACTTAAGTCGGCATTGTGCCTTTTGTATTTAATTCAGATGCAATTTCTGTGTTTCATCGTCAATAAGATGGTCCAAGTGATACAGTAAACCTGAAGTGAAGCATCGGAATCTATAACTACTGTCACAGGAATGGTTCAAAACATAGTCACTAAGAAGAGTCGGTCTTCATGTACATAAGTCAGCATTGTGCCTTTTGTATTTATTTCCGGTGCAATTTCTGTGTCTCATCGTCAATAAAAGGTCAGAGGGATACAGTAATCCTGAAGTGAAGCATCGGAATCTATACCTAGTGTCACAGGAATGGTTCAAACATGGTCAGTAAGAAGAGTCAGTCCTCTTGTCCTTAAGTCGGCATTGTGCCTTTTGTTTTTAATTCCGATGCAATTTCAGTGTTTCTTCGTCAATAAGAAGGTCCAAGGGATACAGTAAACCTGGAGTGTGGCATCGGAATCTATAACTAGTGTCAATGTAATGGTTCAAAACATAGAGAGTAAGAAGAGTCAGTCATCTTGTACTTAAGTCGGCATTGTTACTTTTGTATTTAATTCCGGTGCAATTTCTGTGTTTCAACGTCAATAGGAGAGTCCAAGGTAAACAGTAAACCTGAAGTGAAGCATCGGAATCTATAACTAGTGTCACAGGAATGGTTCAAAACATAGACAGTAAGAAGATATTGTCTTCATGTACTTAAGTCGGCATTGTGCCTTTTGTATTTAATTTCGGTGCAATTTCTGTGTTTCATCGTCAATAAGAAGGTCCAAGTGGTACACTAAACCTGGAGTGAAGCATCGGAATAAATAACTAGTGTCACAGGAATGGTTCACAACATAGTCAGTAAGAAGAGTCAGTCTTCTTGTACTTAAGTCGGCATTGTCCTTTTCTATTTAATTCCGATGTAATTTCTGTGTTTCATCGTCAATAAGATGGTCGGAGGGATACAGTAAACCTGAAGTGAAGCATCGGAATCTAAAACTAGTGTCTCAGGAATGGTTCAAAACATAGTCAGTAAGAAGAGTCAGTCTTCTTGTACTTAAGTCGGCATTGTTCCTTTTGTATTTTCTTCCGATGCCATTTCTGTGTTTCATCGTCAATAAGAAGGTCCAAGGGATACAGTAAACCTGGAGTGAAGCATTGGAATCTATTACTAGTGTCACAGGAATGGTGCAAACATAGACAGTAGGAAGAGTCAGTCTTCTTGTACTTATGTCAGCATTGTGCCTTTTGTATTTAATTCCGATGCAATTTCTGTGTTTCATCGTAAATAAGAATGTCAGAGGGATACGGTAAACCTGAAGTGTAGCATCGGAATCTAAAACTAGTGTCCCAGGAGTGGTTCAAAACATAGACAGTAAGAAGTGTCAGTTTTCCTGTACTTGAGTCGGCATTGTGACTTTTGTATTAAATTCCAAAGCAAATTCTGTGTTTCATCGTCAATAAGAGGGTCCAAGGGATACAGTAAACCTGAAGTGAAGCATCGGAATCTATAACTAGTGTCACAGGTTTGGTTCAAAGCATAGACAGTAAGAAGAGTCAATCCTTTTGTACTTAAGTCGGCATTGTGCCTTTTCCATTTAATTCAGATGCAATTTCTGTGTTTCATCGTCAATAAGAAGGTTCAAGGGGTACACTAAACCTCGAGTGAAGCATCGGAATCTGTAACTAGTGTCACAGGAATGGTTCACAACATAGTCAGTAAGAAGAGTCAGTCTTTTTGTACTTAAGTCGGCATTGTCCTTTTCTATTTAATTCCGATGCAATTTCTGCGTTTCATCGTCAATAAGGTGGTCGGAGGGATCCAGTAAACCTGAAGTGAAGCATCCGAATCGATAACTAGTGTCTCAGGAATGGTTCAAATCATAGTCAGTAAGAAGAGGCAGTCTTCTTGTACTTAAGTCGGCATTGTGCCTTTTGTATTTAATTCCGATGCAATTTCCGTGTTTCATCGTCAATAAGAAGGTTAGAGGGATACATTAAACCTAAAGTGAAGCATCGGAATCTATAAATAGTGTCACAGGAATGGTTGAAAACAAAGTCAGCAAGAAGAGTCAGTCTTCTTGTCCGTAAGTCGGCATTGTGCCTTTTGTATTTAATTCCGATGCAATTTCTGTGTTTAATCGTCAATAAGAAGGTCCAAGGGATACAGTAAACCTGGGGTGTAGCATCGGAATCTATAACTAGTGTCACAGGAATGGTTCAAAACATAGACAGTAAGAAGAGTCAGTCTTCGTGTACCTAAGTCGGCATTGTGCCTTTTTTATTTAATTCCGCTGCAATTTCTGTGTTTCATCGTCAATAAGAAGGTACAAGGGATGAAGTAAACCTGGAGTGAAGCATCGGAATCTATAACTACTGTCACAGGAATGGTTCAAAACATAGTCACTAAGAAGAGTCGGTCTTCATGTACTTAAGTCAGCATTGTGCCTTTTGTATTTAATTCCGGTGCAATTTCTGTGTCTCATCGTCCATAAGAAGGTCAGAGGGATACAGTAAACCTGAAGTGAAGCATCGGAATCTATACCTAGTGTCACAGGAATGGTTCAAACATAGTCAGTAAGAAGAGTCAGTCCTCTTGTCCTTAAGTCGGCATTGTGATTTTGTATTTATTTCCGATGCAATTTCTGTGTTTCATCGTGAATAAGAAGGTCAGAGGGATTCAGTAACCCCGAAGTGAAGCATCGGAATCTATAACTAGTGCCACAGAAATGGTTCATAGCATAGTCAGTTAGAAGAGTTAGTCTTCTTGTACTTAAGTCGGCATTGTGCCTTTTGTATTTAATTCCGATGCAATTTCTGTGTTTCATCATCAATAAGAAGGAGAGAGGGATACAGTAAACCTGAAGTGAAGCATCGGAATCTATAACTACTGTCACAGGAATGGTTCTAAACATAGACAGAAAGAAGAGTCAGTCTTCTTGTACTTAAGTCGGCATTGTGCCTTTTGTATTAAATTCCGATGGAATTTCCGTGTTTCATCGTCAATTAGAAGGTCCTAGAGATACAGTAACCCTGAAGTGAAGCATCGGAATCTATAACTAGTGTCACAGGAATGGTGCAAAACATAGTCAGTAACAAGAGTCAGTCTTTTTTTACTTAAGTCGGCATTGTGCCTTTTGTATTTAATTCCGATGTTATTTCTGTGTGTCATCGTCAATAAGAATGTCCAAATGATACAGTAAACCTGAAGTGAATCATCGGAATCTATAACTAGTGTCGCAGGAATGGTTCAAAGCAAGGTCAGTAAGAAGAGTCAGTCTTCTTGTCCTTAAGTCGGCATTGTGCCTTTTGTATTTAATTCCGATGCAATTTCTGTGTTTCATCGTCAATAAGAAGTTCCAAGTGGTACACTAAACCTGGAGTTAAGCATCGGAATATATAACTAGTGTCACAGGAATGGTTCGCAACATAGTCAGTAGGAAGAGTCAGTCTTCTTGTACTTAAGTCGGCATTGTGCCTTTTGTATTTAATTTCGATGCAATTTCTGTGTTTCATCGTCAATAAGAAGGTCCAAGTGGTACACTAAACCTGGAGTGAAGCATCGGAATATATAACTAGTGTCACAGGAATGGTTCACAACATAGTCAGTAGGAAGAGTCAGTCTTCTTGTACTTAAGTCGGCATTGTTCCTTTTGTATTTTCTTCCGATGCCATTTCTGTGTTTCATCGTCAATAAGAAGGTCCAAGGGATACAGTAAACCTGGAGTGTAGCATCGGAATCTATAACTAGTGTCACAGGAATGGTTCAAAACATAGACAGTCAGAAGAGTCAGTCTTCATGTACCTAAGTCGGCATTGTGCCTTTTGTATTTAATTCCGATGCAATATCTGTGTTTCATCGTCAACAAGAAGGTCCAAGGGATTCAGTAAACCTGAAGTGAAGCATCGGAATCTAAAACTAGTGTCACAGGAATGGTTCAAAACATAAAGAGAGGGAAGAGTCAGTCTTTTTGTACTTAAGTCGGCATTTTGCCTCCTCTATTTAATTCCGATGCAATTTCTGTGTTTCATCGTCTATAGGAAAGTCCAAGGGATACATTAAACCTGATATGAAGCATCGGAATCTTCAACTAGTGTCACAGGAATGGTTCAAAACATAGTCAGTAAGAAGAGTCAGTTTTCATGTACTTAAGTCGGCATTGTGCCTTTTGTATTTAATTCCGATGCAATTTCTGTGTTTCATCGTCAATAAGAAGGTCCAAGGGATACAGTAAACCTGAAGTGAAGCATTGGAATCTATTACTAGTGTCACAGGAATGGTTCAAAACATAGACAGTAGGAAGAGTCAGTCTTCTTGTACTTATGTCAGCATTGTGCCTTTTGTATTTAATTCCGATGCAATTTCTGTGTTTCATCGTAAATAAGAAGGTCAGAGGGATACGGTAAACCTGAAGTGAAGCATCGGAAACTAAAACTAGTGTCCCAGGAGTGGTTCAAAACATAGACAGTAAGAAGAGTCAGTCTTCCTGTACTTGAGTCGGCATTGTGATTTTTGTATTAAATTCCGATGCAATTTCTGTGCTTCATCGTCAATAAGAAGGTCCAAGGGATACAGTAAACCTGAAGGGAGTACCGGAATCTATAACTAGTGTCACAGGAATGGTTCAAAACATAGACAGTAAGAAGAGTCAGTCTTCCTGTACTTGAGTCGGCATTGTGCGTTTTGTAATTCATTCCGATCCAATTTCTGTGTTTCATTGTCAATAAGAAGGTCCAAGGGATACAGTAAACCTGAAGTGAAGCATCGGAATCTATAACTTGTGTCACAGGAATGGTTCAAAACATAGACAGTAAGAAGATACAGTCTTCTTGTACTTAAGTCGGCATTGTGCCTTTTGTATTTAATTCCGATGCAATTTCTGTGTTTCATCGTCAATACGAAGGTCTAAGGGATACAGTAAACCTGAAGTGAAGCATCAGAATCTATAACTAGTGCCACAGGAATGGTTCAAATCATAGACAGTAAGAAGAGTCGGTCTTCTTGTACTTGAGTCGGCATTGTGACTTTTGTAATACATTCCGATGCAATTTCTGTGTTTCATCGTCAATAAGAAGGTCCAAGGGATACAGTAAACCTGATGTGAAGCATCGGAATCTATAACTAGTGACACAGGAATGGTTCAAAGCATAGTCAGTAAGAAGAGTCAGTCTTCTTGTCCTTAAGTCGGCATTGTGCCTTTTCTATTCAATTCCGATGCAATTTCTGTGTTTCATCGTGAACAAGAAGGTCAGAGGGAATCAGTAACCCTGAAGGGAAGCATCGGAATCCATAACTAGTGCCACAGAAATGGTTTCATAACATAGTCAGTCAGAAGAGTCAGTCTTCTTGTACTTGAGTCGGCATTGTGCCTTTTGTATTTAATTCCGATGCAATTTCTGTGTTTCATCATCAATAAGAAGGTCAGAGGGATACAGTAAACCTGAAGTGAAGCATCGGAATCTATAACTACTGTCACAGGAATGGTTCTAAACATAGACAGGAAGAAGAGTCAGTCTTCTTGTATTTGAGTCGGCATTGTGCCTTTTGTATTAAATTCCGATGGAATTTCTGTGTTTCATCGTCAATTAGAAGTTCCTAGGGATACAGTAAACCTGAAGTCAAGCATTGGAATCTATAATTAGTGTCACAGGAATGGTTCAAAGCTTAGACAGTAAGAAGAGTCAGTCTTCTTGTACTTAAGCCGGCATTGTGCCTTTTCTATTTAATTCCGATGCAATTTCTGTGTTTCATCGTCAAAAAGAAGGTTAGAGGGATATAGTAAACCTGAAGTGAAGCATCGGAATCTATAACTAGGGTCACAGGAATGGTTCAAAACATAGTCAGTAACAAGAGTCAGTCTTTTTGTACTTAAGTCGGCATTGTGCCTTTTGTATTTAATTCCGATGATAATTTCTGTGTGTCATTGTCAATAAGAAGGTCCAAATGATACAGTAAACCTGAAGTGAAGCATCGGAATCTGTAACTAGTGTCGCAGGAATGGTTCAAAGCATAGTCAGTAAGAAGAGTCAGTCTTCTTGTCCTTAAGTCGGCATTGTGCCTTTTGTATTTAATTCCGATGCAATTTCTGTGTTTCATCGTCAAGAGGAAGGTCCAAGGGATACAGTAAACCTGAAGTGAAGCATCGGAATCTATAACTAGTGACACAGGAATGGTTCAAAACATAGACAGTAGGAAGAGATAGTCTTCTTGTACTTAAGTCGTCATTGTGCCTTTTCTATTTAATTCCGACAAAATTTCTGTGTTTCGTCGTCAATAAGAAGGTCCACGTGATACAGTAAACCTGAAGTGAAGCATCGAAATCTATGACTAGTGTCACAGGAATGGTTCAAAGCATAGACAGTAAGAAGAGTCAGTCTTCTTGTACTTAAGTCGGCATTGTGCCTTTTGTATTTAATTCCGATGCAATTTCTGTGTTTCACCGTCAATAAGAAGGTCCAAGGGTTTCAGTAAACTTGAAGTGAAGCATCGGAATCTATATCTAGTGTCACAGGAATGGCTCAATACATAGTCAGTAAGAAGAGTCAGTCTTCTTGTACTTAAGTCGGCATTGTGCCTTTTGTATTTAATTCCGATGCAATATCAGTGTTCCTTCATCAATAAGAAGGTCCAAGGGATACAGTAAACCTGCAGTGTAGCATCGGAATCTATAACTAGTGTCAATGGAATGGTTCAAAACATAGACAGTAAGAAGAGTCAGTCACCTTTCCTTAGTCGGCATTGTGCATTTTGTATTTAATACCGGTGCAATTTCTGTGTTTCATCGTCAATAAGAAGGTCAGAGGGATACAGTAAACCTGAAGTGAAGCATCGGAATCTATAACTAGTGTCACAGGAATGGATGAAATCATAGTCAGTAAGAAGAGTCAGCCTTCTTGTCCTTAAGGCTTCATTGTGCCTTTCGTATTTAATTCCGATGCAATTTCTGTGTTTCATCGCCAATAAGAAGGTTCAAGGGATACAGTAAACCTGGAGTGTAGCATCGGAATCTATAACAGGTGTCACAGAGAATGGTTCAAAACATAGACAGTAAGAAGAGTCGGTCTCTTGTACTTAAGTCGGCATTGTGCGTTTTGTATTTAACTCCGTTGCAATTTCTGTGTTTCATCGTCAATAAGAAGGTCCAAGGGATACAGTAAAACTGACGTCATGCATCGCAATCTATAACTAGTGTCACAGGAATGGATCCCAGCATCGACAATAAGAAGAGTAAGTCTACTTGTACGTAAGTCGGCATTTTGCATTTTCTATTTAATTCCGAAGCAATTTCTGTGTTTCATCGTCAATAAGAAGGTCAGAGGGATACAGTAAACCTGAAGTGAAGCATCGGAATCTATAACTAGTGTCACAGATATGGATCAAAATACAGTCAGTAAGAAAAGTCAGTCTCTTGTACTTAAGTCGGCATTGTGCGTTTTGTATTTAAGTCCGATGCAATTTCTGTGTTTCATCGTCAATAAGAAGGTCCAAGGGATACAGTAAAACTGACGTCATGCATCGGAATCTATAACTAGTGTCACAGGAATGGATCAAAGCATAGACAGTAAGAAGTGTCAGTCCTCTTGTACTTAAGTCGGCATTGTACCTTTTCTATTTAATTCCAATGCAATTTCTGTGTTTCATCGTCAATAAGAAGGTCAGAGGGATACAGTAAACCTGAAGTGAAGCATCGGAATCTATAACTAGTGTCACAGGAATGGTTCAAAACATAGTCAGTAAGAAGAGTCAGTCTTCTTGTACTTAAGTCTGCATTGTGCCTTTCGTATTTAATTCCGATGCAATTTCTGTGTTTCATCGACAATAAGAAGGTCGAGGGATACAGAAAACCTGAAGTGAAGCATCGGAATCTATAACTAGTGTCACAGGAATGGTTCAAAACATAGACAGTAAGAAGAGTCAGTCTCTAGTACTTAAGTCGGCATAGTGCCTTTTGTATTTAATTCCGATTTAATTTCTGTGTTTCATCGTCAATAAGAAGTTCAGAGGGATACAGTAAACCTGAAGTGAAGCACCGGAATATATAACTAGTGTCACATTAATGGTTCAAAACATAGTCAGTAAGAAGAGTCAGTCGTTTTCTACTTAAGTCGGCATTGTGATTTTTGTATTTAATTCCGATCCAATTTCTGAGTTTCATCGTCTATACGAAGGTCCAAGGGATAGAGTAAACCTGAAGTGAAGCATCGGAATCTATAACCAGTATCACAGGATTGGTGCAAAACATAGACAGTAAGAAGAGTCAGACTTCTTGTACTTAAGTCGGCATTGTGCATTTTGTATTTAATTCCGATGCAATTTCTGTGTTTCATCGTCAATAAGAAGGTCCAAGGGATACAGTAAACCGGAAGTGAAGCATCGGAATCGATAATTAGTGTCACAGGAATGGTTCTAATCATAGACAGTAAGAGGAGTCAGTCTCTTGTACTTAAGAAGGCATTGTGCATTTTGTATTTAATTCCGATGCAATTTCTGTGTTTCATCGTCAATAAGAAGGTCCAAGGGATACAGTACAGCTGAAGTCAAGCAACGGAATCTATAACTAGTGTCTCAGGAATGGTTCAAAACATAGACAGTAAGAAAAGTCAGTGTTCTTGTACTTAAGTCGGCATTGTGCCTTTTCTATTTAGTTCCGATGCAATATCTGTGTTTCATCGTCAATAAGAAGGTCCAAGGGATACAGTAAACCTGGAGTGAAGCATCGGAATCTATAACTAGTGTCAATGGAATGGTTCTAAGCATAGACAGTAAGAAGAGTCAGTCTTCTTGTACTTAAGTCGGCATTGTGCCTTTTGTATTTAATTCCGATGCAATTTCTGTGTTTCATCGTCAATAAGAAGGTCCCAGGGATACAGTTAACCTGGAGTGAAGCATCGGAATCTATAACTAGTGTCAATGGAATGGTTCAAATCATAGGCAGTAAGAAGAGTCAGTCTTCTTGCACTTAAGTCTGCATTGTGCCTTTTGTATTTAATTCCGGTGCAATTTCTGTGTTTCATCGTCAATAAGAAGGTCCAAGGGATACAGTAAACCGGAAGTAAAGCATCGAAATCTATAACTAGTGTCACAGGAATGGTTCAAAACATAGTCAGTAAGAAGAGTCGGTCTTCATGCACTTAAGTCGGCATTGTGCCTTTTGTATTTAATTCCGATGCAATTTCTATGTTTCATCGTCAATACGAAGGTCCAAGGGATACAGTAAACCTGAAGTGAAGCATCGGAATCTATAACTAGTGTTCAGGAATGGTTCAAAACATAGACAGTAGGAAGAGTCTTTCTTCTTTTACTTAAGTCGGCATTGTGCACTTTGTATTTAATTCCGATGCAATATCTGAGTTTCATCGTCACTAAGAAGGTCCAAGGGATACAGTAAACCTGAAATGAAGCATCGAAATCTATAACTAGTGTCACAGGATTCTTTCAAAACATAGACGGTAAGAAGAGTCAGTCTTCTTGTACTTAAGTCGGCATTGTGACTTTTGTATTTAATTCCGATGCAATTTTTGTGTTTCATCGTCAATAAGAAGGTCCAAGGGATACAGTGAACCTGAAGTGAAGCTTCGGAATCTATAACTAGTGTCACAGGAATGGTTCAAAACATAGACAGTAAGAAGAGTCAGTCTCTAGTACTTCAGTCGGCATAGTGCCTTTTGTATTTAATTCCGATTTAATTTCTGTGTTTCATCGTCCACAAGAAGGTCAGAGGGATACAGTAAACCTGAAGTGAAGCACCGGAATCTATAACTAGTGTCACAGGAATGGTTCAAAACATAGTCAGTAAGAAGAGTCAGTCTTTTTCTACTTAAGTCGGCATTGTGAGTTTTGTATTTAATTCCGATGCAATTTCTGAGTTTCATCGTCAATAAGAAGGTCCAAGGGATACAGTAAAACTGAAGTGAAGCATCGGAATCTATAACCAGCGGCACAGGATTGGTGCAAAACATAGACAGTAAGAAGAGTCAGACTTCTTGTACTTCAGTCGGCATTGTGCCTTTTGTATTTAATTCCGATTTAATTTCTGTGTTTCATCGTCCACAAGAAGGTCAGAGGGATACAGTAAACCTGAAGTGAAGCACCGGAATCTATAACTAGTGTCACAGGAATGGTTCAAAACATAGTCAGTAAGAAGAGTCAGTCTTTTTCGTCTTAAGTCGGCATTGTGCATTTTGTATTTGATTCCGATGCAATTTCTGTGTTTCATCGTCAATAAGAAGGTCCAAGGGATACAGTAAACCGGAAGTGAAGCATCGGAATCGATAATTAGTGTCACAGGAATGGTTCAAAGCATAGACAGTAAGAGGAGTCAGTGTCTTGTACTTAAGAAGGCATTGTGCCGTTTGTATTTAATTCCGATGCAATTTCTGTGTTTCATCGTCAATAAGAAGGTCCAAGGGATACAGTAAAGCTGAAGTCAAGCAACGGAATCTATAACTAGTGTCGCAGGAATGGTTCAAAACATAGACAGTATGAAGAGACAGTGTTCTTGTACTTAAGTCTGCATTTTGCCTTTTCTATTTAATTCCGATGCAATTTCTGTGTTTCATCGTCAATAAGAAGGTCCAAGGATACAGTAAACTTGAAGTGAAGCTTCGGAATCTATAACTCAAGTCACATGAATGGTTCAAAACATAGACAGAAAGAAGAGTCAGACTTCTTGTACTTCAGTCGGCATTGTGCCTTTTGTATTTAATCCGATGCAATTTCTGTGTTTCATCGTCAATAAGAAGATCCAAGGGATACAGTAAACCTGAAGTAAAGCATCGGAATCTATAACTAGTGTCACAGGAATGGTTCAAAACATAGTCAGTAAGAAGACTCGGTCTTCATGTACTTAAGTCGGCATTGTGCCTTTTGTATTTAATTCCGATGCAATTTCTGTGTTTCATCGTCAATACGAAGGTTCAAGGGATACAGTAAACCTGAAGTGATGCATCGGAATCTATAACTAGTGTCACAGGAATGGTTCAAATCATAGGCAGTAAGAAGAGTCAGTCTTCTTGTCCTTAAGTCGGCATTGTGCATTTTGTATTTAATACCGGTGCAATTTCTGTGTTTCATCGTCAATAAGAAGGTCCAAGGGATACAGTAAACCTGGAGTGTAGGATCGGAATCTATAAGTAGTGTCACAGGAATGGTACAAAACATAAACAGTACTTAAGTCGGCATTGTGCCTTTTGTATTTAGTTCCGATGCAATTTCTGTGTTTCATCATCAATAAGAAGGTCAGAGGGATACAGTAACCTAAAGTAAAGCATCGGAATATGTAACTAGTGTCACAGGAATGGTTCAAAACATAGTCAGTAAGAAGAGTCAGTCTTCTTGTCCTTAAGTCGGCATTGTGTCTTTCGTATTCAATTCCGATGCAATTTCTGTATTTCATCGTCAATTAGAAGGTCCAAGGATACAGTAAGCCTGAAGTGAAGCATCGGAATCTATAACTCGTGTCACATGAATGGTTCAAAACATAGACAGTAAGAAGAGTCAGACTTCTTGTACTTAAGTCGGCATTGTGCCTTTTGTATTTAATTCCGATGCAATTTCTGTGTTTCAACGTCAATAAGAAGGTCCAAGGGATACAGTAACCTAAAGTAAAGCATCGGAATATGTAACTAGTGTCACAGGAATGGCTCAAAACATAGTCCGTAAGAAGAGTCAGTCTTCTTGTCCTTAAGTCGGCATTGTACCTTTTGTATTTAATTCCGATGCAATTTCTGTGTTTCAACGTCAATAAGAAGGTCCAAGGGATACAGTAACCTAAAGTAAAGCATCGGAATATGTAACTAGTGTCACAGGAATGGTTCAAAACATAGTCAGTAAGAAGAGTCAGACTTCTTGTCTTTACGTCGGCATTGTGCCTTTTGTATTTAATTCCGATGCAATTTCTGTGTTTCATCGTCAATAAGTAGGTCCAAGGGATACAGTAAACCTGAAGTGAAGCATCGGAATCTATAACTAGTGTCACATTAATGGTTGAAAACATAGGCAGTAAGTAGAGTCGGTCTTCTTGTACTTATGACGGCATTGTGCCTTTTCTATTTAAATCCGACGCAATTTCTGTGTTTCATCGTCAATCAGAAGGTCAGAGGGATACATTAAACGTGAAGTGAAGCATCGGAATCTATAACTAGTGTCACAGGAGTGGTTCAAATCATAGTCAGAAATAAGAGTCAGTCTTCTTGTACTTAAGTCGGCATTGTGCCTTTTGTATTAATTCCGATGCAATTTCAGTGTTTCATCGTCAATAAGGAGGTCAGAGGGATACAGTAAACCTGAAGAGAAGCATCCTAATCTATAACTAGTGTCACAGGAATGGTTCGAAGCATAGTCAGTAAGAAGAGTCAGTCTATTGTACTTAGTCGGCATTTTGCCTTTTGTATTTAATTCCGATGCACTTTCTGTGTTTCATCGTCAATAAGAAGGTCCAAGGGATGCAGTAAACCCGAAGTGAAGCATCGGAATCTATAACTAGTTTCACAGGATTGGTGATAAACATAGGCAGTAACAAGAGTCAGTCTTCCTGTACTTAAGTCGGCATTGCTCCTTTTCTATTTAATTCCGATGCAATTTCTGTGTTTCATCGTTAATAAGAAGGTCAGAGGGATACAGTAAACCTGAAGTGAAGCATCGGAATCCATAACTAGTGTTACAGGAATGGTTCAAAACATAGCCAGTAAGATGAGTCAGTCTTCTTGTCTTTAAATCGGCATTGTGACTTTTGTATTTAATTCCGATCCAATTGCTGTGTTTCATCGTCAATACGAAGGTCCACGGGATACAGTAAACCTGGAGTGAAGCATCGGAATCTATAACTAGTGTCACATTAATGGTTCAAACATAGTCAGTAAGAAGAGTCAGTCTTCTTGTCCTTAAGTCGGCATTGTGCCTTTCGTATTCAATTCCGATGCAATTTCTGTATTTCATCGTCAATTAGAAGGTCCAAAGATACAGTAAACCTGAAGTGAAGCATCGGAATCTATAACTCGTGTCACATGAATGGTTCAAAACATAGACAGTAAGAAGAGTTAGACTTCTTGTACTTAAGTCGGCATTGTGCCTTTTGTATTTAATTCCGATGCAATTCCTGTGTTTCAACGTCAATAAGAAGGTCCAAGGGATACAGTAACCTAAATTAAAGCATCGGAATATGTAACTAGTGTCACAGGAATGGTTCAAAATATAGTCCGTAAGAAGAGTCAGTCTTCTTGTCCTTAAGTCGGCATTGTGCCTTTTGAATTTAATTCCGATGCAATTTCTGTGTTTCAACGTCAATAAGAAGGTCCAAGGGATACAGTATCCTAAAGTAAAGCATCGGAATATGTAACTAGTGTCACAGGAATGGTTCAAAACATAGTCAGTAAGAAGAGTCAGACTTCTTGTCTTTACGTCGGCATTGTGCCTTTTGTATTTAATTCCGATGCAATTTCTGTGCTTCATCGTCAATAAGAAGGTCCAAGGGATACAGTAAACCTGAAGTAAAGCATCGGAATCTATAACTAGTGTCACAGGAAAGGTTCAAAACATAGTCAGTAAGAAGAGTCGGTCTTCATGTACTTAAGTCGGCATTGTGAATTTTGTATTTAATTCCGATGCAATTTCTGTGTTTCATCGTCAATACGAAGGTCCAAGGGATACAGTAAACGTGAAGTGAAGCATCGGAATATAACTGGTGTCACAGGAATGGTTCAAAACATAGACAGTAGGAAGAGTCAGTCTTCTTTTAATTAGGTCGGCATTGTACCTTTTGTATTTAATTGCGATGCAATTTCTGTGTTTCATCGTCAATAAGAAGGTCCCAGGGATACAGTAAACCTGAAGTGAAGCATCGGAATCTATAACTAGTGTCACAGGAATGGTTCAAAACGTAGACAGTAAGAAGAGTCGGTCTTCTTGTAATTATGTCGGCTTTGTGCCTTTTCTATTTAATTCCGACGCAATTTCTGTGTTTCATCGTCAATAAGAAGGTCAGAGGGATACATTAAACCTGAAGTGAAGCATCGGAATCTATAACTAGTGTCACAGGAATGGTTCAAAACATAGTTAGTAATAAGAGTCAGTCTTCTTGTACTTAAGTCGGCATTATGGCTTTCTGTATTTAATTCCTATGCAATATCAGTGTTTCATCGTCAATAAGAGGGTCAGAGGGATACAGTAAACCTGAAGTGAAGCATGGGAATCTATAATTGGTTCACAGGATTGGTTCAAAACATAGACAGTAACAAGAGTCAGTCTTCTTGTACTTAAGTCGGCATTGTGCCTTTTGTATTTAATTCCGATGCAATTTCTGTGTTTCATCGTCATTAAGGAGGTCCAAGGGAGACAGTAAACTTGAAGTGAAGCATCGGAATCTATAACTAGTGTCACAAGAACGGTTCAAACATAGACAGTAAGAAGAGTCAGTCTCTTGTACTTAAGTCGGCATTGTGCCTTTTGTGTTTAATTCCGATGCTATTTCTGTGTTTCATATTCAATAAGAAGGTCCAAGGGATACAGTAAAACTGAAGTCAAGCATCGGAATCTATAACTAGTGTCGCAGGAATGGTTCAAAACATAGACAGTAAGAAGAGTCAGTCTTCTTGTACTTAAGTCGGCATTGTGCCTTTTCTATTTAATTCCGATGCAATTTCTGTGATTCATCGTCAATAAGAAGGTCCAAGGGATACAGTAATCCTGGAGTGAAGCATCGGAATCTAAAACTAGTGTCACAGGAATGGTTCAAAACATAGACAGTAAGAAGAGTCAGTCTTCTAGTACTTAAGTCGGCATTGTTCCTTTTCTATTTAATTCCGATGCAATTTCTGTGTTTCATCGTCAATAAGAAGGTCCAAGGGATACAGTAAACATGGAGTGTAGCATCGGAATCTGTATCTAGTGTCACAGGAATGGTTCAAAGCATAGTCAGTAAGAAGAGTCAGTCTCTTGTACTTATGTCGGCATTGTGCCTTTTGCATTTAATTCCGATGCAATTTCTGTGTTTCGTCGTCAATAAGAAGGTCCAAGGTATACAGTAAAACTGAAGTCAAGCATCGGAATCTATAACTAGTGTCACAGGAGTGGTTCAAAACATAGTCAGTAAGAGGAGTAAGTCTTTTTGTACTTATGTTGGCATTGTGCCTTTTGTATTTAATTCCGAAGCACTTTCTGTGTTTTATCGTCAATAAGAAGGTCCAAGGGATACAGTAAACCTGAATTGAAGCGTCGGAATCGATAACTAGTTTCACAGGATTGGTTCAAAACATCGACAGTAAGAAGAGTCAGTCTTCTTGTACTTTAGTCGGCATTGTGCCTTTTGTATTTAATTGCGATGCAATTTCTGTGTTTCATCGTCAATATGAGGGTCCAAGGGATATAGTAGACCTGAAGTGAAGCATCGGAATCTATAACTAGTGTCACAGGAGTGGTTCAAACATAGACAGTAAGAAGAGTCTGTCTCTTGTACTTAAGTCGTAATTGTGCCTTTTGTATTTAATTCTGATGCAATTTCTGTGTTTCATCGTCAATAAGAAAGTCCAAGGGATACAGTAAAACTGAAGTCAAGCATCGGAATCCATAACTAGTGTCGCAGGAATGGTTCAAATCATAGACAGTAAGAAGAGTCAGTCTTCTTGTACTTAAGTCGGCATTGTGCATTTTCTATTTAATTCCGATGCAATTTCTGTGTTTCATCGTCAATAAAATGGTCAGAGGGATACAGTAAACCTGAAGTGAAGCATCGGAATCTATAACTAGTGTCACAGGAATGGTTCAAAACATAGTCAGTAAGAAGACTCAGTATCCTTGTACTTAAGTCGGCATAGTGCCTTTTGTATTTAATTCCGATGCAATTTCTGTGTTTCATCGTCAATAAGAAGGACCGAAGGGATACAGTAAACCTGAAGTGAAGCATCGGAATCCATACTTGTGTCACAGGATTGGTTCAAAACATAGACAGTAAGAAGAGTCAGTCTGCTTGTACTTAAGTCATCATTGTGCCTTTTGTATTTAATTCCGATGCAATTTCTGTGTTTCATCGTCAATAAGAAGGTCTAAGGGATACAGTAAACCTGTAGTGAAGCATCGGAATCTATAACTAGTGTCACAGGAATGGTTCAAAACATAGACAGTAAAAAGAGTCAGTCTTCTTGTACTTAAGTCAGCATTGTGCCTTTTGTATTTAATTCCGATGCAGTTTCTGTCTTTCCTCGTCAATAAGTTGGTCCAAGGGATACAATAAACCTGAAGAGAAGCATCGGACTCTATAACTAGTGTCACTGGAATAGTTCACAACATAGGCAGTAGGAAGAGTCAGTCTTCTTGTACTTAAGTCGGCATTGTGCCTTTTGTATTTAATTCCGATGAAACTACTGTGTTTCATCGTCAGTAAGAAGGTCCAAGGGATACAGTAACCTACACTGGAGCATCGGAATATATAATTGGTGTCACAGGAATGGTTCAAGACATAAACAGTAAGAAGAGTCAGTCTTCTTGTACTTAAGTCGGCATTGTGCCTTTTGTATTTAATTCCCATGCAATTTCTGTGTTTCATCGTCAATAAGGAGTTCCAAGGGATACAGTAAACCTGGAGTGTAGCATCGGAATCTAACTAGTGTCACAGAGAATTGTTCAAAACATAGTCAGTAAGAAGAGTCGTTCTTCATGTACTTAAGTCGGCATTGTGCCTTTTGTATTTAATTCCGATGCAATTTCTGTGTTTCATCGTCAATAAGAAGGTACAAGGGATACAGAAAACCTGAAGTGAAGCATCGGAATGTATAACTAGTGTCACAAGAATGGTTCAAAAGCTAGACAGTAGGAAGAGTCAGTGTTCTTGTACTTAAGTCGGCATTGTGCCTTTGGTATTTAATTCCGATGCAATTTCTGTGTTTCATCGTCAATACAAAGGTCCAAGGGATACAGTGAACCTGAAGTGAAGAATCGGAATCTACAACTAGTGCCTCAGGAATCGTTCAAAGCATAGACAGTAAGAAGAGTCAGTCTTCTTGTACTTAAGTTGGCATTGTGCCTTATCTATTTAATTCCGATGCAATTTCTGTGTTTCATCGTCAGTGAGAATGTCAGAGGGATACAGTAAACCTGACGTGAAGCATCGGAATCTATAACTAGTGTCACAGGAATGGTTCAAAACATAGTCAGTCAGAAGAGTCAGTCTTCTTGAACTTAAGTCGGCATTGTGCCTTTCGTATTCAATTCCGATGTAATCTCTGTGTTTCACCCTCAGTAAGAAGGTCAGAGGGATACAGTAAACCTGAAGTGAAGCATCGGAATCTATAACTAGTGCCACTGGAATGTTTCAAAACATAGATAGTAGGAAGCGTCAGTCTTCTTGTACTTAAGTCGGCATTGTGCCATATGTATTTAATTCCGATGCAATTTCTGTGTTTCATCGTCAATACGAAGGTCCAAGGGATACAGTAAACCTGGAGTGTAGCATCGGAATCTATAACTAGTGGCACAGAGAATGGTTCTAAACATAGACAGTAAGAAGAGTCGGTCTTCATGTACTTAAGTCAGCATTGTGCCTTTTGTATTTAATTCCGATTCAATTTCTGTGTTTCATCGTCAATACGAAGGTCCAAGGATACAGTATACCTGAAGTGAAGCCTTGGAATCTATAACTAGTGTAACAGGAATGGTTCAAACATAGTCAGTAAGAAGAGTCAGTCTTCTTGTACTTAAGTCGGCATTGTGCCTTTTTAATTAAATTCCGATGCAATTTCTGTGTTTCATCGTCAATAAGAAGGTCCAAGGGATACAGTAAACCTGGAGTGATGCATCGGAATCTATAACTAGTGTCAATGAAATGGTTCAAAACATAGACGGTAAGAAAAATCAGTCCTCTTGTACTTAAGTCGGCATTGTGCCATTTGTATTTAATTCCGATGCAATCTCTGAGTTTCATCGTCAATAAGAAAGTCAGAAGGATACAGTAAACCTGAAGTGAAGCATCGGAATCTATAACCAGTGTCACAGGAATGGTTCAAAACATGGTGAGGCATTGTGCATTTTGTATTTAATTCCGATGCAATTTCTGTGTTTCACCGTCAATAAGAATGTCCAAGTGATACAGTAAACCTGAAGTGAAGCATCGGAATATATAACTAGTGTCACAGGAATGGTTCAAATCATTGTCAATAAGAACAGTCCGTCTTCATGTACTTAAGTCGGCATTGTGCCTTTTGTATTTAAATCCGATGCAATTTCTGTGTTTCATCGTCAATAAGAAGGCACAAGGGATACAGTAAACTTGTAGTTAAGCATTGGAATCTATAACTAGTGTCAAAGGAATGGTTCAAATCATAGAGAGTAGGAAGAGACAGTGTTCTTGTACTTAAGTCGGCATTGTGCATTTTGTATTTAATTCCGATGCAATTTCTGTGTTTCATCGTCAATAAGAAGGTCCAAGGGATACAGTAAACCTGAAGTGAAGCATTGGAATCTACAATTAGTGTCACAGAAATGGTTCAAAACATAGACAGTAAATGACAATTCCGATGCAATTTCTGTATTTCATCGTCAATAAGAAGGTCCAAGGGATACAGTGAACCTGGAGTGAAGCATCGGAATCTATAAGTAATGTCACAGGAATGGTTCAAACCATAGACAGTAAGAAGAGTCAGACTTCTTGTACTTAAGTCGGCATTGTGCCTTTTCTATTTAATTCCGATGCAATTTCTGTGTTTCATTGTCAACGAGATGGTCGGAGGGATACAGTAAACCTGAAGTGAAGCATCGGAATCCGTAACTAGTGTCACAGGAATGGTTCAAAACATAGTCAGTAAGATGAGCCAGTCTTCTTGTACTTAAGTCGGCATTGTGCCTTTTATATTTAATTCCGATTCAATTTCTGTGTTTCATCGTCAATAAGAAGGTCCAAGGGATACAGTAGACATGGAGTGTAGCATCGGAACCTATAACTAGTGTCACAGGAATGGTTCAACACATAGACAGTAAGAAGAGTCAGTCTTCGAGTACTTAAGTCGGCATTTTGCCTTATGAATTTAATTCCGATGCAATTTCTGTGTTTCATCGTCAATGACAAGGTCCAAGGGATACAGTAAAACTGAAGTGAAGCATCGGAATCTATAAGTGGTGTCACAGGAATGGGTCAAAACATAGTCAGTAAGAGGAGTCAGTCTTCTTGTACTTAAGTCGGCATTGTGCCCTTTCTATTTAATTCCGATGCAATTTCTGTGTTTCATCGTCAACGAGATGGTCGGAGGGATACAGTAAACCTGAAGTGAAGCATCGGAATCTGTAACTAGTGTCACAGGAATGGTTCAAAACATAGTCAGTAAGATGAGTCTGTCTTCTTGTACTTAAGTCGGCATTGTGCCTTCTCAATTAAATTCCGATGCAATTTCATTGTTTCATCGTCAATAAGAAGGTCCAAGGGATACAGTAAACCTGAGGTAATGCATCGGAATCTATAACTAGTGTCAATGAAATGGTTCAAAACATAGTCAGTAAGAAGAGTCAGTCCTCTTGTACTTAAGTCGGCATTGTGCCTTTTGTATTTAATTCCGATTCAATTTCTGTGTTTCATCGTCAATACGAAGGTCCAAGGATACAGTATACCTGAAGTGAAGCCTTGGAATCTATTACTAGTGTCACAGGAATGGTTCAAAACATAGTCAGTAAGAAGAGTCAGTCTTCTTGTACTTAAGTCGGCATTGTGCCTTTTCAATTAAATTCCGATGCAATTTCATTGTATCATCGTCAATAAGAAGGTCCAAGGGATACAGTAAACCTGGAGAGATGCATCGGAATCTATAACTAGTGTCAATGAAATGGTTCACAACATAGTCAGTAAGAAGAGTCAGTCCTCTTGTACTTAAGTCGGCATTGTGCCATTTGTATTTAATTCCGACGCAATTTCTGAGTTTCATCGTCAATAAGAAAGTCAGAAGGATACAGTAAACCTGAAGTGAAGCATCGGAATCTATAACTAGTTTCACAGGAATGGTTCAAAACCTAGTCAGGCATTGTGCCTTTTGTAATTAAATCCGATGCAATTTCTGTGTTTCATCGTCAATAAGAAGGTACAAGGAATACAGTAAACCTGTAGTGAAGCATCGGAATCTACAACTAGTGCCAAAGGAATGGTTCAAATCATAGAGAGTAGGAAGAGACTGTGTTCTTGTACTTAAGTCGGCATTGTGCCTTTTGTATTTAATTCCGATGCAATTTCTGTGTTTCATCGTCAATAAGAAGGTCCAAGGGATACAGTAAACCTGAAGTGAAGCATTGGAATCTACAATTAGTGTCACAGGAATGGTTCAAAACATAGACAGTAAGAAGAGTCAGACTTCTTGTACTTAAGTCGGCGTTGCGCCTTTTCTATTTAATTCCGATGCAATTTCTGTGTTTCATCGTCAACAAGATGGTCGGAGGGATACAGTAAACCTGAAGTGAAGCATCGGAATCTATAACTAGTGTCACAGGAATGGTTCAAAACATAGTCAGTAAGAAGAGTCATGTTCTTGTACTTAAGTCGGCATTGTGCCTTTTATATTTAATTCCGATGCAATTTCTGTGTTTCATCGTCAATAAGAAGGTCCAAGGGATACAGTAGACATGGAGTGTAGCATCGGAATCTATAACTAGTGTCACAGGAATGGTTCAAAACATAGTCAGTAAGAGGAGTCGGTCTGCTTGTACTTAAGTCGGCATTGTGCCCTTTCTTTTTAATTCCGATGCAATTTCTGTGTTTCATCGTCAATAAGAAGGTCCAAGGGATACAGTAAACCTGGAGTGAATCTATAACTAGTGTCAATAGAATGGTTCATAACATAGACAATAAGATGGGTCAGTCTTCTTGTACTTATGTCTTCATCGTGCCTTTTGCATTTAATTCCGATGCAATATCTGAGTTTCATCGTCAATAAGAAGGTCAGAGGGATACAGTAAACCTGAAGTGAAGCATCGGAATCTATATCTAGTGTCACAGGAATGGTTCAAATCATTGTCAATAAGAAGAGTCGGTTTTCATGTACTTAAGTCGCCATGGTGCTTTTGTATTTAATTCCGATGCAATTTCTGTGTTTCATCGTCTATAAGAAGGTACAAGGGGTACAATAAACCTGAAGTGAAGCATCGGAATGTATAACTAGTGTCACAGGAATGGTTCAAAACCTAGACAGTAGGAAGAGACAGTGTTCTTGTACTTAAGTCGGCATTGTGCCTTTTGTATTTAATTCCGATGCAATATCTGTGTTTCATCGTCAATAAGAAGGTACAAGGGATACAATAAACCTGAAGTGAAGCATCGGAATGTATAACTAGTGTCACAGTAATGGTTCAAAACCTAGACAGTAGGAAGAGTCAGTGTTCTCGTACTTAAGTCGGCATTGTGCCTTTTGTATTTAATTCCGATGCAATATCTGTGTTTCATCGTCAATAAGAAGGTCCAAGGGATACAGTAAACCTGAAGTGAAGCATCGGAATCTACAACTAGTGTCACAGGAATGGTTCAAAGCATAGACAGTAAGAAGAGTCAGTCTTCTTGTACTTAAGTTGGCATTGTGCCTTTTACATTTAATTCCGAGGCAATTTCTGTGATTCATCGTCAATGGTAAGGTCAGAGGGATACAGTAAACCTGAAGTGAAGCATCGGAATCTATAACTAGTGCCACAGGAATGGTTCAAAGCATAGTCAGTAAGAAGAGTCAGTGTTCTTGTACTTAAGTCGGCATTGCGCCTTTTCTATTTAATTCCGATTCAATTTCTGTGTTTCATCGTCAATAAGAAGGTCAGAGGGATACAGTAAACCTGAAGTGAAGCATCGGAACCTATAACTAGTTACACAGGAATTTTTCAAAGCATAGTCGGTAAGAAGAGTCAGTCTTCTTGTACTTAAGTCGGCATTGTGCCTTTTGTATTTAATTCCGGTGCAATTTCTGTGTTTCATCGTCAATACGAAGGTCAGAGGGATACAGTAAACCTGAAGTGAAGCATCGGAATCAATAACTAGTCTCACAGGAGTGGTTCAAAACATAGTCAGTAAGAAGAGTCAGTCTTCTTGTCCTTAAGTCGGCATTGTGCCATTTGTATTTAATTCCAATGCAATTTCTGTATTTCATCGTCAATTAGAAGGTCCAAGGATACAGTAAACTTGAAGTGAAGCATCGCAATCTATAACTCGTGTCACATGAATGGTTCAAAACATTGACAGTAAGAAGAATCAGACTTCCTGTACTTAGGTCGGCATTGTGGCATTTCTATTGATTTCCGATGCAATTTCTGTGTTTCAGCGTCAATAAGAAGGTCCAAGGGATACAGTAACCTAAAGTGAAGCATCGGAATATATAACTAGTGTCACAGGAATGGTTCAAAACATAGTCTGTAAGAAGAGTCAGTCTTCTTGTTCTTAAGTCGGCGTTGTGTCTTTTGTATTTAATTCCGATGCAATATCTGAGTTTCATCGTCAAGAAGAAGGTCAGAGGGATACAGTAAACCTGAAGTGAAGCATCGGAATCTATAACTAGTGTCACAGGAACGGTTCACTACACAGACAGTAAGAAGAGTCAGTCTTCTTGTACTTAAGTCGCTTTTTGCGTTTTGTATTTAATTCCAATGCAATTTCTGTGTTTCATCGTCAATAAGAATCTCCAAGGGATACAGTAAACCTGAAGTGAAGCATCGGAATCTATATCTAGTGTCACAGGAATGGTTGATCATTGTCAATAAGAAGAGTCGGTTTTCATGTACTTAAGTCGCCATGGTGCCTTTTGTATTTAATTCCGATGCAATTTCTGTGTTTCATCGTCAATAAGAAGGTACAAGGGATACAGTAAACCTGAAGTGAAGCATCGGAATCTACAACTAGTGTCACAGGAATGGTTCAAAGCATAGACAGTAAGAAGAGTCAGTCTTCTTGTACTTATGTTGGCATTGTGCCTTATCTATTCAATTCCGATGCAATTTCTGTGTTTCATCGTCAATGAGAAGGTCAGAGGGATACAGTAACCCTGAAGTGAAGCATTGGAATCTGTAACTAGTGTCACAGGAATGGTTATAAACATTGTCAGTCAGAAGAGTCAGTCTTCTTGTACTTAAGTCGGCATTGTGCCTTTCGTATTCAATTCCGATTCAATTTCTGTGTTTCATCGTCAATACGAAGGTCCTAGGATACAGTATACCTGAAGTGAAGCCTTGGAATCTATAACTAGTGTCACAGGAATGGTTCAAAACATAGTCAGTAAGAAGAGTCAGTCTTCTTGTACTTAAGTAGGCATTGTGCCTTTTCAATTAAATTCCGATGCAATTTCATTGTTTCATCGTCAATACGAAGGTCCTAGGGATACAGTAAACCTGGAGTGATGCATCGGAATCTATAACTAGTGTCAATGAAATGGTTCAAAACATAGTCAGTAAGAAGAGTCAGTCCTCTTGTACTTAAGTCGGCATTGTGCCATTTGGATTTAATTCCGATGCAATTTCTGGGTTTCATTGTCAATAAGAAAGTCAGAAGGTTACAGTAAACCTGAAGTGAAGCATCGGAATCTATAACTAGTGTCACAGGAATGGTTCAAAACATAGTCAGGCATTGTGCATTTTGTATTTAATCCCGATGCAATTTCTGTGTTTCATCGTCAATAAGAATGTCCAAGGGATACAGTAAATCTGAAGTGAAGCATCGGAATCTATAACTAGTATCACAGGAATGGTTCAAATCATTGTCAATAAGAACAGTCCGTCTTCATGTACTTAAGTCGGCATTGTGCCTTTTGTATTTCAATCCGATGCAATTTCTGTGTTTCATCGTCAATAAGAAGGTACAAGGGATACAGTAAACCTGTAGTGAAGCATCGGAATCTATAACTTGTGTCAAAGGAATGGTTCAAATCATAGAGAGTAGGAAGAGTCAGTGATCTTGTACTTAAGTCGGCATTGTGCCTTTTGTATTTCAATCCGATGCAATTTCTGTGTTTCATCGTCAATAAGAAGGTAAAAGGGATACAGTGAACCGGGAGTGAAGCATCGGAATCTATAACTAGTGTCACAGGAATGGTTCAAAACATAGACAGTAAGAAGAGTCAGACTTCTTGTACTTAAGTCGGCATTGTGCCTTTTCTATTTAATTCCGATGCAATTTCTGTGTTTCATCGTCAACAAGATGGTCGGAGGGATACAGTAAACCTGAAGTGAAGCATCGGAATCTATAACTAGTGTCACAGGAATGGTTCAAAGGATAGTCAGTAAGAAGAGTCAGTGTTCTTGTACTTAAGTCGGCATTGTGCGTTTTATATTTAATTCCGATGCAATTTCTGTGTTTCATCGTCAATACGAAGGTCCAAGGGATACAGTAGACATGGAGTGTAGCATCGGAATCTATAACTAGTGTCACAGGAATGGTTCAAAACATAGACAGTAAGAAGAGTCAGTCTTCGTTTACTTAAGTCGGCATATTGCCTTATGTATTTAATTCCGATCCAATTTCTGTGTTTCATCGTCAATGACAAGGTCCAAGGGATACAGTAAAACTGAAGTGAAGCATCGGAATCTATAACTAGTGTCACAGGAATGGTTCAGAACATAGTCAGTAAGAGGAGTCAATCTTCTTGTACTTAAGTCGGCATTGTGCCCTTTCTATTTAATTCCGATGCAATTTCTGTGTTTCATCGTCAATAAGAAGGTCCAAGGGATACAGTAAACCTGAAGTGAAGCATCGGAATGTATAACTAGTGTCACAAGAATGGTTCAAAAGCTAGACAGTAGGAAGAGTCAGTGTTCTTGTACTTAAGTCGGCATTGTGCCTTTGGTATTTAATTCCGATGCAATTTCTGTGTTTCATCGTCAAAACAAAGGTCCAAGGGATACAGTGAACCTGAAGTGAAGAATCGGAATCTACAACTAGTGCCTCAGGAATCGTTCAAAGCATAGACAGTAAGAAGAGTCAGTCTTCTTGTACTTAAGTTGGCATTGTGCCTTATCTATTTAATTCCGATGCAATTTCTGTGTTTCATCGTCAGTGAGAATGTCAGAGGGATACAGTAAACCTAACGTGAAGCATCGGAACCTATAACTAGTTACACAGGAATTTTTCAAAGCATAGTCGGTAAGAAGAGTCAGTCTTCTTGTACTTAAGTCGGCATTGTGCCTTTTGTATTTAATTCCGGTGCAATTTCTGTGTTTCATCGTCAATACGAAGGTCAGAGGGATACAGTAAACCTGAAGTGAAGCATCGGAATCAATAACTAGTCTCACAGGAATGGTTCAAAACATAGTCAGTAAGAAGAGTCAGTCTTCTTGTCCTTAAGTCGGCATTGTGCCATTTGTATTTAATTCCAATGCAATTTCTGTATTTCATCGTCAATTAGAAGGTCCAAGGATACAGTAAACTTGAAGTGAAGCATCGCAATCTATAACTCGTGTCACATGAATGGTTCAAAACATTGACAGTAAGAAGAATCAGACTTCCTGTACTTAGGTCGGCATTGTGGCATTTCTATTGAATTCCGATGCAATTTCTGTGTTTCAGCGTCAATAAGAAGGTCCAAGGGATACAGTAACCTAAAGTGAAGCATCGGAATATATAACTAGTGTCACAGGAATGGTTCAAAACATAGTCTGTAAGAAGAGTCAGTCTTCTTGTTCTTAAGTCGGCGTTGTGTCTTTTGTATTTAATTCCGATGCAATATCTGAGTTTCATCGTCAAGAAGAAGGTCAGAGGGATACAGTAAACCTGAAGTGAAGCATCGGAATCTATAACTAGTGTCACAGGAACGGTTCACTACACAGACAGTAAGAAGAGTCAGTCTTCTTGTACTTAAGTCGCTTTTTGCGTTTTGTATTTAATTCCAATGCAATTTCTGTGTTTCATCGTCAATAAGAATCTCCAAGGGATACAGTAAACCTGAAGTGAAGCATCGGAATCTATATCTAGTGTCACAGGAATGGTTGATCATTGTCAATAGGAAGAGTCGGTTTTCATGTACTTAAGTCGCCATGGTGCCTTTGGTATTTAATTCCGATGCAATTTCTGTGTTTCATCGTCAATAAGAAGGTACAAGGGATACAGTAAACCTGAAGTGAAGCATCGGAATCTACAACTAGTGTCACAGGAATGGTTCAAAGCATAGACAGTAAGAAGAGTCAGTCTTCTTGTACTTATGTTGGCATTGTGCCTTATCTATTCAATTCCGATGCAATTTCTGTGTTTCATCGTCAATGAGAAGGTCAGAGGGATACAGTAACCCTGAAGTGAAGCATTGGAATCTGTAACTAGTGTCACAGGAATGGTTATAAACATTGTCAGTCAGAAGAGTCAGTCTTCTTGTACTTAAGTCGGCATTGTGCCTTTCGTATTCAATTCCGATTCAATTTCTGTGTTTCATCGTCAATACGAAGGTCCTAGGATACAGTATACCTGAAGTGAAGCCTTGGAATCTATAACTAGTGTCACAGGAATGGTTCAAAACATAGTCAGTAAGAAGAGTCAGTCTTCTTGTACTTAAGTAGGCATTGTGCCTTTTCAATTAAATTCCGATGCAATTTCATTGTTTCATCGTCAATACGAAGGTCCTAGGGATACAGTAAACCTGGAGTGATGCATCGGAATCTATAACTAGTGTCAATGAAATGGTTCAAAACATAGTCAGTAAGAAGAGTCAGTCCTCTTGTACTTAAGTCGGCATTGTGCCATTTGGATTTAATTCCGATGCAATTTCTGGGTTTCATTGTCAATAAGAAAGTCAGAAGGTTACAGTAAACCTGAAGTGAAGCATCGGAATCTATAACTAGTGTCACAGGAATGGTTCAAAACATAGTCAGGCATTGTGCATTTTGTATTTAATCCCGATGCAATTTCTGTGTTTCATCGTCAATAAGAATGTCCAAGGGATACAGTAAATCTGAAGTGAAGCATCGGAATCTATAACTAGTATCACAGGAATGGTTCAAATCATTGTCAATAAGAACAGTCCGTCTTCATGTACTTAAGTCGGCATTGTGCCTTTTGTATTTCAATCCGATGCAATTTCTGTGTTTCATCGTCAATAAGAAGGTAAAAGGGATACAGTGAACCGGGAGTGAAGCATCGGAATCTATAACTAGTGTCACAGGAATGGTTCAAAACATAGACAGTAAGAAGAGTCAGACTTCTTGTACTTAAGTCGGCATTGTGCCTTTTCTATTTAATTCCGATGCAATTTCTGTGTTTCATCGTCAACAAGATGGTCGGAGGGATACAGTAAACCTGAAGTGAAGCATCGGAATCTATAACTAGTGTCACAGGAATGGTTCAAAGGATAGTCAGTAAGAAGAGTCAGTGTTCTTGTACTTAAGTCGGCATTGTGCGTTTTATATTTAATTCCGATGCAATTTCTGTGTTTCATCGTCAATACGAAGGTCCAAGGGATACAGTAGACATGGAGTGTAGCATCGGAATCTATAACTAGTGTCACAGGAATGGTTCAAAACATAGACAGTAAGAAGAGTCAGTCTTCGTTTACTTAAGTCGGCATATTGCCTTATGTATTTAATTCCGATCCAATTTCTGTGTTTCATCGTCAATGACAAGGTCCAAGGGATACAGTAAAACTGAAGTGAAGCATCGGAATCTATAACTAGTGTCACAGGAATGGTTCAGAACATAGTCAGTAAGAGGAGTCAATCTTCTTGTACTTAAGTCGGCATTGTGCCCTTTCTATTTAATTCCGATGCAATTTCTGTGTTTCATCGTCAATAAGAAGGTCCAAGGGATACAGTAAACCTGAAGTGAAGCATCGGAATGTATAACTAGTGTCACAAGAATGGTTCAAAAGCTAGACAGTAGGAAGAGTCAGTGTTCTTGTACTTAAGTCGGCATTGTGCCTTTGGTATTTAATTCCGATGCAATTTCTGTGTTTCATCGTCAAAACAAAGGTCCAAGGGATACAGTGAACCTGAAGTGAAGAATCGGAATCTACAACTAGTGCCTCAGGAATCGTTCAAAGCATAGACAGTAAGAACAGTCAGTCTTCTTGTACTTAAGTTGGCATTGTGCCTTATCTATTTAATTCCGATGCAATTTCTGTGTTTCATCGTCAGTGAGAATGTCAGAGGGATACAGTAAACCTAACGTGAAGCATCGGAATCTATAACTAGTGTCACAGGAATGGTTCAAAACATAGTCAGTCAGAAGAGTCAGTCTTCTTGAACTTAAGTCGGCATTGTGCCTTTCGTATTCAATTCCGATGTAATCTCTGTGTTTCACCCTCAGTAAGAAGGTCAGAGGGATACAGTAAACCTGAAGTGAAGCATCGGAATCTATAACTAGTGCCACTGGAATGTTTCAAAACATAGATAGTAGGAAGCGTCAGTCTTCTTGTACTTAAGTCGGCATTGTGCCATATGTATTTAATTCCGATGCAATTTCTGTGTTTCATCGTCAATACGAAGGTCCAAGGGATACAGTAAACCTGGAGTGTAGCATCGGAATCTATAACTAGTGGCACAGAGAATGGTTCTAAACATAGACAGTAAGAAGAGTCGGTCTTCATGTACTTAAGTCAGCATTGTGCCTTTTGTATTTAATTCCGATTCAATTTCTGTGCTTCATCGTCAATACGAAGGTCCAAGGATACAGTATACCTGAAGTGAAGCCTTGGAATCTATAACTAGTGTAACAGGAATGGTTCAAAACATAGTCAGTAAGAAGAGTCAGTCTTCTTGTACTTAAGTCGGCATTGTGCCTTTTTAATTAAATTCCGATGCAATTTCTGTGTTTCATCGTCAATAAGAAGGTCCAAGGGATACAGTAAACCTGGAGTGATGCATCGGAATCTATAACTAGTGTCAATGAAATGGTTCAAAACATAGACGGTAAGAAAAATCAGTCCTCTTGTACTTAAGTCGGCATTGTGCCATTTGTATTTAATTCCGATGCAATCTCTGAGTTTCATCGTCAATAAGAAAGTCAGAAGGATACAGTAAACCTGAAGTGAAGCATCGGAATCTATAACTAGTGTCACAGGAATGGTTCAAAACATGGTGAGGCATTGTGCATTTTGTATTTAATTCCGATGCAATTTCTGTGTTTCACCGTCAATAAGAATGTCCAAGTGATACAGTAAACCTGAAGTGAAGCATCGGAATATATAACTAGTGTCACAGGAATGGTTCAAATCATTGTCAATAAGAACAGTCCGTCTTCATGTACTTAAGTCGGCATTGTGCCTTTTGTATTTAAATCCGATGCAATTACTGTGTTTCATCGTCAATAAGAAGGCACAAGGGATACAGTAAACCTGGAGTGAAGCATTGGAATCTATAACTAGTTTCAAAGGAATGGTTCAAATCATAGAGAGTAGGAAGAGACAGTGTTCTTGTACTTAAGTCGGCATTGTGCATTTTGTATTTAATTCCGATGCAATTTCTGTGTTTCATCGTCAATAAGAAGGTCCAAGGGATACAGTAAACCTGAAGTGAAGCATTGGAATCTACAATTAGTGTCACAGAAATGGTTCAAAACATAGACAGTAAATGACAATTCCGATGCAATTTCTGTGTTTCATCGTCAATAAGAAGGTCCAAGGGATACAGTGAACCTGGAGTGAAGCATCGGAATCTATAAGTAATGTCACAGGAATGGTTCAAACCATAGACAGTAAGAAGAGTCAGACTTCTTGTACTTAAGTCGGCATTGTGCCTTTTCTATTTAATTCCGATGCAATTTCTGTGTTTCATTGTCAACGAGATGGTCGGAGGGATACAGTAAACCTGAAGTGAAGCATCGGAATCCGTAACTAGTGTCACAGGAATGGTTCAAAACATAGTCAGTAAGATGAGCCAGTCTTCTTGTACTTAAGTCGGCATTGTGCCTTTTATATTTAATTCCGATTCAATTTCTGTGTTTCATCGTCAATAAGAAGGTCCAAGGGATACAGTAGACATGGAGTGTAGCATCGGAACCTATAACTAGTGTCACAGGAATGGTTCAAAACATAGACAGTAAGAAGAGTCAGTCTTCGTGTACTTAAGTCGGCATTTTGCCTTATGAATTTAATTCCGATGCAATTTCTGTGTTTCATCGTCAATGACAAGGTCCAAGGGATACAGTAAAACTGAAGTGAAGCATCGGAATCTATAAGTGGTGTCACAGGAATGGTTCAAAACATAGTCAGTAAGAGGAGTCAGTCTTCTTGTACTTAAGTCGGCATTGTGCCCTTTCTATTTAATTCCGATGCAATTTCTGTGTTTCATCGTCAACGAGATGGTCGGAGGGATACAGTAAACCTGAAGTGAAGCATCGGAATCTGTAACTAGTGTCACAGGAATGGTTCAAAACATAGTCAGTAAGATGAGTCTGTCTTCTTGTACTTAAGTCGGCATTGTGCCTTTTCAATTAAATTCCGATGCAATTTCATTGTTTCATCGTCAATAAGAAGGTCCAAGGGATACAGTAAACCTGAGGTAATGCATCGGAATCTATAACTAGTGTCAATGAAATGGTTCAAAACATAGTCAGTAAGAAGAGTCAGTCCTCTTGTACTTAAGTCGGCATTGTGCCTTTTGTATTTAATTCCGATTCAATTTCTGTGTTTCATCGTCAATACGAAGGGCCAAGGATACAGTATACCTGAAGTGAAGCCTTGGAATCTATTACTAGTGTCACAGGAATGGTTCAAAACATAGTCAGTAAGAAGAGTCAGTCTTCTTGTACTTAAGTCGGCATTGTGCCTTTTCAATTAAATTCCGATGCAATTTCATTGTATCATCGTCAATAAGAAGGTCCAAGGGATACAGTAAACCTGGAGAGATGCATCGGAATCTATAACTAGTGTCAATGAAATGGTTCACAACATAGTCAGTAAGAAGAGTCAGTCCTCTTGTACTTAAGTCGGCATTGTGCCATTTGTATTTAATTCCGATGCAATTTCTGAGTTTCATCGTCAATAAGAAAGTCAGAAGGATACAGTAAACCTGAAGTGAAGCATCGGAATCTATAACTAGTTTCACAGGAATGGTTCAAAACATAGTCAGGCATTGTGCCTTTTGTAATTAAATCCGATGCAATTTCTGTGTTTCATCGTCAATAAGAAGGTACAAGGAATACAGTAAACCTGTAGTGAAGCATCGGAATCTATAACTAGTGCCAAAGGAATGGTTCAAATCATAGAGAGTAGGAAGAGACTGTGTTCTTGTACTTAAGTCGGCATTGTGCCTTTTGTATTTAATTCCGATGCAATTTCTGTGTTTCATCGTCAATAAGAAGGTCCAAGGGATACAGTAAACCTGAAGTGAAGCATTGGAATCTACAATTAGTGTCACAGGAATGGTTCAAAACATAGACAGTAAGAAGAGTCAGACTTCTTTTACTTAAGTCGGCGTTGCGCCTTTTCTATTTAATTCCGATGCAATTTCTGTGTTTCATCGTCAACAAGATGGTCGGAGGGATACAGTAAACCTGAAGTGAAGCATCGGAATCTATAACTAGTGTCACAGGAATGGTTCAAAACATAGTCAGTAAGAAGAGTCATGTTCTTGTACTTAAGACGGCATTGTGCCTTTTATATTTAATTCCGATGCAATTTCTGTGTTTCATCGTCAATAAGAAGGTCCAAGGGATACAGTAGACATGGAGTGTAGCATCGGAATCTATAACTAGTGTCACAGGAATGGTTCAAAACATAGTCAGTAAGAGGAGTCAGTCTTCTTGTACTTAAGTCGGCATTGTGCCCTTTCTATTTAATTCCGATGCAATTTCTGTGTTTCATCGTCAATAAGAAGGTCCAAGGGATACAGTAAACCTGAAGTGAAGCATCGGAATCAATAACTAGTCTCACAGGAATGGTTCAAAACATAGTCAGTAAGAAGAGTCAGTCTTCTTGTCCTTAAGTCGGCATTGTGCCATTTGTATTTAATTCCGATGCAATTTCTGTATTTCATCGTCAATTAGAAGGTCCAAGGATACAGTAAACTTGAAGTGAAGCATCGCAATCTATAACTCGTGTCACATGAATGGTTCAAAACATTGACAGTAAGAAGAATCAGACTTCCTGTACTTAAGTCGGCATTGTGGCATTTCTATTTAATTCCGATTCAATTTCTGTGTTTCAGCGTCAATAAGAAGGTCCAAGGGATACAGTAACCTAAAGTGAAGCATCGGAATATATAACTAGTGTCACAGGAATGGTTCAAAACATAGTCTGTAAGAAGAGTCAGTCTTCTTGTTCTTAAGTCGGCGTTGTGTCTTTTGTATTTAATTCCGATGCAATATCTGAGTTTCATCGTCAAGAAGAAGGTCAGAGGGATACAGTAAACCTGAAGTGAAGCATCGGAATCTATAACTAGTGTCACAGGAACGGCTCACTACACAGACAGTAAGAAGAGTCAGTCTTCTTGTACTTAAGTCGCTTTTTGCGTTTTGTATTTAATTCCAATGCAATTTCTGTGTTTCATCGTCAATAAGAATCTCCAAGGGATACAGTAAACCTGAAGTGAAGCATCGGAATCTATATCTAGTGTCACAGGAATGGTTGAAATCATTGTCAATAAGAAGAGTCGGTTTTCATGTACTTAAGTCGCCATGGTGCCTTTTGTATTTAATTCCGATGCAATTTCTGTGTTTCATCGTCAATAAGAAGGTACAAGGGATACAGTAAACCTGAAGTGAAGCATCGGAATCTACAACTAGTGTCACAGGAATGGTTCAAAGCATAGACAGTAAGAAGAGTCAGTCTTCTTGTACTTATGTTGGCATTGTGCCTTATCTATTTAATTCCGATGCAATTTCTGTGTTTCATCGTCAATGAGAAGGTCAGAGGGATACAGTAACCCTGAAGTGAAGCATTGGAATCTGTAACTAGTGTCACAGGAATGGTTATAAACATTGTCAGTCAGAAGAGTCAGTCTTCTTGTACTTAAGAAAGGCATTGTGCCTTTTCAATTAAATTCCGATGCAATTTCATTGTTTCATCGTCAATACGAAGGTCCTAGGGATACAGTAAACCTGGAGTGATGCATCGGAATCTATAACTAGTGTCAATGAAATGGTTCAAAACATAGTCAGTAAGAAGAGTCAGTCCTCTTGTACTTAAGTCGGCATTGTGCCATTTGTATTTAATTCCGATGCAATTTCTGGGTTTCATTGTCAATAAGAAAGTCAGAAGGTTACAGTAAACCTGAAGTGAAGCATCGGAATCTATAACTAGTGTCACAGGAATGGTTCAAAACATAGTCAGGCATTGTGCATTTTGTATTTAATTCCGATGCAATTTCTGTGTTTCATCGTCAATAAGAATGTCCAAGGGATACAGTAAATCTGAAGTGAAGCATCGGAATTTATAACTAGTGTCACAGGAATGGTTCAAATCATTGTCAATAAGAACAGTCCGTCTTCATGTACTTAAGTCGGCATTGTGCCTTTTGTATTTCAATCCGATGCAATTTCTGTGTTTCATCGTCAATAAGAAGGTACAAGGGATACAGTAAACCTGTAGTGAAGCATCGGAATCTAATAACTTGTGTCAAAGGAATGGTTCAAATCATAGAGAGTAGGAAGAGTCAGTGATCTTGTACTTAAGTCGGCATTGTGCCTTTTGTATTTCAATCCGATGCAATTTCTGTGTTTCATTGTCAATAAGAAGGTAAAAGGGATACAGTGAACCGGGAGTGAAGCATCGGAATCTATAACTAGTGTCACAGGAATGGTTCAAAACATAGACAGTAAGAAGAGTCAGACTTCTTGTACTTAAGTCGGCATTGTGCCTTTTCTATTTAATTCCGATGCAATTTCTGTGTTTCATCGTCAACAAGATGGTCGGAGGGATACAGTAAACCTGAAGTGAAGCATCGGAATCTATAACTAGTGTCACAGGAATGGTTCAAAGCATAGTCTGTAAGAAGAGTCAGTGTTCTTGTACTTAAGTCGGCATTGTGCGTTTAATATTTAATTCCGATGCAATTTCTGTGTTTCATCGTCAATACGAAGGTCCAAGGGATACAGTAGACATGGAGTGTAGCATCGGAATCTATAACTAGTGTCACAGGAATGGTTCAAAACATAGACAGTAAGAAGAGTCAGTCTTCGTTTACTTAAGTCGGCATATTGCCTTATGTATTTAATTCCGATCCAATTTCTGTGTTTCATCGTCAATGACAAGGTCCAAGGGATACAGTAAAACTGAAGTGAAGCATCGGAATCTATAACTAGTGTCACAGGAATGGTTCAGAACATAGTCAGTAAGAGGAGTCAATCTTCTTGTACTTAAGTCGGCATTGTGCCCTTTCTATTTAATTCCGATTCAATTTCTGTGTTTCATCGTCAATAAGAAGGTCCAAGGGATACAGTAAACCTGGAGTGAATCTATAACTAGTGTCAATAGAATGGTTCAAAACATAGACTATAAGAAGAGTCAGACTTCTTGTACTTAAGTCGCCATGGTGCCTTTTGTATTTAATTCCGATGCAATTTCTGTGTTTCATCTTCAATAAGAAGGTACAAGGGATACAATAAACCTGAAGTGAAGCATCGGAATGTATAACTAGTGTCACAGGAATGGTTCAAAACCTAGACAGTAGGAAGAGTCAGTGTTCTTGTACTTAAGTCGGCATTGTGCCTTTTGTATTTAATTCCGATGCAATATCTGTGTTTCATCGTCAATAAGAAGGTCCAAGGGATACAGTAAACCTGAAGTGAAGCATCGGAATCTACAACTAGTGTCACAGGAATGGTTCAAAGCATAGACAGTAAGAGGAGTCAGTCTTCTTGTACTTAAGTTGGCATTGTGCCTTTTCTATTTAATTCCGATGCAATTTCTGTGTTTCATAGTCAATCATAAGGTCAGAGGGATACAGTAAACCTGAAGTGAAGCATCGGAATCTATAACTAGTGCCACAGGAATGGTTCAAAGCATAGTCAGTAAGAAGAGTCAGTCTTATTGTACTTAAGTCGGCATTGTGCCTTTCGCATTCAATTCCGATGCAATTTCTGTGTTTCACCGTCAGTAAGAAGGTCAGAGGGATACAGTAAACCTGAAGTGAAGCATCGGAATCTATAACTAGTGTCACTGGAATGTTTCAAAACATAGACTGTAAGAAGAGTCAGTCTTCTTGTACTTAAGTCGGCATTGTGCCTTTTGTATTTAATACCGATGCAATTTCTGTGATTCATAGTCAATAAGAAGGTCCAAGGGATACAGAAAACCTGAAGTGAAGCATCGGACCCTATAACTAGTGTCGCAGGAATGTTTCAAAGCATAGACAGTAAGAAGAGTCAGTGTTCTTGTACCTAAGTCGGCATTGCGCCTTTTCTATTTAATTCCGATTAAATTTCTGTGTTTCATCGTCAATAAGAAGGTCAGAGGGATACAGTAAACCTGAAGTGAAGCATCGGAACCTATAACTAGTTACACAGGAATTTTTCAAAGCATAGTCGGTAAGAAGACATAGTGCCATTTGTATTTAATTCCGATGCAATTTCTGTGTTTCATCGTCAATAAGAAGGTCAGAGGGATACAGTAAACCTGAAGTGAAGCATCGGAATCTATAACTAGTATCACCGGAATGGTTCAAAACATAGTCAGTAAGAAGAGTCAGTCTTCTTGTCTTTAAGTCGGCCTTGTGCCATTTGTATTTAATTCCGATGCAATTTCTGTATTTCATCGTCAATTAGAAGGTCCAAGGATACAGTAAACTTGAAGTGAAGCATCGCAATCTATAACTCGTGTCAAATGAATGGTTCAAAACAATGACAGTAAGAAGAGTCAGACTTCTTGTACTTAAGTCGGCATTGTGCCATTTGTATTTAATTCCGATGCAATTTCTGTGTTTCAGCTTCAATAAGAAGGTCCAACGGATACAGTAACCTAAAGTGAAGCATCGGAATATATAACTAGTGTCACAGGAATGGTTCAAAACATAGTCTGTAAGAAGAGTCAGTCTTCTTGTCCTTAAGTCGGCATTGTGTCTTTTGTATTTAATTCCGATGCAATTTCTGTGTTTCTTCGTCAATAAGAAGGTCCAAGGGATACAGTAAACCGGAAGTGAAGCATCGGAATCTGTAATTAGTGTCACAGGAATGGTTCAAAGCATAGACAGTAAGAGGAGTCAGTCTCTTGTACTTAAGTATGCATTGTGCCTTTTGTATTTAATTCCGATGCAATTTGTGTGTTTCATCGTCAATAAGAAGGTCCAAGGGACACAGTAAAACCGAAGTCAAGCAACGGAATCTATAATTAGTGTCGCAGGATTGGTTCAAAACATAGACAGTAAGAAGAGACAGTGTTCTTGTACTTAAGTCGTCATTGTGCCTTTTCTATTTAATTCCGATGCAATTTCTGTGTTTCAACGTCAATAAGAAGGTCCAAGGGATACAGTAAACCTGGAGTGAAGCATCGGAATCTATAACTAATGTCAATGGAATGGTTCAAAACACAGACAGTAAGAAGAGTCAGTCATCTTGTACTTAAGTCGGCATTGTGCCTTTTGTATTTAATTCCGGTGCAATTTCTGTGTTTCGTCGTCAATACGAAGGTCAGAGGGATACAGTAAACCTGAAGTGAAGCATCGGAATCAATAACTAGTCTCACAGGAATGGTTCAAAACATAGTCAGTAAGAAGAGTCAGTCTTCTTGTCCTTAAGTCGGCCTTGTGCCATATGTATTTAATTCCGATGCAATTTCTGTATTTCATTGTCAATTAGAAGGTCCAAGGATACAGTAAACTTGAAGTGAAGCATCGCAATCTATAACTCGTGTCAAATGAATGCTTCAAAACTTTGACAGTAAGAAGAGTCAGACTTCTTGTACTTAAGTCGGCATTGTGCCATTTGTATTTAATTCCGATGCAATTTCTGTGTTTCAGCGTCAATAAGAACGTCCAAGGGATACAGTAACCTAAAGTGAAGCATCGGAATATATAACTAGTGTCACAGGAATGGTTCAAAACATAGTCTGTAAGAAGAGTTAGTCTTCTTGTTCTTAAGTCGGCATTGTGTCTTTTGTATTTAATTCCGATGCAATTTCTGTGTTTCATCGTCAATAAGAGGGTCCAAGGGATTCAGGTAACCTGGAGTGAAGCATCGGAATGTATAACTAGTGTCAATGGAATGGTTCAAAACATAGACTGTAAGAAGAGTCAGTCTTCTTGCACTTAAGTCTGCATTGTGCCTTTTTTATTTAATTCCGGTTCAATTTCTGTGTTTCATCGTCAATATGAAGGTCAGAGGGATACAGTAAACCTGAAGTGAAGCATCGGAATGTATAACTAGTGTCACAGGAATGGTTCAAAACATAGTCAGTAAGAGGAGTCAGTCTTCTTGTACTTAAGTCGGCATTGTGCCCTTTCTATTTAATTCCGATGCAATTTCTGTGTTTCATCGTCAATAAGAAGGTCCAAGGGATACAGTAAACCTGGAGTGAATCTATAACTAGTGTCAATAGAATGGTTCAAAACATATACAATAAGAAGGGTCAGTCTTCTTGTACTTATGTCTTCATCCTGCCTTTTGCATTTAATTCCGATGCAATATCTGAGTTTCATCGTCAATAAGAAGGTCAGAGGGATACAGTAAACCTGAAGTGAAGCATCGGAATCTATAACTAGTGTCACAGGAACGGTTCACATCACAGACAGTAAGAATAGTCAGTCTTCTTGTACTTAAGTCGGCATTTTGCGTTTTGTATTTAATTCCAAAGCAATTTTTGTGTTTCATCGTCAATAAGAATGTCAAAGGGATACTGTAAACCTGAAGTGAAGCATCGGAATCCATATCTAGTGTCACAGGAATGGTTCAAATCATTGTCAATAAGAAGAGTCGGTTTTCTTGTACTTAAGTCGCCATGGTGCCTTTTGTATTTAATTCCGATGCAATTTCTGTGTCTCATCGTCAATAAGAAGGTACAAGGGATACAATAAACCTGAAGCGAAGCATCGGAATGTATAACTAGTGTCACAGGAATGGTTCAAAACCTAGACAGTAGGAAGAGTCAGTGTTCTTGTACTTAAGTCGGCATTGTGCCGTTTGTATTTAATACCGATGCAATATCTGTGTTTCATCGTCAATAAGAAGGTCCAAGGTATACAGTAAACCTGAGGTGAAGCATCGGAATCTACAACTAGTGTCACAGGAATGGTTCAAAGCATAGACAGTAAGAAGAGTCAGTCTTATTGTACTTATGTCGGCATTGTGACTTTTGTATTTAGTTCCGATGCAATTTCTATGTTTCATCGTCAATAAGAAGGTCCAATGGATACAGTAAAACTGATGTCAAGCATCGGAATGTTTAGCTAGTGTCACAGGAATGGTTCAAACATAGTCAGTAAGAGGAGTCAGTCTTTTTGTACATAAGTCGGCATTGTGCCTTTTGTATTTAATTCCGATGCACTTTCTGTGTTTCATCGTCAATAAGATGGTCCAAGGGATGCAGTAAACCTGAAGTGAAGCATCGGAATCTATAACTAGTTTCACAGGATTGGTTCAAAACATAGACAGTAAGAAGAGTCAGTCTTCTCGTACTTAAGTCGGCATTGTGCCTTTTGTATTTAATTCCGCTGCAATTTCTGTGTTTCATCGTTAATAAGAAGGTCAGAGGGATACAGTAAATCTGAAGTCAAGCATTGGAATCTATAATTAGTGTCGCAGGAATGGTTGAAAACATAGACAGTAAGAAGAGTCAGTCTTCTTGTACTTATGTCGGCATTGTGCCTTTCACATTCAATTCCGATGCAATTTCTGTGTTTCACCGTCAGTAAGAAGGTCAGAGGTATACAGTAAACCTGAAGTGAAGCATCGGAATCTATAACTAGTGTCACAGGAATGGTTCAAAACATAGGCAGTAGGAAGAGTCAGTCTTCTTGTACTTAAGTCGGCATTGTGTCTTTTCCATTTAATTCCGACGCAATTTCTATGTTTCATCGTCAATAAGAAAATCAGAGCGATACAGTAAGCTTGAAGTGAAGCATCGGAATCTATAACTAGTGTCACAGGAATGGTTCAAAGCCTAGTCAGTTATAAGAGTCAGTCTTATTGTATTTAAGTCGGCATTGTGCCTTTTTTATTTAATTCCGATGCAATTTCAGTGTTTCATCGTCAATAAGAAGATCAGAGGGATACAGTAAACCTGAAGAGATGCATCGTAATCCATAATTAGTGTCACAGGAATGGTTCAAAGCATAGTCAGTAAGAAGAGTCAGTCTTATTGTACTTATGTCGGCATTGTGACTTTTGTATTTAGTTCCGATGCAATTTCTATGTTTCATCGTCAATAAGAAGGTCCAATGGATACAGTAAAACTGATGTCAAGCATCGGAATGTTTAGCTAGTGTCACAGGTATGGTTCAAACATAGTCAGTAAGAGGAGTCAGTCTTTTTGTACATAAGTCGGCATTGTGCCTTTTGTATTTAATTCCGATGCACTTTCTGTGTTTCATCGTCAATAAGATGGTCCAAGGGATGCAGTAAACCTGAAGTGAAGCATCGGAATCTATAACTAGTTTCACAGGATTGGTTCAAAACATAGACAGTAAGAAGAGTCAGTCTTCTCGTACTTAAGTCGGCATTGTGCCTTTTCCATTTAAGTCCGACGCAATTTCTGTGTTTCATCGTCAATAAGAAAATGAGAGGGATACAGTAAACCTGAAGTGAAGCATTGGAATCTATAACTATTGTCAGAGGAATGGTTCAAAACATAGCCAGTAATAAGAGTCAGTCTTTTTGTACTTAAGTCGGCATTGTGCCTTTTGTATTTAATACCGATGCAATTTCTGTGATTCATAGTCAATAAGAAGGTCCAAGGGATACAGAAAACCTGAAGTGAAGCATCGGACCCTATAACTAGTGTCGCATAAATGTTTCAAAGCATAGACAGTAAGAAGAGTCAGTGTTCTTGTACTTAAGTCGGCATTGCGCGTTTTCTATTTAATTCCGAATAAATTTCTGTGTTTCATCGTCAATAAGAAGGTCAGAGGGATACAGTAAACCTGAAGTGAAGCATCGGAACCTATAACTAGTTACACAGGAATTTTTCAAAGCATAGTCGGTAGGAACACATAGTGCCATTTGTATTTAATTCCGATGCAATTTCTGTGTTTCATCGTCAATAAGAAGCTCCAAGGGATACAGTAAACCTGGAGTAAAGCATCGGAATCTATAACTAGTGTCAATAGAATGGTTCAAAACATAGACAATAAGAAGAGTCTGTCTTCTTGTACTTATGTCTTCATTGTGCCTTTTGTATTTAATTCCGATGCAATATCTGAGTTTCATCGTCAATAAGAAGGTCAGAGGGATACAGTAAATCTGAAGTGAAGCATCGGAATCTATAACTAGTGTCACAGGAACGGTTCACAACACAGACAGTAAGAGGAGTCAGTCTTCTTGTACTTAAGTCGGCTTTTTGCGTTTTGTATTTAATTCCGATGCAATTTCTGTATTTCATCGTCAATAAGAATGTCCAAGCGATACAGTAAACCTGAAGTGAAGCATCGGAATCTATAACTAGTGTCACAGGAATGGTTCAAATCATTGTCAATAAGAAGAGTCGGTTTTCATGTACTTAAGTCGCCATTGTGCCTTTTGTATTTTTATTCCGATGCAATTTCTGTGTTTCATCGTCCATAAGAAGGTACAAGGGATACAGTAAACCTGAAGTGAAGCATCGGAATGTATAACTAGTGTCACAGGAATGTTTCAAAAACTAGACAGTAGGAAGAGTCAGTGTTCTTGTACTCAAGTCGGCATTGTGCCTTTTGTATTTAATTCCGTTGCAATTTCTGTGTATCATCGTCAATACGATGGTCCAAGGGATACAGTGAACCTGAAGGTAAGCATCGGAATCTACAACTAGTGCCACAGGAATGGTTCAAAGCATAGACAGTAAGAAGAGTCAGTCTTCTTGTACTTATGTTGGCATTGTGCCTTATCTATTTAATTCCGATCAATTTCTGTGTTTCATCGTCAATGAGAAGGTCAGAGGGATACAGTAACCCTTAGGTGAAGCATTGGAATCTATAACTAGTGTCACAGGAATGGTTATAAACATTGTCAGTCAGAAGAGTCAGTCTTCTTGTACTTAAGTCGGCATTGTGCCTTTCGTATTCAATTCCGATGCAATCTCTGTGTTTCACCGTCAGTAAGAAGGTCAGAGGGATCCAGTAAACCTGAAGTGAAGCATCGGAATCTATAACTAGTGTCACTGGAATGTTTCAAAACATACATAGTAGGAAGAGTCAGTCTTCTTGTACTTAAGTCGGCATTGTGCCTTTTGTATTTAATTCCGATGCAATTTCTGTGTTTCATCGTCAATAGGAAGGTCCAAGGGATACTGCAAACCTGGAGTGTAACATCGGAATCTATAACTAGTGGCACAGAGAATGGTTCAAAACATAGACAGTAAGAAGAGTCGGTCTTCAAGTACTTAAGTCGGCATTGTGCCTTTTGTATTTAATTCCGATTCAATTTCTGTGTTTCATCGTCAATACGAAGGTCCTAGGATACAGTATACCTGAAGTGAAGCCTTGGAATCTATAACTAGTGTCACAGGAATGGTTCAAAACATAGTCAGTAAGAAGAGTCAGTCTTCTTGTACTTAAGTAGGCATTGTGCCTTTTCAATTAAATTCCGATGCAATTTCATTGTTGCATCGTCAATAAGAAGGTCCTAGGGATACAGTAAACCTGGAGTGATGCATCGGAATCTATAACTAGTGTCAATGAAATGGTTCAAAACATAGTCAGTAAGAAGAGTCAGTCCTCTTGTACTTAAGTCGGCATTCTGCCATTTGCATTTAATTCCGATGCAATTTCTGAGTTTCATTGTCAATAAGAAAGTCAGAAGGTTACAGTAAACCTGAAGTGAAGCATCGGAATCTATAACTAGTATCACAGGAATGGTTCAAAACACAGTCAGGCATTGTGCATTTTGTATTTAATTCCGATGCAATTTCTGTGTTTCATCGTCAATAAGAATGTCCAAGGGATACAGTAAATCTGAAGTGAAGCATCGGAATCTATAACTAGTGTCACAGGAATGGTTCAAATCATTGTCAATAAGAACAGTCCGTCTTCATGTACTTAAGTCGGCATTGTGCCTTTTGTATTTCAATCCGATGCAATTTCTGTGTTTCATCGTCAATAAGAAGGTACAAGGGATACAGAAAAATTTAGTGAAGCATCGGAATCTATAACTTGTGTCAAAGGAATGGTTCAAATCGTAGAGAGTAGGAAGAGTCAGTGTTCTTATACTCAAGTCGGCATTGTGCCTTTTGTATTTAATTCCGATGCAATTTCTGTGTTTCATCGTCAATAAGAAGGTCCAAGGGATACAGTAAACCTGAAGTGAAGCATTGGAACCTACAACTAGTGTCACAGAAATGGTTCAAACATAGACAGTAAAAAGACAATTCCGATGCAATTTCTGTGTTTCATCATCAATAAGAAGGTAAAAGGGATACAGTGAACCTGGAGTGAAGCATCGGAATCTATAACTAGTGTCATAGGAATGGTTCAAAACATAGACAGTAAGAAGAGTCAGACTTCTTGTACTTAAGTCGGCATTGTGCCTTTTCTATTTAATTCCGATGCAATTTCTGTGTTTCATCGTCAACAGGATGGTCGGAGGGATACAGTAAACCTGAAGTGAAGCATCGGAATCTATAACTAGTGTCACAGGAATGGTTCAAAGCATAGTCAGTAAGAAGTGTCAGTGTTCTTGTACTTAAGTCGGCATTGTGCCTTTTATATTTAATTCTGATGCAATTTCTGTGTTTCATCGTCAATACGAAGGTCCAAGGGATACAGTAGACATGGAGTGTAGCATCGGAATCTATAACTAGTGTCACAGGAATGGTTCAAAACATAGACAGTAAGAAGAGTCAGTCTTCGTTTACTTAAGTCGGCATATTGCCTTATGTATGTAATTCCGATCCAATTTCTGTGTTTCATCGTCAATGACAAGGTCCAAGGGATACAGTAAAACTGAAGTGAAGCATCGGAATCTATAACTAGTGTCACAGGAATGGTTCAAAACCTAGACAGTAGGAAGAGTCAGTGTTCTTGTACTTAAGTCGGCATTGCACCTTTTGTATTTAATTCCGATGCAATATCTGTGTTTCATCGTCAATAAGAAGGTCCAAGGGATACAGTAAACCTAAAGTGAAGCATCGGAATCTACAACTAGTGTCACAGGAATGGTTCAAAGCATACAGAGTAAGAGGAGTCTGTCTTCTTGTACTTAAGTTGGCATTGGGCCTTTTCTATTTAATTCCGATGCAATTTCTGTGTTTCATCGTCAATGATAAGGTCAGAGGGATACAGTAAACCTGAAGTGAAGCATCGGAATCTATAACTAGTGCCACAGGAATGGTTCAAAGCATAGTCAGTAAGAAGAGTCAGTCTTATTGTACTTAAGTCGGCATTGTGCCTTTCGCATTCAATTCCGATGCAATTTCTGTGTTTCACCGTCAGTAAGAAGGTCAGAGGGATACAGTAAACCTGAAGTGAAGCATCGGAATCTATAACTAGTGTCACTGGAATGTTTCAAAACATGGACTGTAAGAAGAGTCAGTCTTCTTGTACTTAAGTCGGCATTGTGCCTTTTGTATTTAATACCGATGCAATTTCTGTGATTCATAGTCAATAAGAAGGTCCAAGGGATACAGAAAACCTGAAGTGAAGCATCGGACCCTATAACTAGTGTCGCATAAATGTTTCAAAGCATAGACAGTAAGAAGAGTCAGTGTTCTTGTACTTAAGTCGGCATTGCGCCTTTTCTATTTAATTCCGATTAAATTTCTGTGTTTCATCGTCAATAAGAAGGTTCAAGGGATACAGTAAACCTGACGTGAATCATCGGAATCTATAACTAGTGTCAAATGAATGGTTCAAAACATTGACAGTAAGAAGAGTCAGACTTCTTGTACTTAAGTCGGCATTGTGCCATTTGTATTTAATTCCGATGCAATTTCTGTGTTTCAGCGTCAATAAGAAGGTCCAAGGGATACAGTAACCTAAAGTGAAGCATCGGAATATATAAGTAGTGTCACAGGAATGGTTCAAAGCATAGTCAGTAAGAGGAGTCAGTCTTCTTGTACTTAAGTCGGCATTGTGCCCTTTCTATTTAATTCCGATGCAATTTCTGTGTTTCATCGTCAATAAAAAGGTCCAAGGGATACAGTAAACCTGGAGTGAATATATAACTAGTGTCAATAGAATGGTTGAAAACATGTACAATAAGAAGGGTCATTCTTCTTGTACTTATGTCTTCATCGTGCCTTTTGCATTTAATTCCGATGCAATATCTGAGTTTCAGCGTCAATAAGAAGGTACAAGGGATACAATAAACCTGAAGCGAAGCATCGGAATGTATAACTAGTGTCACAGGAATGGTTCAAAACCTAGACAGTAGGAAGAGTCAGTGTTCTTGTACTTAAGTCGGCATTGTGCCTTTTGTATTTAATACCGATGCAATATCTGTGTTTCATCGTCAATAAGAAGGTCCAAGGGATACAGTAAACCTGAGGTGAAGCATCGGAATCTACAACTAGTGTCACAGGAATGGTTCAAAGCATAGACAGTAAGAAGAGTCAGTCTTCTTGTACTTAAGTTGACATTGTGCCTTTTCTATTTAATTCCGATGCAATTTCAGTGTTTCATCGTCAATGATAAGGTCAGAGGGATACAGTAAACCTGAAGTGAAGCATCGGAATCTATAACTAGTGTCACAGGAACGGTTCACATCACAGACAGTAAGAAGAGTCAGTCTTCTTGTACCTAAGTCGGCATTTTGCGTTTTGTATTTAATTCCAAAGCAATTTTTGTGTTTCATCGTCAATAAGAATGTCAAAGGGATACTGTAAACCTGAAGTGAAGCATCGGAATCCATATCTAGTGTCACAGGAGTGGTTCAAATCATTGTCAATAAGAAGAGTCGGTTTTCTTGTACTTAAGTCGCCATGGTGGCTTTTGTATTTAATTCCGATGCAATTTCTGTGTTTCATCGTCAATAAGAAGGTACAAGGGATACAATAAACCTGAAGCGAAGCATCGGAATGTATAACTAGTGTCACAGGAATGGTTCAAAACCTAGACAGTAGGAAGAGTCAGTGTTCTTGTACTTAAGTCGGCATTGTGCCTTTTGTATTTAATACCGATGCAATATCTGTGTTTCATCGTCAATAAGAAGGTCCAAGGGATACAGTAAACCTGAGGTGAAGCATCGGAATCTACAACTAGTGTCACAGGAATGGTTCAAAGCATAGACAGTAAGAAGAGTCAGTCTTCTTGTACTTAAGTTGACATTGTGCCTTTTCTATTTAATTCCGATGCAATTTCAGTGTTTCATCGTCAATGATAAGGTCAGAGGGATACAGTAAACCTGAAGTGAAGCATCGGAATCTATAACTAGTGCCACAGGAATGGTTCAAAGCGTAGTCAGTAAGAAGAGTCAGTCTTATTGTACTTAAGTCGGCATTGTGCCTTTCGCATTCAATTCCGATGCAATTTCTGTGTTTCACCGTCAGTAAGAAGGTCAGAGGTATACAGTAATCCTGAAGTGAAGCATCGGAATCTATAACTAGTGTCACAGGAATGTTTCAAAACATAGACAGTAGGAAGAGTCAGTCTTCTTGTACTTAAGTCGGCATTGTACCTTTTGTGTTTAATTCCGATGCAATTTCTATGTTTCATCGTCAATAAGAAGGTCCAATGGATACAGTAAAACTGATGTCAAGCATCGGAATGTTTAGCTAGTGTCACAGGAATGGTTCAAAACATAGTCAGTAAGAGGAGTCAGTCTTTTTGTACTTAAGTCGGCATTGTGCCTTTTGTATTTAATTCCGATGCACTTTCTGTGTTTCATCGTCAATAAGACGGTCCAAGGGAGACAGTAAACCTGAAGTGAAGCATCGGAATCTATAACTAGTGTCACAGGAATGGTTCAAGCATAGACAGTAAGAAGAGTCAGTCTTCTTGTACTTAAGTCGGCATTGTGTCTTTTCCATTTAATTCCGACGCAATTTCTATGTTTCATCGTCAATAAGAAAATCAGAGCGATACAGTAAGCTTGAAGTGAAGCATCGGAATCTATAACTAGTGTCACAGGAATGGTTCAAAGCCTAGTCAGTTACAAGAGTCAGTCTTATTGTATTTAAGTCGGCATTGTGCGTTTTTTATTTAATTCCGATGCAATTTCAGTGTTTCATCGTCAATAAGAAGATCAGAGGGATACAGTAAACCTCAAGAGATGCATCGTAATCCATAATTAGTGTCACAGGAATGGTTCAAAGCATAGTCAGTAAGAAGAGTCAGTCTCTTGTACTTAAGTCGGCATTGTGCCTTTTGTATTTAATTCCGATGCAATTTCTATGTTTCATCGTCAATAAGAAGGTCCAATGGATACAGTAAAACTGATGTCAAGCATCGGAATGTTTAGCTAGTGTCACAGGAATGGTTCAAAACATAGTCAGTAAGAGGAGTCAGTCTTTTTGTACTTAAGTCGGCATTGTGCCTTTTGTATTTAATTCCGATGCACTTTCTGTGTTTCATCGTCAATAAGATGGTATAAGGGATGCAGTAAACCTGAAGTGAAGCATCGGAATCTCTAACTAGTTTCACAGGATTGGTTCAAAACATAGACAGTAAGAAGAGTCAGTCTTCTCGTACTTAAGTCGGCATTGTGCCTTTTGTATTTAATTCTGATGCACTTTCTGTGTTTCATCGTCAATAAGATGGTCCAAGGGATGCAGTAAACCTGAAGTGAAGCATCGGAATCTATAACTAGTCTCACAGGAATGGTTCAAAGCATAGTCAGTAAGAAGAGTCAGTCTTATTGTACTTAAGTAGGCATAGTGCCTTTTGTATTCAATTCCGATGCAATTTCTGTGTTTCGTCGTTAATAAGAAGGTCAGAGGGATACAGTAAACCTGAAGTGAAGCATCGGAATCTATAACTAGTGTCACAGGAATGGTTCAAAACATAATCAGTAAGAAGAGTCATTCTTCTTGTCCTTAAGTCGGCATTGTGCCTTTTGTATTTAATTCCGATGCAATTTCTGTGTTTCATCGTCAATACGAAGGTCCAAGGGATACAGTAAAAACTGAAGTGAAGCATCGGAATCTATAACTAGTGTCACAGGAATGGTGCAAAACATAGACAGTGGGAAGAGTCAGTCTTCTTGTACTTAAGTCGGCATTGTACCTTTTGTGTTTAATTCCGATGCAATTTATGTGTATCATCGTCAATAAGACGGTCCAAGTTATACAGTAACCCTGAAGTGAAGCATCGGAATCTATAACTAGTGTCACAAGAATGGTTCAAACACAGAGTGTAAGAAGAGTCAGTCTTCTTGTACTTAAGTCGGCATTGTGCCTTTTCCATTTAATTCCGACGCAATTTCTGTGTTTCATCGTCAATAAGAAAATGAGAGGGATACAGTAAACCTGAAGTGAAGCATTGTAATCTATAACTATTGTCAGAGTAATGGTTCAAAACATAGCCAGTAATAAGAGTCAGTCTTTTTGTACTTAAGTCGGCATTGTGCCTTTTGTATTTCATTCCGATCCAATTTCAGTGTTTCATCGTCAATAAGAAGGTCAGAGGGATACAGTAAACCTGAAGTGAAGCATCGGATTCTATAACTAGTGTCACAGGAATGGTGCAAAACATAGACAGTAAGAAGAGTTAGTCTTCTTGTACTTAAGTCCACATTGTGCCTTTTGTATTTAATTCCGATGCAATTTCTGTGTTTCATCGTCAGTAAGAAGGTCCAAGGGATACAATAAACCTGAAGTGAAGCATCGGACTAAAACTAGTGTCACGAGAATTGTTCACAACATAGACAGTAGGAAGAGTCAGTCTTCTTGTACTTAAGTAGGCATTGTGCCTTTTGTATTTAATTCCGAAGAACTTTCTGTGTGTCATCGTCCACAAGAAGGTCCAAGGGATACAGTAAACTTGAAGTGAAGCATCGGAATCTATAACAAGTGTCACAGGAATGGTTTAAACATAGACAGTAAGAAGAGTCAATCTTCTTGTACTTAAGTCGGCATTGTGCCTTTTCCATTTAATTCCGACGCAATTTCTGTGTTTCATCGTCAATAAGAAAATGAGAGGGATACAGTAAACCTGAAGTGAAACGTTGGAATCTATAACTAGTGTCAGAGGAATGGTTCAAAACATAGTCAGTAATAAGAGTCAGTCTTTTTGTACTTAAGTAGTCATTGTGCCTTTTGTATTTAATTCCGATGCAATTTCAGTGTTTCATCGTCAATAAGAAGGTCAGAGGGATACAGTAAACCTGAAGTGAAGCATCGGAATCTATAACTAGTGTCACTGGAATGGTGCAAAACATAGACAGTAAGAAGAGTCAGTCTTCTTGTACTTAAGTCGGTATTGTGCCTTTTGCATTTAATTCCTATGCAATTTCTGAGTTTCATCGTCAATAAGGTCAGAGGGATACAGTAAACCTGCAGTGAAGCATCGGAAACTATAACAAGTGTCACAGGAATGGTTCAAAACATAGTTAGTAGGGAGAGTCAGTCATCTTGTCCTTAAGTCGGCAATTTGCATTTTGTATTTAATTCCGATGCAATTTCTGTGATTCATCGTCAATAAGAAGGTCCAAGGGATACAGTAAACCTGAAGTGAAGCATCGGAATCTACAATTAGTGTCACAGGAATGGTTCAAAACATAGACAGTAAGAAGAGTCAGTCTTCTTGTACATAAGTCGGCATTGTGCCTTTGCTATTTATTTCCGATGCAATTTCTGTGTTTCATGGTCAATAAGAAGGTCAGAGTGATACAGGAAACCTGAAGTGAAGCATCGGACTCTATAACTAGTGTCACAGGAATGGTTCAAAACATAGTCAGTAAGAAGAGACAGTCTTCATGTACTTAAATCGGCATTGTTCCTTTCGTATTTGATTCCGATGCAATTTCTGTGTTACATCGTCAATAAGAAGGTCCAAGGGATACAGTAAACCTGGAGTAAAGCATCGGAATCTATAACTAGTGCCACACTAATGGTTCAAACATAGACAGTAAGAAGAGTCAGTCTTCTTGTACTTAAGTCGGCATTGTGAATTTTGTATTTAATTCCGATGCAATTCCTGTGTTTCATCGTCAAAAAGGAGGTCCAAGGGATACAGTAAACCTGATGTGAAGCATCGGAATCTATAACTAGTGTCACTGGAACGGTTCAAAATATAGACAGTAAGAAGAGTAAGTATTCTTGAACTTAAGTCGGCATTGTGCCTTTTCTATTAGATTCCGATGCAATTTCAGTGATTCGTCGTCAATAAGAAGGTCAAAGGGATACAGTAAACCTGAAGTGAAGCATGGGACTCTATAAGTAGTGTCACAGAAATGGTTCAAAACATAGACAGGAGGAAGAGTCAGTCTTCTTGTACTTAAGTCGGCATAGTGTCTTTTGTATTTAATTCCGATGAAATTTCTGTGTTTCATCGTTAATTAGAAGGTCCAAGGGATACAGTAAACCCGAAGGGAAGCATCGGAATCTGTAACTAGTGTCACCGGAATGTTTCAAAGTATAGACAGTAAGAAGTCTCAGTCTTCTTGTACTTAAATCGGCATTGTGCCTTTTGTATTTCATTCCGATGCAATTTCTGTGATTCATCGTCAATAAGAAGAACCAAGGGATACAGTCAACCTGAAGTGAAGCATCGGACTCTATAACTAGTGTCACAGAAATAGTTGAAAGCATAGACAGTAGGAAGAGTCAGTCTTCTTGTACTTAAGTCGGCATTGTGCCTTTTATATTTAATTCCGATGCAATCTCTATGTTTCATCGGCAATAAGGTCAGAGGGATACAGTAAACCTGAAGTGAAGCATCGGAATCTATAACTAGTGTCACAGGAATGGTTCAAACATAGAGAGTAGGAAGAGTCAGTCTTCTTGTACTTAAGTCGGCATTGTGCCTTTTGTATTTAATTCCGATGCAACTTTTGTGTTTCATCGTCAATAAGAAGGTCCAAAGGATACAATAAACCTGGAGTGTAGCATCGGAATGTATAACTAATGTCACAGGAATGGTTCAAATCGTAGACAGTAAGAAGAGTCAGTCTTATTTTACTTAAGTTTGCATTGTGCTTTTTCTATTTAATTCCGATGCAATTTCTGTCTTTCATCGTCATTGCGAAGGTCAGAGAGATACAGTAAACTTGAAGTGAAGCATCGGAATCCAAAACTAGTGTCACAGGAATGGTTCAAAGCATAGACAGTAGGAAGAGTCAGTCTGCTCGTTCTTAAGTCGGCATTGTGCCTTTTGTATTTAATTCCGATGCAATTTCTGTGTTTCATCGTCAATAAGAAGTTCCAAGGGATACAGTAAACCTGAAGTGAAGCATCGGAATCTATAACTAGTGTCACAGGAATGGTTCAAAGCATAGTCAGTAAGAAGAGTCAGTCTTCTTGTACTTAAGTCGGCATTGTGCCTTTTCTATTTAATTCCGATGCAATTTCTGTGTTTCATCGTCAATAACAAGGTCCAAGGGATACAGTAAACCTGGAGTGAAGCATCGGAATCTATAACTAGTGTCACAGGAACGGTTCAAAACATAGTCAGTAAGAAGAGTCAGTCTTCTTGTCCTTAAGTTGGCATTGTGCATTTTGTATTCGTTTCCGATGCAATTTCTGTGTTTCATCGTCAATAAGGAGATCAGAGGGATACAGTAAACCTGAAGTGAAGCATCGGAATCCACAACTAGTGTCACAGGAATGGTTCAAAATATAGACAATAGGAAGAGTCAGTCTTCTTGTACTTAAGTCGGCATTGTGCCTTTTGTATTTAATTCCGATGCAATTTCTGTGTTTCATCGTCAATAAGAGGGTCCAAGGTATATAGTAAACCTGAAGTAAAGCATCGGAATCTATAACTAGTGTCACAGGAATGCTTCACACTATAATCAGTAAGAAGAGTCAGTCTTCCTGTACTTAAGTCCGTATTGTGCCTTTTCTATTTAATTCCGATGCAATTTCTGTGTTTCATCGTCAATTAGAAGGTCCAAGGGATACAGTAAACCTGGAGTGAAGCATCGGAATCTATAACTAGTGTCACAGGAATGGTTCAAAAAATAGACAGTAAGAAGAGTCTGTCTTCTTGTACTTAAGTCAGCATTGTGCCTTTTGTATTTAATTAAGATGCAATTTCTGTGTTTCATCATCAATATGAAGGGCCAAGGGATACAGTAAACCTGAAGTGAGGCATAGGAATCTATAACCAGTGTCACAGAAATGGTTCAAAACATAGTCAGTAAGAAGACTCAGTCTCCTTGAACTTAAGCCGGAATGGTGCCTTTTGTACTTAATTCCGATGCAATTTCTGTTTGTCATCGTCAACAAGAAGGTCCAAGAGATACAGTAAACATATAGTGAAGCATCGAAATCTAAAACTGGTCTCACAGGAAATGTTCAAAACATAGTCAGTAAGAAGAATCAGCCTTCTTGTACTTAAGTCGGCACTGTGCCTTTTCTATTTAATTCCGAAGCAATTTCTGTGTTTCGTCGTCAATAAGAAGGTTCAAAGGATACAGTAAACCTGGAGTAAAGAATCGGTACCTATAACTAGTGTCAATGGAATGGTTCAAAACATAGGCAGTAAGAAGAGTCAGTCTTCGTGTACTTAAGTCGGCATTGTGCTTTTTGTATTAAATTCCGATGCAATTTCTGTGTTTCATCGTCAATAAGAAGGTCCAAGGGATACAGTAAACCTGAAGTGAGGAATCGGAATCTATAACTAGTGTCACAAGAATTGTTCAAATCATAGACAGTTGGAAGAGTCAGTCTTCTTGTACTTAATTCGGCATTGTGCCTTTTCTATTTAATTCCGATGCAATTTCTATGTTTCATCGTCAATAAGAAGGTCAGAGGGATACAGTAAACCTGAAGTGAAGCATCGGAATCTATAACTAGTGTCACAGGAATGGTTCAAAACATAGTCAGTAAGGAGAGTCAGTCTTCGTGTACTTAAGTCGGCATTGTGCCTTTTCTATTTAATTCCGATGTAATTTCTGTGTTTCATCGTCAATAAGAAGGTCCAACGGATACAGTAAACCTGAAGTGAAGCATCGGAATCTATAACTAGTCTCACAGGAATGGTTCAAAACATAGTCAGTAAGAAGAGTTAGTCTGCTTGTACTTAAGTCGACATTGTGCCTTTTCTATTTAATTCCGAGCAATTTCTGAGTTTTATCGTCAATAAGAAAGTCCAAAGGATACAGTAAACCTGGAGTAAAGAATCGGTACCTATAACTAGTGTCAATGGAATGGTTCAAAACATAGGCAGTAAGAAGAGTCAGTCTTCGTGTACTTAAGTCGGCATTGTGCTTTTTGTATTAAATTCCGATGCAATTTCTGTGTTTCATCGTCAATAAGAAGGTCCAAGGGATACAGTAAACCTGAAGTGAGGAATCGGAATCTATAACTAGTATCACAGGAATGGTTCACAACATAGACAGAAAGAAGAGTCAGTCTTCTTGTACTTAAGTCGGCTTTGTGCGTTTTGCATTTAATTCCGATGCAATTTCTGTGTTTCATCGTCAATAAGAATGTCCAAGGGATACGGTAAACCTGAAGTGAAGCATCGGATTCTATAACTAGTGTCAGAGGAATGGTTCAGACCATTGTCTATAAGAAGAGCCGGTTTTCATGTACTTAAGTCGCCATTGTGCCTTTTGTATTTATTTCCGATGCAATTTCTGTGTTTCATCGTCAATAAAAAGGTACAAGGGATACAGTAAACCTGAAGTGAAGCATGGGAATCTACAACTAATGTCACAGGAATGGTTCAAATCATAGACAGTAAGAAGAGTCAGTCTTATTTTACTTAAGTTTGCATTGTGCCTTTTCTATTTAATTCCGATGCAATTTCTGTCTTTCATCGTCATTGAGAAGGTCAGAGAGATACAGTAAACCTGAAGTGAAGCATCGGATTCCAAAACTAGTGTCACAGGAATGGTTCAAAGCATAGACAGTAGGAAGAGTCAGTCTGCTTGTACTTAAGTCGGCATTGTGCCTTTTGTATTTAATTCCGATGCAATTTCTGTGTTTCATCGTCAATAAGAAGTTCCAAGTGATGCAGTAAACCTGAAGTGAAGCATCGGAATCTATAACTAGTGTCACAGGAATGGTTCAAAGCATAGTCAGTAAGAAGAGTCAGTCTTCTTGTACTTAAGTCGCCATTGTGCCTTTTCTATTTAATTCCGATGCAATTTCTGTGTTTCATCGTCAATAACAAGGTCCAAGGGATACAGTAAACCTGGAGTGAAGCATCGGAATCTATAACTAGTGTCGCAGGAACGGTTCAAAACATAGTCAGTAAGAAGAGTCAGTCTTCTTGTCCTTAAGTTGGCATTGTGCGTTTTGTATTCGTTTCCGATGCAATTTCTGTGTTTCATCGTCAATACGGAGATCAGAGGGATACAGTAAACCTGAAGTGAAGCATCGGAATCCACAACTAGTGTCACAGGAATGGTTCAAAATATAGACAATAGGAAGAGTCAGTCTTCTTGTACTTAAGTCGGCATTGTGCCATTTGTATTTAATTCCGATGCAATTTCTGTGTTTCATCGTCAATAAGAGGGTCCAAGGTATATAGTAAACCTGAAGTAAAGCATCGGAATCTATAACTAGTGTCACAGGAATGCTTCAAACTATAATCAGTAAGAAGAGTCAGTCTTCCTGTACTTAAGTCCGTATTGTCCCTTTTCTATTTAATTCCGATGCAATTTCTGTGTTTCATCGCCAATTAGAAGGTCCAAGGGATACAGTACACCTGGAGTGAAGCATCGGAATTTATAACTAGAGTCACAGGAATGGTTCAAATAATAGACAGTAGGAAGAGTCTGTCTTCTTGTACTTAAGTCAGCATTGTGCCTTTTGTATTTAATTAAGATGCAATTTCTGTGTTTCATCATCAATATGAAGGTCCAAGGGATACAGTAAACCTGAAGTGAGGCATAGGAGTCTATAACCAGTGTCACAGAAATGGTTCAAAACATAGTCAGTAAGAAGACTCAGTCTCCTTGAACTTATGCCGGAATGGTGCCTTTTGTACTTAATTCCGATGCAATTTCTGTTTGTCATCGTCAACAAGAAGGTCCAAGAGATACAGTAAACATATAGTGAAGCATCGGAATCTAAAACTGGTCTCACAGGAAATGTCAAATCATAGTCAGTAAGAAGAATCAGCCTTCTTGTACTTAAGTCGGCACTGTGCCTTTTCTATTTAATTCCGAAGCAATTTCTGTGTTTCGTCGTCAATTAGAAGGTCCAAGGGATACAGGAAACCTGAAGTGAATCATCGGAATCTAATTCCGGTCTCACAGGTAAGGTTCAAAACATAGAGAGTAAGATGAGCCAGTCATCTTGTATTTGAGCCGGCATTGTGATTTTTGTGTTTAATTCCAATGCAATTTCTAAGTTTCATCGTCAATAAGAAGGTCAGAGGGATACAGTAAACCTGAAGTGAAGCATCGGAATCTATAACTAGTGTCACAAGAATTGTTCAAATCATAGACAGTTGGAAGAGTCAGTCTTCTTGTACTTAATTCGGCATTGTGCCTTTTCTATTTAATTCCGATGCAATTTCTATGTTTCATCGTCAATAAGAAGGTCAGAGGGATACAGTAAACCTGAAGTGAAGCATCGGAATCTATAACTAGTGTCACAGGAATGGTTCAAAACATAGTCAGTAAGGAGAGTCAGTCTTCGTGTCCTTAAGTCGGCATTGTGCCTTTTCTATTTAATTCCGATGTAATTTCTGTGTTTCATCGTCAACACGAAGGTCCAAGGTATACAGTAAACCTGAAGTTAAGCATCGGAATCTATAACTAGTGTCACAGGAATGGTTCAAAACATAGTCAGTAAGAAGAGTTAGTCTTCTTGTACTTAAGTCGACATTGTGCCTTTTCTATTTAATTCCGAGCAATTTCTGAGTTTTATCGTCAATAAGAAAGTCCAAAGGATACAGTAAACCTGGAGTAAAGAATCGGTACCTATAACTAGTGTCAATGGAATGGTTCAAAACATAGGCAGTAAGGAGAGTCTGTCTTCTTGTCCTTAAGTCAGCATTGTGCCTTTTGTATTTAATTCCGATGCAATTTCTGTGTTTCATCGGAAATAAGGTCAGAGGGATACAGTAAACCTGAAGTGAAGCATCGGAACCTATAACTAGTGTCACAGGAATGGTTAAAACATTGACAGTAAATAGAATCAGTCTTCTTGTACTTAAGTCGGCATTATGCTTTTTGTATTTAATTCCGATGCAATTTCTGTTTTTCATTGTCAATAAGATGGTGAGAGGGATACAGTAAACCTGAAGTGAAGCATCGGAGTCTATAACTAGTGTCACAGGACTGGTTCAAAAATAGACAGTAAGAAGAGTCAGTCTTCTTGTACTTTAGTCGGCATTGTGCACTTTGTATTTAATTCCGATGCAATTTCTGTGTTTCATCGTCAATAAGAAGGTCAGAGGGATACAATAAACCTGAAGTTAAGCATCGGAATCTATAATTACTGTCACAGGAATGGTTCAAAGCGAAGTGAGTAAGAAGAGTCAGTCTTCTTGCTCTTAAGCCGGCATTGTGCCTTTTCTATTTAATTCCGATGCAATTTCTGTGTTTCATCGGCAATAAGGTCAGAGGGATACAGTAAACCTGAAGTGAAGCATCGGAATCTATAACTAGTGTCACAGGAATAGTTCAAAACATAGACAGTAGGAAGAGTCAGTCTTCTTGTACTTAAGTCGGCATTGTGCCTTTTGTATTTAATTCCCATGCAATTTTTGAACTTCATCGTCAATAAGAAGGTCGGAGGGATACAGTAAACCTGAAGTGAAGCATCGGAATCTATAACTAGTGTCACAGGAATGGTTCAAAGCATAATCAGTAAGGAGAGTCAGTCTTCGTGTACTTAAGTCAGCATTGTGCCCTTTCTATTTAATTCCGATGTAATTTCTGTGTTTCATCGTCAATAAGAGGGTCCAAGGGATACAGTAAACCTGAAGTGAAGCATCGGAATATATAACTAGTGTCACAGGAATGGTTTAAAACATAGTCAGTAAGAAGAGTTAGTCTTCTTGTACTTAAGTCGACATTGTGCCTTTTCTATTTAATTCCGATGCAATTTCTGTGTTTCATCGTCAATATGAAGGTCCAAAGGATACAGTAAACCTGGAGTAAAGCATCGGAACCCATAACTAGTGTCAATGGAATGGTTCAAAACATAGGCAGTAAGAAGAGTCTGTCTTCTTGTCCTTAAGTCGGCATTGTGCCTTTTGTCTTTAATTCCGATGCAATTTCTGTGTTTCATCGGCAATTAGGTCAGAGGGATACAGTAAACCTGAAGTGAAGCATCGGAATCTATAACTAGTGTCACAGGAATGGTTAAAACATTGACAGTAACAAGAATCAGTCTTCTTGTACTTAAATCGGCATTATGCTTTTTGTATTTAATTCCGATGCAATTTCTGTTTTTCATCGTCAATAAGATGGTGAGAGGGATACAGTAAACCTCAAGTGAAGCATCGGAATCTATAACAAGTGTCACAAGAATTGTTCAAAACATAGACAGTTGGAAGAGTCAGTCTTCTTGTACTTAATTTGGCATTTCGCCTTTTGTATTTAATTCCGATGCAATTTCTGTGTTTCATCGTCAATAAGAAGGTCTAAGGTATACAGCAAACATGAAGTGAAGCATCAGAATCTATAACTAGAGTCACAGGAATGGTTCAAAGCATAGTCAGTAAGAAGAGTCAGTCTTCTTGTACTTAGTTCGGCATTGTGCATTTTGTATTTAATTCCGCTGCAATTTCTAAGTATCATCGTCAATAAGAAGGTCAGAGGGATACAATAAACCTGAAGTTAAACATCGGAATCTATAGTTAGTGTCACAGGAATGGTTCAAAGCGAAGTGAGTAAGAAGATTCAGTCTTCTACTTCTTAAGCCGGCATTGTGCCATTTCTATTTAATTCCGATGCAATTTCTGTGTTTCATCGGCAATAAGGTCAGAGGGATACAGTAAACCTGAAGTGAAGCATCGGAATCTATAACTAGTGTCACTGGAATGGTTCAAAACATAGACAGTAGGAAGAGTCAATCTCCTTGTACTTAAGTCGGCATTGTGCCTTTTGTATTTAAATCCAATGCAATTTTTGAGTTTCATCGTCAATAAGAAGGTCAGAGGGATACAGTTAACCTGAAGTGAAGGATCATAATCCAAAACTAGTCTCACAGGAATGGTTCAATGCATAGACAGTTGGAAGAGTCAGTCTTCTTGTACTTAAGTCGGCATTGTGCCTTTTGTATTTAATTCCGATGCAAATTCTGTGTTTCATCGTCAATAAGAAGGGCCAAGGTATACAGTAATCCTTAAGTGAAGCATCGGAATCTATAACTAGTGTCACAGGAATGGTCAAAACATAGTCAGTAAAAAGAGTCAGTCTTCTTGTACTTAAGTCGGCATTGGGCCTTTTCTATTTAATTCCGATGCAATTTCTATATTTCATCGTCAATAAGATGGTCCAAGGGATACAGTAAACCTGGAGTGAAGCATCGGAATCTATAACTAGTGTCACAGGAATGGTTCACAATATAGACAGTAACAAGCGTCAGTCTTCTTGTACTTAAGTCGACATATTGCCTGTTCTATTTAATTCCGATGCAATTTCTGTGTTTCATCGTCAATAAGAAGGTCAGAGGGATACAATAAACTTGAAGTGAAGCATCGGAATCTATAATTAGTGTCACAGGAATGGTTCAAAACATAATCAGTAAGTAGAGTCAGTCTTCGTGTACTTAAGTCAGCATTGTGCCTTTTCTATTTAATTCCGATGCAATTTCTGTGTTTCATCGTCAATAACAAGGTCCAAGGGATACAGTAAACCTGGAGTGAAGCATTGGAATCTATAACTAGTGTCACAGGAATGGTTCAAAGCATAGTCAATAAGAAGAGTCAGTCTTCTTGTCCTTCAGTTTGCATTGTGCCTTTTGTATTTAATTCCGATGCAATTTCTGTGTTTCATCGTCAATAAGAAGGTCAGAGGGATACAATAAACCTGAAGTGAAGCATCGGAATCTATAACTAGTGTCACAAGAATTGTTCAAATCATAGACAGTTGGAAGAGTCAGTCTTCTTGTACTTAATTCGGCATTGTGCCTTTTCTATTTAATTCCGATGCAATTTCTATGTTTCATCGTCAATAAGAAGGTCAGAGGGATACAGTAAACCTGAAGTGAAGCATCGGAATCTATAACTAGTGTCACAGGAATGGTTCAAAACATAGTCAGTAAGGAGAGTCAGTCTTCGTGTACTTAAGTCGGCATTGTGCCTTTTCTATTTAATTCCGATGTAATTTCTGTGTTTCATCGTCAATACGAAGGTCCAAGGGATACAGTAAACCTGAAGTTAAGCATCGGAATCTATAACCAGTGTCACAGGAATGGTTCAAAACATAGTCAGTAAGAAGGGTTAGTCTTCTTGTACTTAAGTCGACATTGTGCCTTTTCTATTTAATTCCGAGCAATTTCTGAGTTTTATCGTCAATAAGAAAGTCCAAAGGATACAGTAAACCTGGAGTAAAGAATCGGTACCTATAACTAGTGTCAATGGAATGGTTCAAAACATAGGCAGTAAGGAGAGTCTGTCTTCTTGTCCTTAAGTCAGCATTGTGCCTTTTGTATTTAATTCCGATGCAATTTCTGTGTTTCATCGGAAATAAGGTCAGAGGGATACAGTAAACCTGAAGTGAAGCATCGGAACCTATAACTAGTGTCACAGGAATGGTTAAAACATTGACAGTAAATAGAATCAGTCTTCTTGTACTTAAGTCGGCATTATGCTTTTTGTATTTAATTCCGATGCAATTTCTGTTTTTCATTGTCAATAAGATGGTGAGAGGGATACAGTAAACCTGAAGTGAAGCATCGGAGTCTATAACTAGTGTCACAGGACTGGTTCAAAAATAGACAGTAAGAAGAGTCAGTCTTCTTGTACTTTCGTCGGCATTGTGCACTTTGTATTTAATTCCGATGCAATTTCTGTGTTTCATCGTCAATAAGAAGGTCAGAGGGATACAATAAACCTGAAGTTAAGCATCGGAATATATAATTACTGTCACAGGAATGGTTCAAAGCGAAGTGAGTAAGAAGAGTCAGTCTTCTTGTTCTTAAGCCGGCATTGTGCCTTTTCTATTTAATTCCGATGCAATTTCTGTGTTTCATCGGCAATAAGGTCAGAGGGATACAGTAAACCTGAAGTGAAGCATCGGAATCTATAACTAGTGTCACAGGAATAGTTCAAAACATAGACAGTAGGAAGAGTCAGTCTTCTTGTACTTAAGTCGGCATTGTGCCTTTTGTATTTAATTCCCATGCAATTTTTGAATTTCATCGTCAATAAGAAGGTCGGAGGGATACAGTAAACCTGAAGTGAAGCATCGGAATCTATAACTAGTGTCACAGGAATGGTTCAAAGCATAATCAGTAAGGAGAGTCAGTCTTCGTGTACTTAAGTCAGCATTGTGCCCTTTCTATTTAATTCCGATGTAATTTCTGTGTTTCATCGTCAATACGAGGGTCCAAGGGATACAGTAAACCTGAAGTGAAGCATCGGAATATATAACTAGTGTCACAGGAATGGTTTAAAACATAGTCAGTAAGAAGAGTTAGTCTTCTTGTACTTAAGTCGACATTGTGCCTTTTCTATTTAATTCCGATGCAATTTCTGTGTTTCATCGTCAATATGAAGGTCCAAAGGATACAGTAAACCTGGAGTAAAGCATCGGAACCTATAACTAGTGTCAATGGAATGGTTCAAAACATAGGCAGTAAGAAGAGTCTGTCTTCTTGTCCTTAAGTCGGCATTGTGCCTTTTGTCTTTAATTCCGATGCAATTTCTGTGTTTCATCGGCAATTAGGTCAGAGGGATACAGTAAACCTGAAGTGAAGCATCGGAATCTATAACTAGTGTCACAGGAATGGTTAAAACATTGACAGTAACAAGAATCAGTCTTCTTGTACTTAAATCGGCATTATGCTTTTTGTATTTAATTCCGATGCAATTTCTGTTTTTCATCGTCAATAAGATGGTGAGAGGGATACAGTAAACCTCAAGTGAAGCATCGGAATCTATAACAAGTGTCACAAGAATTGTTCTAAACATAGACAGTTGGAAGAGTCAGTCTTCTTGTACTTAATTTGGCATTTCGCCTTTTGTATTTAATTCCGATGCAATTTCTGTGTTTCATCGTCAATAAGAAGGTCTAAGGTATACAGCAAACATGAAGTGAAGCATCAGAATCTATAACTAGAGTCACAGGAATGGTTCAAAGCATAGTCAGTAAGAAGAGTCAGTCTTCTTGTACTTAGTTCGGCATTGTGCATTTTGTATTTAATTCCGCTGCAATTTCTAAGTATCATCGTCAATAAGAAGGTCAGAGGGATACAATAAACCTGAAGTTAAACATCGGAATCTATAGTTAGTGTCACAGGAATGGTTCAAAGCGAAGTGAGTAAGAAGAGTCAGTCTTCTACTTCTTAAGCCGGCATTGTGCCATTTCTATTTAATTCCGATGCAATTTCTGTGTTTCATCGGCAATAAGGTCAGAGGGATACAGTAAACCTGAAGTGAAGCATCGGAATCTATAACTAGTGTCACAGGAATGGTTCAAAACATAGACAGTAGGAAGAGTCAATCTCCTTGTACTTAAGTCGGCATTGTGCCTTTTGTATTTAAATCCAATGCAATTTTTGAGTTTCATCGTCAATAAGAAGGTCAGAGGGATACAGTTAACCTGAAGTGAAGCATCATAATCCAAAACTAGTCTCACAGGAATGGTTCAATGCATAGACAGTTGGAAGAGTCAGTCTTCTTGTACTTAAGTCGGCATTGTGCCTTTTGTATTTAATTCCGATGCAAATTCTGTGTTTCATCGTCAATAAGAAGGGCCAAGGTATACAGTAATCCTTAAGTGAAGCATCGGAATCTATAACTAGTGTCACAGGAATGGTCAAAACATAGTCAGTAAAAAGAGTCAGTCTTCTTGTACTTAAGTCGGCATTGGGCCTTTTCTATTTAATTCCGATGCAATTTCTATATTTCATCGTCAATAAGATGGTCCAAGGGATACAGTAAACCTGGAGTGAAGCATCGGAATCTATAACTAGTGTCACAGGAATGGTTCACAACATAGACAGTAACAAGCGTCAGTCTTCTTGTACTTAAGTCGACATATTGCCTGTTCTATTTAATTCCGATGCAATTTCTGTGTTTCATCGTCAATAAGAAGGTCAGAGGGATACAATAAACTTGAAGTGAAGCATCGGAATCTATAATTAGTGTCACAGGAATGGTTCAAAACATAATCAGTAAGTAGAGTCAGTCTTCGTGTACTTAAGTCAGCTATGTGCCTTTTCTATTTAATTCCGATGCAATTTCTGTGTTTCATCGTCAATAACAAGGTCCAAGGGATACAGTAAACCTGGAGTGAAGCATTGGAATCTATAACTAGTGTCACAGGAATGGTTCAAAGCATAGTCAATAAGAAGAGTCAGTCTTCTTGTCCTTCAGTTTGCATTGTGCCTTTTGTATTTAATTCCGATGCAATTTCTGTGTTTCATCGCCAATAAGAAGGTCAGAGGGATACAATAAACCTGAAGTGAAGCATCGGAATCTATAACTAGTGTCACAAGAATTGTTCAAATCATAGACAGTTGGAAGAGTCAGTCTTCTTGTACTTAATTCGGCATTGTGCCTTTTCTATTTAATTCCGATGCAATTTCTATGTTTCATCGTCAATAAGAAGGTCAGAGGGATACAGTAAACCTGAAGTGAAGCATCGGAATCTATAACTAGTGTCACAGGAATGGTTCAAAACATAGTCAGTAAGGAGAGTCAGTCTTCGTGTACTTAAGTCGGCATTGTGCCTTTTCTATTTAATTCCGATGTAATTTCTGTGTTTCATCGTCAATACGAAGGTCCAAGGGATACAGTAAACCTGAAGTTAAGCATCGGAATCTATAACCAGTGTCACAGGAATGGTTCAAAACATAGTCAGTAAGAAGAGTTAGTCTTCTTGTACTTAAGTCGACATTGTGCCTTTTCTATTTAATTCCGAGCAATTTCTGAGTTTTATCGTCAATAAGAAAGTCCAAAGGATACAGTAAACCTGGAGTAAAGAATCGGTACCTATAACTAGTGTCAATGGAATGGTTCAAAACATAGGCAGTAAGGAGAGTCTGTCTTCTTGTCCTTAAGTCAGCATTGTGCCTTTTGTATTTAATTCCGATGCAATTTCTGTGTTTCATCGGAAATAAGGTCAGAGGGATACAGTAAACCTGAAGTGAAGCATCGGAACCTATAACTAGTGTCACAGGAATGGTTAAAACATTGACAGTAAATAGAATCAGTCTTCTTGTACTTAAGTCGGCATTATGCTTTTTGTATTTAATTCCGATGCAATTTCTGTTTTTCATTGTCAATAAGATGGTGAGAGGGATACAGTAAACCTGAAGTGAAGCATCGGAGTCTATAACTAGTGTCACAGGACTGGTTCAAAAATAGACAGTAAGAAGAGTCAGTCTTCTTGTACTTTCGTCGGCATTGTGCACTTTGTATTTAATTCCGATGCAATTTCTGTGTTTCATCGTCAATAAGAAGGTCAGAGGGATACAATAAACATGAAGTTAAGCATCGGAATATATAATTACTGTCACAGGAATGGTTCAAAGCGAAGTGAGTAAGAAGAGTCAGTCTTCTTGTTCTTAAGCCGGCATTGTGCCTTTTCTATTTAATTCCGATGCAATTTCTGTGTTTCATCGGCAATAAGGTCAGAGGGATACAGTAAACCTGAAGTGAAGCATCGGAATCTATAACTAGTGTCACAGGAATAGTTCAAAACATAGACAGTAGGAAGAGTCAGTCTTCTTGTACTTAAGTCGGCAATGTGCCTTTTGTATTTAATTCCCATGCAATTTTTGAATTTCATCGTCAATAAGAAGGTCGGAGGGATACAGTAAACCTGAAGTGAAGCATCGGAATCTATAACTAGTGTCACAGGAATGGTTCAAAGCATAATCAGTAAGGAGAGTCAGTCTTCGTGTACTTAAGTCAGCATTGTGCCCTTTCTATTTAATTCCGATGTAATTTCTGTGTTTCATCGTCAATACGAGGGTCCAAGGGATACAGTAAACCTGAAGTGAAGCATCGGAATATATAACTAGTGTCACAGGAATGGTTTAAAACATAGTCAGTAAGAAGAGTTAGTCTTCTTGTACTTAAGTCGACATTGTGCCTTTTCTATTTAATTCCGATGCAATTTCTGTGTTTCATCGTCAATATGAAGGTCCAAAGGATACAGTAAACCTGGAGTAAAGCATCGGAACCTATAACTAGTGTCAATGGAATGGTTCAAAACATAGGCAGTAAGAAGAGTCTGTCTTCTTGTCCTTAAGTCGGCATTGTGCCTTTTGTCTTTAATTCCGATGCAATTTCTGTGTTTCATCGGCAATTAGGTCAGAGGGATACAGTAAACCTGAAGTGAAGCATCGGAATCTATAACTAGTGTCACAGGAATGGTTAAAACATTGACAGTAACAAGAATCAGTCTTCTTGTACTTAAATCGGCATTATGCTTTTTGTATTTAATTCCGATGCAATTTCTGTTTTTCATCGTCAATAAGATGGTGAGAGGGATACAGTAAACCTCAAGTGAAGCATCGGAATCTATAACAAGTGTCACAAGAATTGTTCTAAACATAGACAGTTGGAAGAGTCAGTCTTCTTGTACTTAATTTGGCATTTCGCCTTTTGTATTTAATTCCGATGCAATTTCTGTGTTTCATCGTCAATAAGAAGGTCTAAGGTATACAGCAAACATGAAGTGAAGCATCAGAATCTATAACTAGAGTCACAGGAATGGTTCAAAGCATAGTCAGTAAGAAGAGTCAGTCTTCTTGTACTTAGTTCGGCATTGTGCATTTTGTATTTAATTCCGCTGCAATTTCTAAGTATCATCGTCAATAAGAAGGTCAGAGGGATACAATAAACCTGAAGTTAAACATCGGAATCTATAATTAGTGTCACAGGAATGGTTCAAAGCGAAGTGAGTAAGAAGAGTCAGTCTTCTACTTCTTAAGCCGGCATTGTGCCATTTCTATTTAATTCCGATGCAATTTCTGTGTTTCATCGGCAATAAGGTCAGAGGGATACAGTAAATCTGAAGTGAAGCATCAGAATCTATAACTAGTGTCACAGGAATGGTTCAAAACATAGACAGTAGGAAGAGTCAATCTCCTTGTACTTAAGTCGGCATTGTGCCTTTTGTATTTAAATCCCATGCAATTTTTGAGTTTCATCGTCAATAAGAAGGTCAGAGGGATACAGTTAACCTGAAGTGAAGCATCATAATCCAAAACTAGTCTCACAGGAATGGTTCAATGCATAGACAGTTGGAAGAGTCAGTCTTCTTGTACTTAAGTCGGCATTGTGCCTTTTGTATTTAATTCCGATGCAAATTCTGTGTTTCATCGTCAATAAGAAGGGCCAAGGTATACAGTAATCCTTAAGTGAAGCATCGGAATCTATAACTAGTGTCACAGGAATGGTCAAAACATAGTCAGTAAAAAGAGTCAGTCTTCTTGTACTTAAGTCGGCATTGGGCCTTTTCTATTTAATTCCGATGCAATTTCTATATTTCATCGTCAATAAGATGGTCCAAGGGATACAGTAAACCTGGAGTGAAGCATCGGAATCTATAACTAGTGTCACAGGAATGGTTCACAACATAGACAGTAACAAGCGTCAGTCTTCTTGTACTTAAGTCGACATATTGCCTGTTCTATTTAATTCCGATGCAATTTCTGTGTTTCATCGTCAATAAGAAGGTCAGAGGGATACAAGAAACTTGAAGTGAAGCATCGGAATCTATAATTAGTGTCACAGGAATGGTTCAAAACATAATCAGTAAGTAGAGTCAGTCTTCGTGTACTTAAGTCAGCATTGTGCCTTTTCTATTTAATTCCGATGCAATTTCTGTGTTTCATCGTCAATAACAAGGTCCAAGGGATACAGTAAACCTGGAGTGAAGCATTGGAATCTATAACTAGTGTCACAGGAATGGTTCAAAGCATAGTCAATAAGAAGAGTCAGTCTTCTTGTCCTTCAGTTTGCATTGTGCCTTTTGTATTTAATTCCGATGCAATTTCTGTGTTTCATCGTCATTAAGAAGGTCAGAGGGATACAATAAACCTGAAGTGAAGCATCGGAATCTATAACTAGTGTCACAAGAATTGTTCAAATCATAGACAGTTGGAAGAGTCAGTCTTCTTGTACTTAATTCGGCATTGTGCCTTTTCTATTTAATTCCGATGCAATTTCTATGTTTCATCGTCAATAAGAAGGTCAGAGGGATACAGTAAACCTGAAGTGAAGCATCGGAATCTATAACTAGTGTCACAGGAATGGTTCAAAACATAGTCAGTAAGGAGAGTCAGTCTTCGTGTACTTAAGTCGGCATTGTGCCTTTTCTATTTAATTCCGATGTAATTTCTGTGTTTCATCGTCAATACGAAGGTCCAAGGGATACAGTAAACCTGAAGTTAAGCATCGGAATCTATAACTAGTGTCACAGGAATGGTTCAAAACATAGTCAGTAAGAAGAGTTAGTCTTCTTGTACTTAAGTCGACATTGTGCCTTTTCTATTTAATTCCGAGCAATTTCTGAGTTTTATCGTCAATAAGAAAGTCCAAAGGATACAGTAAACCTGGAGTAAAGAATCGGTACCTATAACTAGTGTCAATGGAATGGTTCAAAACATAGGCAGTAAGGAGAGTCTGTCTTCTTGTCCTTAAGTCAGCATTGTGCCTTTTGTATTTAATTCCGATGCAATTTCTGTGTTTCATCGGAAATAAGGTCAGAGGGATACAGTAAACCTGAAGTGAAGCATCGGAACCTATAACTAGTGTCACAGGAATGGTTAAAACATTGACAGTAAATAGAATCAGTCTTCTTGTACTTAAGTCGGCATTATGCTTTTTGTATTTAATTCCGATGCAATTTCTGTTTTTCATTGTCAATAAGATGGTGAGAGGGATACAGTAAACCTGAAGTGAAGCATCGGAGTCTATAACTAGTGTCACAGGACTGGTTCAAAAATAGACAGTAAGAAGAGTCAGTCTTCTTGTACTTTAGTCGGCATTGTGCACTTTGTATTTAATTCCGATGCAATTTCTGTGTTTCATCGTCAATAAGAAGGTCAGAGGGATACAATAAACCTGAAGTTAAGCATCGGAATATATAATTACTGTCACAGGAATGGTTCAAAGCGAAGTGAGTAAGAAGAGTCAGTCTTCTTGTTCTTAAGCCGGCATTGTGCCTTTTCTATTTAATTCCGATGCAATTTCTGTGTTTCATCGGCAATAAGTTCAGAGGGATACAGTAAACCTGAAGTGAAGCATCGGAATCTATAACTAGTGTCACAGGAATAGTTCAAAACATAGACAGTAGGAAGAGTCAGTCTTCTTGTACTTAAGTCGGCATTGTGCCTTTTGTATTTAATTCCCATGCAATTTTTGAATTTCATCGTCAATAAGAAGGTCAGAGGGATACAGTAAACCTGAAGTGAAGCATCGGAATCTATAACTAGTGTCACAGGAATGGTTCAAAGCATAATCAGTAAGGAGAGTCAGTCTTCGTGTACTTAAGTCAGCATTGTGCCCTTTCTATTTAATTCCGATGTAATTTCTGTGTTTCATCGTCAATAAGAGGGTCCAAGGGATACAGTAAACCTGAAGTGAAGCATCGGAATATATAACTAGTGTCACAGGAATGGTTTAAAACATAGTCAGTAAGAAGAGTTAGTCTTCTTGTACTTAAGTCGACATTGTGCCTTTTCTATTTAATTCCGATGCAATTTCTGTGTTTCATCGTCAATATGAAGGTCCAAAGGATACAGTAAACCTGGAGTAAAGCATCGGAACCTATAACTAGTGTCAATGGAATGGTTCAAAACATAGGCAGTAAGAAGAGTCTGTCTTCTTGTCCTTAAGTCGGCATTGTGCCTTTTGTCTTTAATTCCGATGCAATTTCTGTGTTTCATCGGCAATTAGGTCAGAGGGATACAGTAAACCTGAAGTGAAGCATCGGAATCTATAACTAGTGTCACAGGAATGGTTAAAACATTGACAGTAAAAAGAATCAGTATTCTTGTACTTAAATCGGCATTATGCTTTTTGTATTTAATTCCGATGCAATTTCTGTTTTTCATCGTCAATAAGATGGTTGAGGGATACAGTAAACCTCAAGTGAAGCATCGGAATCTATAACAAGTGTCACAAGAATTGTTCAAAACATAGACAGTTGGAAGAGTCAGTCTTCTTGTACTTAATTTGGCATTTCGCCTTTTGTATTTAATTCCGATGCAATTTCTGTGTTTCATCGTCAATAAGAAGGTCTAAGGTATACAGCAAACATGAAGTGAAGCATCAGAATCTATAACTAGAGTCACAGGAATGGTTCAAAGCATAGTCAGTAAGAAGAGTCAGTCTTCTTGTACTTAATTCGGCATTGTGCATTTTGTATTTAATTCCGCTGCAATTTCTAAGTATCATCGTCAATAAGAAGGTCAGAGGGATACAATAAACCTGAAGTTAAACATCTTAATCTATAATTAGTGTCATAGGAATGGTTCAAAGCGAAGTGAGTAAGAAGAGTCAGTCTTCTACTTCTTAAGCCGGCATTGTGCCATTTCTATTTAATTCCGATGCAATTTCTGTGTTTCATCGGCAATAAGGTCAGAGGGATACAGTAAACCTGAAGTGAAGCATCGGAATCTATAACTAGTGTCACAGGAATGGTTCAAAACATAGACAGTAGGGAGAGTCAATCTCCTTGTACTTAAGTCGGCATTGTGCCTTTTGTATTTAAATCCCATGCAATTTTTGAGTTTCATCGTCAATAAGAAGGTCAGAGGGATACAGTTAACCTGAAGTGAAGCATCATAATCCAAAACTAGTCTCACAGGAATGGTTCAATGCATAGACAGTTGGAAGAGTCAGTCTTCTTGTACTTAAGTCGGCATTGTGCCTTTTGTATTTAATTCCGATGCAAATTCTGTGTTTCATCGTCAATAAGAAGGGCCAAGGTATACAGTAATCCTTAAGTGAAGCATCGGAATCTATAACTAGAGTCACAGGAATGGTCAAAACATAGTCAGTAAAAAGAGTCAGTCTTCTTGTACTTAAGTCGGCATTGGGCCTTTTCTATTTAATTCCGATGCAATTTCTATATTTCATCGTCAATAAGATGGTCCAAGGGATACAGTAAACCTGGAGTGAAGCATCGGAATCTATAACTAGTGTCACAGGAATGGTTCACAACATAGACAGTAACAAGCGTCAGTCTTCTTGTACTTAAGTCGACATATTGCCTGTTCTATTTAATTCCGATGCAATTTCTGTGTTTCATCGTCAATAAGAAGGTCAGAGGGATACAAGAAACTTGAAGTGAAGCATCGGAATCTATAATTAGTGTCACAGGAATGGTTCAAAACATAATCAGTAAGTAGAGTCAGTCTTCGTGTACTTAAGTCAGCATTGTGCCTTTTCTATTTAATTCCGATGCAATTTCTGTGTTTCATCGTCAATAACAAGGTCCAAGGGATACAGTAAACCTGGAGTGAAGCACTGGAATCTATAACTAGTGTCACAGGAATGGTTCAAAGCATAGTCAATAAGAAGAGTCAGTCTTCTTGTCCTTCAGTTTGCATTGTGCCTTTTGTATTTAATTCCGATGCAATTTCTGTGTTTCATCGTCAATAAGAAGGTCAGAGGGATACAATAAACCTGAAGTGAATCATCGGAATCCACAATTAGTGTAACAGGAATGGTTCAAAATACAGACAGTAGGAAGAGTCAGTCTTCTTGTACTTAAGTCGGCATTGTGCCTTTTGTATTTAGTTCCGCTGCAAATTCTGTGTTTCTTCGTCAGTAAGAAGGTCCAAGGGATACAGTAAACCTGGGGTGAGGCATCGGAATCTATAACTACTGTAAATGGAATGGTTCAAAACATAGGCATTAAGAAGAGTCTGTCTTCTTGTACTTAAGTCGGCATTGTGCCTTTTCTATTTAATTCCGATACAAATTCTGTGTTTCATCGTCAATCAGAAGGTCTGAGGGATACAGTAAACCTGAAGTGAAGCATCGGAATCTATAACTAGTGTTACAGGAATGGTCAATACATAGTCAGTAAGAAGAGTCAATCTTCTTGTACTTAAGTCGGCATTGTGCCTTTCGTATTTAATTCCGATGGAATTTCTGTGTTTCACCGTCAGTAAGAAGGTCTGAGGGATACAGTAAACCGGAAGTAAAGCATCGGAATCTATAACTAGTGTCACACGAATGGTTCTAACATAGACAGTAAGAAGAGTCAGTCTTCTTGTACTTAAGTCGGCATTGTGCCTTTTGTATTTAATTTCGATGCCATTTCTGTGTTTCATCGTCAATAAGAAGGTCAGAGGGATACAGCAAACTAGAAGTGAAGCATCGGAATCTATAACTAGGGTCACAGGAGTGGTTCAAAACATAGTCAGTAAGAAGAGTAAGTCTTCTTGTCCTTGAGTCGGCATTGTGCCTTTTGTATTTAATTCCGATGCAATTTCTGTGTTTCATCGTCATTAAGAAGGTCCAAGGGATACAGTAAACCTGGAGTGAAGAATCGGAATCAATAACTAGTGTCAAAGTAATGGTTCAAAACATTGACAGTAAGAAGAGTCAGTCTTCTTGTACTTAAGTGGGCATTGTGCCTTTTCTATTTAATTCCGATGCAATTTCTGTGTTTCATCGTCAATAACAAGGTCCAAGGGATACAGTAAACTTGGAGTGAAGCATTGGAATCTATAACTAGTGTCACAGGAATGGTTCAAAACATAGTCTGTAAGAAGAGTCAGTCTTCTTGTACTTAAGTCGGCATTGTGCATTTTCTATTTAATTCCGATACAATTTCTGTGTTTCATCGTCAATTAGAAGGACCAAGGGATACAGTAAACCTCAAGTGAAGAATCGGAATCTATAACTAGTGTCACAGGAATGGTTCAAATCATAGACAGTAAGAAGAGTCAGTCTTCTTGTACTTAAGTCAGCATTGTGCATTTCGTATTTAATTCCGATGCAATTTCTGTGTTTCATCGGCAATAATGTCAGAGGGATACAGTAAACCTAAAGTGATGCATCGGAATCTATAACTAGTGTCACAGGAATGGTTCAAAACAAAGACAGTAAGAAGAGTCAGTCTTCGTGTACTTAAGTCGGCATTTTGCCTTTTGTATTTAATTCCGATGCAATTTCTGTGTTTCATCGTCAATAAGAAGGTCCAAGAGAGACGGTAAACCTGAAGTGAAGCATCGGAATCTATAACCAGTGTCACAGGAATGGTTCAAAACATAGTCAGTAAGAAGAGTCAGTCTTCTTGTCCTTAAGTTGGCAGTGTGCCTTTTGTATTTAATTCCGATGCAATTTCTGTGTTTCATCGTCAATAAGAAGGTCCAAGCTATACAGTAAACCTGAACTAAAGCATCGGAATCTATAACTCCTGTCACAGGAATGGTTCAAACTATAATCCGTAAGAAGAGTCAGTCTTCCTGTACTTAAGTCGACATTGTGCCTTTTCTATTTAATTCCGATTCAATTTCTGTGTTTCATCGTCAATAAGAAGGTCCAAGGGATACAGTAAACCTGAAGTCAAGCATCGAATCTATAACTAGTGTCACTGGAATGTTTCAAATTATAGACAGTAAGAAGAGTCAGTATTCTTGTACTTAAGTCGGCATTGTGCCGTTTGTATTTAATCCCGATGCAATTACTGTGATTCGTCGTCAATAAGAAGGTCCAAGGGAAACAGTAAACCTGAAGTGAAGCATCGGAATCTATAACTAGTGTCACAGGAATGGTTCAAATCATAGACAGTGAGAAGAGTCAGTCTTCTTGTACTTAAGTCGGCACTGTGGCTTTTGTATTTAATTCCCATGCAATTACTGTGTTTCATCGTCAATAAGAAGGTCAGAGGGATACAGTAAACCTGAAGTGAAGGATCGGATTCTATAACTAGTGTCACAGGAATGGTTCAAAACATAGACAGTAAGAAGAGTCAGTCTTCGTGTACTTAAGTCAGCATTTTGCCTTTTGTATTTAATTCCGATTCAATTTCTGTGTTTCATCGTCAATAAGAACGTCCAATGGATACGGTTCACCTGAAGTGAAGCTTCGGAATCTATAACTAGTGTCACAGGAATGGTTCAAAGCATAATCAGTAAGAAGAGTCAGTCTTCTTGTACTTAAGTCGGCATTGTGCCTTTTCTATTTAATTCCGATGCAATTTCTGTGTTTCATCGTCAATAACAAGGTCCAAGGGATACAGTAAACCTGGGGTGAAGCATTGGAATCTATAACTAGTGTCACAGGAATGGTTCAAAACATAGTCAGTAAGAAGAGTCAGTCTTCTTGTCCTTAAGTTGGCATTGTGCCTTTTGTATTTAATTCCGATGCAATTTCTGTGTTTCATCGTCAATAAGAAGGTTCAAGGTATACAGTAAACCTTAAGTAAAGCAACGGAATCCATAACTAGTGTCACAGGAATGGTTCAAACTATAATCAGTAAGAAGAGTCAGTCTTCCTGAACTTAAGTCTACATTGTGCTTTTCCTATTTAATTCCGATTCAATTTCTGTGTTTCATCGTCAATTAGAAGGTCCAAGGGATACAGTAAACCTGAAGTGAAGCATCAAAATCTATAACTAGTGTCACAGGAATGGTTCAAAGCATAATCAGTAAGGAGAGTCAGTCTTCGTGTACTTAAGTCAGCATTGTGCCCTTTCTATTTAATTCCGATGTAATTTCTGTGTTTCATCGTCAATAAGAGGGTCCAAGGGATACAGTAAACCTGAAGTGAAGCATCGGAATATATAACTAGTGTCACAGGAATGGTTTAAAACATAGTCAGTAAGAAGAGTTAGTCTTCTTGTACTTAAGTCGACATTGTGCCTTTTCTATTTAATTCCGATGCAATTTCTGTGTTTCATCGTCAATATGAAGGTCCAAAGGATACAGTAAACCTGGAGTAAAGCATCGGAACCTATAACTAGTGTCAATGGAATGGTTCAAAACATAGGCAGTAAGAAGAGTCTGTCTTCTTGTCCTTAAGTCGGCATTGTGCCTTTTGTCTTTAATTCCGATGCAATTTCTGTGTTTCATCGGCAATTAGGTCAGAGGGATACAGTAAACCTGAAGTGAAGCATCGGAATCTATAACTAGTGTCACAGGAATGGTTAAAACATTGACAGTAAAAAGAATCAGTATTCTTGTACTTAAATCGGCATTATGCTTTTTGTATTTAATTCCGATGCAATTTCTGTTTTTCATCGTCAATAAGATGGTTGAGGGATACAGTAAACCTCAAGTGAAGCATCGGAATCTATAACAAGTGTCACAAGAATTGTTCAAAACATAGACAGTTGGAAGAGTCAGTCTTCTTGTACTTAATTTGGCATTTCGCCTTTTGTATTTAATTCCGATGCAATTTCTGTGTTTCATCGTCAATAAGAAGGTCTAAGGTATACAGCAAACATGAAGTGAAGCATCAGAATCTATAACTAGAGTCACAGGAATGGTTCAAAGCATAGTCAGTAAGAAGAGTCAGTCTTCTTGTACTTAATTCGGCATTGTGCATTTTGTATTTAATTCCGCTGCAATTTCTAAGTATCATCGTCAATAAGAAGGTCAGAGGGATACAATAAACCTGAAGTTAAACATCTTAATCTATAATTAGTGTCATAGGAATGGTTCAAAGCGAAGTGAGTAAGAAGAGTCAGTCTTCTACTTCTTAAGCCGGCATTGTGCCATTTCTATTTAATTCCGATGCAATTTCTGTGTTTCATCGGCAATAAGGTCAGAGGGATACAGTAAACCTGAAGTGAAGCATCGGAATCTATAACTAGTGTCACAGGAATGGTTCAAAACATAGACAGTAGGGAGAGTCAATCTCCTTGTACTTAAGTCGGCATTGTGCCTTTTGTATTTAAATCCCATGCAATTTTTGAGTTTCATCGTCAATAAGAAGGTCAGAGGGATACAGTTAACCTGAAGTGAAGCATCATAATCCAAAACTAGTCTCACAGGAATGGTTCAATGCATAGACAGTTGGAAGAGTCAGTCTTCTTGTACTTAAGTCGGCATTGTGCCTTTTGTATTTAATTCCGATGCAAATTCTGTGTTTCATCGTCAATAAGAAGGGCCAAGGTATACAGTAATCCTTAAGTGAAGCATCGGAATCTATAACTAGAGTCACAGGAATGGTCAAAACATAGTCAGTAAAAAGAGTCAGTCTTCTTGTACTTAAGTCGGCATTGGGCCTTTTCTATTTAATTCCGATGCAATTTCTATATTTCATCGTCAATAAGATGGTCCAAGGGATACAGTAAACCTGGAGTGAAGCATCGGAATCTATAACTAGTGTCACAGGAATGGTTCACAACATAGACAGTAACAAGCGTCAGTCTTCTTGTACTTAAGTCGACATATTGCCTGTTCTATTTAATTCCGATGCAATTTCTGTGTTTCATCGTCAATAAGAAGGTCAGAGGGATACAAGAAACTTGAAGTGAAGCATCGGAATCTATAATTAGTGTCACAGGAATGGTTCAAAACATAATCAGTAAGTAGAGTCAGTCTTCGTGTACTTAAGTCAGCATTGTGCCTTTTCTATTTAATTCCGATGCAATTTCTGTGTTTCATCGTCAATAACAAGGTCCAAGGGATACAGTAAACCTGGAGTGAAGCACTGGAATCTATAACTAGTGTCACAGGAATGGTTCAAAGCATAGTCAATAAGAAGAGTCAGTCTTCTTGTCCTTCAGTTTGCATTGTGCCTTTTGTATTTAATTCCGATGCAATTTCTGTGTTTCATCGTCAATAAGAAGGTCAGAGGGATACAATAAACCTGAAGTGAATCATCGGAATCCACAATTAGTGTAACAGGAATGGTTCAAAATACAGACAGTAGGAAGAGTCAGTCTTCTTGTACTTAAGTCGGCATTGTGCCTTTTGTATTTAGTTCCGCTGCAAATTCTGTGTTTCTTCGTCAGTAAGAAGGTCAAGGGATACAGTAAACCTGGGGTGAGGCATCGGAATCTATAACTACTGTAAATGGAATGGTTCAAAACATAGGCATTAAGAAGAGTCTGTCTTCTTGTACTTAAGTCGGCATTGTGCCTTTTCTATTTAATTCCGATACAAATTCTGTGTTTCATCGTCAATCAGAAGGTCTGAGGGATACAGTAAACCTGAAGTGAAGCATCGGAATCTATAACTAGTGTTACAGGAATGGTCAATACATAGTCAGTAAGAAGAGTCAATCTTCTTGTACTTAAGTCGGCATTGTGCCTTTCGTATTTAATTCCGATGGAATTTCTGTGTTTCACCGTCAGTAAGAAGGTCTGAGGGATACAGTAAACCGGAAGTAAAGCATCGGAATCTATAACTAGTGTCACACGAATGGTTCTAACATAGACAGTAAGAAGAGTCAGTCTTCTTGTACTTAAGTCGGCATTGTGCCTTTTGTATTTAATTTCGATGCCATTTCTGTGTTTCATCGTCAATAAGAAGGTCAGAGGGATACAGCAAACTAGAAGTGAAGCATCGGAATCTATAACTAGGGTCACAGGAGTGGTTCAAAACATAGTCAGTAAGAAGAGTAAGTCTTCTTGTCCTTGAGTCGGCATTGTGCCTTTTGTATTTAATTCCGATGCAATTTCTGTGTTTCATCGTCATTAAGAAGGTCCAAGGGATACAGTAAACCTGGAGTGAAGAATCGGAATCAATAACTAGTGTCACAGGAATGGTTCAAAACATAGTCTGTAAGAAGAGTAAGTCTTCTTGTACTTAAGTCGGCATTGTGCATTTTCTATTTAATTCCGATGCAATTTCTGTGTTTCATCGTCAATTAGAAGGACCGAGGGATACAGTAAACCTGAAGTGAAGCATCGGAATCTATAACTAGTGTCACAGGAATGGTTCAAATCATAGACAGGAAGAAGAGTCAGTCTTCTTGTACTTAAGTCAGCATTGTGCATTTCGTATTTAATTCCGATGCAATTTCTGTGTTTCATCGGCAATAATGTCAGAGGGATACAGTAAACCTAAAGTGATGCATCGGAATCTATAACTAGTGTCACAGGAATGGTTCAAAACATGGACAGTAGGAAGAGTCAGTCATCTTGTACTTAAGTCGGCATTGTGCTTTTTGTATTTAATTCCGATGCGATCTCTGTGTTTCATCGTCAATAAGAAGGTCCAAAGGATACAATAAACCTGGAGTGTAGCATCGGAATCTATAACTAGTGTCACAGGAATGGTTCAAAACAAAGACAGTAAGAAGAGTCAGTCTTCGTGTACTTAAGTCGGCATTTTGCCTTTTGTATTTAATTCCGATGCAATTTCTGTGTTTCATCGTCAATAAGAAGGTCCAAGAGAGACGGTAAACCTGAAGTGAAGCTTCGGAATCTATAACCAGTGTCACAGGAATGGTTCAAAACATAGTCAGTAAGAAGAGTCAGTCTTCTTGTCCTTAAGTTGGCAGTGTGCCTTTTGTATTTAATTCCGATGCAATTTCTGTGTTTCATCGACAATAAGAAGGTCCAAGCTATACAGTAAACCTGAACTAAAGCATCGGAATGTATAACTCGTGTCACAGGAATGGTTCAAACTATAATCCGTAAGAAGAGTCAGTCTTCCTGTACTTAAGTCGACATTGTGCCTTTTCTATTTAATTCCGATTCAATTTCTGTGTTTCATCGTCAATAAGAAGGTCCAAGGGATACAGTAAACCTGAAGTCAAGCATCGAATCTATAACTAGTGTCACTGGAATGTTTCAAATTATAGACAGTAAGAAGAGTCAGTATTCTTGTACTTAAGTCGGCATTGTGCCGTTTGTATTTAATCCCGATGCAATTACTGTGATTCGTCGTCAATAAGAAGGTCCAAGGGAAACAGTAAACCTGAAGTGAAGCATCGGAATCTATAACTAGTGTCACAGGAATGGTTCAAATCATAGACAGTGAGAAGAGTCAGTCTTCTTGTACTTAAGTCGGCACTGTGGCTTTTGTATTTAATTCCCATGCAATTACTGTGTTTCATCGTCAATAAGAAGGTCAGAGGGATACAGTAAACATGAAGTGAAGGATCGGATTCTATAACTAGTGTCACAGGAATGGTTCAAAACATAGACAGTAAGAAGAGTCAGTCTTCGTGTACTTAAGTCAGCATTTTGCCTTTTGTATTTAATTCCGATTCAATTTCTGTGTTTCATCGTCAATAAGAACGTCCAATGGATACGGTTCACCTGAACTGAAGCTCCGGAATCTATAACTAGTGTCACAGGAATGGTTCAAAGCATAATCAGTAAGAAGAGTCAGTCTTCTTGTACTTAAGTCGGCATTGTGCCTTTTCTATTTAATTCCGATGCAATTTCTGTGTTTCATCGTCAATAACAAGGTCCTAGGGATACAGTAAACCTGGGGTGAAGCATTGGAATCTATAACTAGTGTCACAGGAATGGTTCAAAACATAGTCAGTAAGAAGAGTCAGTCTTCTTGTCCTTAAGTTGGCATTGTGCCTTTTGTATTTAATTCCGATGCAATTTCTGTGTTTCATCGTCAATAAGAAGGTTCAAGGTATACAGTAAACCTTAAGTAAAGCAACGGAATCCATAACTAGTGTCACAGGAATGGTTCAAACTATAATCAGTAAGAAGAGTCAGTCTTCCTGAACTTAAGTCTACATTGTGCTTTTTCTATTTAATTCCGATTCAATTTCTGTGTTTCATCGTCAATTAGAAGGTCCAAGGGATACAGTAAACCTGAAGTGAAGCATCAAAATCTATAACTAGTGTCACAGGAATGGTTCAAAACATAGACAGTAGGAAGAGTCAATCTCCTTGTACTTAAGTCGGCATTGTGCCTTTTGTATTTAAATCCCATGCAATTTTTGAGTTTCATCGTCAATAAGAAGGTCAGAGGGATACAGTTAACCTGAAGTGAAGCATCATAATCCAAAACTAGTCTCACAGGAATGGTTCAATGCATAGACAGTTGGAAGAGTCAGTCTTCTTGTACTTAAGTCGGCATTGTGCCTTTTGTATTTAATTCCGATGCAAATTCTGTGTTTCATCGTCAATAAGAAGGGCCAAGGTATAGAGTAATCCTTAAGTGAAGCATCGGAATCTATAACTAGTGTCACAGGAATGGTCAAAACATAGTCAGTAAAAAGAGTCAGTCTTCTTGTACTTAAGTCGGCATTGGGCCTTTCCTATTTAATTCCGATGCAATTTCTATATTTCATCGTCAATAAGATGGTCCAAGGGATACAGTAAACCTGGAGTGAAGCATCGGAATCTATAACTAGTGTCACAGGAATGGTTCACACCATAGACAGTAACAAGCGTCAGTCTTCTTGTACTTAAGTCGACATATTGCCTTTTCTATTTAATTCCGATGCAATTTCTGTGTTTCATCATCAATAAGAAGGTCAGAGGGATACAATAAACTTGAAGTGAAGCATCGGAATCTATAATTAGTGTCACAGGAATGGTTAAAAACATAATCAGTAAGTAGAGTCAGTCTTCGTGTACTTAAGTCAGCATTGTGCCTTTTCTATTTAATTCCGATGCAATTTCTGTGTTTCATCGTCAATAACAAGGTCCAAGGGATACAGTAAACCTGGAGTGAAGCATTGGAATCTATAACTAGTGTCACAGGAATGGTTCAAAGCTTAGTCAATAAGAAGAGTCAGTCTTCTTGTCCTTCAGTTTGCATTGCGCCTTTTGTATTTAATTCCGATGCAATTTCTGTGTTTCATCGTCAATAAGAAGGTCAGAGGGATACAGTAAACCTGAAGTGAATCATCGGAATCCACAATTAGTGTAACAGGAATGGTTCAAAATTTAGACAGTAGGAAGAGTCAGTCTTCTTGTACTTAAGTCGGCATTGTGCCTTTTGTATTTAGTTCCGCTGCAAATTCTGTGTTTCTTCGTCAGTAAGAAGGTCCAAGGGATACAGTAAACCTGGGGTGAGGCATCGGAATCTATAACTACTGTAAATGGAATGGTTCAAAACATAGGCATTAAGAAGAGTCTGTCTTCTTGTACTTAAGTCGGCATTGTGCCTTTTCTATTTAATTCCGATACAAATTCTGTGTTTCATCGTCAATGAGAAGGTCTGAGGGATACAGTAAACCTGAAGTGAAGCATCGGAATCTATAACTAGTGTTACAGGAATGGTCAATACATAGTCAGTAAGAAGAGTCAATCTTCTTGTACTTAAGTCGGCATTGTGCCTTTCGTATTTAATTCCGATGGAATTTCTGTGTTTCATCGTCAATAACAAGGTCCAAGGGATACAGTAAACTTGGAGTGAAGCATTGGAATCTATAACTAGTGTCACAGGAATGGTTCAAAACATAGTCTGTAAGAAGAGTCAGTCTTCTTGTACTTAAGTAGGCATTGTGCATTTTCTATTTAATTCCGATGCAATTTCTGTGTTTCATCGTCAATTAGAAGGACCAAGGGATACAGTAAACCTGAAGTGTAGCATCGGAATCTTTAACTAGTGTCACAGGAATGGTTCAAATCATAGACAGTAAGAAGAGTCAGTCTTCTTGTACTTAAGTCAGCATTGTGCATTTCGTATTTAATTCCGATGCAATTTCTGTGTTTCATCGGCAATAATGTCAGAGGGATACAGTAAACCTAAAGTGATGCATCGGAATCTATAACTAGTGTCACAGGAATGGTTCAAAACATGGACAGTAGGAAGAGTCAGTCATCTTGTACTTAAGTCGGCATTGTGCTTTTTGTATTTAATTCCGATGCGATCTCTGTGTTTCATCGTCAATAAGAAGGTCCAAAGGATACAATAAACCTGGAGTGTAGCATCGGAATCTATAACTAGTGTCACAGGAATCGTTCAAAACAAAGACAGTAAGAAGAGTCAGTCTTCGTGTACTTAAGTCGGCATTTTGCCTTTTGTATTTAATTCCGATGCAATTTCTGTGTTTCATCGTCAATAAGAAGGTCCAAGAGAGACGGTAAACCTGAAGTGAAGCATCGGAATCTATAACCAGTGTCACAGGAATGGTTCAAAACATAGTCAGTAAGAAGAGTCAGTCTTCTTGTCCTTAAGTTGGCAGTGTGCCTTTTGTATTTAATTCCGATGCAATTTCTGTGTTTCATCGTCAATAAGAAGGTCCAAGCTATACAGTAAACCTGAACTAAAGCATCGGAATCTATAACTCGTGTCACAGGAATGGTTCAAACTATAATCCGTAAGAAGAGTCAGTCTTCCTGTACTTAAGTCGACATTGTGCCTTTTCTATTTAATTCCGATTCAATTTCTGTGTTTCATCGTCAATAAGAAGGTCCAAGGGATACAGTAAACCTGAAGTCAAGCATCGAATCTATAACTAGTGTCACTGGAATGTTTCAAATTATAGACAGTAAGAAGAGTCAGTATTCTTGTACTTAAGTCGGCATTGTGCCGTTTGTATTTAATCCCGATGCAATTACTGTGATTCGTCGTCAATAAGAAGGTCCAAGGGAAACAGTAAACCTGAAGTGAAGCATCGGAATCTATAACTAGTGTCACAGGAATGGTTCAAATCATAGACAGTGAGAAGAGTCAGTCTTCTTGTACTTAAGTCGGCACTGTGGCTTTTGTATTTAATTCCCATGCAATTACTGTGTTTCATCGTTAATAAGAAGGTCAGAGGGATACAGTAAACCTGAAGTGAAGGATCGGATTCTATAACTAGTGTCACAGGAATGGTTCAAAACATAGACAGTAAGAAGAGTCAGTCTTCGTGTACTTAAGTCAGCATTTTGCCTTTTGTATTTAATTCCGATGCAATTTCTGTGTTTCATCGTCAATAAGAACGTCCAATGGATACGGTTCACCTGAAGTGAAGCTTCGGAATCTATAACTAGTGTCACAGGAATGGTTCAAAGCATAATCAGTAAGAAGAGTCAGTCTTCTTGTACTTAAGTCGGCATTGTGCCTTTTCTATTTAATTCCGATGCAATTTCTGTGTTTCATCGTCAATAACAAGGTCCAAGGGATACAGTCAACCTGGGGTGAAGCATTGGAATCTATAACTAGTGTCACAGGAATGGTTCAAAACATAGTCAGTAAGAAGAGTCAGTCTTCTTGTCCTTAAGTTGGCATTGTGCCTTTTGTATTTAATTCCGATGCAATTTCTGTGTTTCATCGTCAATAAGAAGGTTCAAGGTATACAGTAAACCTTAAGTAAAGCAACGGAATCCATAACTAGTGTCACAGGAATGGTTCAAACTATAATCAGTAAGAAGAGTCAGTCTTCCTGAACTTAAGTCTACATTGTGCCTTTTCTATTTAATTCCGATTCAATTTCTGTGTTTCATCGTCAATTAGAAGGTCCAAGGGATACAGTAAACCTGAAGTGAAGCATCGGAATCTATAACTAGTGTCACAGGAATGGTTCAAAACATAGACAGTAGGAAGAGTCAATCTCCTTGTACTTAAGTCGGCATTGTGCCTTTTGTATTTAAATCCCATGCAATTTTTGAGTTTCATCGTCAATAAGAAGGTCAGAGGGATACAGTTAACCTGAAGTGAAGCATCATAATCCAAAACTAGTCTCACAGGAATGGTTCAATGCATAGACAGTTGGAAGAGTCAGTCTTCTTGTACTTAAGTCGGCATTGTGCCTTTTGTATTTAATTCCGATGCAAATTCTGTGTTTCATCGTCAATAAGAAGGGCCAAGGTAAACAGTGATCCTTAAGTGAAGCATCGGAATCTGTAACTAGTGTCACAGGAATGGTCAAAACATAGTCAGTAAAAAGAGTCAGTCTTCTTGTACTAAGGTCGGCATTGGGCCTTTTCTATTTAATTCCGATGCAATTTCTATATTTCATCGTCAATAAGATGGTCCAAGGGATACAGTAAACCTGGAGTGAAGCATCGGAATCTATAACTAGTGTCACAGGAATGGTTCACAACATAGACAGTAACAAGCGTCAGTCTTCTTGTACTTAAGTCGACATATTGCCTTTTCTATTTAATTGCGATGCAATTTCTGTGTTTCATCGTCAATAAGAAGGTCAGAGGGATACAATAAACTTGAAGTGAAGCATCGGAATCTATAATTAGTGTCACAGGAATGGTTCAAAGCATAATCAGTAAGTAGAGTCAGTCTTCGTGTACTTAAGTCAGCATTGTGCCTTTTCTATTTAATTCCGATGCAATTTCTGTGTTTCATCGTCAATAACAAGGTCCAAGGGATACAGTAAACCTGGAGTGAAGCATTGGAATCTATAACTAGTGTCACAGGAATGGTTCAAAGCATAGTCAATAAGAAGAGTCAGTCTTCTTGTCCTTCAGTTTGCATTGTGCCTTTTGTGTTTAATTCCGATGCAATTTCTGTGTTTCATCGTCAATAAGAAGGTCAGAGGGATACAGTAAACCTGAAGTGAATCATCGGAATCCACAATTAGTGTAACAGGAATGGTTCAAAATTTAGACAGTAGGAAGAGTCAGTCTTCTTGTACTTAAGTCGGCATTGTGCCTTTTGTATTTAGTTCCGCTGCAAATTCTGTGTTTCTTCGTCAGTAAGAAGGTCCAAGGGATACAGTAAACCTGGGGTGAGGCATCGGAATCTATAACTACTGTAAATGGAATGGTTCAAAACATAGGCATTAAGAAGAGTCTGTCTTCTTGTACTTAAGTCGGCATTGTGCCTTTTCTATTCAATTCCGATACAAATTCTGTGTTTCATCGTCAATGAGAAGGTCTGAGGGATACAGTAAACCTGAAGTGAAGCATCGGAATCTATAACTAGTGTTACAGGAATGGTCAATACATAGTCAGTAAGAAGAGTCAATCTTCTTGTACTTAAGTCGGCATTGTGCCTTTCGTATTTAATTCCGATGGAATTTCTGTGTTTCACCGTCAGTAAGAAGGTCTGAGGGATACAGTAAACTTGGAGTGAAGCATTGGAATCTATAACTAGTGTCACAGGAATGGTTCAAAACATAGTCTGTAAGAAGAGTCAGTCTTCTTGTACTTAAGTCGGCATTGTGCATTTTCTATTTAATTCCGATGCAATTTCTGTGTTTCATCGTCAATTAGAAGGACCAAGGGATACAGTAAACCTGAAGTGAAGCATCGGAATCTTTAACTAGTGTCACAGGAATGGTTCAAATCATAGACAGTAAGAAGAGTCAGTCTTCTTGTACTTAAGTCAGCATTGTGCATTTCGTATTTAATTCCGATGCAATTTCTGTGTTTCATCGGCAATAATGTCAGAGGTATACAGTAAACCTAAAGTGATGCATCGGAATCTATAACTAGTGTCACAGGAATGGTTCAAAGCATGGACAGTAGGAAGAGTCAGTCATCTTGTACTTAAGTCGGCATTGTGCTTTTTGTATTTAATTCCGATGCGATCTCTGTGTTTCATCGTCAATAAGAAGGTCCAAAGGATACAATAAACCTGGAGTGTAGCATCGGAATCTATAACTAGTGTCACAGGAATGGTTCAAAACAAAGACAGTAAGAAGAGTCAGTCTTCGTGTACTTAAGTCGGCATTTTGCCTTTTGTATTTAATTCCGATGCAATTTCTGTGTTTCATCGTCAATAAGAAGGTCCAAGAGAGACGGTAAACCTGAAGTGAAGCATCGGAATCTATAACCAGTGTCACAGGAATGGTTCAAAACATAGTCAGTAAGAAGAGTCAGTCTTCTTGTCCTTAAGTTGGCAGTGTGCCTTTTGTATTTAATTCCGATGCAATTTCTGTGTTTCATCGTCAATAAGAAGGTCCAAGCTATACAGTAAACCTGAACTAAAGCATCGGAATCTATAACTGGTGTCACAGGAATGGTTCAAACTATAATGCGTAAGAAGAGTCAGTCTTCCTGTACTTAAGTCGACATTGTGCCTTTTCTATTTAATTCCGATTCAATTTCTGTGTTTCATCGTCAATAAGAAGGTCCAAGGGATATAGTAAACCTAAAGTCAAGCATCGAATCTATAACTAGTGTCACTGGAATGTTTCACATTATAGACAGTAAGAAGAGTCAGTATTCTTGTACTTAAGTCGGCATTGTGCCGTTTGTATTAAATCCCGATGCAATTACTGTGATTCGTCGTCAATAAGAAGGTCCAAGGGAAACAGTAAACCTGAAGTGAAGCATCGGAATCTATAACTAGTGTCACAGGAATGGTTCAAATCATAGACAGTGAGAAGAGTCAGTCTTCTTGTACTTAAGTCGGCACTGTGGCTTTTGTATTTAATTCCCATGCAATTACTGTGTTTCATCGTTAATAAGAAGGTCAGAGGGATACAGTAAACCTGAAGTGAAGGATCAGATTCTATAACTAGTGTCACAGGAATGGTTCAAAACATAGACAGTAAGAAGAGTCAGTCTTCGTGTACTTAAGTCAGCATTTTGCCTTTTGTATTTAATTCCGATGCAATTTCTGTGTTTCATCGTCAATAAGAACGTCCAGTGGATACGGTTCACCTGAAGTGAAGCTTCGGAATCTATAACTAGTGTCACAGGAATGGTTCAAAGCATAATCAGTAAGAAGAGTCAGTCTTCTTGTACTTAAGTCGGCATTGTGCCTTTTCTATTTAATTCCGATGCAATTTCTGTGTTTCATCGTCAATAACAAGGTCCAAGGGATACAGTAAACCTGGGGTGAAGCATTTGAATCTATAACTAGTGTCACAGGAATGGTTCAAAACATAGTCAGTAAGAAGAGTCAGTCTTCTTGTCCTTAAGTTGGCATTGTGCCTTTTGTATTTAATTCCGATGCAATTTCTGTGTTTCATCGTCAATAAGAAGGTCAGAGGGGTACAGTAAACCTGAAGTGAAGCATCGGAATCCACAACTAGTGTCACCGGAATGGTTCAAAATATAGACAGTAGGAAGAGTAAGTCTTCTTGTACTTAAGTCGGCATTGTGCATTTGTATTTAATTTCGATGCAATTTCTGTGTTTCATCGTCAATAAGAAGGTTCAAGGTATACAGTAAACCTTAAGTAAAGCAACGGAATCCATAACTAGTGTCACAGGAATGGTTCAAACTATAATCAGTAAGAAGAGTCAGTCTTCCTGAACTTAAGTCTACATTGTGCCTTTTCTATTTAATTCCGATTCAATTTCTGTGTTTCATCGTCAATTAGAAGGTCCAAGGGATACAGTAAACCCGAAGTGAAGCATCGGAATCTCTAACTAGTGTCACAGGAATGGTTCAAAGCATAGTCAGTAAGAAGAGTCAGTCTTCTTGTACTTAAGTCCGAATTGTGCCTTTTCTATTTAATTCCGATGCAATTTCTGTGTTTCATCGTCAATAAGAAGGTCCAAGGGATACAGTAAACCTGGGGTGAAGCATCGGAATCTATATCTAGTGTCAATGGAATGGTTCAAATCATAGGCATTAAGAAGAGTAAGTCTTCTTGTACTTAAGTCGTCATTGTGCCTTTTCTATTTAATTCCGATACAAATTCTGTGTTTCATCTTCAATAAGAAGGTCCAAGTGTTACAGTAAACCTGAGATGATGCTTCGGAATCTATAACTAGTGTCACAGGAATGGTTCAAAGCATAGACAGTAGGAAGGGTCAGTCTTCTTGTACTTAAGTCGGCATTGTGCCTTTTGTATTTAATTCCGATGCATTTTCTGTGTTTCATCGTCAATAAGAAGGTCCAAGGGATACAGTAAACCTGAAGTGAAGCATCGGAATCTACAACTAGTGTCACTGGAATGTTTCAAATTATAGACAGTAAGAAGAGTCAGTTTTCTTGTACTTAAGTCGGCATTGTGCCGTTTGTATTTAATACCGATGCAATTACTGTGATTCGTCGTCAATAAGAAGGTCCAAAAGAAACAGTAAACCTGAAGTGAAGCATCGGAATCTATAACTAGTGTCACAGGAATGGTTCAAATCATAGACAGTAAGAAGAGTCAGTCTTCTTGTACTTAAGTCGGCACTGTGGCTTTTGTATTTAATTCCCATGCAATTACTTAGTTTCATCGTCAATAAGAAGGTCAGAGGGATACAGTAAACGTGAAGTGAAGCATCGGATTCTATAACTAGTGTCATAGGAATGGTTCAAAACATAGACAGTAAGAAGAGTCAGTCGTCGTGTAGTTAAGTCAGCATTTTGCCTTTTGTATGTAATTCCGATGCAATTTCTGTGTTTCATCGTTAATAAGAACGTCCAAGGGATACGGTTCACCTGAAGTGAAGCATCGGAATCTATAACTAGTGTCACAGGAATGGTTCAAAACATAATCAGTAAGAAGAGTCAGTCTTCTTGTACTTAAGTCGGCATTGTGCCTTTTCTATTTAATTCCGATGCAATTTCTGTGTTTCATCGTCAATAACAAGGTCCAAGGGATACAGTAAACCTGGAGTGAAGCATTGGAATCTATAACTAGTTTCACAGGAATGGTTCAAAACATAGTCAGTAAGAAGAGTCCGTCTTCTTGTCCTTAAGTTGGCATTGTGCCTTTTGTATTTAATTCCGATGCAATTTCTGTGTTTCATCGCCAATAAGAAGGTCAGAGGGATACAGTAAACCTGAAGTGAAGCATCGGAATCCACAACTAGTGTCACAGGAATGGTTCAAAATATAGACAGTAGGAAGGGTCAGTCTTCTTGTACTTAAGTCGGCATTGTGCTTTTGTATTTAATTTCGATGCAATTTCTGTGTTTCATCGTCAATAAGAAGGTTCAAGGTATACAGTAAACCTTAAGTAAAGCAACGGAATCCATAACTAGTGTCACAGGAATGGTTCAAACTATAATCAGTAAGAAGAGTCAGTCTTCCTGAACTTAAGTCTACATTGTGCCTTATCTATTTAATTCTGATGCAATTTCTGTGTTTCATCGTCAATTAGAAGGTCCAAGGGATACAGTAAACCTGAAGTGAAGCATCGGAATCTATAACTAGAGTCTATAAAATAAATAAAATAAAATAAAATAAAATATTAATTATGTATTATTGTATGATAGTGATTGGTTGTACTTAATATTTGCGTGACGTTTAATTATTCGGTATCAGACGCTTGACAATGGCTTTATCGTAAATGTAATGTTATTCGTAGTTGACCGTGAAATAAAACTGAAATAATCGGACTTCGTACTAAAATCGTTACTAAAGACTGCTGCGGTAGGTGCGGACTCATAATCTAAATCTCAATATTTCAATAATTTGCCAGCCATGCCAAAACGTCGTACAGAGGTGATTGTCTACTAAACAAAAAAATTACACAGTTAGTTAAATCAGATATATTCAATGAATAAGCCTACAGTTCATAATCCTACTTACTTTTATAAATATAAATTCTTTTCAGAATCGAGTGCCTAGTATGGTTGCAACTCGCAGTAATTTTCTATAACATGAAATATGGCGGTGTGCCAGACAATAAACTAAAATACGTGCTTCTCGCACCACTTCAACCAGGACCTCTCTTTTCTTAATCGAACATACGAGTAACGTAATTGTGCTTTTGTTTTATCAGCGACACAGCGCTGCAGTTGTGTGCCATAGGCTTTATTTATTTGTCACTCATTATTTATTTAATTAATATATCGCGTTTCCGAGGAAACCCACGCTCGGCATGCAAATGTGCCTTTATATTGCCCCCTGAATTGCGAGGCGAAAGGACACACCTGCAGCCGAGCAATTCTCCTAAAGGCACAAGAAAATCTAAGTTATCTACAACTATTTACATGACTTACATTATACTGTATATTATATACAAAATTTGAATTACGCGCGTGCGCCGAAAAAGTTCTTATGTTGGCAAAACAGAGTGCGCGCATGCGCAGAAGCATCTGTGTAACTACGGCACTGCCGTTATTTCGTAAATTTAGATCACGCGGCACAGTATTGCAGTTCATATTGTTCGTGTGCGCGCGCATTTCTTAGTCGTTGCACAAAGAAAATATTCCACCAAGATTACATATGAAGACTACATTCTATGACAGGTAACTTAGTTTTAAAATTACAATATTTGTTATAATACAACTTTAGATTGTTGAATGTTCTTAGTTACATAGCATTGCAATGAAATGCTTCAACGAAAAATGTTCTGTTGTTTCAGGTGCATTGACCTATACACATCGTGTCGTTATTACAGTTCATATTCATCTACTGCACAGTACTGTTTCACAGGTTAGTGTCGTCGTGGTAAAGTTTTTTGATCACAGTAACATCGCTGTATAACAACGTGATTGATACATAAGCATGTCCATTTCCTATTTCCATTATAGTCGTTGTGATGCAGTTCGTTGTGACAAAAAGCATTGTTTATTACAGATCAGACGTGACCCGTCGAGTAATTAGTCCATATGCAGTTCGTTTTCGATATTCCGTGGAAGCTTGGTTGCAGAACCTCGGACGGCACATAGCTGGCGTCGATCCTTGGACAGTCCAGGTAAGAGTGTACGTCACATTTCGAGAACATTTCATTCCCTGAAGTTCCAACCAGAATTCTTCCACCCGTCGTGTTGTTTTCTGGACAGGCACTTTGTGTCCATTTAATCCAGTTAACATCTTGAAGTTGGGTACTGTAGTAATGTCACTAGACGATGCACGAATTATGCACTTCACATATTCAGTTTTTTTTTTTTTTTTTTTTTTTTTTTTTTTTTTTTTTTTTTTTCTTTTTAAATATAGCTCACCTAAATGTTCGTAGTTACTCATCGAAGAAATCGTTCATCGCGTTTACAAAGGTACGATGCATCATGAATGACATTAACAGTTTCTTTCACATAGGTTTCTGCGTAGTTGCAGACTTAGTAATGTACGTTAATGTCCGTGAACAGTGGTTCACTACGCATTTTTTTTTTTTTTTAAAGTTTTTCACATTTTGGCACTCGTTATCGTTCAAATTTTCACACAGTAACAGTTACATTATACATCAGTTAAAAAAAAACATAAGTAATCATACATATACACGTCACATATTTTCTTAGCATAAACATAATACACTTACACATAAACATGTTTTCATCATTATTACATAGCTATAAATTATTACATTGTGTCACATTTGATTACATGGATTGCAGATATTTACGTCCTCTTTAACGGTTTAGCTGGGATTATATCGATGTTTTTTGTGATGTCATCTGAAATTAAGATAGGTTAGACACAACATTCATTACATCAGTAGGCAAGACCAGGCGTTTTCACTACTCAATAAATATTCAAAATAATAAGAGACGGAAAGCTGTTAGATTCCTCACGTTTTGTGCGTGTGTGTATAGTGTCTGTGTGGCCTTGGCTACTGGTAGATGCTTTTCTTGCTGAGAGATGTGCGTCTAATCTATTTCTCGAAATAAAAGATCGCTTCACAGATGACGTCTGTCGGTTCGTCAGGTGTCATACCAAGTCAGTGGTACCTACAGTCACAAATGTTCCGTGAAAAATTTATATATAATTCACTGCTACGTAATCATAAATTTTACTTTAATATTCAGTCTTCTCGGTGGTGCCGCGGCGTTGAAAGAAAAGTTCTTCTGTCTTCAACTGCGTCACTGGAACCGCTGAAATGAAAATTTCTATACTGCTTATTATCTGTGTTGTAGCAAAAAGAGTTTTGCGAGTTGCTTAGCAATGTTTTCATGGGTATGACTTTGACATTATTTGGCATGAAATGCTCTAAGATCTCGTTGTGCGTATAGCCTTATAATTTTGTTAGTTCTAGGATGTTGTAACAGATACGCACCAGGATGCGGTATGTTAACAATTATATAAGGTCCTTCATATAGCAGACGCCACTTAGCGTTGCGTCGTTTGAGTGCTACAGATTTATGATGAGTACGAAGTAGTACAAGCATTCCTACCTTGAATTTTTGTTTTCTCTTTATTATGTTTGTGTGATGTTTGTTTCGTATCTGTGCGTGATGTGTCAATGTAGTCAATACTTCTTTTATTTTCTGTTCAGGTGTGATTTCCTTGTCTGACAACTTAGGTAATGGTTCTATCCACTGATCGTTCTGTTTGCAATTGAACATGATCTCGTTAGGTGTGTAATTCGTATCGTAAATATTTAAGTTATTGTGTACGTCTTCGAAAAGACTTAGGTAGGACACCCAATTAGTATGTTTTGATGAAATATAGGTCCTCATGAATCGGTTTAGTTCTCGGAAAAGTCTCTCAGTCGCGTTACATTGTGGACTAAACTTTGAAATAAATATACTTTTAATGTTATTGTCCTTCAAGAAATTTCTCCATTTGTACCCAGAGTAGTATGCTGCATTATCTGACAGAATTGCTTTAGGTTTTCCCACGTGCGTCAGGTGATCACTTGAGAATCTTCGTATTATAGCATTTGCAGTGGCGGATTTTAAAGCATAAAGTTTTACATGTTTAGAAAATATATCGTAAAAAGCTAAGATATATTTGACGCCTCCAGAGCTTGCTGGATGCGGTCCACTGATGTCAGTACACAGAATTTCCAGGGGTTTACTAGGTAAAATAGAATGTAAATCTGTTTTTGTGGATAAATTCTGAGGTTTTGATTTTTGACATATGACACATGTTTTCAGTTCCCTGTAAATTTTTCTTCTCATATTGCTAAAATAACAGTATGTGCTGAGCTTCGCTAAACACTTTTTTGTCCCATAATGACCCCAAACTAAGTGTGTGTGCCAAATTAAATTACGTTCAGACTCTTTGGGAATGCATACACACCAGTTAGTAGCATTTGGATGTCGGCGGTAAAATGGCACATCATTGTGTAACTTGTAATACTTAGTCAAAGGATGATTGTGTTTTTCTACCAGTAATGTTATTATTTTATACCAGTGAGGATCAGATTTTTGTAATTCAGCCATGTTTCTGCACATATCAATATAATATTGGTGATACTGCTTGTCTTGCATTAAGAGAATCCTGTAGTCATTTATATTTTCTAAGTCACTGTTGGTATCATTCATACCTTGTGGAAGTCTAGACAAAGTGTCTGCAATGGTGTTGTCCTTACCTCTTATGTACTTAATTTCAAAACAGTAGTTCTGAAGTGTAACTGCCCATCGTGATAGTCTAGGATGTACAAGTTTACAAGTTAACAAAAATGTCAGGGCCTGGTGATCGGTGTAAATTACTGTATGTTTTCCAAATAAATAATAATTGAATTTCTTGAATGCCCATACTATGGAAAGTGTTTCTAACTCAGTAGTGGAGTATGTACGCTCACATTCAGTTAGAGTGCGACTCGCAAACCCAATAATTCTTACCTGTTCCTGCTCTTTATCCTTTACAACTTGAAATAAGCAACAGCCCAAGCCAGTACGTGAAGCGTCACAAGTCATACAAAAATCTAAATTGAAATCTGGATGGCTCAATATGTTAGCATTCACTAAAGCATGTTTAATTGTATTAAAGTCATTCTGGCACTGTTCCAACCAGATCCAAACTTGATTCTTTCTGAGTAGATTTAGCAGATGTTTACTGTTCAAAAGTGGTTGTGGCAAAAAACATCTGAAAAATGAACTTAGCCCAAGGAATGATTTTAACTGCTTTTTAGTTCGAGGGCTAGGAAAATTTCTGATAGCATCTAATTTACTGGGATCCGGACGTATGCCCTGTGAATTAATGATATGTCCTAAATACTTTATCTCACTGCAACCAAATTTTGATTTTCTTAGGTTGGCTGTGACACCAGCTTGTGCAAATTTTTTTAAAATTCTTTGAAGAGTGTCAACGTGTTCATTCCAAGATTGTGTAGCTATCAGTATATCATCTACATAGTGTGTGACTGTCTCAACTAAATCGTCGCCAAGCACGGTATCCAGGGCTGTAATGAATACCCCAGAGCTGACATTCAGTCCGAAGGGTAGAACACAAAACTGATAGGTTCGCCCCCCGAACATAAATGCAGTATATTTCCGAGAATCAGGAGTGATACCCACCTGCCAAAACGAATTAGCGAGATCTATTGTGGAAAAATATTTTGCATCTAGAAATTCCTGTAATTGCTCTTCTAAATTTTCAGGTTTTGTGTGAACCGGTAAAATTATTTCATTAATAGCTCGTGCGTCTAACACTAACCTAATGCTTCCATTTGATTTTTTGACAACAAGTAGAGGACTACAATAAGGCGAGGTGGATGGTTCAATGACCTTCCAGTCTAACATTTGTTTTAATTCTTGCCACACAGCAGGTCGTTGAGATAACGGTACGTTATATGTCTTATGGTAGAAGATCTTGTGAGGGTTAACTTCAATCTTGTACACATACGTGTTGATAACACCTAATCGTTTGGTAAAAGCTTGTAAATATTTGGATAACACTTCCTGTAGTTTTATACGTTCATGTACACTGAGGGCTGTAGCTTCACTTATCTTATGATCAAGCAATGTTTTCAAGTCCATTAGCTCTGTGTCAGATGAGTGTGTTTGCATGTCTTGAATGTCTTTGTCAAGTACTAACTGAACCTTGTACCCTGTACAGTGTTTGTCATGCTTTAGAGTTCTCCTGTCCAAATCAATAATAATTACACTGCCTTTATCATTTAAAATACATTTACCTTTGGAGAAGTCTATAATGCAGTCCTTCTCGCTCATAATATCTATTCCTAATATGCAATTTGTCACAAGGTTTTGTACAACCAGGAATGGCCATTGTACGGTTCCATTACCTATTTTAACGTTTACAAAAACTTGCTTTGTAACCCTACATGACTTATTACCTAGAGCGGTAGTTATTTTACAGTTTTGGGCAGGAAACTCAGGCACAGGCTCCAATTCACACATCTTTTTATAGAAATTAAAAGACAAAACGCTCACAGCTGCACCTGTATCTAAGATAATAGTAGTTGGAATCCCACCTACTACACCAGTAGTAGATGCTAAAACAATTTCATTTGTGTTTAAACGACATTGTGTACTGTCTTGTAAAAGTTCATCTGATATATTGTCATTGTGGTTGTATCTTATAAATAAAACAGGTAGCTTTAGTTTAGAATTATTAGGCACATCAATATTTTGTTGTTCAATTGTGGTGTCAAATAACTGATTAACATTGAAGTCACCCCCCAAGAATTCTTCAGTCACGACCTGGGGCAAAGTAGTGACTGTTTCTAGTTTGTTGGCTTATCATTTGTACTAGGTACTGACACAGATTGGGGTTGTGCATCAGGTGTCATTTCTATTATATTCACATTCGGATATTGCCTGTTATGATCTCCAAACTTTTGCGGTTGTTGTTGCTGTTGCGCATTATAACTTACCTGTCGGTCGTAAGGTATGCTCCAATTTTGTCCTGGTGGCTGCTGTGGTAAAGCAATGTTTGAATGATAGTATTGATCGCTACGAGTCCAGCCTTGATGCTGTCTTGGCTCGTAGTTATTATTATTTCTATTTCTGTTTGTGTTTTTGTTGTTACATTTGTATCCGTTGTTACCGTTGTTGTTATTACCGCGGTGCCTTTTGTATGGATTGCCGCATGAGTGTTATTACTGTTGTAATTGTTGTTTGTATTGGAATACGCGTGTTGATTTTGATTTCCGTATTGAGACGGCATGTGAGTTTGCTGTTTTTGCTGTACCGCGTATCCAACTGTGGGCGCGCCAGAATTGTGTTGGCAAGCCTGCATGTTTTGCATACCACTAGTGTAAACATTGTGGCTGCTGTTTTGCCGCGCGAAGCGCTGATCTTCAAGTAACATGTCAACCGAATCTAAAGCTGTTAAAAAATAATCTGAATCGTCATCCGGGATATGTAGAAGTTTTTCCTTAATGTTGAAAGGCAATTTGGCCTTCAACGCTCGGAGTATATCACGCGTTGCGACTGGTTCGTCTAAAAAATGTCCCATGTTCAAGTATTTTTCAAAATATCTGCGTAAGTTACCATTTTTACTGTTAAAAGTTTCAGGTTCTAAAATTTGTCTTCTGAGTCGCTCCTGGACGGATTGCGACCAGAATTTGTTCAGAAAAGCACGCTCAAACTCACTGTACGTGGTACATACGTCAGCTTGACAGTATGCCCAGACAGCTGCATCGCCTTGGATGTAACCGACAATATATGAAATCTTTTTCCGGTCACTCCAAGTGCGTGGAAATGCGTTACTAAAAGATTTAAGAAAAATCACCGGATGAATGGTTCGTTTTTCTGGGATAAAAGCCTGAAATTGCCTGTGTTTTATTAAGCTTTCTTCTTCCTTTTCATTATGATATGGATTTGTTCCACTGTAATTACTGCAATGCTCAGCTGGCGAGTAATTACGATAATGTTGCTGTAGTTTACCATGATAATAGCTTGTGTTTGTGTTTGCACGTTGTGGTATGTGTTGTTGTCGTGGTGTGTTTTGTTCTTGTGTGTATGTTGTGTGCGGTATGTGTGCGTCACACTCGTATGTATATTGGTTTCTGAACTGTACATTTTGACTGATATTTTCGTTACATTCAGACTGTGGTTGATCGGTGAATTGTCTCATGGGTGCAGTGACGGATTGTACTGCATCACTAATCAGCTGTTTGTTATTAGTGATGTATTCCGCTACGGAGTCGTGCACAATTGTTGGTAAATTTTCACGTATGCGTCTATCAAAATGTTTGTCTTTGTTCTCTACCCAATCATGAAATTCTTTATTAATATTTTGAAAATGAGCTGTGGCATCAGATTGTAAGATGTCAGTCAGGTGTTGTTCAACATCGTCAAATTTATTCTGCACGTCAGTAATTCGTTTTTCAAGGTTGTCGTGTACTGAAGGATATGTTTGAATTTGTTCAGTAAGAGCTTCACACGTGACATTAAGGTTTTTTAATTGTGTCTGTAAAAGTGCTACGTCATTTGTAGTCTCGTATTAAGCTTGGAAAATTTCGTACTGAGTTCAGTCATCTGTTTGGTCAGTGTGGCGTCTATAAGTTCCACACGTTTACACAAAGTGTCATTACATGCCTTGATTGCTATGAGGTCAGATTTAATTTCGTCATTTTGTGTCTTTAAGGTTGCCATGTTTTCCGCGTTCTGTTTCATTAGCACTTGTAACATGTTGGCAATGTTCACTGTTTGCAAGGTCTCTGCCCCCGTCGCGTCATTAGACGTGACGTCATGTATTAATATGGGCTCTGACTGAGACTTTGAAATTTTTGTGGTGGACGGCCTATTGTCAAAACTTCCGTTAACACTTGCGTCAATATTTGATGAATCGTCACTACCGGTTGCTGTCGTAAAGTCATTTTCTAACACTTGTCTCTCGTCCGAGTCGGATTGCGTCTGAATAGTATGTCTTTGCTGTTCCATTTTTGCGTATTGTTTTCTAGTTATTACCATGCCACACGTGATATATATTTCAAGAAATTAATGTTTGACACTGGTTTTAAAATAAAATGCAGTTGAGCATGACTCGCTCGTAGCAACAATGGCTGTTTATTAATTTAAAAATGTAAACTGAATATGGGATTATTGTTAATGGCTGCTGTCCATGTTACAACGTATCGTACAGAAGTCGGCCATATTGTACACTCGTGTATTGGTATTGTTGCAGAAGTTATTGTTTAAGGAAAAGTACTGAGAATGAAATTTATCACTGAAAACTGCTACGCGCGAAAGAAATACTACAGAATCTACTGAAGAGCTAATACACTGAATTATGCGTCTGGTCAAGCCTGCCAATGCAAAGATGCTGCGTCTTACCTTATTTCGCTGGAAGCTTCATTGCGTCTTCCCGCAAAATTTTAGAATTGGAAAATATCTTCAGATCTTTGTTATTTCTCATACATTCACGTCCAGGTCCCGAAAGTTGATTTTTCACATGAAACAAAGAGAACAATGTAACAAATGACAAAATAACAAGTCCGACACGCAGTCGCCAATATAAAATAAATAAAATAAAATAAAATAAAATAAAATATTAATTATGTATTATTGTATGATAGTGATTGGTTGTACTTAATATTTGCGTGACGTTTAATTATTCGGTATCAGACGCTTGACAATGGCTTTTTCGTAAATGTAATGTTATTCGTAGTTGACCGTGAAATAAAACTGAAATAATCGGACTTCGTACTTAAATCGTTACCAAAGACTGCTGCGGTAGGTGCGGACTCATAATCTAAATCTCAATATTTCAATAATTTGCCAGCCATGCCAAAACGTAGTACAGAGGTGATTGTCTACTAAACAAAAAAATTACACAGCTAGTTAAATCAGATATATTCAATGAATAAGCCTACAGTTCATAATCCTACTTACTTTTATAAATATAAATTCTTTTCAGAATCAAGTGCCTAGTATGGTTGCAACTCGCAGTAATTTTCTATAACATGAAACATGGCGGTGTGCCAGACAATAAACTAAAATACGTGCTTCTCGCACCACTTCAACCAGGACCTCTCTCTTCTTAATCGAACATACGAGTAACGTAATTGTGCTTTTGTTTTATCAGCGACACAGCGCTGCAGTTGTGTGCCATAGGCTTTATTTATTTGTCACTGATTATTTATTTAATTAATATCTCGCGTTTCCGAGGAAACCCACGCTCGGCATGCAAATGTGCCTTTATAAGTCACAGGAATGGTTCCAAACATAGTCAGTAAGAAGAGTCAGTCTTCTTGTACTTAAGTCCGCATCGTGCCTTTTCTATTTAATTCCGATGCAATTTCTGTGTTTCATCGTCAATAAGGAGGTCCAAGGAATACAGTAAACCTGGGGTGAAGCATCGGAATCTATAACTAGTGTCAATGGAATGGTTCAAAACATAGGCATTAAGAAGAGTAAGTCTTCTTGTACTTAAGTCAGCATTGTGCCTTTTCTATTTAATTCCGATACAAATTCTGTGTTTCATCGTCAATGAGAGGGTCAGAGGGATACAGTAAACCTGAAGTGAAGCATCGGAATCTATAACTAGTGTCACAGGAATGGTTCAAATCATAGACAGTAAGAAGAGTCAGTCTTCTTGTACTTAAGTCAGCATTGTGCATTTTGTATTTAATTCCGATGCAATTTCTGTGTTTCATCGGCAATAAAGTCAGAGGGATACAGTAAACCTGAAGTGAAGCATCGGAATCTATAACTAGTGTCACAGGAGTGGTTCAAAACATGGACAGTAGGAAGAGTCAGTCATCTTGTACTCAAGTCGGCATTGTGCCTTTTGTATTTAATTCCGATGCGATTTCTGTGTTTCATCGTCAATAACAAGGTCCAAAGGATACAATAAACCTGGAGTGTAGCATCGGAATCTGTAACTAGTGTCACAGGAATGGTTCAAAACAAAGACAGTAAGAAGAGTCAGTCTTCGTGTACTTAAGTCGGCATTTTGCCATTTGTATTTAATTCCGAAGCAATTTCTGTGTTTCATCGTCAATAAGAAGGTCCAAGGGAGACGGTAAACCTGAAGTGAAGCATCGGAATCTATAACCAGAGTCACAGGAATGGTTCAAAACATAGTCAGTAAGAAGAGTCAGTCTTCTTGTCCTTAAGTTGGCAGTGTGCCTTTTGTATTTAATTCCGATGCAATTTCTGTGTTTCATCGTCAATAAGAAGGTCCAAGCTATACAGTAAAACTGAACTAAAGCATCGGATTCTATAACTCGTGTCACAGGAATGGTTCAAACTATAATCAGTAAGAAGAGTCAGTCTTCCTGTACTAAGTCGACATTGTGCCATTTCTATTTAATTCCAATTCAATTTCTGTGTTTCATCGTCAATAAGAAGGTCAGTGGGATACAGTAAATCTGAAGTGAAGCATCGGAATCAGTAACTAGTGTCACAGGAATGGTTCAAAACATACACAGCAAGAAGAGTCAGTCTTCTTGTACTTAAGTCGGCATTGTGCCTTTTGTATTTAATTCCGGTGAAATTTCGGTGTTTCATCGTTAATAAGAAGGTCCAAGTGTTACAGTAAACCTGAAGTGAAGCATCGGAATCTATAACCAGTGTCACAGGAATGGTTCAAAACATATTCAGTAAGAAGAGTCAGCCTACTTGTCCTTCAGTTGGCATTGTGCCATTTGTATTTAATTCCGATGCAATTTCTGTGTTTCATCGTCAATAAGAAGGTCAGAGGGATACAGTAAACCTGAAGTGAAGCATCGGAATCCACAACTAGTGTCACAGGAATGGTTCAAATCATAGACAGTAAGAAGAGTCAGTCCTCTTGTACTTTAGTCGGCATTGTCGCTTTTCTATTTAATTCCGATTCAATTTCTGTGTTTCACCATCAAGAAGAATGTCAGAGGGATACAGTAAACCTGAAGTGAAGCATCGGAATCTATAACTAGCGTCACAGGATGGGTTCAAAACATAGTCAGTAAGAAGAGTCAGTCTTCTTGTACTTAAGTCGGCATTGTGCCTTTTCTATTTAATTCCGATGCAATTTCTGTGTTTCATCGTCAATAAGAAGGTCCAAGGGATACAGTAAACCTGGAGTGAAGCATCGGAATCAATAACTAGTGTCACAGGAATGGTTCAAAACATACACAGCAAGAAGAGTCAGTCTTCTTGTACTTAAGTCGGCATTGTGCCTTTTTTATTTGATTCCGGTGCAATTTCTGTGTTTCATCGTCAATAAGAAGGTCCAAGTGTTACAGTAAACCTGAAATGATGCTTCGGAATCTATAACTAGTGTACAGGAATGGTTCAAAACATAGACAGTAAGAAGAGTCAGTCTACTTGTACTTAAGTCGGCATTGTGCCTTTTGTATTTAATTCCGATGCAATTTCTGAGTTTCATCGTCAATAAGAAGGTCAGAGGGATACAGTAAACCTGAATTGAAGCACCGGTATCTATAACTAGTGTCGCAGGAATGGTTCGAATCATAGTCAGTAAGAAGAGTCAGTCTTCTTGTCCTTAAGTCGCGATTGTGCCTTTTGTATTTAATTCCGATGCAATTTCTGTGTTTCACCGTCAATAAGAAGATCTAAGGGATATAGTAAACTTGGAGTGAAGCATCGGAATCTATAACTAGTGTCACAGGAATGGTTCAAAACATAGACAGTAAGAAGAGTCAGTCTTCTTGTACGTAAGTCGGCATTGTGCCTTTTGTATTTCATTCCAATGCAATTTCTGTGTTTCATCGTCAATAAGAATGTTTAAGGGATACAGTAAACCTGCAGTGAAGCAACGGAATCTATAACTAGTGGCACAGGAAAGGTTCAAATCATTGTCAATAAGAAGAGTCGGTCTTCATGTACTTAAGTCGTCATTGTGCCTTTTGTATCTAATTCCGATGCAATTTCTGTGTTTCATCGTCAATAAGAAGGTACAAGGGGTACAGTAAACCTAAAGTAAAGCGTCGGAATTTATAACTAGTGTCACAGGAATATTTCAAAGCATAAACAGTAGGAAGAGTCAGTGTTCTTATACTTAAGTCGGCATTGTGGCTTTTGTATTTAATTCCGATGCAATTTCTGTGTTTCATCGTCCATGAGAAGGTCCAAGGGATACAGTAAACCTGAAGTGAAGCATAGGAATCTACAACTAGTGTCACAGGATTGGTTCAAAACATAGACAGCAAGAAGAGTCAGTCTTCTTGTACTTAAGTCGGCATAGTGCCTTTTGTATTTAATTCCGATGCAATTTCTGTGATTCATCGTCAATAAGAAGGTCCAAGGGATACAGTAAACCTGAAGTGAAGCATCGGACTCTATAACTAGTGTCACAGAAATGGTTCAAAACATAGACAGTATTAAGAGTCAGTCTTCTTATAATTAAGTCGGCATTGTGCTTTATGTATTTAATTCCGATGCAATTTCTGTGATTCATCGACAATAAGAAGGTCCAAGGAAACAGTAAACCTGAAGTGAAGCATCGGAATCTATAACTAGTGGTACAGGAATGGTTCAAAACATAGACCGTATGAAGAGTCAGTCTTCTTGTACTTAAGTCGGTATTGTGGCTTTTGTATTTAAGTCCGATGCAATTTTTTGTGTTTCATCGTCAATAAGAAGGTCCAAAGGATACAGTAAACCTGGAGTAAAGCATCGGAACCTATAGCTAGTGTCAATGGAATGGTTCAAAACATAGGCAGTAAGAAGAGTCTGTCTTCTAGTCCTTAAGTCGGCATTGTGCCTTTTGTATTTAATTCCGATGCAATTTCTGTGTTTCATCGGCAATAAGGTCAGACTGATACAGTAAACCTGAAGTGAAGCATCGGAATCTATAACTAGTGTCACAGGAATGGTTAAAACATTGACAGTAAAAAGAATCAGTCTTCTTGTACTTAAGTCGGCATTATGCTTTTTGTATTTAATTCCCATGCAATTTCTGTTTTTCATCGTCAATAAGATGGTGAGAGGGATACAGTAAACCTGAAGTGAAGCATCGGAATCTATAACTAGTGTCACAAGAATTGTTCAAAACATAGACAGTTGGAAGAGTCAGTCTTCTCGTACTTAATTCGGCATTTTGCCTTTTGTATTTAATTCCGATGCAATTTCTGTGTTTCATCGTCAATAAGAAGGTCTAAGGTATACAGCAAACCTGAAGTGAAGCATCAGAATCTATAACTAGAGTCACGGGAATGGTTCAAAACATAGTCAGTAAGAAGAGTCAGTCTTCTTGTACTTAAGCCGGCATTGTGCCTTTTCAATATAATTCCGATGCAATTTCTGTATTTCATCGTCAATAAGAAGGTCCAGGGGATACAGTACACCTGGAGTGAAGCATCGGAATCTGTAACTAGTGTCACAAGAACGGTTCTAAACATAGACAGTAAGAAGAGTCAGTCTTCTTGTATGTAAGTCGGCATTGTGCATTTTGTATTTAATTCCGATGCAATTTCTGTGTTTCATCGTCAATAAGAAGGTCAGAGGGATACAATTAACCTGAAGTGAAGCATCGGAATCTATAATTAGTGGCACAGGAATTGTTCAAAACAAAGTCAATAAGAAGAGTCAGTCTTCTTGTCCTTAAGTCGGCATTGTGCCTTCTGTATTTAATTCCGATGCAATTTCTGTGTTTCATCGTCAATAAGAAGGTCTAAATGATACAATAAACCTGGAGTGTAGCATCGGAATCTATAACTGGTGTCACAGGAATGGTTCCAAACATAGTCAGTTAGAAGAGTCAGTCTTCTTGTACTTAAGTCGGCATTGTGCCTTTCCTATTTAATTCCGATGCAATTTCTGTGTTTCATCGTCAGTAAGAAGGTCCAAGGGATACAGTAAACCTGAAGTAAAGCAACGGAATCCATAACTAGTGTCACAGGAATGGTTCAAACTATAATCAGTAAGAAGAGTCAGTCTTCCTGTACTTAAGTCGGCATTGTGCCTTTTCTATTTGTTTTCGATGCAATTTCTGTGTTTCATCGTCAATTTGAAGGTCCAAGGGATACAGTAAACCTGAAGTGAAGCATCGGAATCTATAACTGGTGTCACAGGAATGGTTCCAAACATAGTCAGTTAGAAGAGTCAGTCTTCTTGTACTTAAGTCGGCATAGTGCCTTTTCTATTTAATTCCGATGCAATTTCTGTGTTTCATCGTCAGTAAGAAGGTCCAAGGGATACAGTAAACCTGGGGTGAAGCATCGGAATCTATAACTAGTGTCAATGGAATGGTTCAAAACATAGGCATTAAGAAAAGTCAGTCTTCTTGTACTTAAGTCGGCATTGTGCCTTTTCTATTTAATTCCGATACAAATTCTGTGTTTCATCGTCAATGAGAAGGTCCAAGGTATACAGTAAACCTGAAGTAAAGCAACGGAATCCATAACTAGTATCACAGGAATGGTTCAAACTATAATCAGTAAGAAGAGTCAGTCTTCCTGTACTTAAGTCGGCATTGTGCTTTTTCTATTTAATTCCGATGCAATTTCTGTGTTTCATCGTCAGTAAGAAGGTCCAAGGGATACAGGAAACCTGGGGTGAAGCATCGGAATCTATAACTAGTGTCAATGGAATGGTTCAAAATATAGGCATTAAGAAAAGTCAGTCTTCTTGTACTTAAGTCGGCATTGTGCCTTTTCTATTTAATTCCGATACAAATTCTGTGTTTCATCGTCAATGAGAAGGTCAGAGGGACACAGTAAACCTGAAGTGAAGTATCGGAATCTATAACTAGTGTCACAACAATGGTTCAAAACATAGTCAGTAAGAAGAGTCAGTCTTCTTGTACTTAAGTCGGCATTGTGCCTTTTCTATTTAATTCCGATGCAATTTCTGTGTTTCATCGTCAGTAAGAAGGTCCAAGGGATACAGTAAACCTGGGGTGAAGCATCGGAATCTATAACTAGTGTCACAGGAATGGTTCAAAACATAGTCAGTAAGAAGAGGTAGTCTTCTTGTACTTAAGTCGGCGTTGTGCTTTTTCTATTTAATTCCGATGCAATTTCTGTGTTTCATCGTCAGTAAGAAGGTCCAAGGGATACAGTAAACCTGGGGTGAAGCATCGGAATCTATAACTAGTGTCAATGGAATGGTTCAAAACATAGGCATCAAGAAAAGTCAGTCTTCTTGTACTTAAGTCGGCATTGTGCCTTTTCTGTTTAATTCCGATACAAATTCTGTGTTTCATCGTCAATGAGAAGGTCAGAGGGATACAGTAAACCTGAAGTGAAGCATCGGAATCTATAACTAGTGTCACAACAATGGTTCAAAACATAGTCAGTAAGAAGAGTCAGTCTTCTTGTACTTAAGTCGGCATTGTGCCTTTTCTATTTAATTCCGATGCAATTTCTGTGTTTCATCGTCAATTTGAAGGTCTAAGGGATACAGTAAACCTGAAGTGAAGCATCGGAATCTATAACTAGTGTCACAGGAATGGTTCAAAGCATAGTCAGTAAGAAGAGGTAGTCTTCTTGTACTTAAGTCGGCTTTGTGCTTTTTCTATTTAATTCCGATGCAATCTCTGTGTTTCATCGTCAGTAAGAAGGTCCAAGGGATACAGTAAACCTGGGGTGAAGCATCGGAATCTATAACTAGTGTCAATGGAATGGTTCAAAATATAGGCATTAAGAAAAGTCAGTCTTCTTGTACTTAAGTCGGCATTGTGCCTTTTCTATTTAATTCCGATACAAATTCTGTGTTTCATCGTCAATGAGAAGGTCAGAGGGATACAGTAAACCTGAAGTGAAGCATCGGAATCTATAACTAGTGTCACAACAATGGTTCAAAACATAGTCAGTAAGAAGAGTCAGTCTTCTTGTACTTAAGTCGGCATTGTGCCTTTTCTATTTAATTCCGATGCAATTTCTGTGTTTCATCGTCAATTTGAAGGTCCAAGGGATACAGTAAACCTGAAGTGAAGCATCGGAATCTATAACTAGTGTCACAGGAATGGTTCAAAACATAGTCAGCAAGAAGAGGTAGTCTTCTTGTACTTAAGTCGGCATTGTGCTTTTTCTATTTAATTCCGATGCAATTTCTGTGTTTCATCGTCAGTAAGAAGGTCCAAGGGATACAGTAAACCTGGGGTGAAGCATCGGAATCTATAACTAGTGTCAATGGAATGGTTCAAAACATAGGCATTAAGAAAAGTCAGTCTTCTTGTACTTAAGTCGGCATTGTGCCTTTTCTATTTAATTCCGATGCAATTTCTGTGTTTCATCGTCAATTTGAAGGTCCAAGGGATACAGTAAACCTGAAGTGAAGCATCGGAATCTATAACTAGTGTCACAGGAATGGTTCAAAACATAGTCAGTAAGAAGAGGTAGTCTTCTTGTACTTAAGTCGGCATTGTGCTTTTTCTATTTAATTCCGATGCAATCTCTGTGTTTCATCGTCAGTAAGAAGGTCCAAGGGATACAGTAAACCTGGGGTGAAGCATCGGAATCTATAACTAGTGTCAATGGAATGGTTCAAAATATAGGCATTAAGAAAAGTCAGTCTTCTTGTACTTAAGTCGGCATTGTGCCTTTTCTATTTAATTCCGATACAAATTCTGTGTTTCATCGTCAATGAGAAGGTCAGAGGGATACAGTAAACCTGAAGTGAAGCATCGGAATCTATAACTAGTGTCACAACAATGGTTCAAAACATAGTCAGTAAGAAGAGTCAGTCTTCTTGTACTTAAGTCGGCATTGTGCCTTTTCTATTTAATTCCGATGCAATTTCTGTGTTTCATATTCAATTTGAAGTTCCAAGGGATACAGTAAACCTGAAGTGAAGCATCGGAATCTATAACTAGTGTCACAGGAATGGTTCAAAACATAGTCAGTATGAAGAGGTAGTCTTCTTGTACTTAAGTCGGCATTGTGCTTTTTCTATTTAATTCCGATGCAATTTCTGTGTTTCATCGTCAGTAAGAAAGTCCAAGGGATACAGTAAACCTGGGGTGAAGCATCGGAATCTATAACTTGTGTCAATGGAATGGTTCAAAACATAGGCATTAAGAAAAGTCAGTCTTCTTGTACTTAAGTCGGCATTGTGCCTTTTCTATTTAATTCCGATACAAATTCTGTGTTTCATCGTCAATGAGAAGGTCAGAGGGATACAGTAAACCTGAAGTGAAGCATCGGAATCTATAACTAGTGTCACAGGAATGGTCAATACATAGTCAGTAAGAAGAGTCAGTCTTCTTGTACTTAAGTCGGCATTGTGCCTTTCGTATTTAATTCCGATGCAATTTCTGGGTTTCATCGTCAATAAGAAGGTCGGAGGGATACAGTAAACCTGAAGTGAATCATCGGAATCCACAACTAGTGTAAGAGGAATGGTTCAAAATATAGACAGTAGGAAGAGTCAGTCTTCTTGTACTTAAGTCGGCATTGTGCCTTTTGTATTTAATTAAGATGCCATTTCTGTGTTTCATCGTCAATAAGAAGGTCCAAGGTATACAGTAAACCTGAAGTAAAGCAACGGAATCCATAACTAGTGTCACAGGAATGGTTCAAACTATAATCAGTAAGAAGAGTCAGTCTTCCTGTACTTAAGTCGGCATTGTGCCTTTTCTAATTTGATTTCGATGCAATTTCTGTTTCTCATCGTCAATTTGAAGGTCCAAGGGATACAGTAAACCTGAAGTGAAGCATCGGAATCTGTAACTAGTGTCACAAGAATGGTTCAAAACATAGTCAGTAAGAAGAGGTAGTCTTCTTGTACTTAAGTCGGCATTGTGCTTTTTCTATTTAATTCCGATGCAATTTCTGTGTTTCATCGTCAGTAAGAAGGTCCAAGGGATACAGTAAACCTGGGGTGAAGTATCGGAATCTATAACTAGTGTCAATGGAATGGTTCAAAACATAGGCATTAAGAAAAGTCAGTCTTCTTGTACTTAAGTCGGCATTGTGCCTTTTCTATTTAATTCCGCTACAAATTCTGTGTTTCATCGTCAATGAGAAGGTCAGAGGGATACAGTAAACATGAAGTGAAGCATCGGAATCTATAACTAGTGTCACAGGAATGGTCAATACATAGTCAGTAAGAAGAGTCAGTCTTCTTGTACTTAAGTCGGCATTGTGCCTTTCGTATTTAATTCCGATGCAATTTCTGTGTTTCATCGTCAGTAAGAAGGTCCAAGGGATACAGTAAACCTGGGGTGAAGCATCGGAATCTATAACTAGTGTCACAGGAATGGTTCAAAACATAGTCAGTAAGAAGAGGTAGTCTTCTTGTACTTAAGTCGGCATTGTGCTTTTTCTATTTAATTCCGATGCAATTTCTGTGTTTCATCGTCAGTAAGAAGGTCCAAGGGATACAGTAAACCTGGGGTGAAGCATCGGAATCTATAACTAGTGTCAATGGAATGGTTCAAAACATAGGCATTAAGAAAAGTCAGTCTTCTTGTACTTAAGTCGGCATTGTGCCTTTTCTATTTAATTCCGATACAAATTCTGTGTTTCATCGTCAATGAGAAGGTCAGAGGGATACAGTAAACCTGAAGTGAAGCATCGGAATCTATAACTAGAGTCACAACAATGGTTCAAAACATAGTCAGTAAGAAGAGTCAGTCTTCTTGTACTTAAGTCGGCATTGTGCCTTTTCTATTTAATTCCGATGCAATTTCTGTGTTTCATCGTCAATTTGAAGGTCCAAGGGATACAGTAAACCTGAAGTGAAGCATCGGAATCTATAACTAGTGTCACAGGAATGGTTCAAATCATAGTCAGTAAGAAGAGGTAGTCTTCTTGTACTTAAGTCGGCATTGTGCTTATTCTATTTAATTCCGATGCAATTTCTGTGTTTCATCGTCAGTAAGAAGGTCCAAGGGATACAGTAAACCTGGGGTGAAGCATCGGAATCTATAACTAGTGTCAATGGAATGGTTCAAAATATAGGCATTAAGAAAAGTCAGTCTTCTTGTACTTAAGTCGGCATTGTGCCTTTTCTATTTAATTCCGATACAAATTCTGTGTTTCATCGTCAATGAGAAGGTCAGAGGGATACAGTATACCTGAAGTGAAGCATCGGAATCTATAACTAGTGTCACAACAATGGTTCAAAACATAGTCAGTAAGAAGAGTCAGTCTTCTTGTACTTAAGTCGGCATTGTGCCTTTTCTATTTAATTCCGATGCAATTTCTGTGTTTCATCGTCAATTTGAAGGTCCAAGGGATACAGTAAACCTGAAGTGAAGCATCGGAATCTATAACTAGTGTCACAGGAATGGTTCGAAACATAGTCAGTAAGAAGAGGTAGTCTTCTTGTACTTAAGTCGGCATTGTGCTTTTTCTATTTAATTCCGATGCAATTTCTGTGTTTCATCGTCAGTAAGAAGGTCCAAGGGATACAGTAAACCTGGGGTGAAGCATCGGAATCTATAACTAGTGTCAATGGAATGGTTCAAAACATAGGCATTAAGAAAAGTCAGTCTTCTTGTACTTAAGTCGGCATTGTGCCTTTTCTATTTAATTCCGATACAAATTCTGTGTTTCATCGTCAATGAGAAGGTCAGAGGGATACAGTAAACCTGAAGTGAAGCATCGGAATCTATAACTAGTGTCACAGGAATGGTCAATACATAGTCAGTAAGAAGAGTCAGTCTTCTTGTACTTAAGTCGGCATTGTGCCTTTCGTATTTAATTCCGATGCAATTTCTGTGTTTCATCGTCAATAAGAAAGTCGGAGGGATACAGTAAACCTGAAGTGAATCATCGGAATCCACAACTAGTGTAAGAGGAATGGTTCAAAATATAGACAGTAGGAAGAGTCAGTCTTCTTGTACTTAAGTCGGCATTGTGCCTTTTGTATTTAATTAAGATGCCATTTCTGTGTTTCATCGTCAATAAGAAGGTCCAAGGTATACAGTAAACCTGAAGTAAGGCAACGGAATCCATAACTAGTGTCACAGGAATGGTTCAAACTATAATCAGTAAGAAGAGTCAGTCTTCCAGTACTTAAGTCGGCATTGTGCCTTTTCTAATTTGATTTCGATGCAATTTCTGTTTCTCATCGTCAATTTGAAGGTCCAAGGGATACAGTAAACCTGAAGTGAAGCATCGGAATCTGTAACTAGTGTCACAAGAATGGTTCAAAACATAGTCAGTAAGAAGAGGTAGTCTTCTTGTACTTAAGTCGGCATTGTGCTTTTTCTATTTAATTCCGATGCAATTTCTGTGTTTCATCGTCAGTAAGAAGGTCCAAGGGATACAGTAAACCTGGGGTGAAGCATCGGAATCTATAACTAGTGTCAATGGAATTGTTCAAAACATAGGCATTAAGAAAAGTCAGTCTTCTTGTACTTAAGTCGGCATTGTGCCTTTTCTATTTAATTCCGCTACAAATTCTGTGTTTCATCGTCAATGAGAAGGTCAGAGGGATACAGTAAACATGAAGTGAAGCATCGGAATCTATAACTAGTGTCACAGGAATGGTCAATACATAGTCAGTAAGAAGAGTCAGTCTTCTTGTACTTAAGTCGGCATTGTGCCTTTCGTATTCAATTCCGATGCAATTTCTGTGTTTCACCGTCAGTAAGAAGGTCAGAGGGATACAGTAAACCTGAAGTGAAGCATCGGAATCTATAACTAGTGTCACACGAATGGTTCTAACATAGACAGTAAGAAGAGTCAGTCTTCTTGTACTTAAGTCGGCATTGTGACTTTTGTATTTAATTTCGATGCCATTTCTGTGTTTCATCGTCAATATGAAGGTCAGAGGGATACAGTGAACCTGAAGTGAAGCATCGGAATCTATAACTAGTGTCACAGGAGTGGTTCAAAACATAGTCAGTAAGAAGAGTAAGTCTTCTTGTCCTTGAGTCGGCATTGTGAGTTTTGTATTTAATTCCGAAGCAATTTCTGTGTTTCATCGTCAATAAGAAGGTCCAAGGGATACAGTAAACCTGGAGTGAAGCTTCGGAATCAATAACTAGTGTCACAGTAATGGTTCAAAACATTGACAGTAAGAAGAGTCAGTCTTCTTGTACTTAACTCGGCATTGTGACTTTTGTATTTAATTCCGATGCAATTTCTGTGTTTCATCGTCAATAAGAACGTCCAAGGGATACAGTTCACCTGAAGTGAAGCATCGGAATCTATAACTAGTGTCACAGGAATGGTTCAAAACATAATCAGTAAGAAGAGTCAGTCTTCTTGTACTTAAGTCGGCATTGTGCCTTTTCTATTTAATTCCGATGCAATTTCTGTGTTTCATCGTCAATAACAAGGTCCAAGGGATACAGTAAACCTGGAGTGAAGCATTGGAATCTTTAACTAGTGTCACAGAAATGGTTCAAAACATAGTCAGTAAGAAGAGTCAGTCTTGTTGTCCTTAAGTTGGCATTGTGCCATTTGTATTTAATTCCGACGCAATTTCTGTGATTCATCGTCAATAAGAAGGTACAAGGAGTACAGTAAACCTAAAGTGAAGCGTCGGAATTTATAACTAGTATCACAGGAATGGTTCAAACATAAACAGTAGGAAGAGTCAGTGTTCTTATACTTAAGTCGGCATTGTGGCTTTTGTATTTAATTCCGATGCAATTTCTGTGTTTCATCGTCCATGAGAAGGTCCAAGGGATACAGTAAACCTGAAGTGAAGCATCGGAATCTATAACTAGTGTCACAGGAATGGTTCAAAACATAGTCAGTAAGAAGAGGTAGTCTTCTTGTACTTAAGTCGGCATTGTGCTTTTTCTATTTAATTCCGATGCAATTTCTGTGTTTCATCGTCAGTAAGAAGGTCCAAGGGATACAGTAAACCTGGGGTGAAGCATCGGAATCTATAACTAGTGTCAATGGAATGGTACAAATCATAGGCATTAAGAAAAGTCAGTCTTCTTGTACTTAAGTCGGCATTGTGCCTTTTCTATTTAATTCCGATACAAATTCTGTGTTTCATCGTCAATGAGAAGGCCAGAGGGATACAGTAAACCTGAAGTGAAGCATCGGAATCTATAACTAGTGTCACAGGAATGGTTCAAAACATAGTCAGTAAGAAGAGTCAGTCTTCTTGTACTTAAGTCGGCATTGTGCCTTTTCTATTCAATTCCGATGCAATTTCTGTGTTTCATCGTCAGTAAGAAGGTCCAAGGGATACAGTAAACCTGGGGTGAAGCATCGGAATCTATAACTAGTGTCAATGGAATGGTTCAAAACACAGGCATTAAGAAAAGTCAGTCTTCTTGTACTTAAGTCGGCATTGTGCCTTTTCTATTTAATTCCGATACAAATTCTGTGTTTCATCGTCAATGAGAAGGTCAGAGGGATACAGTAAACCTTAAGTGAAGCATCGGAATCTATAACTAGGGTCACAGCAATGGTCAATACATAGTCAGTAAGAAGAGTCAGTCTTCTTGTACTTAAGTCGGCATTGTGCCTTTCCTATTTAATTCCGATGCAATTTCTGTGTTTCATCGTCAGTAAGAAGGTCCAAGGGATACAGTAAACCTGAAGTGAAGCATCGGAATCTATAACTAGTGTCACAGGAATGGTTCAAAACATAGTCAGTAAGAAGAGTCAGTCTTCTTGTACTTAAGTCGGCATTGTGCCTTTCCTATTTAATTCCGATGCAATTTCTGTGTTTCATCGTCAGGAGGAAGGTCCAAGGGATACAGTAAACCTGAAGTAAAGCAACGGAATCCATAACTAGTGTCACAGGAATGGTTCAAACTATAATCAGTAAGAAGAGTCAGTCTTCCTTTACTTAAGTCGGCATTGTGCCTTTTCTATTTGTTTTCGATGCGATTTCTGTTTTTCATCGTCAATTTGAAGGTCCAAGGGATACAGTAAACCTGAAGTGAAGCATCGGAATCTATAACTAGTGTCACTGGAATGGTTCCAAACATAGTCAGTAAAAAGAGTCAGTCTTCTTGTACTTAAGTCGGCATTGTGCCTTTTCTATTTATTTCCGATGCAATTTCTGTGTTTCATCGTCAGTAAGAAGGTCCAAGGGACACAGTAAACCTGGGGTGAAGCATCGGAATCTATAACTAGTGTCAATGGAATGGTTCAAAACATAGGCATTAAGGAAAGTCAGTCTTCTTGTACTTAAGTCGGCATTGTGCATTTTGTATTTAATTAAGATGCCATTTCTGTGTTTCATCGTCAATAAGAAGGTCCAAGGTATACAGTAAACCTGAAGTAAAGCAACGGAATCCATAACTAGTGTCACAGGAATGGTTCAAACTATAATCAGTAAGAAGAGTCAGTCTTCCTGTACTTAAGTCGGCATTGTGCCTTTTCTAATTTGATTTCGATGCAATTTCTGTGTTTCATCGTCAATTTGAAGGTCCAAGGGATACAGTAAACCTGAAGTGAAGCATCGGAATCTATAACTAGTGTCACAGGAATGGTTCAATACATAGTCAGTAAGAAGAGTCAGTCTTCTTGTACTTAAGTCGGCATTGTGCCTTTCGTATTTAATTCCGATGCAATTTCTGTGTTTCATCGTCAATAAGAAGGTCGGAGGGATACAGTAAACCTGAAGTGAATCATCGGAATCCACAACTAGTGTAAGAGGAATGGTTCAAAATATAGACAGTAGGAAGAGTCAGTCTTCTTGTACTTAAGTCGGCATTGTGCCTTTTGTATTTAATTAAGATGCCATTTCTGTGTTTCATCGTCAATAAGAAGGTCCAAGGTATACAGTAAACCTGAAGTAAAGCAACGGAATCCATAACTGGTGTCACAGGAATGGTTCAAACTATAATCAGTAAGAAGAGTCAGTCTTCCTGTACTTAAGTCGGCATTGTGCCTTTTGTATTTAATTTCGATGCCATTTCTGTGTTTCATCGTCAACAAGAAGGTCAGAGGGATACAGTAAACCTGAAGTGAAGCATCGGAATCTATAACTAGTGTCACACGAATGGTTCTAACATAGACAGTAAGAAGAGTCAGTCTTCTTGTACTTAAGTCGGCATTGTGACTTTTGTATTTAATTTCGATGCCATTTCTGTGTTTCATCGTCAATAAGAAGGTCAGAGGGATACAGTAAACCTGAAGTGAAGCATCGGAATCTATAACTAGTGTCACAGGAGTGGTTCAAAACATAGTCAGTAAGAAGAGTAAGTCTTCTTGTCCTTGAGTCGGCATTGTGACTTTTGTATTTAATTCCGAAGCAATTTCTGTGTTTCATCGTCAATAAGAAGGTCCAAGGGATACAGTAACCCTGGAGTGAAGCTTCGGAATCAATAACTAGTGTCACAGTAATGGTTCAAAACATTGACAGTAAGAAGAGTCAGTCTTCTTGTACTTAAGTCGGCATTGTGCCTTTTGTATTTAATTCCGATGCAATTTCTGTGTTTCATCGTCAATAAGAACGTCCAAGGGATACAGTTCACCTGAAGTGTAGCATCGGAATCTATAACTAGTGTCACAGGAATGGTTCAAAGCATAATCAGTAAGAAGAGTCAGTCTTCTTGTACTTAAGTCGGCATTGTGCCTTATCTATTTAATTCCGATGCAATTTCTGTGTTTCATCGTCAATAACAAGGTCCAAGGGATACAGTAAACCTGGAGTGAAGCATTGGAATCTTTAACTAGTGTCACAGAAATGGTTCAAAACATAGTCAGTAAGAAGAGTCAGTCTTGTTGTCCTTAAGTTGGCATTGTGCCATTTGTATATAATTCCGACGCAATTTCTGTGTTTTATCGTCAATAAGAAGGTACAAGGGGTACAGTAAACCTAAAGTGAAGCGTCGGAATTTATAACTAGTGTCACAGGAATGGTTCAAAACATAAACAGTAGGAAGAGTCAGTGTTCTTATACTTAAGTCGGCATTGTGGCTTTTGTATTTAATTCCGATGCAATTTCTGTGTTTCATCGTCCATGAGAAGGTCCAAGTGATACAGTAAACCTGAAGTGAAGCATCGGAATCTGTATCTAGTGTCACAAGAACGGTTCTAAACATAGACAGTAAGATGAGTCAGTCTTCTTGTATGTAAGACGGCATTGTGCATTTTGTATTTAATTCCGATGCAATTTCTGTGTTTCATCGTCAATAAGTATGTCAGAGGGATACAGTAAACCTGAAGTGAAACATCGGAATCTATAACTAGTGTCACAGGAATGGTTCACAACATAGACAGTAGGAAGAGTCAGTCTTCCTGTACTTAAGTCGCCATTGTGCCTTTTCTATTTCATTCCGATGCAATTTCTGTGTTGCATCGTCAATAAGAAGGTCAGAGGGATACAGTATACCTGAAGTGAAGCATCGCAATCTATAACTAGTGTCACAGGAATGTTTCAAAACATAGTCAGTAAGAAGAGTCAGTCTTCTTGTACTTAAGGCGGCATTGTGAATTTTGTATTTAATACCGACGCAATTTCTAAATTTCATCGTCAATAAGAAGGTCCAAGGGATACAGTAAACCTGGAGTGAAGCATCGGAATCTATAACTAGTGTCACAGGAATGGTTCACAACATAGACAGTAACAAGAGTCAGTCTTCTTGTACTTAAGTCGACATTGTGCCTTTTCTATTTAATTCCGATGCAATTTCTGTGTTTCATCGTCAATAAGAAGGTGCGAGGGGTGCAGTAAACCTGAAGTGAAGCATCGGAATCTATAACTAGTGTCACAGGATTTGTTCAAAGCATAGTCAGTAAGAAGAGTTAGTCTTCTTGTACTTAAGTCGACATTGTGCCTTTTCTATTAAATTCCGATGCAATTTCTGTGTTTCATCGTCAATAAGAAGGTCCAAAGGATACAGTAAACCTGGAGTAAAGCATCAGAACCTATAACTAGTGTCAATGGAATGGTTCAAAACATAGGCAGTAAGAAGAGTCTGTCTTCTTGTCCTTAAGTCGGCATTGTGCCTTTTGTATTTAATTCGGATGCAATTTCAGTGTTTCATCGGCAATAAGGTCAGACGGATACAGTAAACCTTAAGTGAAGCATCGGAATCTATAACTAGTGTCACAGGAGTGGTTCAAAACATAGTCAGTAAGAAGAGTAAGTCTTCTTGTCCTTGAGTCGGCATTGTGACTTTTGTATTTAATTCCGAAGCAATTTCTGTGTTTCATCGTGAATAAGAAGGTCCAAGGGATACAGTAAACCTGGAGTGAAGCATCGGAATCAATAACTAGTGTCACAGGAATGGTTCAAAACATAGTCAGTAAGAAGAGTCAGTCTTCTTGTACTTAAGTCGGCATTGTGCCTTTCCTATTTAATTCCGATGAAATTTCTGTGTTTCATCGTCAGGAGGAAGGTCCAAGGGATACAGTAAACCTGAAGTAAAGCAACGGAATCCATAACTAGTGTCACAGGAATGGTTCAAACTATAATCAGTAAGAAGAGTCAGTCTTCCTTTACTTAAGTCGGCATTGTGCCTTTTCTATTTGTTTTCGATGCGATTTCTGTTTTTCATCGTCAATTTGAAGGTCCAAGGGATACAGTAAACCTGAAGTGAAGCATCGGAATCTATAACTAGTGTCACAGGAATGGTTCCAAACATAGTCAGTAAAAAGAGTCAGTCTTCTTGTACTTAAGTCGGCATTGTGCCTTTTCTATTTATTTCCGATGCAATTTCTGTGTTTCATCGTCAGTAAGAAGGTCCAAGGGACACAGTAAACCTGGGGTGAAGCATCGGAATCTATAACTAGTGTCAATGGAATGGTTCAAAACATAGGCATTAAGGAAAGTCAGTCTTCTTGTACTTAAGTCGGCATTGTGCATTTTGTATTTAATTAAGATGCCATTTCTGTGTTTCATCGTCAATAAGAAGGTCCAAGGTATACAGTAAACCTGAAGTAAAGCAACGGAATCCATAACTAGTGTCACAGGAATGGTTCAAACTATAATCAGTAAGAAGAGTCAGTCTTCCTGTACTTAAGTCGGCATTGTGCCTTTTCTAATTTGATTTCGATGCAATTTCTGTGTTTCATCGTCAATTTGAAGGTCCAAGGGATACAGTAAACCTGAAGTGAAGCATCGGAATCTATAACTAGTGTCACAGGAATGGTTCAAAACATAGTCAGTAAGAAGAGGTAGTCTTCTTGTACTTAAGTCGGCATTGTGCTTTTTCTATTTAATTCCGATGCAATTTCTGTGTTTCATCGTCAGTAAGAAGGTCCAAGGGATACAGTAAACCTGGGGTGAAGCATCGGAATCTATAACTAGTGTCAATGGAATGGTTCAAAACATAGGCATTAAGAAAAGTCAGTCTTCTTGTACTTAAGTCGGCATTGTGCCTTTTCTATTTAATTCCGATACAAATTCTGTGTTTCATCGTCAATGAGAAGGTCAGTGGGATACAGTAAACCTGAAGTGAAGCATCGGAATCTATAACTAGTGTCACAGGAATGGTTCAAAACATGGTCAGTAAGAAGAGTCAGTCTTCTTGTACTTAAGTCCGCATTGTGCCTTTTCTATTTAATTCCGATGCAATTTCTGTGTTTCATCGTCAGTAAGAAGGTCCAAGGGATAGAGTAAACCTGGGGTGAAGCATCGGAATCTATAACTAGTGTCAATGGAATGGTTCAAAACATAGGCATTAAGAAATGTCAGTCTTCTTGTACTTAAGTCGGCATTGTGCCTTTTCTATTTAATTCCGATACAAATTCTGTGTTTCATCGTCAATGAGAAGGTCAGAGGGATACAGGAAACCTGAAGTGAAGCATCGGAATCTATAACTAGTGTCACAGGAATGGTCAATACATAGTCAGTAAGAAGAGTCAGTCTTCTTGTACTTAAGTCGGCATTGTGCCTTTCGTATTTAATTCCGATGCAATTTCTGTGTTTCATCGTCAATAAGAAGGTCGGAGGGATACAGTAAACCTGAAGTGAATCATCGGAATCCACAACTAGTGTAAGAGGAATGGTTCAAAATATAGACAGTAGGAAGAGTCAGTCTTCTTGTACTTAAGTCGGCATTGTGCCTTTTGTATTTAATTAAGATGCCATTTCTGTGTTTCATCGTCAATAAGAAGGTCCAAGGTATACAGTAAACCTGAAGTAAAGCAACGGAATCCATAACTAGTGTCACAGGAATGGTTCAAACTATAATCAGTAAGAAGAGTCAGTCTTCCTGTACTTAAGTCGGCATTGTGCCTTTTCTAATTTGATTTCGATGCAATTTCTGTGTTTCATCGTCAATTTGAAGGTCCAAGGGATACAGTAAACCTGAAGTGAAGCATCGGAATCTGTAACTAGTGTCACAGGAATGGTTCAAAACATAGTCAGTAAGAAGAGGTAGTCTTCTTGTACTTAAGTCGGCATTGTTCTTTTTCTATTTAATTCCGATGCAATTTCTGTGTTTCATCGTCAGTAAGAAGGTCCAAGGAATACAGTAAACCTGGGGTGAAGCATCGGAATCTATAACTAGTGTCAATGGAATGGTTCAAAACATAGGCATTAAGAAAAGTCAGTCTTCTTGTACTTAAGTCGGCATTGTGCCTTTTCTATTTAATTCCGATACAAATTCTGTGTTTCATCGTCAATGAGAAGGTCAGAGGGATACAGTAAACCTGAAGTGAAGCATCGGAATCTATAACTAGTGTCACAGGAATGGTCAATACATAGTCAGTAAGAAGAGTCAGTCTTCTTGTACTTAAGTCGGCATTGTGCCTTTCGTATTTAATTCCGATGCAATTTCTGTGTTTCACCGTCAGTAAGAAGGTCAGTGGGATACAGTAAACCTGAAGTGAAGCATCGGAATCTATAACTAGTGTCACACGAATGGTTCTAACATAGACAGTAAGAAGAGTCAGTCTTCTTGTACTTAAGTCGGCATTGTGACTTTTGTATTTAATTTCGATGCCATTTCTGTGTTTCATCGTCAATAAGAAGGTCAGAGGGATACAGTAAACCTGAAGTGAAGCATCGGAATCTATAACTAGTGTCACAGGAGTGGTTCAAAACATAGTCAGTAAGAAGAGTAAGTCTTCTTGTCCTTGAGTCGGCATTGTGACTTTTGTATTTAATTCCGAAGCAATTTCTGTGTTTCATCGTCAATAAGAAGGTCCAAGGGATACAGTAAACCTGGAGTGAAGCTTCAGAATCAATAACTAGTGTCACAGTAATGGTTCAAAACATTGACAGTAAGAAGAGTCAGTCTTCTTGTACTTAAGTCGGCATTGTGCCTTTTGTATTTAATTCCGATGCAATTTCTGTGTTTCATCGTCAATAAGAACGTCCAAGGGATACAGTTCACCTGAAGTGAAGCATCGGAATCTATAACTAGTGTCACAGGAATGGTTCAAAGCATAATCAGTAAGAAGAGTCAGTCTTCTTGTACTTAAGTCGGCATTGTGCCTTATCTATTTAATTCCGATGCAATTTCTGTGTTTCATCGTCAATAACAAGGTCCAAGGGATACAGTAAACCTGGAGTGAAGCATTGGAATCTTTAACTAGTGTCACAGAAATGGTTCAAAACATAGTCAGTAAGAAGAGTCAGTCTTGTTGTCCTTAAGTTGGCATTGTGCCATTTGTATATAATTCCGACGCAATTTCTGTGTTTCATCGTCAATAAGAAGGTACAAGGGGTACAGTAAACCTAAAGTGAAGCGTCGGAATTTATAACTAGTGTCACAGGAATGGTTCAAAACATAAACAGTAGGAAGAGTCAGTGTTCTTATACTTAAGTCGGCATTGTGGCTTTTGTATTTAATTCCGATGCAATTTCTGTGTTTCATCGTCCATGAGAAGGTCCAAGTGATACAGTAAACCTGAAGTGAAGCATCGGAATCTGTATCTAGTGTCACAAGAACGGTTCTAAACATAGACAGTAAGATGAGTCAGTCTTCTTGTATGTAAGACGGCATTGTGCATTTTGTATTTAATTCCGATGCAATTTCTGTGTTTCATCGTCAATAAGTATGTCAGAGGGATACAGTAAACCTGAAGTGAAACATCGGAATCTATAACTAGCGTCACTGGAATGGTTCAAAACATGGACAGTAGGAAGAGTCAGTCTTCTTGTACTTAAGTCGCCATTGTGCCTTTTCTATTTAATTCCGATGCAATTTCTGTGTTGCATCGTCAATAAGAAGGTCAGAGGGATACAGTATACCTGAAGTGAAGCATCGCAATCTATAACTAGTGTCACAGGAATGTTTCAAAACATAGTCAGTAAGAAGAGTCAGTCTTCTTGTACTTAAGGCGGCATTGTGAATTTTGTATTTAATACCGACGCAATTTCTAAATTTCATCGTCAATAAGAAGGTCCAAGGGATACAGTAAACCTGGAGTGAAGCATCGGAATCTATAACTAGTGTCACAGGAATGGTTCACAACATAGACAGTAACAAGAGTCAGTCTTCTTGTACTTAAGTCGACATTGTGCCTTTTCTATTTAATTCCGATGCAATTTCTGTGTTTCATCGTCAATAAGAAGGTACAAGGGGTACAGTAAACCTGAAGCGAAGCATCGGAATCTATAACTAGTGTCAATGGAATGGTTCAAAACATGGGCAGTAAGAAGAGTCTGTCTTCTTGTCCTTAAGTCGGCATTGTGCCTTTTGTATTTAATTCCGATGCAATTTCAGTGTTTCATCGGCAATAAGGTCAGACGGATACAGTAAACCTGAAGTGAAGCATCGGAATCTATAACTAGTGTCACAGGAATGGTTAAAACATTGACAGTAAAAAGAATCAGTCTTCTTGTACTTAAGTCGGCATTATGCTTTTTGTATTTAATTCCGATGCAATTTCTGTTTTTCACCGTCAATAAGATGGTGAGAGGGATACAGTAAACCTGAAGTGAAGCATCGGAATCTATAACTAGTGTCACAGGAGTGGTTCAAAACATAGTCAGTAAGAAGAGTAAGTCTTCTTGTCCTTGAGTCGGCATTGTGACTTTTGTATTTAATTCCGAAGCAATTTCTGTGTTTCATCGTCAATAAGAAGGTCCAAGGGATACAGTAAACCTGGAGTGAAGCTTCGGAATCAATAACTAGTGTCACAGTAATGGTTCAAAACATTGACAGTAAGAAGAGTCAGTCTTCTTGTACTTAAGTCGGCATTGTGCCTTTTGTATTTAATTCCGATGCAATTTCTGTGTTTCATCGTCAATAAGAACGTCCAAGGGATACAGTTCACCTGAAGTGAAGCATCGGAATCTATAACTAGTGTCACAGGAATGGTTCAAAGCATAATCAGTAAGAAGAGTCAGTCTTCTTGTACTTAAGTCGGCATTGTGCCTTATCTATTTAATTCCGATGCAATTTCTGTGTTTCATCGTCAATAACAAGGTCCAAGGGATACAGTAAACCTGGAGTGAAGCATTGGAATCTTTAACTAGTGTCACAGAAATGGTTCAAAACATAGTCAGTAAGAAGAGTCAGTCTTGTTGTCCTTAAGTTGGCATTGTGCCATTTGTATATAATTTCGACGCAATTTCTGTGTTTCATCGTCAATAAGAAGGTACAAGGGGTACAGTAAACCTAAAGTGAAGCGTCGGAATTTATAACTAGTGTCACAGGAATGGTTCAAAACATAAACAGTAGGAAGAGTCAGTGTTCTTATACTTAAGTCGGCATTGTGGCTTTTGTATTTAATTCCGATGCAATTTCTGTGTTTCATCGTCCATGAGAAGGTCCAAGTGATACAGTAAACCTGAAGTGAAGCATCGGAATCTGTATCTAGTGTCACAAGAACGGTTCTAAACATAGACAGTAAGATGAGTCAGTCTTCTTGTATGTAAGCCGGCATTGTGCCTTTTCTATTTAATTCCGATGCAATTTCTGTGTTTCATCGGCAATAAGGTCAGAGGGATACAGTAAACCTGAAGTGAAACATCGGAATCTATAACTAGTGTCACAGGAATGGTTCAAAACATAGACAGTAGGAAGAGTCAGTCTTCTTGTACTTAAGTCGCCATTGTGCCTTTTCTATTTAATTCCGATGCAATTTCTGTGTTGCATCGTCAATAAGAAGGTCAGAGGGATACAGTATACCTGAAGTGAAGCATCGCAATCTATAACTAGTGTCACAGGAATGGTTCAAAACATAGTCAGTAAGAAGAGTCAGTCTTCTTGTACTTAAGGCGGCATTGTGAATTTTGTATTTAATACCGACGCAATTTCTATATTTCATCGTCAATAAGAAGGTCCAAGGGATACAGTAAACCTGGAGTGAAGCATCGGAATCTATAACTAGTGTCACAGGAATGGTTCACAACATAGACAGTAACAAGAGTCAGTCTTCTTGTACTTAAGTCGACATTGTGCCTTTTCTATTTAATTCCGATGCAATTTCTGTGTTTCATCGTCAATAAGAAGGTGCGAGGGGTGCAGAAAACCTGAAGTGAAGCATCGGAATCTATAACTAGTGTCACAGGATTTGTTCAAAGCATAGTCAGTAAGAAGAGTTAGTCTTCTTGTACTTAAGTCGACATTGTGCCTTTTCTATTTAATTCCGATGCAATTTCTGTGTTTCATCGTCAATAAGAAGGTCCAAAGGATACAGTAAACCTGGAGTAAAGCATCAGAACCTATAACTAGTGTCAATGGAATGGTTCAAAACATAGGCAGTAAGAAGAGTCTGTCTTCTTGTCCTTAAGTCGGCATTGTGCCTTTTGTATTTAATTCCGATGCAATTTCAGTGTTTCATCGGCAATAAGGTCAGACGGATACAGTAAACCTTAAGTGAAGCATCGGAATCTATAACTAGTGTCACAGGAGTGGTTCAAAACATAGTCAGTAAGAAGAGTAAGTCTTCTTGTCCTTTAGTCGGCATTGTGACTTTTGTATTTAATTCCGAAGCAATTTTTGTGTTTCATCGTCAATAAGAAGGTCCAAGGGATACAGTAAACCTGGAGTGAAGCATCGGAATCAATAACTAGTGTCACAGTAATGGTTCAAACATTGACAGTAAGAAGAGTCAGTCTTCTTGTACTTATGTCGGCATTGTGCCTTTTGTATTTAATTCCGATGCAGTTTCTGTGTTTCATCGTCAATAAGAACGTCCAAGGGATACAGTTCAACTGAAGTGAAGCATCGGAATCTATAACTAGTGTCACAGGAATGGTTCAAAACATAATCAGTAAGAAGAGTCAGTCTTCTTGTACTTAAGTCGGCATTGTGCATTTTCTATTTAATTCCGATGCAATTTCTGTGTTTCATCGTCAATAACAAGGTCCAAGGGATACAGTAAACCTGGAGTAAAGCATTGGAATCTACAACTAGTGTCACAGAAATGGTTCAAAACATAGTCAGTAAGAAGAGTCAGTCTTGTTGTCCTTAAGTTGGCATTGTGCCATTTGTATTTAATTCCGATGCAATTTCTGTGTTTCATCGTCAATATGAAGGTACAAGGGGTACAGTAAACCTAAAGTGAAGCGTCGGAATTTATAACTAGTGTCACAGGAATGGTTCAAAGCATAAACAGTAGGAAGAGTCAGTGTTCTTATACTTAAGGTCGGCATTGTGGCTTTTGTATTTAATTCCGATGCAATTTCTGTGTTTCATCGTCCATGAGAAGGTCCAAGGGATACAGTAAACCTGAAGTGAAGCATCGGAATCTGTAACTAGTGTCACAAGAACGGTTCTAAACATAGACATTAAGATGAGTCAGTCTTCTTGTATGGAAGTCGGCATTGTGCATTTTGTATTTAATTCCGATGCATTTTCTGTGTTTCATCGTCAATAAGAAGGTCAGAGGGATACAATAAACCTGAAGTTAAGCATCGGAATCTATAATTAGTGTCACAGGAATGGTTCAAAACGAAGTGAGTAAGAAGAGTCAGTCTTCTTGTCTTTAAGCCGGCATTGTGCCTTTTCTATTTAATTCCGATGCAATTTCTGTGTTTCATTGGCAATAAGGTCAGAGGGATACAGTAAACCTGAAGTGAAACATCGGAATCTATAACTAGTGTCACAGGAATGGTTCAAACCATAGACAGTAGGAAGAGTCAGTGTTCTTATACTTAAGTGGGCATTGTGGCTTTTGTATTTAATTCCGATGCAATTTCTGTGTTTCATCGTACATGAGAAGGTCCAAGGGATACAGTAAACCTGAAGTGAAACATCGGAATCTGTAACTAGTGTCACAACAACGGTTCTAAACATAGACAGTAAGATGAGTCAGTCTTCTTGTATGGAAGTCGGCATTGTGCATTTTGTATTTAATTCCGATGCATTTTCTGTGTTTCATCGTCAATAAGAAGGTCAGAGGGATACAATAAACCTGAAGTTAAGCATCGGAATCTATAATTAGTGTCACAGGAATGGTTCAAAACGAAGTGAGTAAGAAGAGTCAGTCTTCTTGTCTTTAAGCCGGCATTGTGCCTTTTCTATTTAATTCCGATGCAATTTCTGTGTTTCATCGGCAATAAGGTCAGAGGGATACAGTAAACCTGAAGTGAAGCATCGGAATCTATAACTAGTGTCACAGGAATGGTTCAAAACATAGTCAGTAAGAAGAGTCAGTCTTCTTGTACTTAAGGCGGCATTGTGAATTTTGTATTTAATACCGACGCAATTTCTATATTTCATCGTCAATAAGAAGGTCCAAGGGATACAGTAAACCTGGAGTGAAGCATCGGAATCTATAACTAGTGTCACAGGAATGGTTCACAACATAGACAGTAACAAGAGTCAGTCTTCTTGTACTTAAGTCGACATTGTGCCTTTTCTATTTAATTCCGATGCAATTTCTGTGTTTCATCGTCAATAAGAAGGTACAAGGGGTACAGTAAACCTGAAGCGAAGCATCGGAATCTATAACTAGTGTCACAGGATTTGTTCAAAACATAGTCAGTAAGAAGAGTTAGTCTTCTTGTACGTAAGTCGACATTGTGCCTTTTCTATTTAATTCCGATGCAATTTCCGTGTTTCATCGTCAATAAGAAGGTCCAAAGGATACAGTAAACCTGGAGTAAAGCATCAGAACCTATAACTAGTGTCAATGGAATGGTTCAAAACATAGGCAGTAAGAAGAGTCTGTCTTCTTGTCCTTAAGTCGGCATTGTGCCTTTTGTATTTAATTCCGATGCAATTTCAGTGTTTCATCGGCAATATGGTCAGACGGATACAGTAAACCTGAAGTGAAGCATCGGAATCTATAACTAGTGTCACAGGAATGGTTAAAACATTGACAGTAAAAAGAATCAGTCTTCTTGTACTTAAGTCGGCATTATGCTTTTTGTATTTAATTCCGATGCAATTTCTGTTTTTCACCGTCAATAAGATGGTGAGAGGGATACAGTAAACCTGAAGTGAAGCATCGGAATCTATAACTAGTGTCACAAGAATTGTTCAAAACATAGACAGTTGGAAGAGTCAGTCTTCTTGTACTTAATTCGGCATTTTGCCTTTTGTATTTAATTCCGATGCAATTTCTGTGTTTCATCGTCAATTTGAAGGTCCAAGGGATACAGTAAACTTGAAGTGAAGCATCGGAATCTATAACTAGTGTCACAGGATAGGTTCAAAACATAGTCAGTAAGAAGAGGTAGTTTTCTTGTACTTAAGTCGGCATTGTGCCTTTTCTATTTAATTCCGATGCAATTTCTGTGTCTCATCGTCAGTAAGAAGGTCCAAGGGATACAGTAAACCTGGGGTAAAGCATCGAAATCTATAACTAGTGTCAATGGAATGGTTCAAAACATAGGCATTAAGAAAAGTCAGTCTTCTTGTACTTAAGTCGGCATTGTGCCTTTTCTATTTAATTCCGATACAAATTCTGTGTTTCATCGTCAATGAGAAGGTCAGAGGGATACAGTAAACCTGAAGTGAAGCATCGGATTCTATAACTAGTGTCACAGGAATGGTCAATACATAGTCAGTAAGAAGAGTCAGTCTTCTTGTACTTAAGTCGGCATTGTGCCTTTCGTATTTCATTCCGATGCAATTTCTGTGTTTCACCGTCAGTAAGAAGGTCAGAGGGATACAGTAAACCTGAAGTGAAGCATCGGAATCTATAACTAGTGTCACACGAATGGTTCTAACATAGACAGTAAGAAGAGTCAGTCTTCTTGTACTTAAGTCTGCATTGTGACTTTTGTATTTAATTTCTATGCCATTTCTGTGTTTCATCGTCAATAAGAAGGTCAGAGGGATACAGTAAACCTTAAGTGAAGCATCGGAATCTATAACTAGTGTCACAGGAGTGGTTCAAAACATAGTCAGTAAGAAGAGTAAGTCTTCTTGTCCTTGAGTCGGCATTGTGACTTTTGTATTTAATTCCGAAGCAATTTCTGTGTTTCATCGTCAATAAGAAGGTCCAAGGGATACAGTAAACCTGGAGTGAAGCATCGGAATCAATAACTAGTGTCACAGTAATGGTTCAAACATTGACAGTAAGAAGAGTCAGTCTTCTTGTACTTAAGTCGGCATTGTGCCTTTTGTATTTAATTCCGATGCAGTTTCTGTGTTTCATCGTCAATAAGAACGTCCAAGGGATACAGTTCAACTGAAGTGAAGCATCGGAATCTATAACTAGTGTCACAGGAATGGTTCAAAACATAATCAGTAAGAAGAGTCAGTCTTCTTGTACTTAAGTCGGCATTGTGCATTTTCTATTTAATTCCGATGCAATTTCTGTGTTTCATCGTCAATAACAAGGTCCAAGGGATACAGTAAACCTGGAGTAAAGCATTGGAATCTACAACTAGTGTCACAGAAATGGTTCAAAACATAGTCAGTAAGAAGAGTCAGTCTTGTTGTCCTTAAGTTGGCATTGTGCCATTTGTATTTAATTCCGATGCAATTTCTGTGTTTCATCGTCAATATGAAGGTACAAGGGGTAAAGTAAACCTAAAGTGAAGCGTCGGAATTTATAACTAGTGTCACAGGAATGGTTCAAAACATAAACAGTAGGAAGAGTCAGTGTTCTTATACTTAAGTCGGCATTGTGGCTTTTGTATTTAATTCCGATGCAATTTCTGTGTTTCATCGTCCATGAGAAGGTCCAAGGGATACAGTAAACCTGAAGTGAAGCATCGGAATCTGTAACTAGTGTCACAAGAACGGTTCTAAACATAGACAGTAAGATGAGTCAGTCTTCTTGTATGGAAGTCGGCATTGTGCATTTTGTATTTAATTCCGTTGCAATTTCTGTGTTTCATCGTCAATAATAAGGTCAGAGGGATACAATAAACCTGAAGTTAAGCTTCGGAATCTATAATTAGTGTCACAGGAATGGTTCAAAACGAAGTGAGTAAGAAGAGTCAGTCTTCTTGTCTTTAAGCCAGCATTGTGCCTTTTCTATTTAATTCCGTTGCAATTTCTGTGTTTCATCGGCAATAAGGTCAGAGGGATACAGTAAACCTGAAGTGAAACATCGGAATCTATAACTAGTGTCACAGGAATGGTTCAAAACATAGACAGTATTAAGAGTCAGTCTTCTTGTACTTAAGTCGCCATTGTGCCTTTTCTATTTAATTCCGATGCAATTTCTGTGTTGCATCGTCAATACGAAGGTCAGAGGGATACAGTATACCTGAAGTGAAGCATCGCAATCTATAACTAGTGTCACAGGAATGGTTCAAAACATAATCAGTAAGAAGAGTCAGTCTTCTTGTACTTAAGGCGGCATTGTGAATTTTGTATTTAATACCGACGCAATTTCTATATTTCATCGTCAATAAGAAGGTCCAAGGGATACAGTAAACCTGGAGTGAAGCATCGGAATCTATAACTAGTGTCACAGGAATGGTTCACAACATAGACAGTAACAAGAGTCAGTCTTCTTGTACTTAAGTCGACATTGTGCCTTTTCTATTTAATTCCGATGCAATTTCTGTGTTTAATCGTCAATAAGAAGGTACAAGGGGTACAGTAAACCTGAAGCGAAGCATCGGAATCTATAACTAGTGTCACAGGATTTGTTCAAAACATAGTCAGTAAGAAGAGTTAGTCTTCTTGTACTTAAGTCGACATTGTTCCTTTTCTATTTAATTCCGATGCAATTTCTGTGTTTCATCGTCAATAAGAAGGTCCAAAGGATACAGTAAACCTGGAGTAATGCATTAGAACCTATAACTAGTGTCAATGGAATGGTTCAAAACATAGGCAGTAAGAAGAGTCTGTCTTCTTGTCCTTAAGTCGGCATTGTGCCTTTTGTATTTAATTCCGATGCAATTTCAGTGTTTCATCGGCAATAAGGTCAGACGGATACAGTAAACCTGAAGTGAATCATCGGAATCCACAACTAGTGTAAGAGGAATGGTTCAAAATATAGACAGTAGGAAGAGTCAGTCTTCTTGTACTTAAGTCGGCATTGTGCCTTTTGTATTTAATTAAGATGCCTTTTCTGTGTTTCATCGTCAATAAGAAGGTCCAAGGTATACGGTAAACCTGAAGTAAAGCAACGGAATCCATAACTAGTGTCACAGGAATGGTTCAAACTATAATCAGTAAGAAGAGTCAGTCTTCTGTACTTAAGTCGGCATTGTGCCTTTTCTATTTAATTCCGATGCAATTTCTGTGTTTCATCGTCAATTTGAAGGTCCAAGGGATACAGTAAACCTGAAGTGAAGCGTCGGAATCTGTAACTAGTGTCACAGGAATGGTTCAAAACATAGTCAGTAAGAAGAGGTAGTCTTCTTGTACTTAAGTCGGCATTGTTCTTTTTCTATTTAATTCCGATGCAATTTCTGTGTTTCATCGTCAGTAAGAAGGTCCAAGGAATACAGTAAACCTGGGGTGAAGCATCGGAATCTATAACTAGTGTCAATGGAATGGTTCAAAACATAGGCATTAAGAAAAGTCAGTCTTCTTGTACTTAAGTCGGCATTGTGCCTTTTCTATTTAATTCCGATACAAATTCTGTGTTTCATCGTCAATGAGAAGGTCAGAGGTATACAGTAAACCTGAAGTGAAGGCATCGGAATCTTTAACTAGTGTCACAGGAATGGTCAATACATAGTCAGTAAGAAGAGTCAGTCTTCTTGTACTTAAGTCGGCATTGTGCCTTTCGTATTTAATTCCGATGCAATTTCTGTGTTTCACCGTCCGTAAGAAGGTCAGTGGGATACAGTAAACCTGAAGTGAAGCATCGGAATCTATAACTAGTGTCACACGAATGGTTCTAACATAGACAGTAAGAAGAGTCAGTCTTCTTGTACTTAAGTCGGCATTGTGACTTTTGTATTTAATTTCGATGCCATTTCTGTGTTTCATCGTCAATAAGAAGGTCAGAGGGATACAGTAAACCTGAAGTGAAGCATCGGAATCTATATCTAGTGTCACAGGAGTGGTTCAAAACATAGTCAGTAAGAAGAGTAAGTCGTCTTGTCCTTGAGTCGGCATTGTGACTTTTGTATTTAATTCCGAAGCAATTTCTGTGTTTCATCGTCCATGAGAAGGTCCAAGTGATACAGTAAACCTGAAGTGAAGCATCGGAATCTGTATCTAGTGTCACAAGAACGGTTCTAAACATAGACAGTAAGATGAGTCAGTCTTCTTGTATGTAAGACGGCATTGTGCATTTTGTATTTAATTCCGATGCTATTTCTGTGTTTCATCGTCAATAAGTATGTCAGAGGGATACAATAAACCTGAAGTTAAGCATCGGAATCTATAATTAGTGTCACAGGAATGGTTCAAAACGAAGTGAGTAAGAAGAGTCAGTCTTCTTGTCTTTAAGCCGGCATTGTGCCTTTTCTATTTAATTCCGATGCAATTTCTGTGTTTCATCGGCAATAAGGTCAGAGGGATACAGTAAACCTGAAGTGAAACATCGGAATCTATAACTAGTGTCACAGGAATGGTTCAAAACATAGACAGTAGGAAGAGTCAGTCTTCTTGTACTTAAGTCGCCATTGTGCCTTTTCTATTTAATTCCGATGCAATTTCTGTGTTGCATCGTCAATAAGAAGGTCAGAGGGATACAGTATACCTGAAGTGAAGCATCGCAATCTATAACTAGTGTCACAGGAATGGTTCAAAACATAGTCAGTAAGAAGAGTCAGTCTTCTTGTACTTAAGGCGGCATTGTGAATTTTGTATTTAATATCGACGCAATTTCTAAATTTCATCGTCAATAAGAAGGTCCAAGGGATACAGTAAACCTGGAGTGAAGCATCGGAATCTATAACTAGTGTCACAGGAATGGTTCACAACATAGACAGTAACTAGAGTCAGTCTTCTTGTACTTAAGTCGACATTGTGCCTTTTCTATTTAATTCCGATGCAATTTCTGTGTTTCATCGTCAATAAGAAGGTGCGAGGGGTGCAGTAAACCTGAAGTGAAGCATCGGAATCTATAACTAGTGTCACAGGATTTGTTCAAAGCATAGTCAGTAAGAAGAGTTAGTCTTCTTGTACTTAAGTCGACATTGTGCCTTTTCTATTTAATTCCGATGCAATTTCTGTGTTTCATCGTCAATAAGAAGGTCCAAAGGATACAGTAAACCTGGAGTAAAGCATCAGAACCTATAACTAGTGTCAATGGAATGGTTCAAAACATAGGCAGTAAGAAGAGTAAGTCTTCATGTCCTTGAGTCGGCATTGTGACTTTTGTATTTAATTCCGAAGCAATTTCTGTGTTTCATCGTCAATAAGAAGGTCCAAGGGATACAGTAAACCTGGAGTGAAGCATCGGAATCAATAACTAGTGTCACAGTAATGGTTCAAACATTGACAGTAAGAAGAGTCAGTCTTCTTGTACTTATGTCGGCATTGTGCCTTTTGTATTTAATTCCGATGCAGTTTCTGTGTTTCATCGTCAATAAGAACGTCCAAGGGATACAGTTCACCTGAAGTGAAGCATCGGAATCTATAACTAGTGTCACAGGAATGGTTCAAAACATAATCAGTAAGAAGAGTCAGTCTTCTTGTATGGAAGTCGGCATTGTGCATTTTGTATTTAATTCCGATGCATTTTCTGTGTTTCATCGTCAATAAGAAGGTCAGAGGGATACAATAAACCTGAAGTTAAGCATCGGAATCTATAATTAGTGTCACAGGAATGGTTCAAAACGAAGTGAGTAAGAAGAGTCAGTCTTCTTGTCTTTAAGCCGGCATTGTGCCTTTTCTATTTAATTCCGATGCAATTTCTGTGTTTCATCGGCAATAAGGTCAGAGGGATACAGTAAACCTGAAGTGAAACATCGGAATGTATAACTAGTGTCACAGGAATGGTTCAAAACATAGACAGTAGGAAGAGTCAGTGTTCTTATACTTAAGTCGGCATTGTGGCTTTTGTATTTAATTCCGATGCAATTTCTGTGTTTCATCGTCCATGAGAAGGTCCAAGGGATACAGTAAACCTGAAGTGAAGCATCGGAATCTGTAACTAGTGTCACAAGAACGGTTCTAAACATAGACAGTAAGATGAGTCAGTCTTCTTGTATGGAAGTCGGCATTGTGCATTTTGTATTTAATTCCGATGCAATTTCTGTGTTTCATCGGCAATAAGGTCAGAGGGATACAGTAAACCTGAAGTGAAACAACGGAATCTATAACTAGTGTCACAGGAATGGTTCAAAACATAGACAGTAGGAAGAGTCAGTCTTCTTGTACTTAATTCGGCATTTTGCCTTTTGTATTTAATTCCGATGCAATTTCTGTGTTTCATCGTCAATTTGAAGGTCCAAGGGATACAGTAAACTTGAAGTGAAGCATCGGAATCTATAACTAGTGTCACACGAATGGTTCTAACATAGACAGTAAGAAGAGTCAGTCTTCTTGTACTTAAGTCGACATTGTGCCTTTTCTATTTAATTCCGATGCAATTTCTGTGTTTCATCGTCAATAAGAAGGTACAAGGGGTACAGTAAACCTGAAGCGAAGCATCGGAATCTATAACTAGTGTCACAGGATTTGTTCAAAACATAGTCAGTAAGAAGAGTTAGTCTTCTTGTACTTAAGTCGACATTGTGCCTTTTCTATTTAATTCCGATGCAATTTCTGTGTTTCATCGTCAATAAGAAGGTCCAAAGGATACAGTAAACCTGGAGTAAAGCATCAGAACCTATAACTAGTGTCAATGGAATGGTTCAAAACGTAGGCAGTAAGAAGAGTCTGTCTTCTTGTCCTTAAGTCGGCATTGTGCCTTTTGTATTTAATTCCGATGCAATTTCTGTGTTTCATCGGCAATAAGGTCAGACGGATACAGTAAACCTGAAGTGAAGCATCGGAATCTATAACTAGTGTCACAGGAATGGTTAAAACATTGACAGTAAAAAGAATCAGTCTTCTTGTACTTAAGTCGGCATTATGCTTTTTTATTTAATTCCGATGCAATTTCTGTTTTTCACCGTCAATAAGATGGTGAGAGGGATACAGTAAACCTGAAGTGAAGCATCGGAATCTATAACTAGTGTCACAAGAATTGTTCAAAACATAGACAGTTGGAAGAGTCAGTCTTCTTGTACTTAATTCGGCATTTTGCCTTTTGTATTTAATTCCGATGCAATTTCTGTGTTTCATCGTCAATTTGAAGGTCCAAGGGATACAGTAAACTTGAAGTGAAGCATCGGAATCTATAACTAGTGTCACACGAATGGTTCTAACATAGACAGTAAGAAGAGTTAGTCTTCTTGTACTTAAGTCGGCATTGTGACTTTTGTATTTAATTTCGATGCCATTTCTGTGTTTCATCGTCAATACGAAGGTCAGAGGGATACAGTAAACCGTAAGTGAAGCATCGGAATCTATAACTAGTGTCACAGGAGTGGTTCAAAACATAGTCAGTAAGAAGAGTAAGTCTTCTTGTCCTTGAGTCGGCATGGTGACTTTTGTATTTAATTCCGAAGCAATTTCTGTGTTTCATCGTCAATAAGAAGGTCCAAGGGATACAGTAAACCTGGAGTGAAGCATCGGAATCAGTAACTAGTGTCACAGTAATGGTTCAAACATTGACAGTAAGAAGAGTCAGTCTTCTTGTACTTAAGTCGGCATTGTGCCTTTTGTATTTAATTCCGATGCAGTTTCTGTGTTTCATCGTCAATAAGAACGTCCAAGGGATACAGTTCACCTGAAGTGAAGCATCGGAATCTATAACTAGTGTCACAGGAATGGTTCAAAACATAATCAGTAAGAAGAGTCAGTCTTCTTGTACTTAAGTCGGCATTGTGCATTTTCTATTTAATTCCGATGCAATTTCTGTGTTTCATCGTCAATAACAAGGTCCAAGGGATACAGTAAACCTGGAGTAAAGCATTGGAATCTACAACTAGTGTCACACAAATGGTTCAAAACATAGTCAGTAAGAAGAGTCAGTCTTGTTGTCCTTAAGTTGGCATTGTGCCATTTGTATTTAATACCGATGCAATTTCTGTGTTTCATCGTCAATATGAAGGTACAAGGGGTACAGTAAACCTAAAGTGAAGCGTCGGAATTTATAAGTAGTGTCACAGGAATGGTTCAAAACATAAACAGTAGGAAGAGTCAGTGTTCTTATACTTAAGTCGGTATTGTGGCTTTTGTATTTAATTCCGATGCAATTTCTGTGTTTCATCGTCCATGAGAAGGTCCAAGGGATACAGTAAACCTGAAGTGAAGCATCGGAATCTGTAACTAGTGTCACAAGAACGGTTCTAAACATAGACAGTAAGATGAGTCAGTCTTCTTGTATGGAAGTCGGCATTGTGCATTCTGTATTTAATTCCGATGCAATTTCTGTGTTTCATCGTCAATAAGAAGGTCAGAGGGATACAATAAACCTGAAGTTAAGCATCGGAATCTATAATTAGTGTCACAGGAATGGTTCAAAACGAAGTGAGTAAGAAGAGTCAGTCTTCTTGTCTTTAAGCCAGCATTGCGCCTTTTCTATTTAATTCCGTTGCAATTTCTGTGTTTCATCGGCAATAAGTTCAGAGGGATACAGTAAACCTGAAGTGAAACATCGGAATCTATAACTAGTGTCACAGGAATGGTTCAAAACATAGACAGTAGGAAGAGTCAGTCTTCTTGTACTTAAGTCGTCATTGTGCCTTTTCTATTTAATTCCGATGCAATTTCTGTGTTGCATCGTCAATAAGAAGGTCAGAGGGAAACAGTATACCTGAAGCGAAGCATCGGAATCTATAACTAGTGTCACAGGATTTGTTCAAAACATAGTCAGTAAGAAGACTTAGTCTTCTTGTACTTAAGTCGACATTGTGCCTTTTCTATTTAATTCCGATGCAATTTCTGTGTTTCATCGTCAATAAGAAGGTCCAAAGGATACAGTAAACCTGGAGTAAAGCATCAGAACCTATAACTAGTGTCAATGGAATGGTTCAAAACATAGGCAGTAAGAAGAGTCTGTCTTCTTGTCCTTAAGTCGGCATTGTGCCTTTTGTATTTAATTCCGATGCAATTTCAGTGTTTCATCGGCAATAAGGTCAGACGGATACAGTAAACCTGAAGTGAAGTATCGGAATCTGTAACTAGTGTCACAGGAGTGGTTAAAACATTGACAGTAAAAAGAATCAGTCTTCTTGTACTTAAGTCGGCATTATGCTTTTTGTATTTAATTCCGATGCAATTTCTGTTTTTCACCGTCAATAAGATGGTGGGAGGGATACAGTAAACCTGAAGTGAAGCATCGGAATCTATACCTAGTGTCACAAGAATTGTTCAAAACATAGACAGTTGGAAGAGTCAGTCTTCTTGTACTTAATTCGGCATTTTGCCTTTTGTATTTAATTCCGATGCAATTTCTGTGTTTCATCGTCAATTTGAAGGTCCAAGGGATACAGTAAACTTGAAGTGAAGCATCGGAATCTATAACTAGTGTCACAGGATAGGTTCAAAACATAGTCAGTAAGAAGAGGTAGTCTTCTTGTACTTAAGTCGGCATTGTGCCTTTTCTATTTAATTCCGATGCAATTTCTGTGTTTCATCGTCAGTAAGAAGGTCCAAGGGATACAGTAAACCTGGGGTGAAGCATCGGAATCTATAACTAGTGTCAATGGAATGGTTCAAAACATAGGCATTAAGAAAAGTCAGTCTTCTTGTACTTAAGTCGGCATTGTGACTTTTGTATTTAATTTCGATGCCATTTCTGTGTTTCATCGTCAATAAGAAGGTCAGAGGGATACAGTAAACCTTAAGTGAAGCATCGGAATCTATAACTAGTGTCACAGGAGTGGTTCCAAACATTGACAGTAAGAAGAGTCAGTCTTCTTGTACTTAAGTCGGCATTGTGCCTTTTGTATTTAATTCCGATGCAGTTTCTGTGTTTCATCGTCAATAAGAACGTCCAAGGGATACAGTTCTCCTGAAGTGAAGCATCGGAATCTATAACTAGTGTCACAGGAATGGTTCAAGCATAATCAGTAAGAAGAGTCAGTCTTCTTGTACTTAAGTCGGCATTGTGCATTTTCTATTTAATTCCGATGCAAGTTCTGCGTTTCATCGTCAATAACAAGGTCCAAGGAATACAGTAAACCTGGAGTAAAGCATTGGAATCTACAACTAGTGTCACAGAAATGGTTCAAAACATAGTCAGTAAGAAGAGTCAGTCTTGTTGTCCTTAAGTTGGCATTGTGCCATTTGTATTTAATTCCGATGCAATTTCTGTGTTTCATCGTCAATATGAAGGTACAAGGGGTACAGTAAACCTAAAGTGAAGCGTCGGAATTTATAACTAGTGTCACAGGAATGGTTCAAAACATAAACAGTAGGAAGAGTCAGTGTTCTTATACTTAAGTCGGCATTGTGGCTTTTGTATTTAATTCCGATGCAATTTCTGTGTTTCATCGTCCATGAGAAGGTCCAAGGGATACAGTAAATCTGAAGTGAAGCATCGGAATCTGTAACTAGTGTCACAAGAACGGTTCTAAACATAGACAGTAAGATGAGTCAGTCTTCTTGTATGGAAGTCGGCATTGTGCATTTTGTATTTAATTCCGATGCAATTTCTGTGTTTCATCGTCAATAAGAAGGTCAGAGGGATACAATAAACCTGAAGTTAAGCATCGGAATCTATAATTAGTGTCACAGGAATGGTTCAAAACGAAGTGAGTAAGAAGAGTCAGTCTTCTTGTCTTTAAGCCGGCATTGTGCCTTTTCTATTTAATTCCGATGCAATTTCTGTGTTTCATCGGCAATAAGGTCAGAGGGATACAGTAAACCTGAAGTGAAACATCGGAATCTATAACTAGTGTCACAGGAATGGTTCACAACATAGAGAGTAAGAAGAGTCAGTCTTCTTGTACTTCAGTCGGCATTGTGCATTTTCTATTTAATTCCGATGCAATTTCTGTGTTTCATCGTCAATAACAAGGTCCAAGGGATACAGTAAACCTGGAGTAAAGCATTGGAATCTACAACTAGTGTCACAGAAATGGTTCAAAACATAGTCAGTAAGAAGAGTCAGTCTTGTTGTCCTTAAGTTGGCATTGTGCCATTTGTATTTAATTCCGATGCAATTTCTGTGTTTCATCGTCAATATGAAGGTACAAGGGGTACAGTAAACCTAAAGTGAAGCGTCGGAATTTATAACTAGTGTCACAGGAATGGTTCAAAACATAGACAGTAGGAAGAGTCAGTCTTCTTGTACTTAAGTCGCCATTGTGCCTTTTCTATTTAATTCCGATGCAATTTCTGTGTTGCATCGTCAATAAGAAGGTCAGAGGGATACAGTATACCTGAAGTGAAGCATCGCAATCTATAACTAGTGTCACAGGAATGGTTCAAAACATAGTCAGTAAGAAGAGTCAGTCTTCTTGTACTTAAGGCGGCATTGTGAATTTTGTATTTAATGCCGACGCAATTTCTATATTTCATCGTCAATAAGAAGGTCCAAGGGATACAGTAAACCTGGAGTGAAGCATCGGAATCTATAACTAGTGTCACAGGAATGGTTCACAACATAGACAGTAACAAGGGTCAGTCTTCTTGTACTTAAGTCGACATTGTGCCTTTTCTATTTAATTCCGATGCAATTTCTGTGTTTCATCGTCAATAAGAAGGTACAAGGGGTACAGTAAACCTGAAGCGAAGCATCGGAATCTATAACTAGTGTCACAGGATTTGTTCAAAACATAGTCAGTAAGAAGAGTTAGTCTTCTTGTACTTAAGTCGACATTGTGCCTTTTCTATTTAATTCCGATGCAATTTCTGTGTTTCATCGTCAATAAGAAGGTCCAAAGGATACAGTAAACCTGGAGTAAAGCATCAGAACCTATAACTAGTGTCAATGGAACGGTTCAAAACATAGGCAGTAAGAAGAGTCTGTCTTCTTGTCCTTAAGTCGGCATTGTGCCTTTTGTATTTAATTCCGATGCAATTTCAGTGTTTCATCGGCAATAAGGTCAGACGGATACAGTAAACCTGAAGTGAAGCATCGGAATCTATAACTAGTGTCACAGGAATGCTTAAAACATTGACAGTAAAAAGAATCAGTCTTCTTGTACTTAAGTCGGCATTATGCTTTTTGTATTTAATTCCGATGCAATTTCTGTTTTTCACCGTCAATAAGATGGTGAGAGGGATACAGTAAACCTGAAGTGAAGCATCGGAATCTATAACTAGTGTCACAAGAATTGTTCAAAACATAGACAGTTGGAAGAGTCAGTCATCTTGTACTTAATTCGGCATTTTGCCTTTTGTATTTAATTCCGATGCAATTTCTGTGTTTCATCGTCAATAAGAAGGTCTAAGGTATCCAGCAAACCTGAAGTGAAGCATCAGAATCTATAACTAGAGTCACAGGAATGGTTCAAAACATAGTCAGTAAGAAGAGTCAGTCTTCTTGTACTTAAGTCGGCATTGTGCCTTTTCAATATAATTCCGATGCAATTTCTGTATTTCATCGTCAATAAGAAGGTCCAGGGGATACAGTACACCTGGAGTGAAGCATCGGAATCTGTAACTAGTGGCACAAGAACGGTTCTAAACATAGACAGTAAGATGAGTCAGTCTTCTTGTATGTAAGTCGGCATTGCGCATTTTGTATTTAATTCCGATGCAATTTCTGTGTTTCATCGTCAATAAGAAGGTCAGAGGGATACAATAAACCTGAAGTTAAGCATCGGAATCTATAATTAGTGTCACAGGAATGGTTCAAAACAAAGTGAGTAAGAAGAGTCCATCTTCTTGTCTTTAAGCCGGCATTGTGCCTTTTCTATTTAATTCCGATGCAATTTAGGTGTTTCATCGGCAATAAGGACAGAGCGATACAGCAAACCTGAAGTGAAGCATCGGAATCAATAACTAGTTTCACAGGAATGGTTCAAAACATAGACAGTAGGAAGAGTCAGTCTTCTTGTACATAAGTCGGCATTGTGCCTTTTCTATTTAATTGCGATGCAATTTCTATATTTCATCGTCAATAAGAAGGTCCAAGGGATACAGTAAACCTGGAGTGAAGCATCGGAATCTATAACTAGTGTCACAGGAATGGTTCACAACATAGACAGTAACAAGAGTCAGTCTTCTTGTACTTAAGTCGACATTGTGCCTTTTCTATTTAATTCCGATGCAATTTCTGTGTTTCATCGTCAATAAGAAGGTCAGAGGGATACAATAAACTTGAAGTGAAGCATCGGTATCTATAATTAGTGTCACAGGAATGGTTCAAAACAAAGTCAGTAAGAAGAGTCAGTCTTCTTGTCCTTAAGTCGGCATTGTGCTTTTGTATTTAATTCCGATGCAATTTCTGTGTTTCATCGTCAATAAGAAGGTCTAAAGGATACAATAAACCTGGAGTGTAGCATCAGAATCTGTAACTAGTGTCACAGTAATGGTTCAAACATTGACTGTAAGAAGAGTCAGTCTTCTTGTACTTAAGTCGGCATTGTGCCTTTTGTATTTAATTCCGATGCAGTTTCTGTGTTTCATCGTCAATAAGAACGTCCAAGGGATACAGTTCACCTGAAGTGAAGCATCGGAATCTATAACTAGTGTCACAGGAATGGTTCAAAACATAATCAGTAAGAAGAGTCAGTCTTCTTGTACTTAAGTCGGCATTGTGCATTTTCTATTTAATTCCGATGCAATTTCTGTGTTTCATCGTCAATAACAAGGTCCAAGGGATACAGTAAACCTGGAGTAAAGCATTGGAATCTACAACTAGTGTCACAGAAATGGTTCAAAACATAGTCAGTAAGAAGAGTCAGTCTTGTTGTCCTTAAGTTGGCATTGTGCCATTTGTATTTAATTCCGATGCAATTTCTGTGTTTCATCGTCAATATGAAGGTACAAGGGGTACAGTAAACCTAAAGTGAAGCGTCGGAATTTATAACTAGTGTCACAGGAATGGTTCAAAACATAAACAGTAGGAAGAGTCAGTGTTATTATACTTAAGTCGGCATTGTGGCTTTTGTATTGAATTCCGATGCAATTTCTGTGTTTCATCGTCCATGAGAAGGTCCAAGGGATACAGTAAACCTGAAGTGAAGCATCGGAATCTGTAACTAGTGTCACAAGAACGGTTCTAAACATAGACAGTAAGATGAGTCAGTCTTCTTGTATGGAAGTCGGCATTGTGCATTTTGTATTTAATTCCGATGCAATTTCTGTGTTTCATCGTCAATAAGAAGGTCAGAGGGATACAATAAACCTAAAGTTAAGCATCGGAATCTATAATTAGTGTCACAGGAATGGTTCAAACGGAGTGAGTAAGAAGAGTCAGTCTTCTTGTCTTTAAGCCGGCATTGTGCCTTTTCTATTTAATTCCGATGCAATTTCTGTGTTTCATCGGCAATAAGGTCAGAGGGATACAGTAAACCTGAAGTGAAACATCGGAATCTATAACTAGTGTCACAGGAATGGTTCAAAACATAGACAGTAGGAAGAGTCAGTCTTCTTGTACTTAAGTCGCCATTGTGCCTTTTCTATTTAATTCCGATGCAATTTCTGTGTTGCATCGTCAATAAGAAGGTCAGAGGGATACAGTATACCTGAAGTGTAGCATCGCAATCTATAACTAGTGTCACAGGAATGGTTCAAAACATAGTCAGTAAGAAGAGTCAGTCTTCTTGTACTTAAGGCGGCATTGTGAATTTTGTATTTAATACCAACTCAATTTCTATATTTCATCGTCAATAAGAAGGTCCAAGGGATACAGTAAACCTGGAGTGAAGCATCGGAATCTATAACTAGTGTCACAGGAATGGTTCACAACATAGACAGTAACAAGAGTCAGTCTTCTTGTACTTAAGTCGACATTGTGCCTTTTCTATTTAAATCCGATGCAATTTCTGTGTTTCATCGTCAATAAGAAGGTACAAGGGGTACAGTAAACCTGAAGCGAAGCATCGGAATCTATAACTAGTGTCACAGGAATGGTTAAAACATTGACAGTAAAAAGAATCAGTCTTCTTGTACTTAAGTCGGCATTATGCTTTTTGTATTTAATTCCGATGCAATTTCTGTTTTTCACCGTCAATAAGATGGTGAGAGGGATACAGTAAACCTGAAGTGAAGCATCGGAATCTATAACTAGTGTCACAAGAATTGTTCAAAACATAGACAGTTGTAAGAGTCAGTCTTCTTGTACTTAATTCGGCATTTTGCCTTTTGTATTTAATTCCGATGCAATTTCTGTGTTTCATCGTCAATTTGAAGGTCCAAGGGATACAGTAAACTTGAAGTGAAGCATCGGAATGTATAACTAGTGTCACAGAATAGGTTCAAAACATAGTCAGTAAGAGGAGGTAGTCTTCTTGTACTGAAGTCGGCATTGTGCCTTTTCTATTTAATTCCGATGCAATTTCTGTGTTTCATCGTCAGTAAGAAGGTCCAAGGGATACAGTAAACCTGGGGTGAAGCATCGGAATCTATAACTAGTGTCAATGGAATGGTTCAAAACATAGGCATTAAGAAAAGTCAGTCTTCTTGTATTTAAGTCGGCATTGTGCCTTTTCTATTTAATTCCGATACAAATTCTGTGTTTCATCGTCAATGAGAAGGTCAGAGGGATACAGTAAACCTGAAGTGAAGCATCTGAATCTATAACTAGTGTCACAGGAATGGTCAATACATAGTCAGTAAGAAGAGTCAGTCTTCTTGTACTTAAGTCGGCATTGTGCCTTTCGTATTTAATTCCGATGCAATTTCTGTGTTTCACCGTCAGTAAGAAGGTCAGAGGGATACAGTAAACCTGAAGTGAAGCATCGGAATCTATAACTAGTGTCACACGAATGGTTCTAACATAGACAGTAAGAAGAGTCAGTCTTCTTGTACTTAAGTCGGCATTGTGACTTTTGTATTTAATTTCGATGCCATTTCTGTGTTTCATCGTCAATAAGAAGGTCAGAGGGATACAGTAAACCTTAAGTGAAGCATCGGAATCTATAACTAGTGTCACAGGAGTGGTTCAAAACATAGTCAGTAAGAAGAGTAAGTCTTCTTGTCCTTGAGTCGGCATTGTGACTTTTGTATTTAATTCCGAAGCAATTTCTGTGTTTCATCGTCAATAAGAAGGTCCAAGGGATACAGTAAACCTGGAGTGAAGCATCGGAATCAATAACTAGTGTCACAGTAATGGTTCAAACATTGACAGTAAGAAGAGTCAGTCTTCTTGTACTTAACTCGGCATTGTGCCTTTTGTATTTAATTCCGATGCAGTTTCTGTGTTTCATCGTCAATAAGAACGTCCAAGGGATACAGTTCACCTGAAGTGAAGCATCGGAATCTATAACTAGTGTCACAGGAATGGTTCAAAACATAATCAGTAAGAAGAGTCAGTCTTCTTGTACTTAAGTCGGCATTGTGCATTTTCTATTTAATTCCGATGCAATTTCTGTGTTTCATCGTCAATAACAAGGTCCAAGGGATACAGTAAACCTGGAGTGAAGCATCGGAATCTATAACTAGTGTCACAGGAATGGTTCACAACATAGACAGTAACAAGAGTCAGTCTTCTTGTACTTAAGTCGCCATTGTGATTTTTCTATTTAATTCCGATGCAATTTCTGTGTTGCATCGTCAATAAGAAGGTCAGAGGGATACAGTATACCTGAAGTGAAGCATCGCAATCTATAACTAGTGTCACAGGAATGGTTCAAAACATAGTCAGTAAGAAGAGTCAGTCTTCTTGTACTTAGGGCGGCATTGTGAATTTTGTATTTAATACCGACGCAATTTCTATATTTCATCGTCAATAAGAAGGTCCAAGGGATACAGTAAACCTGGAGTGAAGCATCGGAATCTGTAACTAGTGTCACAAGAACGGTTCCAAACATAGACAGTAAGATGAGTCAGTCTTCTTGTATGAAAGTCGGCATTGTGCATTTTGTATTTAATTCCGATGCAATTTCTGTGTTTCATCGTCAATAAGAAGGTCAGAGGGATACAATAAACCTGAAGTTAAGCATCGGAATCTATAATTAGTGTCACAGGAATGGTTCAAAACGAAGTGAGTAAGAAGAGTCAGTCTTCTTGTCTTTAAGCCGGCATTGTGCCTTTTCTATTTAATTCCGATGCAATTTCTGTGTTTCATCGGCAATAAGGTCAGAGGGATACAGTAAACCTGAAGTGAAACAACGGAATCTATAACTAGTGTCACAGGAATGGTTCAAAACATAGACAGTAGGAAGAGTCAGTCTTCTTGTACTTAAGTCGCCATTGTGCCTTTTCTATTTAATTCCGATGCAATTTCTGTGTTGCATCGTCAATAAGAAGGTCAGAGGGATACAGTATACCTGAAGTGAAGCATCGCAATCTATAACTAGTGTCACAGGAATGGTTCAAAACATAGTCAGTAAGAAGAGTCAGTCTTCTTGTACTTAAGGCGGCATTGTGAATTTTGTATTTAATACCGACGCAATTTCTATATTTCATCGTCAATAAGAAGGTCCAAGGGATACAGTAAACCTGGAGTGAAGCATCGGAATCTATAACTAGTGTCACAGGAATGGTTCACAACATAGACAGTAACAAGAGTCAGTCTTCTTGTACTTAAGTCGACATTGTGCCTTTTCTATTTAATTCCGATGCAATTTCTGTGTTTCATCGTCAATAAGAAGGTGCAAGGGGTACAGTAAACCTGAAGCGAAGCATCGGAATCTATAACTAGTGTCACAGGATTTGTTCAAAACATAGTCAGTAAGAAGAGTTAGTCTTCTAGTACTTAAGTCGACATTGTGCCTTTTCTATTTAATTCCGATGCAATTTCTGTGTTTCATCGTCAATAAGAAGGTCCAAAGGATACAGTAAACCTGGAGTAAGGCTTCAGAACCTATAACTAGTGTCAATGGAATGGTTCAAAACATAGGCAGTAAGAAGAGTCTGTCTTCTTGTCCTTAAGTAGGCATTGTGCCTTTTGTATTTAATTCCGATGCAATTTCAGTGTTTCATCGGCAATAAGGTCAGACGGATACAGTAAACCTGAAGTGAAGCATCGGAATCTATAACTAGTGTCACAGGAATGGTTAAAACATTGACAGTAAAAAGAATCAGTCTTCTTGTACTTAAGTCCGCATTATGCTTTTTGTATTTAATTCCGATGCAATTTCTGTTTTTCACCGTCAATAAGATGGCGAGAGGGATACAGTAAACCTGAAGTGAAGCATCGGAATCTATAACTAGTGTCACAAGAATTGTTCAAAACATAGACAGTTGGAAGAGTCAGTCTTCTTGTACTTAATTCGGCATTTTGCCTTTTGTATTTAATTCCGATGCAATTTCTGTGTTTCATCGTCAATAAGAAGGTCTAAGGTATCCAGCAAACCTGAAGTGAAGCATCAGAATCTATAACTAGAGTCACAGGAATGGTTCAAAACATAGTCAATAAGAAGAGTCAGTCTTCTTGTACTTAAGTCGGCATTGTGCCTTTTCAATATAATTCCGATGCAATTTCTGTATTTCATCGACAATAAGAAGGTACAGGGGATACAGTACACCTGGAGTGAAGCATCGGAATCTGTAACTAGTGGCACAAGAACGGTTCTAAACATAGACAGTAAGATGAGTCAGTCTTCTTGTATGTAAGTCGGCATTGTGCATTTTGTATTTAATTCCGATGCAATTTCTGTGTTTCATCGTCAATAAGAAGGTCAGAGGGATACAATAAGCCTGAAGTTAAGCATCGGAATCTATAATTAGTGTCACGGGAATGGTTCAAAACAAAGTGAGTAAGAAGAGTCAGTCTTCTTGTGTTTAAGCCGGCATTGTGCCTTTTCTATTTAATTCCGATGCAATTTTTGTGTTTCATCGGCAATAAGGTCAGAGCGATACTGCAAACCTGTAGTGAAGAATCGGAATCAATAACTAGTGTCACAGGAATGGTTCAAACATAGACAGTAGGAAGAGTCAGTCTTCTTGTACATAAGTCGGCATTGTGCCTTTTCTATTTAATTGCGATGCAATTTCTATATTTCATCGTCAATAAGAAGGTCCAAGGGATACAGTAAACCTGGAGTGAAGCATCGGAATCTATAACTAGTGTCACAGGAATGGTTCACAACATAGACAGTAACAAGGGTCAGTCTTCTTGTACTTAAGTCGACATTGTGCCTTTTCTATTTAATTCCGAAGCAATTTCTGTGTTTCATCGTCAATAAGAAGGTCAGAGGGATACAATAAACTTGAAGTGAAGCATCGGTATCTATAATTAGTGTCACAGGAATGGTTCAAAACAAAGTCAGTAAGAAGAGTCAGTCTTCTTGTCTTTAAGCCGGCATTGTGCCTTTTCTATTTAATTCCGATGGAATTTCTGTGTTTCATCGGCAATAAGGTCAGAGGGATACAGTAAACCTGAAGTGAAACAACGGAATCTATAACTAGTGTCACAGGAATGGTTCAAAACATAGACAGTAGGAAGAGTCAGTCTTCTTGTACTTAAGTCGCCATTGTGCCTTTTCTATTTAATTCCGATGCAATTTCTGTGTTGCATCGTCAATAAGAAGGTCAGAGGGATACAGTATACCTGAAGTGAAGCATCGCAATCTATAACTAGTGTCACAGGAATGGTTCAAATCATAGTCAGTAAGAAGAGTCAGTCTTCTTGTACTTAAGGCGGCATTGTGAATTTTGTATTTAATACCGACGCAATTTCTATATTTCATCGTCAATAAGAAGGTCCAAGGGATACAGTAAACCTGGAGTGAAGCATCGGAATCTATAACTAGTGTCACAGGAATGGTTCACAACATAGACAGTAACAAGAGTCAGTCTTCTTGTACTTAAGTCGACATTGTGCCTTTTCTATTTAATTCCGATGCAATTTCTGTGTTTCATCGTCAATAAGAAGGTACAAGGGGTACAGTAAACCTGAAGCGAAGCATCGGAATCTATAACTAGTGTCACAGGATTTGTTCAAAACATAGTCAGTAAGAAGAGTTAGTCTTCTTGTACTTAAGTCGACATTGTGCCTTTTCTATTTAATTCCGATGCAATTTCTGTGTTTCATCGTCAATAAGAAGGTCCAAAGGATACAGTAAACCTGGAGTAAAGCTTCAGAACCTATAACTAGTGTCAATGGAATGGTTCAAAACATAGGCAGTAAGAAGAGTCTGTCTTCTTGTCCTTAAGTAGGCATTGTGCCTTTTGTATTTAATTCCGATGCAATTTCAGTGTTTCATCGGCAATAAGGTCAGACGGATACAGTAAACCTGAAGTGAAGCATCGGAATCTATAACTAGTGTCACAGGAATGGTTAAAACATTGACAGTAAAAAGAATCAGTCTTCTTGTACTTAAGTCGGCATTATGCTTTTTGTATTTAATTCCGATGCAATTTCTGTTTTTCACCGTCAATAAGATGGTGAGAGGGATACAGTAAACCTGAAGTGAAGCATCGGAATCTATAACTAGTGTCACAAGAATTGTTCAAAACATAGACAGTTGGAAGAGTCAGTCTTCTTGTACTTAATTCGGCATTTTGCCTTTTGTATTTAATTCCGATGCAATTTCTGTGTTTCATCGTCAATAAGAAGGTCTAAGGTATCCAGCAAACCTGAAGTGAAGCATCGGAATCTATAACTAGTGTCACAGGAATGGTTCACAACATAGACAGTAACAAGGGTCAGTCTTCTTGTACTTAAGTCGACATTGTGCCTTTTCTATTTAATTCCGAAGCAATTTCTGTGTTTCATCGTCAATAAGAAGGTCAGAGGGATACAATAAACTTGAAGTGAAGCATCGGTATCTATAATTAGTGTCACAGGAATGGTTCAAAACAAAGTCAGTAAGAAGAGTCAGTCTTCTTGTCCTTAAGTCGGCATTGTGCTTTTGTATTTAATTCCGATGCAATTTCTGTGTTTCATCGTCAATAAGAAGGTCCAAGGGATACAGTAAACCTGGAGTGAAGCATCGGAATCTATAACTAGTGTCACAGGAATGGTTCACAACATAGACAGTAACAAGAGTCAGTCTACTTGTACTTAAGTCGGCATTGTGCCTTTTCAATATAATTCCGATGCAATTTCTGTATTTCATCGACAATAAGAAGGTACAGGGGATACAGTACACCTGGAGTGAAGCATCGGAATCTGTAACTAGTGGCACGAGAACGGTTCTAAACATAGACAGTAAGATGAGTCAGTCTTCTTGTATGTAAGTCGGCATTGTGCATTTTGTATTTAATTCCGAAGCAATTTCTGTGTTTCATCGTCAATAAGAAGGTCAGAGGGATACAATAAACCTGAAGTTAAGCATCGGAATCTATAATTAGTGTCACAGGAATGGTTCAAAACAAAGTGAGTAAGAAGAGTCAGTCTTCTTGTCTTTAAGCCGGCATTGTGCCTTTTCTATTTAATTCGGATGCAATTTTTGTGTTTCATCGGCAATAAGGTCAGAGCGATACAGCAAACCTGTAGTGAAGCATCGGAATCGATAACTAGTGTCACAGGAATGGTTCAAAACATAGACAGTAGGAAGAGTCAGTCTTCTTGTACATAAGTCGGCATTGTGCCTTTTCTATTTAATTGCGATGCAATTTCTATATTTCATCGTCAATAAGAAGGTCCAAGGGATACAGTAAACCTGGAGTGAAGCATCGGAATCTATAACTAGTGTCACAGGAATGGTTCACAACATAGACAGTAACAAGGGTCAGTCTTCTTGTACTTAAGTCGACATTGTGCCTTTTCTATTTAATTCCGAAGCAATTTCTGTGTTTCATCGTCAATAAGAAGGTCAGAGGGATACAATAAACTTGAAGTGAAGCATCGGTATCTATAATTAGTGTCACAGGAATGGTTCAAAACAAAGTCAGTAAGAAGAGTCAGTCTTCTTGTCCTTAAGTCGGCATTGTGCTTTTGTATTTAATTCCGATGCAATTTCTGTGTTTCATCGTCAATAAGAAGGTCTAAAGGATACAATAAACCTGGAGTGTAGCATCAGAATCTGTAACTAGTGTCACAGGAATGGTTCAAATCAAAGACAGTAAGAAGAGTCAGTCTTCGTGTACCTAAGTCAGCATTTTGCCTTTTGTATTTAATTCCGATGCAATTTCTGTGTTTCATCGTCAATAAGAAGGTCAGAGGGATACAGTAAACCTGAAGTGAATCATCGGAATCCACAACTAGTGTAACAGGAATGGTTCAAAATATAGACAGTAGGAGGAGTCAGTCTTCTTGTACTTAAGTCGGCATTGTGCCTTTTGTATTTAATATCGATGCCATTTCTGTGTTTCATCGACAATAAGAAGGTCCAAGGGATACAGTAAACCTGAAGTAAAGCAACGGAATCCATAACTACTGTCACAGGAATGGTTCAAACTATAATCAGTAAGAAGAGTCAGTCTTCCTGTACTTAAGTCGGCATTGTGCCTTTTCTATTTGATTCCGATGCAATTTCTGTGTTTCATCGTCAATTAGAAGGACCAAGGGATACAGTAAGCCTGAAGTGAAGCATCGGAATCTATAACTAGTGTCACAGGAATGGTTAAAACATTGACAGTAAAAAGAATCAGTCTTCTTGTACTTAAGTCGGCATTATGTTTTTTTGTATTTAATTCCGATGCAATTTCTGTTTTTCACCGTCAATAAGATGGTGAGAGGGATGCAGTAAACCTGAAGTGAAGCATCGGAATCTATAACTAGTGTCACAAGAATTGTTCAAAACATAGACAGTTGGAAGAGTCAGTCTTCTTGTACTTAATTCGGAATTTTGCCTTTTGTATTTAATTCCGATGCAATTTCTGTGTTTCATCGTCAATTTGAGGGTCCAAGGGATACAGTAAACTTGAAGTGAAGCATCGGAATCTATAACTAGTGTCACAGGATAGGTTCAAAACATAGTCAGTAAGAAGAGGTAGTCTTCTTGTACTTAAGTCGGCATTGTGCCTTTTCTATTTAATTCCGATGCAATTTCTGTGTTTCATCGTCAGTAAGAAGGTCCAAGGGATACAGTAAACCTGGGGTGAAGCATCGGAATCTATAACTAGTGTCAATGGAAAGGTTCAAAACATAGGCATTAAGAAAAGTCAGTCTTCTTGTACTTAAGTCGGCATTGTGCCTTTTCTATTTAATTCCGACACAAATTCTGTGTTTCATCGTCAATGAGAAGGTCAGAGGGATACAGTAAACCTGAAGTGAAGCATCGGAATCTATAACTAGTGTCACAGGAATGGTCAATACATAGTCAGTAAGAAGAGTCAGTCTTCTTGTACTTAAGTCGGCATTGTGCCTTTCGTATTTAATTCCGATGCAGTTTCTGTGTTTCACCGTCAGTAAGAAGGTCAGAGGGATACAGTAAACCTGAAGTGAAGCATCGGAATCTATAACTTGTGTCACACGAATGGTTCTAACATAGACAGTAAGGAGAGTCAGTCTTCTTGTACTTAAGTCGGCATTGTGACTTTTGTATTTAATTTCGATGCCATTTCTGTGTTTCATCGTCAATAAGAAGGTCAGAGGGATACAGTAAACCTGGAGTGAAGCATCGGAATCAATAACTAGTGTCACAGTAATGGTTCAAACATTGACAGTAAGAAGAGTCAGTCTTCTTGTACTTAAGTCGGCATTGTGCCTTTTGTATTTAATTCCGATGCAGTTTCTGTGTTTCATCGTCAATAAGAACGTCCAAGGGATACAGTTCACCTGAAGTGAAGCATCGGAATCTATAACTAGTGTCACAGGAATTGTTCAAAGCATAATCAGTAAGAAGAGTCAGTCTTCTTGTACTTAAGTCGGCATTGTGCATTTTCAGTTTAATTCCGATGCAATTTCTGTGTTTCATCGTCAATAACAAGGTCCAAGGGATACAGTAAACCTGGAGTAAAGCATTGGAATCTACAACTAGTGTCACAGAAATGGTTCAAAACATAGTCAGTAAGACGAGTCAGTCTTGTTGTCCTTAAGTTGGCATTGTGCCATTTGTATTTAATTCCGATGCAATTTCTGTGTTTCATCGTCAATATGAAGGTACAAGGGGTACAGTAAACCTAAAGTGAAGCGTCGGAATTTATAACTAGTGTCACAGGAATGGTTCAAAACATAAACAGTAGGAAGAGTCAGTGTTCTTATACTTAAGTCGGCATTGTGGCTTTTGTATTTAATTCCGATGCAATTTCTGTGTTTCATCGTCCATGAGAAGGTCCAAGGGATACAGTAAACCTGAAGTGAAGCATCGGAATCTGTAACTAGTGTCACAAGAACGGTTCTAAACATAGACAGTAAGATGAGTCAGTCTTCTTGTATGGAAGTCGGCATTGTGCATTTTGTATTTAATTCCGATGCAATTTCTGTGTTTCATCGTCAATAAGAAGGTCAGAGGGATACAATAAACCTGAAGTTAAGCATCGGAATCTATAATTAGTGTCACAGGAATGGTTCAAAACGAGGTGAGTAAGAAGAGTCAGTCTTCTTGTCCTTAAGCCGGCATTGTGCCTTTTCTATTTAATTCCGATGCAATTTCTGTGTTTCATCGGCAATAAGGTCAGAGGGATACAGTAAACCTGAAGTGAAACATCGGAATCTATAACTAGTGTCACAGGAATGGTTCAAAACATAGACAGTAGGAAGAGTCAGTCTTCTTGTACTTAAGTCGCCATTGTGCCTTTTCTATTTAATTCCGATGCAATTTCTGTGTTGCATCGTCAATAAGAAGGTCAGAGGGAAACAGTATACCTGAAGTGAAGCATCCCAATCTATAACTAGTGTCACAGGAATGGTTCAAAACATAGTCAGTAAGAAGAGTCAGTCTTCTTGTACTTAAGGCGGCATTGTGAATTTTGTATTTAATACCGGCGCAATTTCTATATTTCATCGTCAATAAGAAGGTCCAAGGGATACAGTAAACCTGGAGTGAAGCATCGGAATCTATAACTAGTGTCACAGGAATGGTTCACAACATAGACAGAAACAAGAGTCAGTCTTCTTGTACTTAAGTCGACATTGTGCCTTTTCTATTTAATTCCGATGCAATTTCTGTGTTTCATCGTCAATAAGAAGGTACAAGGGGTACAGTAAACCTGAAGCGAAGCATCGGAATCTATAACTAGTGTCACAGGATTTGTTCAAAACATAGTCAGTAAGAAGAGTTAGTCTTCTTGTACTTAAGTCGACATTGTGCCTTTTCTATTTAATTCCGATGCAATTTCTGTGTTTCATCGTCAATAAGAAGGTCCAAAGGATACAGTAAACCTGGAGTAAAGCATCAGAACCTATAACTAGTGTCAATGGAATGGTTCAAAACATAGGCAGTAAGAAGAGTCTGTCTTCTTGTCCTTAAGTAGGCATTGTGCCTTTTGTATTTAATTCCGATACAATTTCAGTGTTTCATCGGCAATAAGGTCAGACGGATACAGTAAACCTGAAGTGAAGCATCGGAATCTGTAACTAGTGCCACAGGAATGGTTAAAACATTGACAGTAAAAAGAATCAGTCTACTTGTACTTAAGTCGGCATTATGCTTTTTGTATTTCTTTCCGATGCAATTTCTGTTTTTCACCGTCAGTAAGATGGTGAGAGGGATACAGTAAACCTGAAGTGAAGCATCGGAATCTATAACTAGTGTCACAAGAATTGTTCAAAACATAGACAGTTGGAAGAGTCAGTCTTCTTGTACTTAATTCGGCATTTTGCCTTTTGTATTTAATTCCGATGCAATTTCTGTGTTTCATCGTCAATAAGAAGGTCTAAGGTATCCAGCAAACCTGAAGTGAAGCATCAGAATCTATAACTAGAGTCACAGGAATGGTTCAAAACATAGTCAGTAAGAAGAGTCAGTCTTCTTGTACTTAAGTCGGCATTGTGCCTTTTCAATATAATTCCGATGCAATTTCTGTATTTCATCGTCAATAAGAAGGTCCAGGGGATACAGTACACCTGGAGTGAAGCATCGGAATCTGTAACTAGTGGCACAAGAACGGTTCTAAACATAGACAGTAAGATGAGTCAGTCTTCTTGTATGTAAGTCGGCATTGTGCATTTTGTATTTAATTCCGATGCAATTTCTGTGTTTCATCGTCAATAAGAAGGTCAGAGGGATACAATAAACCTGAAGTTATGCATCGGAATCTATAATTAGTGTCACAGGAATGGTTCAAAACAAAGTGAGTAAGAAGAGTCAGTCTTCTTGTCTTTAAGCCGGCATTGTGCCTTTTCTATTTAATTCCGATGCAATTTCTGTGCTTCATCGGCAATAAGGTCAGAGCGATACAGCAAACCTGAAGTCAAGCATCGGAATCAATAACTAGTGTCACAGGAATTGTTCAAAACAAAGTCAGTAAGAAGAGTCAGTCTTCTTGTCCTTAAGTCGGCATTGTGCTTTTGTATTTAATTCCGATGCAATTTCTGTGTTTCATCGTCAATAAGAAGGTCTAAAGGATACAATAAACCTGGAGTGTAGCATCAGAATCTGTAACTAGTGTCACAGGAATGGTTCAAATCATAGACAGTAAGAAGAGTCAGTCTTCGTGTACCTAAGTCAGCATTTTGCCTTTTGTATTTAATTCCGATGCAATTTCTGTGTTTCATCGTCAATAAGAAGGTCAGAGGGATACAGTAAACCTGAAGTGAATCATCGGAATCCACGACTAGTGTAAAAGGAATGGTTCAAAATATAGACAGTAGGAAGAGTCAGTCTTCTTGTACTTAAGTCGGCATTGCTCCTTTTGTATTTAATATCGATGCCATTTCTGTGTTTCATCGACAATAAGAAGGTCCAAGGGATACAGTAAACCTGAAGTAAAGCAACGGAATCCATAACTAGTGTCACAGGAATGGTTCGAACTATAATCAGTAAGAAGAGTCAGTCTTCCTGTACTTAAGTCGGCATTGTGCCTTTTCTATTTGATTTCGATGCAATTTCTGTGTTTCATCGTCAATTAGAAGGTCCAAGGGATACAGTAAACCTGAAGTGAAGCATCGGAATCTATAACTAGTGTCACAGGAATGGTTCAAAACATAGTCAGTAAGAAGAGTCAGTCTTCCTGTCCTTAAGTCGGCATTGTGCCTTTTCTATTTAATTCCGATGCAATTTCTGTGTTTCATCGTCAGTAAGAAGGTCCAAGGGATACAGTAAACCTGGGGTGAAGCATCGGAATCTATAACTAGTGTCAATGGAATGGTTCAAAACATAGGCATTAAGAAAAGTCAGTCTTCTTGTACTTAAGTCGGCATTGTGCCTTTTCTATTTAAATCCGATACAAATTCTGTGTTTCATCGTCAATGAGAAGGTCAGAGGGATACAGTAAATCAGAAGTGAAGCATCGGAATCTATAACTAGTGTCACAGGATGGTCAATACATAGTCAGTAAGAAGAGTCAGTCTTCTTGTACTTAAGTCGGGATTGTGCCTTTCGTATTTAATTCCGATGCAATTTCTGTGTTTCACCGTCAGTAAGAAGGTCAGGGGGATACAGTAAACCTGAAGTGAAGCATCGGAATCTATAACTAGTGTCACACGAATGGTTCTAACATAGACAGTAACAAGAGTCAGTCTTCTTGTACTTAAGTCGGCGTTATGCCTTTTGTATTTAATTCCGATGCCATTTCTGTGTTTCATCGTCAATAAGAAGGTCAGAGGGATACAGTAAACCTGAAGTGAAGCATCGGAATCTATATCTAGTGTCACATGAGTGGTTCAAAACATAGTCAGTAAGAAGAGTAAGTCTTCTTGTCCTTGAGTCGGCTTTGTGACTTTTGTATTTAATTCCGAAGCAATTTCTGTGTTTCATCGTCAATAAGAAGGTCCAAGGGATATAGTAAACCTGGAGTGAAGCATCGGAATCAATAACTAGTGTCACAGGAATGGTTCAAAACATTGACAGTAAGATAGGTCAGTCTTCTTGTACTTAAGTCGGCATTGTGCCTTTTGTATTTAATTCCGATGCAATTTCTGTGTTTCATCGTCAATAAGAAGGTCCAAGGGATACAGTAAACCTGAAGTGAAGCATCGGAATCTATAACTAGTGTCACTGGAATGTTTCACATTATAGACAGTAAGAAGAGTCAGTATTCTTGTACTTAAGTCGGCATTGTGCCTTTTGTATTTAATCCCGATGCAATTACTGTGATTCGTCGTCAATAAGAAGGTCCAAGGGAAACAGTAAACCTGAAGTGAAGCAACGGAATCTATAACTAGTGTCACAGGAATGGTTCAAATCATAGACAGTAAGAAGAGTCAGTCTTCTTGTACTTAAGTCGGCAATGTGGCTTTTGTATTTAATTCCGATGCAATTACTGTGTTTCATCGTCAATAAGAAGGTCAGAGGGATACAGTAAACCTGAAGTGAAGCATCGGATTCTATAACTAGTGTCACAGGAATGGTTCAAAACATAGACAGTAAGAAGAGTCAGTCTTCGTGTACTTATGTCAGCATTTTTCCTTTTGTATTTAATTCCGATGCAATTTCTGTGTTTCATCGTCAATAAGAACGTCCAAGGGATACAGTTCACCTGAAGTGAAGCATCGGAATCTATAACTAGTGTCACAGGAATGGTTCAAAACGTAAACAGTAAGAAGAGTCAGTCTTCTTGTACTTAAGTCGGCATTGTGCCTTTTCTATTTAATTCCGATGCAATTTCTGTGTTTCATCGTCAATAACAAGGTCCAAGGGATACAGTAAACCTGGAGTGAAGCATTGGAATCTATAACTAGTGTCACAGGAATGGTTCAAAACATAGTCAGTAAGAAGAGTCAGTCTTGTTGTCCTTAAGTTGGCATTGTGCCTTTTGTATTTAATTCCGAGGCAATTTCTGTGTTTCATCGTCAATAAGAAGGTCAGAGGGATACAGTAAACCTGAAGTGAAGCATCGGAATCCACAACTAGTGTCACAGGAATGGTTCAAAATATAGACAGTAGGAAGAGTCGGTCTTCTTGTACTTAAGTCGGCATTGTGCTTTTGTATTTAATTTCGATGCAATTACTGTGTTTCATCGTCAATAAGAAGGTCCAAGGTATACAGTAAACCTGAAGTAAAGCAACGGAATCCATAACTAGTGTCACAGGAATGGTCAAACTATAATCAGTAAGAAGAGTCATGTCTTCCTGTACTTAAGTCGGCATTGTGCCTTTTCTATTTAATTCCGATGCAATTTCTGTGTTTCATCGTCAATAAGAAGGTCCAAGGGATACAGTAAACCTGGGGTGAAGCATCGGAATCTATAACTAGTGTCAATGGAATGGGTCAAAACATAGGCATTAAGAAGAGTCAGTCTTCTTGTACTTAAGTCGGCATTGTGCCTTTTCTATTTAATTCCGATTCAAATTCTGTGTTTCATCGTCAATGAGAAGGTCAGAGGGATACAGTAAACCTGAAGTGAAGCATCGGAATCTATAACTAGTGTCACAGCAATGGTTCAATACATAGTCAGTAAGAAGAGTCAGTCTTCTTGTACTTAAGTCGGCATTGTGCCTTTCGTCTTTAATTCCGATGCAATTTCTGTTTTTCACCGTCAATAAGATGGTGAGAGGGATACAGTAAACCTGAAGTGAAGCATCGTAATCTATAACTAGTGTCATAAGAATTGCTCAAAACATAGACAGTTGGAAGAGTCAGTCTTCTTGTACTTAATTCCGCATTTTGCTTTTGTATTTAATTCCGATGCAATTTCTGTGTTTCATCGTCAATAAGAAGGTCTAAGGTATCCAGCAAACCTAAAGTGAAGCATCAGAATCCATAAGTAGAGTCACAGGAATGGTTCAAAACATAGTCAGTAAGAAGAGTCAGTCTTCTTGTACTTAAGTCGGCATTGTGCCTTTTCAATATAATTCCGATGCAATTTCTGTATTTCATCGTCAATAAGAAGGTCCAGGGGATACAGTACACCTGGAGTGAAGCATCGGAATCTGTAACTAGTGGCACAAGAACGGTTCTAAACATAGACAGTAAGATGAGTCAGTCTTCTTGTATGTAAGTAGGCATTGTGCATTTTGTATTTAATTCCGATGCAATTTCTGTGTTTCATCGTCAATAAGAAGGTAAGAGGGATACAATAAACCTGAAGTTAAGCATCGGAATCTATAATTAGTGTCACAGGAATGGTTCAAAACAAAGTGAGTAAGAAGAGTCAGTCTTCTTGTCTTTAAGCCGGCATTGTGCCTTTTCTAATTAATTCCGATGCAATTTCTGTGTTTCATCGGCAATAAGGTCAGAGCGATACAGCAAACCTGAAGTGAAGCATCGGAATCAATAACTAGTGTCACAGGAATGGTTCAAAACATAGACAGTAGGAAGAGTCAGTCTTCTTGTACATAAGTCGGCATTGTGCCTTTTCTATTTAATTGCGATGCAATTTCTATATTTCATCGTCAATAAGAAGGTCCAAGGGATACAGTAAACCTGGAGTGAAGCATCGGAATCTATAACTAGTGTCACAGGAATGGTCCACAACATAGACAGTAACAAGAGTCAGTCTTCTTGGACTTAAGTCGACATTGTGCCTTTTCTATTTAATTCCGATGCAATTTCTGTGTTTCATCGACAATAAGAAGGTATAAGGGATACAGTAAACCTGAAGTAAAGCATCGGAATCCATAACTAGTGTCACAGGAATGGTTCAAACTATAATCAGTAAGAAGAGTCAGTCTTCCTGTACTTAAGTCGGCATTGTGCCTTTTCTATTTGATTTCGCTGCAATTTCTGTGTTTCATCGTCAATTAGAAGGTCCAAGGGATACAGTAAACCTGAAGTGAAGCATCGGAATCTATTACTAGTGTCACAGGAATGGTTCAAAACATAGTCAGTAAGAAGAGTCAGTCTTCCTGTCCTTAAGTCGGCATTGTGCCTTTTCTATTTAATTCCGATGCAGTTTCTGTGTTTCATCGTCAGTAAGAAGGTCCAAGGGATACAGTAAACCTGGGGTGAAGCATCGGAATCTATAACTAGTGTCAATGGAATGGTTCAAAACATAGGCATTAAGAAAAGTCAGTCTTCTTGTACTTAAGTCCGCATTGTGCCTTTTCTATTTAATTCCGATACAAATTCTCGGTTTCATCGTCAATGAGAAGGTCAGAGGGATACAGTAAACCAGAAGTGAAGCATCGGAATCTATAACTAGTGTCACAGGATGGTCAATACATAGTCAGTAAGAAGAGTCAGTCTTCTTGTACTTAAGTCGGCATTGTGCCTTTCGTATTTAATTCCGATGCAATTTCTGTGTTTCACCGTCAGTAAGAAGGTCAGGGGGATACAGTAAACCAGAAGTGAAGCATCGGAATCTATAACTAGTGTCACACGAATGGTTCTAACATAGACAGTAACAAGAGTCAGTCTTCTTGTACTTAAGTCGGCATTGTGCCTTTTGTATTTAATTTCGATGCCATTTCTGTGTTTCATCGTCAATAAGAAGGTCAGAGGGATACAGTAAACCTGAAGTGAAGCATCGGAATCTATAACTAGTGTCACAGGAGTGGTTCAAAACATAGTCAGTAAGAAGAGTAAGTCTTCTTGTCCTTGGGTCGGCATTGTGACTTTTGTATTTAATTCCGAAGCAATTTCTGTGTTTCATCGTCAATAAGAAGGTCCAAGGGATACAGTAAACCTGGAGTGAAGCATCGGAATCAATAACTAGTGTCACAGGAATGGTTCAAAGCATTGACAGTAAGATAGGTCAGTCTTCTTGTACTTAAGTCGGCATTGTGCCTTTTGTATTTAATTCCGATGCAATTTCTGTGTTTCATCGTCAATAAGAACGTCCAAGGGATACAGTTCACCTGAAGTGAAGCATCGGAATCTATAACTAGTGTCACAGGAATGGTTCAAAACATAAACAGTAAGAAGAGTCAGTCTTCTTGTACTTAAGTCGGCATTGTGCCTTTTCTATTTAATTCCGATGCAATTTCTGTGTTTCATCGTCAATAAGAAGGTCAGAGGGATACAGTAAACCTGAAGTGAATCATCGGAATCCACAACTAGTGTAACAGGAATGGTTCAAATTATAGACAGTAGGAAGAGTCAGTCTTCTTATACTTAAGTCGGCATTGTGCCTTTTGTATTTCATATCGATGCCATTTCTGTGTTTCATCGACAATAAGAAGGTCCAAGGGATACAGTAAACCTGAAGTAAAGCAACGGAATCCATAACTAGTGTCACAGGAATGGTTCAAACTATAATCAGTAAGAAGAGTCAGTCTTCCTGTACTTAAGTCTTCATTGTGCCTTTTCTATTTGATTTCAATGCAATTTCTGTGTTTCATCGTCAATTAGAAGGTCCAAGGGATACAGTAAACCTGAAGTGAAGCATCGGTATCTATAACTAGTGTCATAGGAATGGTTCAAAACATAGTCAGTAAGAAGAGTCAGTCTTCCTGTCCTTAGGTCGGCATTGTGCCTTTTCTATTTAATTCCGATGCAATTTCTGTGTTTCATCGTCAGTAAGAAGGTCCAAGGGATACAGTAAACCTGGGGTGAAGCATCGGAATCTATAACTAGTGTCAATGGAATGGTTCAAAACATAGGCATTAAGAATAGTCAGTCTTCTTGTACTTAAGTCGGCATTGTGCCTTTTCTATTTAATTCCGATACAAATTCTCTGTTTCATCGTCAATGAGAAGGTCAGAGGGACACAGTAAAACAGAAGTGAAGCATCAGAATCTATAACTAGTGTCACAGGATGGTCAATACATAGTCAGTAAGAAGAGTCAGTCTTCTTGTACTTAAGTCGCCATTGTGCCTTTGGTATTTAATTCCGATGCAATTTCTGTGTTTCACCGTCAGTAAGAAGGTCAGGGGGATACAGTAAACCTGAAGTGAAGCATCGGAATCTATAACTAGTGACACACGAATGGTTCTAACATAGACAGTAACAAGAGTCAGTTTTCTTGTACTTAAGTCGGCATTGTGCCTTTTGTATTTAATTTCGATGCCATTTCTGTGTTTCATCGTCAATAAGAAGGTCAGAGGGATACAGTAAACCTGAAGTGAAGCATCGGAATCTATAACTAGTGTCACAGGAGTGGTTCAAAACATAGTCAGTAAGAAGAGTAAGTCTTCTTGTCCTTGAGTCGGCATTGTGACTTTTGTATTTAATTCCGAAGCAATTTCTGTGTTTCATCGTCAATAAGAAGGGCCAAGGGATACAGTAAACCTGGAGTGAAGCATCGGAATCAATAACTAGTGTCACAGGAATGGTTCAAAACATTGACAGTAAGATAGGTCAGTCCTCTTGTACTTAAGTCGGCATTGTGCCTTTTGTATTTAATTCCGATGCAATTTCTGTGTTTCATCGTCAATAAGAAGGTCCAAGGGATACAGTAAACCTGAAGTCAAGCATCGGAATCTATAACTAGTGTCACTGGAATGTTTCACATTATAGACAGTAAGAAGAGTCAGTCTTCTTGTACTTAAGTCGGCATTGTGCCTTTTGTATTTAATCCCGATGCAATTACTGTGATTCGTCGTCAATAAGAAGGTCCAAGGGAAACAGTAAACCTGAAGTGAAGCAACGGAATCTATAACTAGTGTCACAGGAATGGTTCAAATCATAGACAGTAAGAAGAGTCAGTCTTCTTGTACTTAAGTCGGCAATGTGGCTTTTGTATTTAATTCCGATGCAATTACTGTGTTTCATCGTCAATAAGAAGGTCAGAGGGATACAGTAAACCTGAAGTGAAGCATCGGATTCTATAACTAGTGTCACAGGAATGGTTCAAAACATAGACAGTAAGAAGAGTCAGTCTTCGTGTACTTAAGTCAGCATTTTGCCTTTTGTATTTAATTCCGATGCAATTTCTGTGTTTCATCGTCAATAAGAACTTCCAAGGGATACAGTTCACCTGAAGTGAAGCATCGGAATCTATAACTAGTGTCACAGGAATGGTTCAAAACATAAACAGTAAGAAGAGTCAGTCTTCTTGTACTTAAGTCGGCATTGTGCCTTTTCTATTTAATTCCGATGCAATTTCTGTGTTTCATCGTCAATAACAAGGTCCAAGGGATACAGTAAACCTGGAGTGAAGCATTGGAATCTGTAACTAGTGTCACAGGAATGGTTCAAAACATAGTCAGTAAGAAGAGTCAGTCTTGTTGTCCTTAAGTTTGCATTGTGCCTTTTGTATTTAATTCCGATGCAATTTCTGTGTTTCATCGTCAATAAGAAGGTCAGAGGGATACAGTAAACCTGAAGTGAAGCATCGGAATCCACAACTAGTGTCACAGGAATGGTTCAAAATATAGACAGTAGGAAGAGTCAGTCTTCTTGTACTTAAGTCGGCATTGTGCTTTTGTATTTAATTTCGATGCAATTACTGTGTTTCATCGTCAATACGAAGGTCCAAGGTATACAGTAAACCTGAAGTAAAGCAACGGAATCCATAACTAGTGTCACAGGAATGGTTCAAACTATAATCAGTAAGAAGAGTCATGTCTTCCTGTACTTAAGTCGGCTTTGTGCCTTTTCTATTTAATTCCGATGCAATTTCTGTGTTTCATCGTCAATAAGAAGGTCCAAGGGATACAGTAAACCTGGGGTGAAGCATCGGAATCTATAACTAGTGTCAATGGAATGGGTCAAAACATAGGCATTAAGAAGAGTCAGTCTTCTTGTACTTAAGTCGGCATTGTGCCTTTTCTATTTAATTCCGATTCAAATTCTGTGTTTCATCGTCAATGAGAAGGTCCAAGGGATACAGTAAACCTCGAGTGAAGCATCGGAATCTATAACTAGTGTCACTGGAATGTTTCAAATTATAGACAGTATGAAGAGTCAGTATTCTTGTACTTAAGTCGGCATTGTGCCTTTTGTATTTAATCCCGATGCAATTACTGTGATTCGTCGTCAATAAGAAAGTCCAAGGGAAACAGTAAACCTGAAGTGAAGCATCGGAATCTATAACTAGTGTCACAGGAATGGTTCAAATCATAGACAGTAAGAAGAGTCAGTCTTCTTGTACTTAAGTCGGCATTGTGCCTTTTGTATTTAAATCCGGTGCAATATCTGTGTTTCATCGTCAATGAGAAGGTCAGAGGTATACAGTATACCTGAAGTAAAGCATCGGAATCCATAACCAGTGTCACAGGAATGGCTCTAAACCTAGTCAGTAAGAAGAGTCAGTGTTCTTGTACTTAAGTCGGCATTGTGCCTTTTGTATTTAATTCCGCTGCAATTTCTGTGTTTCATCGTCAATAGGAGAGTCCAAGGTAAACAGTAAACCTGAAGTGAAGCATCGGAATCTATAACTAGTGTCACAGGAATGGTTCAAAACATAGTAAGTAAGAAGAGTCAGTCTTCTTGTACTTAAGTCGGCATTGTGCCTTTTCTATTCAATTCCGAAGCAATTTCTGTGTTTTATCGTTAATAAGAAGGTCCAAAGGGTACAGTAAACCTGAAGTGAAGCATCGGAATCTATAACTAGTGTCGCAAGAATGGTTCAAAACATAGACAGTTAGAAGAGTCAGTCTTCATGTGCTTAAGTAGACATTGTGCCTTTTCTATTTCATTCCGATGCAATATCTGTTTTTCATCGTCAGTAAGATGGTCAGAGGAACAATAAATTTGAAGTGAAGCATCGGAATCTCTAATTAGTGTCACAGGAATGGTTCAAAACAAAGTCAGTAAGAAGAGTCAGTCTTCTTGTTCTTATGTCGGCATTGTGCCTTTTGTATTTAATTCCGATGCGAATTCTGTGTTTCATCGTCAATAAGAAGGTCCAAAGGATACAATAAACCAGGAGTGTAGCATCGCAATCTATAACTAGTGTCACAGGAATGGTTCAAAACAAAGACAGTAAGAAGAGTCAGTCTTCGTGTACTTAAGTCGGCATTTTGCTTCTTGTATTTAATTCCAATGCAATTTCTGTGTTTCATCGTCAATAAGAAGGTCCAAGGGAGACGGTAAACCTGAAGTGAAGCATCGGAATCTATAACCAGTGTCACAGGAACGGTTCAAAACATAGTCAGTAAGAAGAGTCAGTCTTCTTGTCCTTAAGTTGGCAGTGTGCCTTTTGAATTTAATTCCGATGCAATTTCTGTGTTTCATCGTCAATAAGAAGGTCCAAGTGTTACAGTAAACCTGAAATGATGCTTCGGAATCTATAACTAGTGTCACAGGAATGGTTCAAAACATAGACAGTAAGACGAGTCAGTCTACTTGTACCTAAGTCGGCATTGTGCCTTTTGTATTTAATCCCGATGCAATTTCTGTGTTTCATCGTCAATAAGAAGGTCCAAGGGATACAGTACACCTCAAGTGATGCATCGGAATCTATAACTATTGTCACAGGAATGGTTCAAATCATAGACAGTAAGAAGAGTCAGTCTTCTTGTACTTTAGTCGGCATTGTGGCTTTTCTATTTAATTGCGATGCAATTTCTGTGTTTCACCATCAAGAAGAATGTCAGAGGGATACAGTAAACCTGAAGTGAAGCATCGGAATCTATAACTAGTGCCACAGGATGGGTTCAAAACATAGTCAGTAAGAAGCGTCAGTCTTCTTGTACTTAAGTCGGCATTGTGCCTTTTCTATTTAATTCCGATGCAATTTCTGTGTTTCATCGTCAATGAGAAGGTCCAAGGGATACAGTAAACCTGGAGTGAAGCATCAGAATCTATAACTAGAGTCAATGGAATGGTTCAAAACATAGGCAGTAAGAAGCGTCAGTCTTCTTGTACTTAAGTCGGCATTGTGCCTTTTGTATTTAATTCCGATGCAATTTCTGAGTTTCATCGTCAATAAGAAGGTCAGAGGGATACAGTAAACCTGAAGTGAAGCATCGGACTCTATTACTAGTGTCACAGAAATGGTTCAAACCATAGACAGTAGGAAGAGTCAGTCTTCTTATTACTAAGTCGGCATTGTGCCTTATGTATTTAATTCCGATGCAATTCCTGTGTTTCATCGACAATAAGAAGGTCCAAGGAAAAAGTAAACCTGAAGTGAAGCATCGGAATCTATAACTAGTGGTACAGGAATGGTTCAAACCATAGACCGTACGAAGAGTCAGTCTTCTTGTACTTAAGTCGGTATTGAGGCTTTTGTATTTAAGTCCGACGCAATTTCTGTGTTTCATCGTCAATGAGAAGGTCAGAGGGATACAGTAAACCTGAAGTGAAGCATCGGAATCTATAATTATTGTCACAGGAATGGTTCAAAACAAAGTCAGTAAGAAGAGTCAGTCTTCTTGTCCTTATGTCGGCATTGTGCCTTTTGTATTTAATTCCGATGCCATTTCTGTGTTTCATGGCCAATACGAAGGTTCAAGGGATACAATAAACCTGGAGTGTAGCATCGGAATCTACAACTAGTGTCACAGGAATGGTTCAAAACATAGACAGTAAGAAGAGTCAGTCTTCGTGTACTTAAGTCGGCATTTTGCCTTTTGTATTTAATTCTGATGTAATTTCTGTATTTCATCGTCAATAAGAAGGTCCAATTGTTACAGTAAACCTGAAGTGAAGATGCGGAATCTATAACTAGTGTCACAGGAATGGTTCAAAACATAGTCAGTAAGAAGAGTCAGTCTTCTTGTACTTAAGTCGGCATTGTGCCTCTTCTATTTAATTCCGATGCAATTTCTGTGTTTCATCGTCAATATCAAGGTCCAAGGGATACAGTAAACCTGGAGTGAAGCATCGGAATCTATAACTAGTGTCACAGGAATGGTTCAAAACATAGTCAGTAAGAAGAGTCAGTCTTCTTGTCCTTGTGTTGGCATTGTGCCTTTTGTATTTATTTCCGATGCAATTTCTGTGTTACATCGTCAATAAGAAGGACAGCGGGATACAGTAAACCTGAAGTGAAGCATAGGAATCCACAACTAGTGTCACAGGAATGGTTCAAAACATAGACAGTAGGAAGAGTCAGTCTTCTTGTACTTAAGTCGGCATTGTGCCTTTTGTATTTAATTCCAATAAAGTATCTGTCCTTCATCGTCAATAAGAAGGTCAGAGGTATACAGTAAACCTGAAGTAAAGCATCGGAATCTATAACTAGTGTCACAGGAATGGTTGAAACTATAATCAGTAAGAAGAGTCAGTTTTCTTATACTTACGTCGGCATTGTGCCTTTTCAATTTCATTCCGTTGGAATTTCTGTGTTTCATCGTCAATAAGAATGTCCAAGGGATACAGTAAACCTGAAGTGAAGCATCGGAATCTATAACTAGTGTCACAGGAATGGTTCAAATAATTGTCAATAAGAAGAGTCGGTCTTCATGTACTTAAGTCGGCATTGTACCGTTTGTATTAAATTCCGATGCAATTTCTGTGTTTCATCGTCAATAAGAATGTACAAGGGGTACAGTAAACCTGAAGTAAAGCGTAGGAATTTATAACTAGTGTCACAGGAATGGTTCAAAACATAGACAGTAGGAAGAGTCAGTGTTCTTATACTTAAGTCGGCATAGTGGCTTTCGTATTTAATTCCGATGCAATTCCTGTGTTTCATCGTCAATGAGATGATCCAAGGGATACAGTATACCTTAAGTGAAGCATCGGAATCTGCAACTAGTGTCACAGGATTGGTTCAAAACATAGTCAGTAAGAAGAGTCAGTCTTCTTGTACTTAAGTCGGCATTGTGCCTTTTCTATTTAATTCTGATATAATTTCTGTGTTTCATCGTCAATAAGAAGGTCCAAGGGATACAGTAAACCTGAGGTGAAGCATCGGACTCTATAACTAGTGTCACAGAAATGGTTCAAAACATAGACAGTAGGAAGAGTCAGTCTTCTTATAATTAAGTCGGCATTGTGCCTTATGTATTTAATTCCGATGTAAATTCTGTGTTTCATCGTCAATAAGAAGGTCAGAGGGATTCACAAATCCTGAAGTGAAGCATCGGAATCTATAACTAGTTTCACAGGAATGGTTCAAAACATAGTCAGTAAGAAGAGTCAGTCTACTTGTACTTAAGTCGGCATTGTGCCTTTTGTATTTAATTCCGATGCAATTACTGTGTTTCATCGCCAATAAGAAGGTTCAAGGGATACAATAAACCTGGAGTGCAGCATCGGAATCTATAACTAGTGTCACAGGAATGGTTCAAAACATAGACAGTAAGAAGAGTCAGTCTTCGTGTACTTAAGTCGGGATTTTGCTTTTTGTATTTAATTCTGATGTAATTTATGTATTTCATCGTCAATAAGAAGGTCCAAGGGATACAGTAAACCTGAAGTGAAGATGAGGAATCTATAACTAGTGTCACAGGAATGGTTCAAACTATAATCAGTAAGAAGAGTCAGTTTTCTTATACTTAAGTCGGCATTGTGCCTTTTCAATTTAATTCCGATGCAAATTCTGTGTTTCATCGTCAATAAGAAGGTTCAAGGGATACAATAAACCTGGAGTGCAGCATCGGAATCTATAACTAGTGTCACAGGAATGGTTCAAATCATAGACAGTAGGAAGAGTCAGTCTTCTTGTACTTAAGTAGGCATTGTGCTTTTTCTATTTAATTCCGATGTAATTTCTGTGTTTCATCGTCAATAAGATGGTCAGAGGGATACAGTAAACCTGAAGTGAATCATCGGAATCTATAACTAGTGTCACAGGAATGGTTCAAAACATAGTCAGTAAGAAGACTCAGTCTACTTGTACTTAAGTCGGCATTGTGCCTTTTGTATTTAATTCCGATGCAATTTCTGTGATTCATCGTCAATACGAAAGTCCAAGGGATACAGTAAACCTGAAGTGAAGCATCGGACTCTATAACTAGAGCAACAGTAATGGTTCAATACATAGACATTAAGAAGAGTCAGTCTTCTTGTACTTAAGTCGGCATTGTGCCTTTTGTATTTAATTCCGATGCAATTTCTGTGATTCATCGTCAATAAGAAGGTCCAAGGGGTACAGTAAACCTAAAGTGAAGCATCGGACGCTATAACTAGTGTCACAGAAATGATTCAAAACAGAGACAGTAGGAAGAGTCAGTCTTCTTATACTTAGGTCGGCATTGTGCCTCTTGTATTTAATTCCGATGCAATTTCTGTGTTTCATCGTCAATAAGAAGGTCCAAGGGATCAGTAAACCTGAGGTGAAGCATCGGAATCTATAACTAGTGTCACAGGAATGGTTCAAAACATAGACCGTACGAAGAGTCAGTCTTCTTGTACTTAAGTCGGCATTGTGGCTTTTGTATTTAATTCCGATGCAATTTCTGTGTTTCATCGTCAATAAGAAGGTCAGAGGGATACAGTAAACCTGAAGTGAAGCATCGGAATCTATAATTAGTGTCACAGGAATGGTTCAAAACAAAGTCAGTAAGAAGAGTCAGTCTTCTTGTCCTTAAGACGGCATTGTGCCTTTTGTATTTAATTCCGATGCAATTTCTGTGTTTCATCGTCCATAAGAAGGTTCAAGGGATACAATCAACCTGAAGTGAAGATTCGGAATCTATAACTAGTGTCACAGGAATGGTTCTAAACATAGTCAGTAAGAAGAGTCAGTCTTCTTGTACTTAAGTCGGCATTGTGCATTTTCTATTAATTTCCGATGCAATTTCTGTGTTTCATCGTCAGTAACAATGTCCAAGGGATACAGTAAACCTGGAGTGAAGCATCGGAATGTATAACTAGTGTCACAGGAATGGTTCAAACATAGACAGTAAGAAGAGTCAGCCTTCTTCTACTTAAGTCGGCATTGTGCCTTTTCTATTTAATTCCGATGCAATTTCTGTGTTTCATCGTCAATAAGAAGGTCCAAGGGATACAGTAAACCTGGAGTGAATTACCGAATTCTATAACTAGAGCAACAGTAATGGTTCAATACATAGACAGTAAGAAGAGTCAGCCTTCTTGTACGTAATTCGGCATTGTGCCTTTTGTATTTAATTCCGATGCAATTAATGTGATTCATCGACAAAAAGAATGTAAACCTGAAGTGAAGCATCGGACTCTATAACTAGTGTCACAGAAATGGTTCAAATCATAGACAGTAGGAAGAGTCAGGCTTCTTATGCTTAGGTCGGCATTGTGCCTTTTGTATTTAACTGCGATGCAATTTCTGTGTTTCTTCGTCAATAAGAAGGTCCAAGGGAAACAGTAAACCTGAAGTGAAACATCGGAACCTATAACTAGCGTCACAGGAATGGTTCAAAACATAGACCGTACGAAGAGTTAGTCTTCTTGTACTGAAGTCGGCATTGTGGCTTTTGAGTTTAATTCCGATGCAATTTCTGTGTTTCATCGTCATCAAGAAGGTACAAGGGGTACAGTAAACATGAAGTGAAGCATAGGAATTTATAACTAGTGTCAGAGGAATGGTTCAAAACATAGACAGTAGGAAGATCAGTGTTCTTATACTTAAGTCGGCATTGTGGCTTTTGTATTTAATTACGATGCAATTTCTGTGTTTCATCGTCAATAAGAAGGTCAGCCGGATACAGTAAACCTGAAGTGAAGCATCGGAATCCACAACTAGTGTCACAGGAATGGTTCAAAGGATAGACAGCTGGTAGAGTCAGTCTTCTTGTACTTAAGTCTTCATTGTGATTTTTGTATTTAATTCCGTTGCAATTTCTGTGTTTCATCGTCAATAAGAATTTCCAAGGGATACAGTAAAACTGGAGTGAAGCATCGGAATCTATAACTAGTGTCACAGGAATGGTTCAAAACATAGACAGTAAGTAGAGTCAGTCTTCTTGTACTTAAGTCGGCATTGTGACTTTTCTATTTAATTCCGATGCAATTTCTGTGTTTCATCGTCAATATGAAGGTCAGAGGGATACTGTAAACCTGAAGTGAAGCATCGGATTCTATAACTAGTGTCACAGGAATGGTTCAAACATAGACAGTAAGAAGAGTCAGTCTTCTTGTACTTAAGTCGGCATTGTGACTTTTGTATTTAATTCCGATGCAATTTCTGTGTTTCATCGTCAATAAGAAGGTCCAAGGGAAACAGTAAACCTGAAGTGAAGCATCGGAATCTATAAGTAGTGTCACAGGAATGGTGCAAAACATAGTCAGTAAGAAGAGTCAGTCTTCTTGCACTTAAGTCGGCATTGTGCCTTTTGTATTTAATTCCAATGCAATTTCTGTATTTCATCGTCAATAAGAAGGTCCAAGGGATACAGTAGACCTGGAATCAAGCACCGAATTCTATAACTAGAGCAACAGTAATGGTTCAATAAATAGACAGTAAGAAGAGTCAGTCTTCTTGTACTTAAGTCGGCATTGTGCCTTTTGTGTTTAATTCCGATGCAATTTCTGTGATTCATCGTCAATAAGAAGGTCCAAGGGATACAGTAAACCTGAAGTGAAGCATCGGACTCTATAACTAGTGTCACAGAAATGGTTCAAAACATAGACAGTAGGAAGAGTCAGTCTTCTTATACTTAGGTCGGCATTGTGCCTTTTGTATTTAATTCCGATGCAATTTCTGTGTTTCATCGTCAATAAGAAGGTCAGAGGGATACAGTAAACCTGAAGTAAAGCATCGGAATCTATAATTAGTGTCACAGGAATGGTTCAAAACAAAGTCAGTAAGAAGAGTCAGTCTTCTTGTCCTTAAGACGGCATTGTGCCTTTTGTATTTAATTCCGATTCAATTTCTGTGTTTCATCGTCCATAAGAAGGTTCAAGGGATACAATATACCTGGAGTTTAGCATCGGAATCCATAACGAGTGTCACAGGAAAGGTTCAAAACATAGACAGTAATAAGAGTGAGTCTTCGTGTACTTAAGTCGGCATTTTGCCTTTTGTATTTAAATCCGATGAATTTTCTGTGTTTCATCGTCAACAAGAAGGTCCAAGGGATACAGTAAACCTGAGTGAAGATTCGGAATCTATAACTGGTGTCACAGGAATGGTTCAAAATATAGTCAGTAAGAAGAGTCAGTCTTCTTGTACTTAAGTCGGCATTGTGCCTTTTCTATTAATTTCCGATGCAATTTCTGTGTTTCATCGTCAGTAACAAGGTCCAAGGGATACAGTAAACCTGGAGTGAAGCATGGGAATGTATAACTAGTGTCACTGGAATATGTTCAAACATAGACAGTGAGAAGAGTTAGCCTTCCTGTAATTAAGTCGACATTGTGCCTTTCCTATTTCATTCCAATGCAATTTCTGTGTTTCATCGTCAATAAGAAGGTCTGAGGGATACAGTAAACCTGAAGTGAAGCATCGGAATCTATAACTAGTGTCACAGGGATGGTTCAAAACATAGTCAGTAAGAAGAGTCAGTCTTCTTGCACTTAAGTCGGCTTTGTGCCTTTCGTATTTAATTCCGATACAATTTCTGTGTTTCACCGTCAATAAGAAGGTCAGAGGGATACAGTAAACCTCAAGTGAAGCATCGAAATCTATAACTAGTGTCACAGGAATGGTTCAAACATAGACAGTAAGAAGAGTCAGTCTTCTTGTACTTAAGTCGGCATTGCGCCTCTTGTATTTAATTCCGATGCAATTTCTTTGTTTCATCGTCAATAAGAAGATCCAAGGGATACAGTAAACCTGGAGTGAAGCACCGAATTCTATAACTAGAGCAACAGTAATGGTTCAATACATAGACTGTAAGAAGGGTCAGTCTTCTTGTACTTAAGTCGGCATTGTGCCTTTTGTATTTATTCCGATGCAATTTCTGTGATTCATCGTCAAAAAGAAGGCCCAACGGATACAGTAAACCTGAAGTGAAGCATCGGACTCTATAACTAGTGTCACAGAAATGGTTCAAATCATAGACAGTAGGAAGAGTCAGGCTTCTTATGCTTAGGTCGGCATTGTGCCTTTTGTATTTAATTGCGATGCAAATTCTGTGTTTCATCGTCACTAAGAATGTCCAAAGGAAACAGTAAACCTGAAGTGAAACATCGGAATCTATAACTAGCGTCACAGGAATGGTTCAAGACATAGACCGTACGAAGAGTCAGACTTCTTGTACTTAAGTCGGCATTGTGGCTTTTGTGTTTAATTCCGATGCAATTTCTGTGTTTCATCGCTCATCAAGAAAGTACAAGGGGTACAGTAAACCTGAAGTGAAGCATCGGAATCTATAACTAGTGTTACAGGAATGGTTCAAACGTAGTCAGTAAGAAAAGTCAGTCTTCTTGTACTTAAGTCGGCATTGTGCCTCTCGTATTTAATTCCGATGAATTTCTGTGTTTCATCGTCAATAAGAAGGTTCCAGGGATACATTAAACCTGGAGTGTAGCATCGGAATCTATAACTAGTGTCACAGGAATGGTTCAAAACATAGTCAGAAAGAATAGTCAGTCTTCTTGTACTTAAGTCGGCATTGTGCGTTTTCTCTTAATTTCAGATGCAATTTCTGTGATTCATCGTCAGTAACAAGGTCCAAGGGATACAGTAAACCTGGAGTGAAGCATCGGAATGTATAACTAGTGTCACAGGAATGGTTCAAACATAGACAGTAACAAGAGTCAGCCATGTTGTACTTAAGTCGGCATTGTGCCTTTTCTATTTCATTCCGATGCAATTTCTGTGTTTCATCGTCAATAAGAAGGTTAGAGGGATACAGTAAACCTGGAGTGAAGCTCCGAATTCTATAACTAGAGCAACAGTAATGGTTCAATACATAGACAGTAAGAAGGGTCAGTCTTCTTGTACTTAAGTCTGCATTGTGCCTTTTGTATTTAATTCCGATGCATTTTCTGTGATTCATCGTCAATAAGATGGTCCAAGGGATACAGTAAACCTAAAGTGAAGCATCGGAATCTACAACTAGTGTCACAGGATTGGTTCAAAACATAGACAGTAAGAAGAGTCAGTCTTCTTGTACTTAAGTCGGCATTGTGCCTTTTCTATTTAATTCCGATGTAATATCTGTGTTTCATCGTCAATAAGATGGTCAGAGGGATTCAGTAATCCTGAAGTGAAGCATCGGAATCTATAACTAGTGTCACAGGAATGTTTCAAAACATAGTCAGTAAGAAGAGTCAGTCTTCTTGTACTTAAGTCGGCATTGTGCCTTTCGTATTTAATTCCGATACAATTTCTGTGTTTCACCGTCAATAAGAAGGTCTGAGGGATACAGTAAACCTGAAGTGAAGCATCGGAATCTATAACTAGTGTCACAGGAATGGTTCAAACATAGACAGTAAGAAGAGTCAGTCTTCTTGTACTTAAGTCGGCATTGCGCCTCTTGTATTTAATTCCGATGCAATTTCTGTGTTTCATCGTCAATAAGACGATCCAAGGGATACAGTAAACCTGGAGTGAAGCACCGAATTCTATAACTAGAGCAACAGTAATGGTTCAATACATAGACTGTAAGAAGGGTCAGTCTTCTTGTACTTAAGTCGGCATTGTGCCTTTTGTATTTATTCCGATGCAATTTCTGTGATTCATCGTCAAAAAGAAGGCCCAACGGATACAGTAAACCTGAAGTGAAGCATCGGACTCTATAACTAGTGTCACAGAAATGGTTCAAATCATAGACAGTAGGAAGAGTCAGGCTTCTTATGCTTAGGTCGGCATTGTGCCTTTTGTATTTAATTGCGATGCAAATTCTGTGTTTCATCGTCACTAAGAATGTCCAAAGGAAACAGTAAACCTGAAGTGAAACATCGGAATCTATAACTAGCGTCACAGGAATGGTTCAAGACATAGACCGTACGAAGAGTCAGACTTCTTGTACTTAAGTCGGCATTGTGGCTTTTGTGTATAATTCCGATGCAATTTCTGTGTTTCATCGCTCATCAAGAAAGTACAAGGGGTACAGTAAACCTGAAGTGAAGCATCGGAATCTATAACTAGTGTTACAGGAATGGTTCAAACGTAGTCAGTAAGAAAAGTCAGTCTTCTTGTACTTAAGTCGGCATTGTGCCTCTCGTATTTAATTCCGATGAATTTCTGTGTTTCATCGTCAATAAGAAGGTTCCAGGGATACATTAAACCTGGAGTGTAGCATCGGAATCTATAACTAGTGTCACAGGAATGGTTCAAAACATAGTCAGAAAGAATAGTCAGTCTTCTTGTACTTAAGTCGGCATTGTGCCTTTTCTATTAATTTCAGATGCAATTTCTGTGATTCATCGTCAGTAACAAGGTCCAAGGGATACAGTAAACCTGGAGTGAAGCATCGGATTGTATAACTAGTGTCACAGGAATGGTTCAAACATTGACAGTAAGAAGAGTCAGCCATGTTGTACTTAAGTCGGCATTGTGCCTTTTCTATTTCATTCCGATGCAATTTCTGTGTTTCATCGTCAATAAGAAGGTTAGAGGGATACAGTAAACCTGAAGTGAAGCATCGGAATCTATAACTAGTGTCACAGGAATGGTTCAAAACATAGTCAGTAAGAAGAGTCTGTCTTCTTGCACTTAAGTCGGCTTTGTGCCTTTCGTATTTAATTCCGATGCAATTTCTGTGTTTCACCGTCAATAAGAAGGTCAGAGGGATACAGTAAACCTCAAGTGAAGCATCGGAATCTATAACTAGTGTCACAGGAATGGTTCAAACATAGACAGTAAGAAGAATCAGTCTTCTTGTACTTAGGTCGGCATTGCGCCTCTTGTATATAATTCCGATGCAATTTCTGTGTTTCATCGTCAATAAGAAGGTCCAAGGGATACAGTAAACCTGGAGTGAAGCTCCGAATTCTATAACTAGAGCAACAGTAATGGTTCAATACATAGACAGTAAGAAGGGTCAGTCTTCTTGTACTTAAGTCTGCATTGTGCCTTTTGTATTTAATTCCGATGCATTTTCTGTGATTCATCGTCAATAAGATGGTCCAAGGGATACAGTAAACCTAAAGTGAAGCATCGGAATCTACAACTAGTGTCACAGGATTGGTTCAAAACATAGACAGTAAGAAGAGTCAGTCTTCTTGTACTTAAGTCGGCATTGTGCCTTTTCTATTTAATTCCGATGTAATATCTGTGTTTCATCGTCAATAAGATGGTCAGAGGGATTCAGTAATCCTGAAGTGAAGCATCGGAATCTATAACTAGTGTCACAGGAATGGTTCAAAACATAGTCAGTAAGAAGAGTCAGTCTTCTTGTACTTAAGTCGGCATTGTGCCTTTCGTATATAATTCCGATGCAATTTCTGTGTTTCACCGTCAATAAGAAGGTCTGAGGGATACAGTAAACCTGAAGTGAAGCATCGGAATCTATAACTAGTGTCACAGGAATGGTTCAAACATAGACAGTATGAAGAGTCAGTCTTCTTGTACTTAAGTCGGCAATGTGCCTTTTGCATTTAATTCCGATGCAATATCTGTGTTTCATCGTCAATAAGAAGGTCAGAGAAGTACAGTAAACCTGAAGTGAAGCATCGGAATCTATAACTAGTGTTACAGGAATGGTTTTAACGTAGTCAGTAAGAAAAGTCAGTCTTCTTGTACTTAAGTTGGCATTGTGCATTTTGTATTTAATTCCGATGCAATATCTGTGTTACATCGGCAATAAGAAGGTCAGCGGGATACAGTAAACCTGAAGTGAAGCATCGGAATACACAACTAGTGTCACAGGAATGGTTCAAAAGATAGACAGCTGGAAGAGTCAGTCTTCTTGTACTTAAGTCGGCATTCTTCCGTTTGTATTTAATTCCGATGCAATTTCTGTGTTTCATCGTCAATAAGAATTTCCAAGGGATACAGTAAAACTGGAGTGATGCATCGGAATCTATAACTAGTGTCACAGGAATGGTTCAAAACATAGACAGTAAGAAGAGTCAGTCTTCTTGTACTTAAGTCGGCATTGTGCCTTTTCTATTTAATTCCGATGCAATTTCTGTGTATCATCATCAATAAGAAGGTCAGAGGGATACAGTAAACCTGAAGTGAAGCATCGGAATCTACAACTAGTGTCACAGGAATGGTTCAAAACATAGACAGTAAGAAGAGTCAGTCTTCGTGTACTTAAGTCGGCATTTTGCCTTTTGTATTTAATTCCGATGTAATTTCTGTATTTCATCGTCAATAAGAAGGTCCAAGGGATACAGTAAAGCTGAAGTGAAGATTCGGAATCTATAACTAGTGTCACAGGAATGGTTCAAAACATAGTCAGTAAGAAGAGTCAGTAACAAGGTCCAAGGGATACAGTAAACCTGGAGTGAAGCATGGGAATGTATAACTAGTGTCACTGGAATATGTTCAAACATAGACAGTGAGAAGAGTTAGCCTTCCTGTAATTAAGTCGACATTGTGCCTTTCCTATTTCATTCCAATGCAATTTCTGTGTTTCATCGTCAATAAGAAGGTCTGAGGGATACAGTAAACCTGAAGTGAAGCATCGGAATCTATAACTAGTGTCACAGGGATGGTTCAAAACATAGTCAGTAAGAAGAGTCAGTCTTCTTGCACTTAAGTCGGCTTTGTGCCTTTCGTATTTAATTCCGATACAATTTCTGTGTTTCACCGTCAATAAGAAGGTCAGAGGGATACAGTAAACCTCAAGTGAAGCATCGAAATCTATAACTAGTGTCACAGGAATGGTTCAAACATGGACAGTAAGAAGAGTCAGTCTTCTTGTACTTAAGTCGGCATTGCGCCTCTTGTATTTAATTCCGATGCAATTTCTGTGTTTCATCGTCAATAAGAAGATCCAAGGGATACAGTAAACCTGGAGTGAAGCACCGAATTCTATAACTAGAGCAACAGTAATGGTTCAATACATAGACTGTAAGAAGGGTCAGTCTTCTTGTACTTAAGTCGGCATTGTGCCTTTTGTATTTAATTCCGATGCAATTTCTGTGATTCATCGTCAAAAAGAAGGCCCAACGGATACAGTAAACCTGAAGTGAAGCATCAGACTCTATAACTAGTGTCACAGAAATGGTTCAAATCATAGACAGTAGGAAGAGTCAGGCTTCTTATGCTTAGGTCGGCATTGTGCCTTTTGTATTTAATTGCGATGCAAATTCTGTGTTTCATCGTCACTAAGAATGTCCAAAGGAAACAGTAAACCTGAAGTGAAACATCGGAATCTATAACTAGCGTCACAGGAATGGTTCAAGACATAGACCGTACGAAGAGTCAGACTTCTTGTACTTAAGTCGGCATTGTGGCTTTTGTGTTTAATTCCGATGCAATTTCTGTGTTTCATCGCTCATCAAGAAAGTACAAGGGGTACAGTAAACCTGAAGTGAAGCATCGGAATCTATAACTAGTGTTACAGGAATGGTTCAAACGTAGTCAGTAAGAAAAGTCAGTCTTCTTGTACTTAAGTCGGCATTGTGCCTCTCGTATTTAATTCCGATGAATTTCTGTGTTTCATCGTCAATAAGAAGGTTCCAGGGATACATTAAACCTGGAGTGTAGCATCGGAATCTATAACTAGTGTCACAGGAATGGTTCAAAACATAGTCAGAAAGAATAGTCAGTCTTCTTATACTTAAGTCGGCATTGTGCCTTTTCTATTAATTTCAGATGCAATTTCTGTGATTCATCGTCAGTAACAAGGTCCAAGGGATACAGTAAACCTGGAGTGAAGCATCGGAATGTATAACTAGTGTCACAGGAATGGTTCAAACATAGACAGTAAGAAGAGTCAGCCATGTTGTACTTAAGTCGGCATTGTGCCTTTTCTATTTCATTCCGATGCAATTTCTGTGTTTCATCGTCAATAAGAAGGTTAGAGGGATACAGTAAACCTGAAGTGAAGCATCGGAATCTATAACTAGTGTCACAGGAATGGTTCAAAACATAGTCAGTAAGAAGAGTCTGTCTTCTTGCACTTAAGTCGGCTTTGTGCCTTTCGTATTTAATTCCGATGCAATTTCTGTGTTTCACCGTCAATAAGAAGGTCAGAGGGATACAGTAAACCTCAAGTGAAGCATCGGAATCTATAACTAGTGTCACAGGAATGGTTCAAACATAGACAGTAAGAAGAATCAGTCTTCTTGTACTTAGGTCGGCATTGTGCCTTTCGTATTTAATTCCGATGCAATTTCTGTGTTTCATCGTCAATAAGAAGGTCCAAGGGATACAGTAAACCTGGAGTGAAGCTCCGAATTCTATAACTAGAGCAACAGTAATGGTTCAATACATAGACAGTAAGAAGGGTCAGTCTTCTTGTACTTAAGTCTGCATTGTGCCTTTTGTATTTAATTCCGATGCATTTTCTGTGATTCATCGTCAATAAGATGGTCCAAGGGATACAGTAAACCTAAAGTGAAGCATCGAAATCTACAACTAGTGTCACAGGATTGGTTCAAAACATAGACAGTAAGAAGAGTCAGTCTTCTTGTACTTAAGTTGGCATTGTGCCTTTTCTATTTAATTCCGATGTAATATCTGTGTTTCATCGTCAATAAGATGGTCAGAGGGATTCAGTAATCCTGAAGTGAAGCATCGGAATCTATAACTAGTGTCACAGGAATGGTTCAAAACATAGTCAGTAAGAAGAGTCAGTCTTCTTGTACTTAATTCGGCATTGTGCCTTTCGTATTTAATTCCGATGCAATTTCTGTGTTTCACCGTCAATAAGAAGGTCTGAGGGATACAGTAAACCTGAAGTGAAGCATCGGAATCTATAACTAGTGTCACAGGAATGGTTCAAACATAGACAGTATGAAGAGTCAGTCTTCTTGTACTTAAGTCGGCAATGTGCCTTTTGCATTTAATTCCGATGCAATATCTGTGTTTCATCGTCAATAAGAAGGTCAGAGAAATACAGTAAACCTGAAGTGAAGCATCGGAATCTATAACTAGTGTTACAGGAATGGTTTTAACGTAGTCAGTAAGAAAAGTCAGTCTTCTTGTACTTAAGTTGGCATTGTGCATTTTGTATTTAATTCCGATGCAATATCTGTGTTACATCGGCAATAAGAAGGTCAGCGGGATACAGTAAACCTGAAGTGAAGCATCGGAATACACAACTAGTGTCACAGGAATGGTTCAAAAGATAGACAGCTGCAAGAGTCAGTCTTCTTGTACTTAAGTCGGCCTTCTTACGTTTGTATTTAATTCCGATGCAATTTCTGTGTTTCATCGTCAAAAAGAATTTCCAAGGGATACAGTAAAACTGGAGTGAAGCATCGGAATCTATAACTAGTGTCACAGGAATGGTTCAAAACATAGACAGTAAGAAGAGTCAGTCTTCTTGTACTTAAGTCGGCATTGTGCCTTTTCTATTTAATTCCGATGCAATTTCTGTGTATCATCATCAATAAGAAGGTCAGAGGGATACAGTAAACCTGAAGTGAAGCATCGGAATCTACAACTAGTGTCACAGGAATGGTTCAATACATAGACAGTAAGAAGAGTCAGTCTTCGTGTACTTAAGTCGGCATTTTGCCTTTTGTATTTAATTCCGATGTAATTTCTGTATTTCATCGTCAATAAGAAGGTCCAAGGGATACAGTAAAGCTGAAGTGAAGATTCGGAATCTATAACTAGTGTCACAGGAATGGTTCAAAACATAGTCAGTAAGAAGAGTCAGTCTTCTTGTACTTAAGTCGGCATTGCGCCTTTTCTATTAATTTCCGATGCAATTTCTGTGTTTCATCGGCAATAACAAGGTCCAAGGGATACAGTAAACCTGGAGTGAAGCATCGGAATCGATAACTAGTGTCACAGGAATGGTTCTAAACATAGTCAGTAAGAAGAGTCAGTCTTCTTGCCCTTAAGTCGGCATTGTGCCTTTTGTATTTAATTCCGATGCAATTTCTGTGTTTCATCGTCAATAAGAAGTTCCAAGGGATACAGTAGACCTGGAGTGAAGCACCGAATTCTATAACTAGCGTCACAGGAATGGTTCAAAACATAGACCGTACGAAGACTCAGTCTTCTTGTACTTAAGTCGGCATTGTGGCTTTTGTGTTTAATTCCGATGCAATTTCTGTGTTTCATCGTCATCAAGAAGGTACAAGGGAAACAGTAAACCGGAAGTGAAGCATCGGAATCTATAACTAGTGTCACAGGAATGGTTCAAAACATAGACCGTACGAAGAGTCAGTTTTCTTGTACTTAAGTCGGCATTGTGCCTTTTCTATTTAATTCCGATGTACTTTCTGTGTTTCATCGTCACTAAGATGGTCAGAGGGATACAGTAAACCTGAAGTGAAGCATCGGAATCCATAACTAGTGTGACAGGAATGGTTCAAAACATAGTCTTCTTGTACTTAAGTCGGCATTGTGCCTTTCGTATTTAATTCCGATGCAATTTCAGTGTTTCACCGTCAATAAGAACGTCAGAGGGATACAGTAAACCTGAAGTGAAGCATCGGAATCTAAAACTAGTGTCACAGGAATGGTTCAAACATAGACAGTAAGAAGAGTCAGTCTTCTTGTACTTAAGTCGGCATTGTGCCTCTTATATTTAATTCCGATGCAATTTCTGTGTTTCATCGTCAATAAGGAGGTCCAAGGGATACAGTAGACCTGGAGTGAAGCACCGAATTCTATAACTAGAGCAACAGTAATGGTTCAATACATAGACAGTAAGAAGAGTCAGTCTTCTTGTACTTAAGTCGGCATTGTGCATTGTGCCTGAAGTGAAGCATCGGACTCTATAACTAGTGTCACAGAAATGGTTCAAATCATAGACAGTAGGAAGAGTCAGGCTTCTTATGCTTAGGTCGGCATTGTGCCTTTTGTATTTAATTGCGATGCAAATTCTGTGTTTCATCGTCACTAAGAATGTCCAAAGGAAACAGTAAACCTGAAGTGAAACATCGGAATCTATAACTAGCGTCACAGGAATGGTTCAAGACATAGACCGTACGAAGAGTCAGACTTCTTGTACTTAAGTCGGCATTGTGGCTTTTGTGTTTAATTCCGATGCAATTTCTGTGTTTCATCGCTCATCAAGAAAGTACAAGGGGTACAGTAAACCTGAAGTAAAGCATCGGAATCTATAACTAGTGTTACAGGAATGGTTCAAACGTAGTCAGTAAGAAAAGTCAGTCTTCTTGTACTTAAGTCGGCATTGTGCCTCTCGTATTTAATTCCGATGAATTTCTGTGTTTCATCGTCAATAAGAAGGTTCCAGGGATACATTAAACCTGGAGTGTAGCATCGGAATCTATAACTAGTGTCACAGGAATGGTTCAAAACATAGTCAGAAAGAATAGTCAGTCTTCTTGTACTTAAGTCGGCATTGTGCCTTTTCTATTAATTTCAGATGCAATTTCTGTGATTCATCGTCAGTAACAAGGTCCAAGGGATACAGTAAACCTGGAGTGAAGCATCGGAATGTATAACTAGTGTCACAGGAATGGTTCAAACATAGACAGTAAGAAGAGTCAGCCATGTTGTACTTAAGTCGGCATTGTGCCTTTTCTATTTCATTCCGATGCAATTTCTGTGTTTCATCGTCAATAAGAAGGTTAGAGGGATACAGTAAACCTGAAGTGAAGCATCGGAATCTATAACTAGTGTCACAGGAATGGTTCAAAACATAGTCAGTAAGAAGAGTCTGTCTTCTTGCACTTAAGTCGGCTTTGTGCCTTTCGTATTTAATTCCGATGCAATTTCTGTGTTTCACCGTCAATAAGAAGGTCAGAGGGATACAGTAAACCTCAAGTGAAGCATCGCAATCTATAACTAGTGTCACAGGAATGGTTCAAACATAGACAGTAAGAAGAATCAGTCTTCTTGTACTTAGGTCGGCATTGCGCCTCTTGTATTTAATTCCGATGCAATTTCTGTGTTTCATCGTCAATAAGAAGGTCCAAGGGATACAGTAAACCTGGAGTGAAGCTCCGAATTCTATAACTAGAGCAACAGTAATGGTTCAATACATAGACAGTAAGAAGGGTCAGTCTTCTTGTACTTAAGTCTGCATTGTGCCTTTTGTATTTAATTCCGATGCATTTTCTGTGATTCATCGTCAATAAGATGGTCCAAGGGATACAGTAAACCTAAAGTGAAGCATCGGAATCTACAACTAGTGTCACAGGATTGGTTCAAAACATAGACAGTAAGAAGAGTCAGTCTTCTTGTACTTAAGTCGGCATTGTGCCTTTTCTATTTAATTCCGATGTAATATCTGTGTTTCATCGTCAATAAGATGGTCAGAGGGATTCAGTAATCCTGAAGTGAAGCATCGGAATCTATAACTAGTGTCACAGGAATGGTTCAAAACATAGTCAATAAGAAGAGTCAGTCTTCTTGTACTTAAGTCGGCATTGTGCCTTTCGTATTTAATTCCGATGCAATTTCTGTGTTTCACCGTCAATAAGAAGGTCTGAGGGATACAGTAAACCTGAAGTGAAGCATCGGAATCTATAACTAGTGTCACAGGAATGGTTCAAACATAGACAGTATGAAGAGTCAGTCTTCTTGTACTTAAGTCGGCAATGTGCCTTTTGCATTTAATTCCGATGCAATATCTGTGTTTCATCGTCAATAAGAAGGTCAGAGAAATACAGTAAACCTGAAGTGAAGCATCGGAATCTATAACTAGTGTTACAGGAATGGTTTTAACGTAGTCAGTAAGAAAAGTCAGTCTTCTTGTACTTAAGTTGGCATTGTGCATTTTGTATTTAATTCCGATGCAATATCTGTGTTACATCGGCAATAAGAAGGTCAGCGGGATACAGTAAACCTGAAGTGAAGCATCGGAATACACAACTAGTGTCACAGGAATGGTTCAAAAGATAGACAGCTGGAAGAGTCAGTCTTCTTGTACTTAAGTCGGCATTCTTCCGTTTGTATTTAATTCCGATGCAATTTCTGTGTTTCATCGTCAATAAGAATTTCCAAGGGATACAGTAAAACTGGAGTGAAGCATCGGAATCTATAACTAGTGTCACAGGAATGGTTCAAAACATAGACAGTAAGAAGAGTCAGTCTTCTTGTACTTAAGTCGGCATTGTGCCTTTTCTATTTAATTCCGATGCAATTTCTGTGTATCATCATCAATAAGAAGGTCAGAGGGATACAGTAAACCTGAAGTGAAGCATCGGAATCTACAACTAGTGTCACAGGAATGGTTCAAAACATAGACAGTAAGAAGATTCAGTCTTCGTGTACTTAAGTCGGCATTTTGCCTTTTGTATTTAATTCCGATGTAATTTCTGTATTTCATCGTCAATAAGAAGGTCCAAGGGATACAGTAAAGCTGAAGTGAAGATTCGGAATCTATAACTAGTGTCACAGGAATGGTTCAAAACATAGTCAGTAAGAAGAGTCAGTCTTCTTGTACTTAAGTCGGCATTGCGCCTTTTCTATTAATTTCCGATGCAATTTCTGTGTTTCATCGGCAATAACAAGGTCCAAGGGATACAGTAAACCTGGAGTGAAGCATCGGAATCGATAACTAGTGTCACAGGAATGGTTCTAAACATAGTCAGTAAGAAGAGTCAGTCTTCCTGCCCTTAAGTCGGCATTGTGCCTTTTGTATTTAATTCCGATGCAATTTCTGTGTTTCATCGTCAATAAGAAGGTCCAAGGGATACAGTAGACCTGGAGTGAAGCACCGAATTCTATAACTAGCGTCACAGGAATGGTTCAAAACATAGACCGTACGAAGACTCAGTCTTCTTGTACTTAAGTCGGCATTGTGGCTTTTGTGTTTAATTCCGATGCAATTTCTGTGTTTCATCGTCATCAAGAAGGTACAAGGGAAACAGTAAACCGGAAGTGAAGCATCGGAATCTATAACTAGTGTCACAGGAATGGTTCAAAACATAGACCGTACGAAGAGTCAGTTTTCTTGTACCTAAGTCGGCATTGTGCCTTTTCTATTTAATTCCGATGTACTTTCTGTGTTTCATCGTCACTAAGATGGTCAGAGGGATACAGTAAACCTGAAGTGAAGCATCGGAATCCATAACTAGTGTCACAGGAATGGTTCAAAACATAGTCTTCTTGTACTTAAGTCGGCATTGTGCCTTTCGTATTTAATTCCGATGCAATTTCAGTGTTTCACCGTCAATAAGAACGTCAGAGGGATACAGTAAACCTGAAGTGAAGCATCGGAATCTAAAACTAGTGTCACAGGAATGGTTCAAACATAGACAGTAAGAAGAGTCAGTCTTCTTGTACTTAAGTCGGCATTGTGCCTCTTATATTTAATTCCGGTGCAATTTCTGTGTTTCATCGTCAATAAGAAGGTCCAAGGGATACAGTAGACCTGGAGTGAAGCACCGAATTCTATAACTAGAGCAACAGTAATGGTTCAATTCATAGACAGTAAGAAGAGTCAGTCTTCTTGTACTTAAGTCGGCATTGTGCCTTTTGTATTTAATTCCGATGCAATTTCTGTGATTCATCGTCAATAAGAAGGTCCAAGGGGTACAGTAAACCTAAAGTGAAGCATCGGACTCTATAACTAGTGTCACAGAAATGATTCAAAACATAGACAGTAGGAAGAGTCAGTCTTCTTATACTTAGGTCGGCATTGTGCCTTTTGTATTTAATTCCGATGCAATTTCTGTGTTTCATCGTCAATAAGAAGGTCCAAGGGAAACAGTAAACCTGAAGTGAAACATCGGAACCTATAACTAGCGTCACAGGAATGGTTCAAAACATAGACCGTACGAAGAGTTAGTCTTCTTGTACTGAAGTCGGCATTGTGGCTTTTGAGTTTAATTCCGATGCAATTTCTGTGTTTCATCGTCATCAAGAAGGTACAAGGGGTACAGTAAACCTGAAGTGAAGCATAGGAATTTATAACTAGTGTCAGAGGAATGGTTCAAAACATAGACAGTAGGAAGATCAGTGTTCTTATACTTAAGTCGGCATTGTAGCTTTTGTATTTAATTCCGATGCAATTTCTGTGTTTCATCGTCAATAAGAAGGTCCAAGGGATACGGTAAACCTGAAGTGAAGCATCGGAATCCACAACTAGTGTCACAGGAATGGTTCAAATGATAGACAGCTGGAAGAGTCAGTCTTCTTGTACTTAAGTCTTCTTTGTGCCATTTGTATTTAATTCCGTTGCAAAATCTGTGTTACATCGGCAATAAGAAGGTCAGCCGGATACAGTAAACCTGAAGTGAAGCATCGGAATCCACAACTAGTGTCACAGGAATGGTTCAAAAGATAGACAGCTGGAAGAGTCAGTCTTCTTGTACTTAAGTCTTCTTGTGCCTTTTGTATTTAATTCCGTTGCAATTTCTGTGTTTCATCGTCAATAAGAATTTCCAAGGGATACAGTAAAACTGGAGTGAAGCATCGGAATCTATAACTAGTGTCACAGGAATGGTTCAAAACATAGTCAGTAAGAAGAGTCAGTCTTCTTGTCCTTAAGACGGCATTGTGCCTTTTGTATTTAATTCCGATTCAATTTCTGTGTTTCATCGTCCATAAGAAGGTTCAAGGGATACAATAAACCTGGAGTGTAGCATCGGAATCCATAACGAGTGTCACAGGAAAGATTCAAAACATAGACAGTAATAAGAGTGAGTCTTCGTGTACTTAAGACGGCATTTTGCCTTTTGTATTTAAATCCGATGTATTTTCTGTGTTTCATCGTCAACAAGAAGGTCCAAGGGATACAGTAAACCTGAGTGAAGATTCGGAATCTATAACTGGTGTCACAGGAATGGTTCAAAACATAGTGAGTAAGAAGAGTCAGTCTTCTTGTACTTAAGTCGGCATTGTGCCTTTTCTATTTAATTCCGATGCAATTTCGGTGTTTCATCGTCAATAACGAGGTCCAAGGGATACAGTAAACCTGGAGTGAAGCATCGGAATCTATAATTAGTGTCACAGGAATGGTTCAAAACATAGACAGTAAGAAGAGTCAGTCTTCGTGTACTTAAGTCGGCATTTTGCCTTTTGTATTTAATTCCTATGTAATTTCTGTATTTCATCGTCAATAAGAAGGTCCATGGGATACAGTAACCCTGAAGTGAAGATTTGGAATCTATAACTAGTGTCACAGGAATGGTTCAAACATAGTCAGTAAGAAGAGTCAGTCTTCTTGTACTTAAGTCGGCATTGTGCCTTTTCTATTAATTTCCGATGCAATTTCTGTGTTTCATCGTCAGTAACAAGGTCCAAGGGATACATTAAACCTGGAGTGAAGCATGGGAATGTATAACTAGTGTCACTGGAATATGTTCAAACATAGACAGTAAGAAGAGTCAGCCTTCTTGTACTTAAGTCGGCATTGTGCCTTTTCTATTTCATTCCGATGCAATTTCTGTGTTTCATCGTCAATAAGAAGGTCAGAGGGATACAGTAAACCTGAAGTGAAGCATCGGAATCTATAACTAGTGTCACAGGAATGGTTCAAAGCATAGTCAGTAAGAAGAGTCTGTCTTCTTGCACTTAAGTCGGCTTTGTACCTTTCGTATTTAATTCCGATGCAATTTCTGTGTTTCACCGTCAATAAGAAGGTCAGAGGGATACAGTAAACCTCAAGTGAAGCATCGGAATCTATAACTAGTGTCACAGGAATGGTTCAAACATAGACAGTAAGAAGAGTCAGTCTTCTTGTACTTAAGTCGGCATTGCGCCTCTTGTATTTAATTCCGATGCAATTTCTGTGTTTCATCGTCAATAAGAAGATCCAAGGGATACAGTAAACCTGGAGTGAAGCACCGAATTCTATAACTACAGCAACAGTAATGGTTCAATACATAGACTGTAAGAAGGGTCAGTCTTCTTGTACTTAAGTCGGCATTGTGCCTTTTGTATTTAATTCCGATGCAATTTCTGTGATTCATCGTCAAAAAGAAGGCCCAACGGATACAGTAAACCTGAAGTGAAGCATCGGACTCTATAACTAGTGTCACAGAAATGGTTCAAATCATAGACAGTAGGAAGAGTCAGGCTTCTTATGCTTAGGTCGGCATTGTGCCTTTTGTATTTAATTGCGATGCAAATTCTGTGTTTCATCGTCACTAAGAATGTCCAAAGGAAACAGTAAACCTGAAGTGAAACATCGGAATCTATAACTAGCGTCACAGGAATGGTTCAAGACATAGACCGTACGAAGAGTCAGACTTCTTGTACTTAAGTCGGCATTGTGGCTTTTGTGTTTAATTCCGATGCAATTTCTGTGTTTCATCGCTCATCAAGAAAGTACAAGGGGTACAGTAAACCTGAAGTGAAGCATCGGAATCTATAACTAGTGTTACAGGAATGGTTCAAACGTAGTCAGTAAGAAAAGTCAGTCTTCTTGTACTTAAGTCGGCATTGTGCCTCTCGTATTTAATTCCGATGAATTTCTGTGTTTCATCGTCAATAAGAAGGTTCCAGGGATACATTAAACCTGGAGTGTAGCATCGGAATCTATAACTAGTGTCACAGGAATGGTTCAAAACATAGTCAGAAAGAATAGTCAGTCTTCTTGTACTTAAGTCGGCATTGTGCCTTTTCTATTAATTTCAGATGCAATTTCTGTGATTCATCGTCAGTAACAAGGTCCAAGGGATACAGTAAACCTGGAGTGAAGCATCGGAATGTATAACTAGTGTCACAGGAATGGTTCAAACATAGACAGTAAGAAGAGTCAGCCATGTTGTACTTAAGTCGGCATTGTGCCTTTTCTATTTCATTCCGATGCAATTTCTGTGTTTCATCGTCAATAAGAAGGTTAGAGGGATACAGTAAACCTGAAGTGAAGCATCGGAATCTATAACTAGTGTCACAGGAATGGTTCAAAACATAGTCAGTAAGAACAGTCTGTCTTCTTGCACTTAAGTCGGCTTTGTGCCTTTCGTATTTAATTCCGATGCAATTTCTGTGTTTCACCGTCAATAAGAAGGTCAGAGGGATACAGTAAACCTCAAGTGAAGCATCGGAATCTATAACTAGTGTCACAGGAATGGTTCAAACATAGACAGTAAGAAGAATCAGTCTTCTTGTACTTAGGTCGGCATTGCGCCTCTTGTATTTAATTCCGATGCAATTTCTGTGTTTCATCGTCAATAAGAAGGTCCAAAGGATACAGTAAACCTGGAGTGAAGCTCCGAATTCTATAACTAGAGCAACAGTAATGGTTCAATACATAGACAGCAAGAAGGGTCAGTCTTCTTGTACTTAAGTCTGCATTGTGCCTTTTGTATTTAATTCCGATGCATTTTCTGTGATTCATCGTCAATAAGATGGTCCAAGGGATATAGTAAACCTAAAGTGAAGCATCGGAATCTACAACTAGTGTCACAGGATTGGTTCAAACATAGACAGTAAGAAGAGTCAGTCTTCTTGTACTTAAGTCGGCATTGTGCCTTTTCTATTTAATTCCGATGTAATATCTGTGTTTCATCGTCAATAAGATGGTCAGAGGGATTCAGTAATCCTGAAGTGAAGCATCGGAATCTATAACTAGTGTCACAGGAATGGTTCAAAACATAGTCAGTAAGAAGAGTCAGTCTTCTTGTACTTAAGTCGGCATTGTGCCTTTCGTATTTAATTCCGATGCAATTTCTGTGTTTCACCGTCAATAAGAAGGTCTGAGGGATACAGTAAACCTGAAGTGAAGCATCGGAATCTATAACTAGTGTCACAGGAATGGTTCAAACATAGACAGTATGAAGAGTCAGTCTTCTTGTACTTAAGTCGGCAATGTGCCTTTTGCATTTAATTCCGATGCAATATCTGTGTTTCATCGTCAATAAGAAGGTCAGAGAAATACAGTAAACCTGAAGTGAAGCATCGGAATCTATAACTAGTGTTACAGGAATGGTTTTAACGTAGTCAGTAAGAAAAGTCAGTCTTCTTGTACTTAAGTTGGCATTGTGCATTTTGTATTTAATTCCGATGCAATATCTGTGTTACATCGGCAATAAGAAGGTCAGCGGGATACAGTAAACCAGAAGTGAAGCATCGGAATACACAACTAGTGTCACAGGAATGGTTCAAAAGATAGACAGCTGGAAGAGTCAGTCTTCTTGTACTTAAGTCGGCATTCTTCCGTTTGTATTTAATTCCGATGCAATTTCTGTGTTTCATCGTCAATAAGAATTTCCAAGGGATACAGTAAAACTGGAGTGAAGCATCGGAATCTATAACTAGTGTCACAGGAATGGTTCAAAACATAGACAGTAAGAAGAGTCAGTCTTCTTGTACTTAAGTCGGCATTGTGCCTTTTCTATTTAATTCCGAAGCAAATTTCTGTGTATCATCATCAATAAGAAGGTCAGAGGGATACAGTAAACCTGAAGTGAAGCATCGGAATCTACAACTAGTGTCACAGGAATGGATCAAAACATAGACAGTAAGAAGAGTCAGTCTTCGTGTACTTAAGTCGGCATTTTGCCTTTTGTATTTAATTCCGATGTAATTTCTGTATTTCATCGTCAATAAGAAGGTCCAAGGGATACAGTAAAGCTGAAGTGAAGATTCGGAATCTATAACTAGTGTCACAGGAATGGTTCAAAACATAGTCAGTAAGAAGAGTCAGTCTTCTTGTACTTAAGTCGGCATTGCGCCTTTTCTATTAATTTCCGATGCAATTTCTGTGTTTCATCGGCAATAACAAGGTCCAAGGGATACAGTAAACCTGGAGTGAAGCATCGGAATCGATAACTAGTGTCACAGGAATGGTTCTAAACATAGTCAGTAAGAAGAGTCAGTCTTCTTGCCCTTAAGTCGGCATTGTGCCTTTTGTATTTAATTCCGATGCAATTTCTGTGTTTCATCGTCATCAAGAAGGTACAAGGGAAACAGTAAACCGGAAGTGAAGCATCGGAATCTATAACTAGTGTCACAGGAATGGTTCAAAACATAGACCGTACGAAGAGTCAGTTTTCTTGTACTTAAGTCGGCATTGTGCCTTTTCTATTTAATTCCGATGTACTTTCTGTGTTTCATCGTCACTAAGATGGTCAGAGGGATACAGTAAACCTGAAGTGAAGCATCGGAATCCATAACTAGTGTCACAGGAATGGTTCAAAACATAGTCTTCTTGTACTTAAGTCGGCATTGTGCCTTTCGTATTTAATTCCGATGCAATTTCAGTGTTTCACCGTCAATAAGAACGTCAGAGGGATACAGTAAACCTGAAGTGAAGCATCGGAATCTAAAACTAGTGTCACAGGAATGGTTCAAACATAGACAGTAAGAAGAGTCAGTCTTCTTGTACTTAAGTCGGCATTGTGCCTCTTATATTTAATTCCGATGCATTTTCTGTGTTTCATCGTCAATAAGAAGGTCCAAGGGATACAGTAGACCTGGAGTGAAGCACCGAATTCTATAACTAGAGCAACAGTAATGGTACAATACATAGACAGTAAGAAGAGTCAGTCTTCTTGTACATAAGTCGGCATTGTGCATTGTGCCTGAAGTGAAGCATCGGACTCTATAACTAGTGTCACAGAAATGGTTCAAATCATAGACAGTAGGAAGAGTCAGGCTTCTTACGCTTAGGTCGGCATTGTGCCTTTTGTATTTAATTGCGATGCAAATTCTGTGTTTCATCGTCACTAAGAATGTCCAAAGGAAACAGTAAACCTGAAGTGAAACATCGGAATCTATAACTAGCGTCACAGGAATGGTTCAAGACATAGACCGTACGAAGAGTCAGACTTCTTGTACTTAAGTCGGCATTGTGGCTTTTGTGTTTAATTCCGATGCAATTTCTGTGTTTCATCGCTCATCAAGAAAGTACAAGGGGTACAGTAAACCTGAAGTGAAGCATCGGAATCTATAACTAGTGTTACAGGAATGGTTCAAACGTAGTCAGTAAGAAAAGTCAGTCTTCTTGTACTTAAGTCGGCATTGTGCCTCTCGTATTTAATTCCGATGAATTTCTGTGTTTCATCGTCAATAAGAAGGTTCCAGGGATACATTAAACCTGGAGTGTAGCATCGGAATCTATAACTAGTGTCACAGGAATGGTTCAAAACATAGTCAGAAAGAATAGTCAGTCTTCTTGTACTTAAGTCGGCATTGTGCCTTTTCTATTAATTTCAGATGCAATTTCTGTGATTCATCGTCAGTAACAAGGTCCAAGGGATACAGTAAACCTGGAGTGAAGCATCGGAATGTATAACTAGTGTCACAGGAATGGTTCAAACATAGACAGTAAGAAGAGTCAGCCATGTTGTACTTAAGTCGGCATTGTGCCTTTTCTATTTCATTCCGATGCAATTTCTGTGTTTCATTGTCAATAAGAAGGTTAGAGGGATACAGTAAACCTGAAGTGAAGCATCGGAATCTATAACTAGTGTCACAGGAATGGTTCAAAACATAGTCAGTAAGAAGAGTCTGTCTTCTTGCACTTAAGTCGGCTTTGTGCCTTTCGTATTTAATTCCGATGCAATTTCTGTGTTTCACCGTCAATAAGAAGGTCAGAGGGATACAGTAAACCTCAAGTGAAGCATCGGAATCTATAACTAGTGTCACAGGAATGGTTCAAACATGGACTGTAAGAAGAATCAGTCTTCTTGTACTTAGGTCGGCATTGCGCCTCTTGTATTTAATTCCGATGCAATTTCTGTGTTTCATCGTCAATAAGAAGGTCCAAGGGATACAGTAAACCTGGAGTGAAGCTCCGAATTCTATAAGTAGAGCAACAGTAATGGTTCAATACATAGACAGTAAGAAGGGTCAGTCTTCTTGTACTTAAGTCTGCATTGTGCCTTTTGTATTTAATTCCGATGCATTTTCTGTGATTCATCGTCAATAAGATGGTCCAAGGGATACAGTAAACCTAAAGTGAAGCATCGGAATCTACAACTAGTGTCACAGGATTGGTTCAAAACATAGACAGTAAGAAGAGTCAGTCTTCTTGTACTTAAGTCGGCATTGTGCCTTTTCTATTTAATTCCGATGTAATATCTGTGTTTCATCGTCAATAAGATGGTCAGAGGGATTCAGTAATCCTGAAGTGAAGCATCGGAATCTATAACTAGTGTCACAGGAATGGTTCAAAACATAGTCAGTAAGAAGAGTCAGTCTTCTTGTACTTAAGTCGGCATTGTGCCTTTCGTATTTAATTCCGATGCAATTTCTGTGTTTCACCGTCAATACGAAGGTCTGAGGGATACAGTAAACCTGAAGTGAAGCATCGGAATCTATAACTAGTGTCACAGGAATGGTTCAAACATAGACAGTATGAAGAGTCAGTCTTCTTGTACTTAAGTCGGCAATGTGCCTTTTGCATTTAATTCCGATGCAATATCTGTGTTTCATCGTCAATAAGAAGGTCAGAGAAATACAGTAAACCTGAAGTGAAGCATCGGAATCTATAACTAGTGTTACAGGAATGGTTTTAACGTAGTCAGTAAGAAAAGTCAGTCTTCTTGTACTTAAGTTGGCATTGTGCATTTTGTATTTAATTCCGATGCAATATCTGTGTTACATCGGCAATAAGAAGGTCAGCGGGATACAGTAAACCTGAAGTGAAGCATCGGAATACACAACTAGTGTCACAGGAATGGTTCAAAAGATAGACAGCTGGAAGAGTCAGTCTTCTTGTACTTAAGTCGGCATTCTTCCGTTTGCATTTAATTCCGATGCAATTTCTGTGTTTCATCGTCAATAAGAATTTCCAAGGGATACAGTAAAACTGGAGTGAAGCATCGGAATCTATAACTAGTGTCACAGGAATGGTTCAAAACATAGACAGTAAGAAGAGTCAGTCTTCTTGTACTTAAGTCGGCATTGTGCCTTTTCTATTTAATTCCGATGCAATTTCTGTGTATCATCATCAATAAGAAGGTCAGAGGGATACAGTAAACCTGAAGTGAAGCATCGGAATCTACAACTAGTGTCACAGGAATGGTTCAAAACATAGACAGTAAGATGAGTCAGTCTTCGTGTACTTAAGTCGGCATTTTGCCTTTTGTATTTAATTCCGATGTAATTTCTGTATTTCATCGTCAATAAGAAGGTCCAAGGGATACAGTAAAGCTGAAGTGAAGATTCGGAATCTATAACTAGTGTCACAGGAATGGTTCAAAACATAGTCAGTAAGAAGAGTCAGTCTTCTTGTACTTAAGTCGGCATTGCGCCTTTTCTATTAATTTCCGATGCAATTTCTGTGTTTCATCGGCAATAACAAGGTCCAAGGGATACAGTAAACCTGGAGTGAAGCATCGGAATCGATAACTAGTGTCACAGGAATGGTTCTAAACATAGTCAGTAAGAAGAGTCAGTCTTCTTGCCCTTAAGTCGGCATTGTGCCTTTTGTATTTAATTCCGATGCAATTTCTGTCTTTCATCGTCAATAAGAAGGTCCAAGGGATACAGTAGACCTGGAGTGAAGCACCGAATTCTATAACTAGCGTCACAGGAATGGTTCAAAACATAGACCGTACGAAGACTCTGTCTTCTTGTACTTAAGTCGGCATTGTGGCTTTTGTGTTTAATTCCGATGCAATTTCTGTGTTTCATCGTCATCAAGAAGGTACAAGGGAAACAGTAAACCGGAAGTGAAGCATCGGAATCTATAACTAGTGTCACAGGAATGGTTCAAAACATAGACCGTACGAAGAGTCAGTTTTCTTGTACTTAAGTCGGCATTGTGCCTTTTCTATTTAATTCCGATGTACTTTCTGTGTTTCATCGTCACTAAGATGGTCAGAGGGATACAGTAAACCTGAAGTGAAGCATCGGAATCCATAACTAGTGTCACAGGAATGGTTCAAAACATAGTCTTCTTGTACTTAAGTCGGCATTGTGCCTTTCGTATTTAATTCCGATGCAATTTCAGTGTTTCACCGTCAATAAGAACGTCAGAGGGATACAGTAAACCTGAAGTGAAGCATCGGAATCTAAAACTAGTGTCACAGGAATGGTTCAAACATAGACAGTAAGAAGAGTCAGTCTTCTTGTACTTAAGCCGGCATTGTGCCTCTTATATTTAATTCCGATGCAATTTCTGTGTTTCATCGTCAATAAGAAGGTCCAAGGGATACAGTAGACCTGGAGTGAAGCACCGAATTCTATAACTAGAGCAACAGTAATGGTTCAATACATAGACAGTAAGAAGAGTCAGTCTTCTTGTACTTAAGTCGGCATTGTGCATTGTGCCTGAAGTGAAGCATCGGAATCTAAAACTAGTGTCACAGGAATGGTTCAAACATAGACAGTAAGAAGAGTCAGCCTTCTTGTACTTAAGTCGGCATTGTGCCTCTTATTTTTAATTCCGACGCAATTTCTATGTTTCATCGTCAATAAGAAGGTCCAAGGGATACAGTAGACCTGGAGTGAAGCACCGAATTCTATAACTAGAGCAACAGTAATGGTTCAATTCATAGACAGTAAGAAGAGTCAGTCTTCTTGTACTTAAGTCGGCATTGTGCCTTTTGTATTTAATTCCGATGCAATTTCTGTGATTCATCGTCAATAAGAAGGTCCAAGGGGTACAGTAAACCTAAAGTGAAGCATCGGACTCTATAACTAGTGTCACAGAAATGATTCAAAACATAGACAGTAGGAAGAGTCAGTCTTCTTATACTTAGGTCGGCATTGTGCCTTTTGTATTTAATTCCGATGCAATTTCTGTGTTTCATCGTCAATAAGAAGGTCCAAGGGAAACAGTAAACCTGAAGTGAAACATCGGAACCTATAACTAGCGTCACAGGAATGGTTCAAAACATAGACCGTACGAAGAGTTAGTCTTCTTGTACTGAAGTCGGCATTGTGGCTTTTGAGTTTAATTCCGATGCAATTTCTGTGTTTCATCGTCATCAAGAAGGTACAAGGGGTACAGTAAACCTGAAGTGAAGCATAGGAATTTATAACTAGTGTCAGAGGAATGGTTCAAAACATAGACAGTAGGAAGATCAGTGTTCTTATACTTAAGTCGGCATTGTGGCTTTTGTATTTAATTCCGATGCAATTTCTGTGTTTCATCGTCAATAAGAAGGTCCAAGGGATACGGTAAACCTGAAGTGAAGCATCGGAATCCACAACTAGTGTCACAGGAATGGTTCAAATGATAGACAGCTGGAAGAGTCAGTCTTCTTGTACTTAAGTCTTCATTGTGCCATTTGTATTTAATTCCGTTGCAAAATCTGTGTTACATCGGCAATAAGAAGGTCAGCCGGATACAGTAAACCTGAAGTGAAGCATCGGAATCCACAACTAGTGTCACAGGAATGGTTCAAAAGATAGACAGCTGGAAGAGTCAGTCTTCTTGTACTTAAGTCTTCTTGTGCCTTTTGTATTTAATTCCGTTGCAATTTCTGTGTTTCATCGTCAATAAGAATTTCCAAGGGATACAGTAAAACTGGAGTGAAGCATCGGAATCTATAACTAGTGTCACAGGAATGGTTCAAAACATAGTCAGTAAGAAGAGTCAGTCTTCTTGTCCTTAAGACGGCATTGTGCCTTTTGTATTTAATTCCGATTCAATTTCTGTGTTTCATCGTCCATAAGAAGGTTCAAGGGATACAATAAACCTGGAGTGTAGCATCGGAATCCATAACGAGTGTCACAGGAAAGATTCAAAACATAGACAGTAATAAGAGTGAGTCTTCGTGTACTTAAGACGGCATTTTGCCTTTTGTATTTAAATCCGATGTATTTTCTGTGTTTCATCGTCAACAAGAAGGTCCAAGGGATACAGTAAACCTGAGTGAAGATTCGGTATCTATAACTGGTGTCACAGGAATGGTTCAAAACATAGTCAGTAAGAAGAGTCAGTCTTCTTGCACTTATGTCGGCTTTGTGCCTTTCGTATTTAATTCCGATACAATTTCTGTGTTTCACCGTCAATAAGAAGGTCAGAGGGATACACTAAACCTCAAGTGAAGCATCGAAATCTATAACTAGTGTCACAGGAATGGTTCAAACATAGACAGTAAGGAGAGTCGGTCTTCTTGTACTTAAGTCGGCATTGCGCCTCTTGTATTTAATTCCGATGCAATTTCTGTGTTTCATCGTCTATAAGAAGGTCCAAGGGATACAGTAAACCTGGAGTGAAGCACCGAATTCTATAACTAGAGCAACAGTAATGGTTCAATACATAGACAGTAAGAAGGGTCAGTCTTCTTGTACTTAAGTCGGCATTGTGCCTTTTGTATTGAATTCCGATGCAATTTCTGTGATTCATCGTCAAAAAGAAGGCCCAACGGATACAGTAAACCTGAAGTGAAACATCGGAATCTATAACTAGCGTCACAGGAATGGTTCAAAACATAGACCGTACGAAGAGTCAGACTTCTTGTACTTAAGTCGGCATTGTGGCTTTTGTGTTTAATTCCGATGCAATTTCTGTGTTTCATCGTCATCAAGAAAGTACAAGGGGAACAGTAAACCTGAAGTGAATCGTAGGAATTTATAACTAGTGTCACAGGAATGGTTCAAAACGTAGACAGTAGGAAGAATCAGTCTTCTTGTACTTAAGTCGGCATTGTGCCTTTCGTATTTAATTCCGATGCAATTTCTGTGTTTCACCGTCAATAAGAAGGTCAGAGGGATACAGTAAACCTGAAGTGAAGCATCGGAATCTATAACTAGTGTCACACTAATGGTTCAAACATAGACAGTAAGAAGAGTCAGTCTTCTTGTACTTAAGTCGGCATTGTGCCTCTCGTATTTAATTCCGATGCAATTTCTGTGTATCATCATCAATAAGAAGGTCAGAGGGATACAGTAAACCTGAAGTGAAGCATCGGAATCTACAACTAGTGTCACAGGAATGGTTCAAAACATAGACAGTAAGAAGAGTCAGTCTTCGTGTACTTAAGTCGGCATTTTGCCTTTTGTATTTAATTCCGATGTAATTTCTGTATTTCATCGTCAATAAGAAGGTCCAAGGGATACAGTAAAGCTGAAGTGAAGATTCGGAATCTATAACTAGTGTCACAGGAATGGTTCAAAACATAGTCAGTAAGAAGAGTCAGTCTTCTTGTACTTAAGTCGGCATTGCGCCTTTTCTATTAATTTCCGATGCAATTTCTGTGTTTCATCGGCAATAACAAGGTCCAAGGGATACAGTAAACCTGGAGTGAAGCATCGGAATCGATAACTAGTGTCACAGGAATGGTTCTAAACATAGTCAGTAAGAAGAGTCAGTCTTCTTGCCCTTAAGTCGGCATTGTGCCTTTTGTATTTAATTCCGATGCAATTTCTGTGTTTCATCGTCAATGAGAAGGTCCAAGGGATACAGTAGACCTGGAGTGAAGCACCGAATTCTATAACTAGCGTCACAGGAATGGTTCAAAACATAGACCGTACGAAGACTCAGTCTTCTTGTACTTAAGTCGGCATTGTGGCTTTTGTGTTTAATTCCGATGCAATTTCTGTGTTTCATCGTCATCAAGAAGGTACAAGGGAAACAGTAAACCGGAAGTGAAGCATCGGAATCTATAACTAGTGTCACAGGAATGGTTCAAAACATAGACCGTACGAAGAGTCAGTTTTCTTGTACTTAAGTCGGCATTGTGCCTTTTCTATTTAATTCCGATGTACTTTCTGTGTTTCATCGTCACTAAGATGGTCAGAGGGATACAGTAAACCTGAAGTGAAGCATCGGAATCCATAACTAGTGTCACAGGAATGGTTCAAAACATAGTCTTCTTGTACTTAAGTCGGCATTGTGCCTTTCGTATTTAATTCCGATGCAATTTCAGTGTTTCACCGTCAATAAGAACGTCAGAGGGACACAGTAAACCTGAAGTGAAGCATCGGAATCTAAAACTAGTCTCACAGGAATGGTTCAAACATAGACAGTAAGAAGAGTCAGTCTTCTTGTACTTAAGTCGGCATTGTGCCTCTTATATTTAATTCCGATGCAATTTCTGTGTTTCATCGTCAATAAGAAGGTCCAAGGGATACAGTAGACCTGGAGTGAAGCACCGAATTCTATAACTAGAGCAACAGTAATGGTTCAATACATAGACAGTAAGAAGAGTCAGTCTTCTTGTACTTAAGTCGGCATTGTGCATTGTGCCTGAAGTGAAGCATCGGACTCTATAACTAGTGTCACAGAAATGGTTCAAATCATAGACAGTAGGAAGAGTCAGGCTTCTTATGCTTAGGTCGGCATTGTGCCTTTTGTATTTAATTGCGATGCAAATTCTGTTTCATCGTCACTAAGAATGTGCAAAGGAAACAGTAAACCTGAAGTGAAACATCGGAATCTATAACTAGCGTCACAGGAATGGTTCAAGACATAGACCGTACGAAGAGTCAGACTTCTTGTACTTAAGTCGGCATTGTGGCTTTTGTGTTTAATTCCGATGCAATTTCTGTGTTTCATCGCTCATCAAGAAAGTACAAGGGGTACAGTAAACCTGAAGTGAAGCATCGGAATCTATAACTAGTGTTACAGGAATGGTTCAAACGTAGTCAGTAAGAAAAGTCAGTCTTCTTGTACTTAAGTCGGCATTGTGCCTCTCGTATTTAATTCCGATGAATTTCTGTGTTTCATCGTCAATAAGAAGGTTCCAGGGATACATTAAACCTGGAGTGTAGCATCGGAATCTATAACTAGTGTCACAGGAATGGTTCAAAACATAGTCAGAAAGAATAGTCAGTCTTCTTGTACTTAAGTCGGCATTGTGCCTTTTCTATTAATTTCAGATGCAATTTCTGTGATTCATCGTCAGTAACAAGGTCCAAGGGATACAGTAAACCTGGAGTGAAGCATCGGAATGTATAACTAGTGTCACAGGAATGGTTCAAACATAGACAGTAAGAAGAGTCAGCCATGTCGTACCTAAGTCGGCATTGTGCCTTTTCTATTTCATTCCGATGCAATTTCTGTGTTTCATCGTCAATAAGAAGGTTAGAGGGATACAGTAAACCTGAAGTGAAGCATCGGAATCTATAACTAGTGTCACAGGAATGGTTCAAAACATAGTCAGTAAGAAGAGTCTGTCTTCTTGCACTTAAGTCGGCTTTGTGCCTTTCGTATTTAATTCCGATGCAATTTCTGTGTTTCACCGTCAATAAGAAGGTCAGAGGGATACAGTAAACCTCAAGTGAAGCATCGGAATCTATAACTAGTGTCACAGGAATGGTTCAAACATAGACAGTAAGAAGAATCAGTCTTCTTGTACTTAGGTCGGCATTGCGCCTCTTGTATTTAATTCCGATGCAATTTCTGTGTTTCATCGTCAATAAGAAGGTCCAAGGGATACAGTAAACCTGGAGTGAAGCTCCGAATTCTATATCTAGAGCAACAGTAATGGTTCAATACATAGACAGTAAGAAGGGTCAGTCTTCTTGTACTTAAGTCGGCATTGTGCCTTTTCTATTTAATTCCGATGTAATATCTGTGTTTCATCGTCAATAAGATGGTCAGAGGGATTCAGTAATCCTGAAGTGAAGCATCGGAATCTATAACTAGTGTCACAGGAATGGTTCAAAACATAGTCAGTAAGAAGAGTCAGTCTTCTTGTACTTAAGTCGGCATTGTGCCTTTCGTATTTAATTCCGATGCAATTTCTGTGTTTCACCGTCAATAAGAAGGTCTGAGGGATACAGTAAACCTGAAGTGAAGCATCGGAATCTATAACTAGTGTCACAGGAATGGTTCAAACATAGACAGTATGAAGAGTCAGTCTTCTTGTACTTAAGTCGGCAATGTGCCTTTTGCATTTAATTCCGATGCAATATCTGTGTTTCATCGTCAATAAGAAGGTCAGAGAAATACAGTAAACCTGAAGTGAAGCATCGGAATCTATAACTAGTGTTACAGGAATGGTTTTAACGTAGTCAGTAAGAAAAGTCAGTCTTCTTGTACTTAAGTTGGCATTGTGCATTTTGTATTTAATTCCGATGCAATATCTGTGTTACATCGGCAATAAGAAGGTCAGCGGGATACAGTAAACCTGAAGTGAAGCATCGGAATACACAACTAGTGTCACAGGAATGGTTCAAAAGATAGACAGCTGGAAGAGTCAGTCTTCTTGTACTTAAGTCGGCATTCTTCCGTTTGTATTTAATTCCGATGCAATTTCTGTGTTTCATCGTCAATAAGAATTTCCAAGGGATACAGTAAAACTGGAGTGAAGCATCGGAATCTATAACTAGTGTCACAGGAATGGTTCAAAACATAGACAGTAAGAAGAGTCAGTCTTCTTGTACTTAAGTCGGCATTGTGCCTTTTCTATTTAATTCCGATGCAATTTCTGTGTATCATCATCAATAAGAAGGTCAGAGGGATACAGTAAACCTGAAGTGAAGCATCGGAATCTACAACTAGTGTCACAGGAATGGTTCAAAACATAGACAGTAAGAAGAGTCAGTCTTCGTGTACTTAAGTCGGCATTTTGCCTTTTGTATTTAATTCCGATGTAATTTCTGTATTTCATCGTCAATAAGAAGGTCCAAGGGATACAGTAAAGCTGAAGTGAAGATTCGGAATCTATAACTAGTGTCACAGGAATGGTTCAAAACATAGTCAGTAAGAGAGTCAGTCTTCTTGTACTTAAGTCGGCATTGCGCCTTTTCTATTAATTTCCGATGCAATTTCTGTGTTTCATCGGCAATAACAAGGTCCAAGGGATACAGTAAACCTGGAGTGAAGCATCGGAATCGATAACTAGTGTCACAGGAATGGTTCTAAACATAGTCAGTAAGAAGAGTCAGTCTTCTTGCCCTTAAGTCGGCATTGTGCCTTTTGTATTTAATTCCGATGCAATTTCTGTGTTTCATCGTCAATAAGAAGGTCCAAGGGATACAGTAGACCTGGAGTGAAGCACCGAATTCTATAACTAGCGTCACAGGAATGGTTCAAAACATAGACCGTACGAAGACTCAGTCTTCTTGTACTTAAGTCGGCATTGTGGCTTTTGTGTTTAATTCCGATGCAATTTCTGTGTTTCATCGTCATCAAGAAGGTACAAGGGAAACAGTAAACCGGAAGTGAAGCATCGGAATCTATAACTAGTGTCACAGGAATGGTTCAAAACATAGACCGTACAAAGAGTCAGTTTTCTTGTACTTAAGTCGGCATTGTGCCTTTTCTATTTAATTCCGATGTACTTTCTGTGTTTCATCGTCACTAAGATGGTCAGAGGGATACAGTAAACCTGAAGTGAAGCATCGGAATCCATAACTAGTGTCACAGGAATGGTTCAAAACATAGTCTTCTTGTACTTAAGTCGGCATTGTGCCTTTCGTATTTAATTCCGATGCAATTTCAGTGTTTCACCGTCAATAAGAACGTCAGAGGGATACAGTAAACCTGAAGTGAAGCATCGGAATCTAAAACTAGTGTCACAGGAATGGTTCAAACATAGACAGTAAGAAGAGTCAGTCTTCTTGTACTTAAGTCGGCATTGTGCCTCTTATATTTAATTCCGATGCAATTTCTGTGTTTCATCGTCAATAAGAAGGTCCAAGGGATACAGTAGACCTGGAGTGAAGCACCGAATTCTATAACTAGAGCAACAGTAATGGTTCAATACATAGACAGTAAGAAGAGTCAGTCTTCTTGTACTTAAGTCGGCATTGTGCATTGTGCCTGAAGTGAAGCATCGGAATCTAAAACTAGTGTCACAGGAATGGTTCAAACATAGACAGTAAGAAGAGTCAGTCTTCTTGTACTTAAGTCGGCATTGTGCCTCTTATATTTAATTCCGATGCAATTTCTGTGTTTCATCGTCAATAAGAAGGTCCAAGGGATACAGTAGACCTGGAGTGAAGCACCGAATTCTATAACTAGAGCAACAGTAATGGTTCAATTCATAGACAGTAAGAAGAGTCAGTCTTCTTGTACTTAAGTCGGCATTGTGCCTTTTGTATTTAATTCCGATGCAATTTCTGTGATTCATCGTCAATAAGAAGGTCCAAGGGGTACAGTAAACCTAAAGTGAAGCATCGGACTCTATAACTAGTGTCACAGAAATGATTCAAAACATAGACAGTAGGAAGAGTCAGTCTTCTTATACTTAGGTCGGCATTGTGCCTTTCGTATTTAATTCCGATGCAATTTCTGTGTTTCATCGTCAATAAGAAGGTCCAAGGGAAACAGTAAACCTGAAGTGAAACATCGGAACCTATAACTAGCGTCACAGGAATGGTTCAAACATAGACCGTACGAAGAGTTAGTCTTCTTGTACTGAAGTCGGCATTGTGGCTTTTGAGTTTAATTCCGATGCAATTTCTGTGTTTCATCGTCAGTAACAAGGTCCAAGGGATACAGTAAACCTGGAGTGAAGCATGGGAATGTATAACTAGTGTCACTGGAATATGTTCAAACATAGACAGTAAGAAGAGTTAGCCTTCTTGTACTTAACTCGACATTGTGCCTTTTCTATTTCATTCCAATGCAATTTCTGTGTTTCATCGTCAATAAGAAGGTCAGAGGGATACAGTAAACCTGAAGTGAAGCATCGGAATCTATAACTAGTGTCACAGGAATGGTTCAAACATAGACAGTAAGGAGAGTCAGTCTTCTTGTACTTAAGTCGGCATTGCGCCTCTTGTATTTAATTCCGATGCAATTTCTGTGTTTCATCGTCTATAAGAAGGTCCAAGGGATACAGTAAACCTGGAGTGAAGCACCGAATTCTATAACTAGAGCAACAGTAATGGTTCAATACATAGACAGTAAGAAGGGTCAGTCTTCTTGTACTTAAGTCGGCATTGTGCCTTTTGTATTGAATTCCGATGCAATTTCTGTGATTCATCGTCAAAAAGAAGGCCCAACGGATACAGTAAACCTGAAGTGAAACATCGGAATCTATAACTAGCGTCACAGGAATGGTTCAAAACATAGACCGTACGAAGAGTCAGACTTCTTGTACTTAAGTCGGCATTGTGGCTTTTGTGTTTAATTCCGATGCAATTTCTGTGTTTCATCGTCATCAAGAAAGTACAAGGGGAACAGTAAACCTGAAGTGAATCGTAGGAATTTATAACTAGTGTCACAGGAATGGTTCAAAACGTAGACAGTAGGAAGAATCAGTCTTCTTGTACTTAAGTCGGCATTGTGCCTTTCGTATTTAATTCCGATGCAATTTCTGTGTTTCACCGTCAATAAGAAGGTCAGAGGGATACAGTTAACCTGAAGTGAAGCATCGGAATCTATAACTAGTGTCACACTAATGGTTCAAACATAGACAGTAAGAAGAGTCAGTCTTCTTGTACTTAAGTCGGCATTGTGCCTCTCGTATTTAATTCCGATGAATTTCTGTGTTTCATCGTCAATAAGAAGGTTCCAGGGATACATTAAACCTGGAGTGTAGCATCGGAATCTATAACTAGTGTCACAGGAATGGTTCAAAACATAGTCAGAAAGAAGAGTCAGTCTTCCTGTACTTAAGTCGGCATTGTGCCTTTTCTATTAATTTCCGATGCAATTTCTGTGATTGATCGTCAGTAACAAGGTCCAAGGGATACAGTAAACCTGGAGTGAAGCATCGGAATGTATAACTAGTGTCACAGGAATGGTTCAAACATAGACAGTAAGAAGAGTCAGCCTTCTTGTACTTAAGTCGGCATTGTGCCTTTTCTATTTCATTCCGATGCAATTTCTGTGTTTCATCGTCAATAAGAAGGTCAGAGGGATACAGTAAACCTGAAGTGAAGCATCGGAATCTATAACTAGTGTCACAGGAATGGTTCAAAGCATAGTCAGTAAGAAGAGTCTGTCTTCTTGCACTTAAGTCGGCTTTGTACCTTTCGTATTTAATTCCGATGCAATTTCTGTGTTTCACCGTCAATAAGAAGGTCAGAGGGATACAGTAAACCTCAAGTGAAGCATCGGAATCTATAACTAGTGTCACAGGAATGGTTCAAACATAGACAGTAAGAAGAATCAGTCTTCTTGTACTTAAGTCGGCATTGCGCCTCTTGTATTTAATTCCGATTGAATTTCTGTGTTTCTTCGTCAATAAGAAGGGCCAAGGGATACAGTAAACCTGGAGTGAAGCACCGAATTCTATAACTAGAGCAACAGTAATGGTTCAATACATAGACAGTAAGAAGGGTCAGTCTTCTTGTACTTAAGTCGGCATTGTGCCTTTTGTATTTAATTCCGATGCAATTTCTGTGATTCATCGTCAAAAAGAAGGCCCAACGGATACAGTAAACCTGAAGTGAAGCATCGGACTCTATAACCAGTGTCACAGAAATGGTTCAAATCATAGACAGTAGGAAGAGTCAGGCTTCTTATGCTTAGGTCGGCATTTTGCCTTTTGTATTTAATTGCGATGCAAATTCTGTGTTTCATCGTCACTAAGAATGTCCAAAGGAAACAGTAAACCTGAAGTGAAACATCGGAATCTATAACTAGCGTCACAGGAATGGTTCAAAACATAGACCGTACGAAGAGTCAGACTTCTTGTACTTAAGTCGGCATTGTGGCTTTTGTGTTTAATTCCGATGCAATTTCTGTGTTTCATCGTCATCGAGAAAGTAAAAGGGGTACAGTAAACCTGAAGTGAAGCGTAGGAATTTATAACTAGTGTCACAGGAATGGTTCAAAACGTAGACAGTAGGAAGAGGCAGTGTTCTTATACTTAAGTCGGCATTGTGGCTTTTGTATTTAATTCCGATGCAATTTCTGTGTTTCATCGTCAATAAGAAGGTCCAAGAGATACAGTAAACCTGAAGTGAAGCATCGGAATCTACAAGTAGTGTCACAGGATTGGTTCAAAACATAGACAGTAAGAAGAGTCAGTCTTCTTGTACTTAAGTCGGCATTGTGCCTTTTCTATTTAATTCCGATGTAATATCTGTGTTTCATCGTCAATAAGATGGTCAGAGGAATACAGTAATCCTGAAGTGAAGCATCGGCATCTATAACTAGTGTCACAGGAATGGTTCAAAACATAGTCAGTAAGAAGAGTCAGTCTTCTTGTACTTAAGTCGGCATTGTGCCTTTCGTATTTAATTCCGATGCAATTTCTGTGTTTCACCGTCAATAAGAAGGTCAGAGGGATACAGTAAACCTGAAGTGAAGCAACGGAATCTATAACTAGTGTTACAGGAATGGTTCAAACGTAGTCAGTAAGAAAAGTCAGTCTTCTTGTACTTAAGTCGGCATTGTGCCTTTGGTATTTAATTCCGATGCAATTTCGGTCTTTCACCGTCAATAAGAAGGTCAGAGGGATACAGTAAACCTGAAGTGAAGCATCGGAATCTATAACTAGTGTCACACTAATGGTTCAAACATAGACAGTAAGAAGAGTCAGTCTTCTTGTACTTAAGTCGGCATTGTGCCTCTCGTATTTAATTCCGATGAATTTCTGTGTTTCATCGTCAATAAGAAGGTTCCAGGGATACATTAAACCTGGAGTGTAGCATCGGAATCTATAGCTAGTGTCACAGGAATGGTTCAAAACATAGTCAGAAAGAAGAGTCAGTCTTCTTGTACTTAAGTCGGCATTGTGCCTTTTCTATTAATTTCCGATGCAATTTCTGTGATTGATCGTCAGTAACAAGGTCCAAGGGATACAGTAAACCTGGAGTGAAGCATCGGAATGTATAACTAGTGTCACAGGAATGGTTCAAACATAGACAGGAAGAAGAGTCAGCCTTCTTGTACTTAAGTCGGCATTGTGCCTTTTCTATTTCATTCCGATGCAATTTCTGTGTTTCATCGTCAATAAGAAAGTCAGAGGGATACAGTAAACCTGAAGTGAAGCATCGGAATCTATAACTAGCGTCACAGGAATGGTTCAAAACATAGTCAGTAAGAAGAGTCTGTCTTCTTGCACTTAAGTCGGCTTTGTGCCTTTCGTATTTAATTCCGAAGCAATTTCTGTGTTTCACCGTCAATAAGAAGGTCAGAGGGATACAGTAAACCTCAAGTGAAGCATCGGAATCTATAACTAGTGTCACAGGAATGGTTCAAACATAGACAGTAAGAAGAATCAGTCTTCTTGTACTTAAGTCGGCATTGCGCCTCTTGTATTTAATTCCGATGCAATATCTGTGTTTCATCGTCAATAAGAAGGTCCAAGGGATACAGTAAACCTGGAGTGAAGCACCGAATTCTATAACTAGAGCAACAGTAATGGTTCAATACATAGACAGTAAGAAGGGTCAGTCTTCTTGTACTTAAGTCGGCATTGTGCCTTTTGTATTTAATTCCGATGCAATTTCTGTGATTCATCGTCAATAAGAAGGTCCAAGGGCTACAGTAAACCTGAAGTGAAGCATCGGAATCTACAACTAGTGTCTCAGGATTGGTGCAAAACATAGACAGTAAGAAGAGTCAGTCTTCTTGTACTTAAGTCGGCATTGTGCCTTTTCTATTTAATTCCGATGCAATTTCTGTGTTTCACCGCCAATAAGAAGGTCAGAGGGATACAGTAAACCTGAAGTGAAGCATCGGAATCTATAACTAGTGTCACAGGAATGGTTCAAACATAGACAGTATGAAGAGTCAGTCTTCTTGTACTTAAGTCGGCAATGTGCCTTTTGCATTTAATTCCGATGCAATTTCTGTGTTTCATCGTCAATAAGAAGGTCAGAGAAATACAGTAAACCTGAAGTGAAGCATCGGAATCTATAACTAGTGTTACAGGAATGGTTCAAACGTAGTCAGTAAGAAAAGTCAGTCTTCTTGTACTTAAGTCGGCATTGTGCCTTTTCTATTTAATTCCGATGTACTTTCTGCGTTTCATCGTCACTAAGATGGTCAGAGGGATACAGTAAACCTGAAGTGAAGCATCGGAATCTATAACTAGTGTCACAGGAATGGTTCAAACATAGACAGTATGAAGAGTCAGTCTTCTTGTACTTAAGTCGGCAATGTGCCTTTTGCATTTAATTCCGATGCAATTTCTGTGTTTCATCGTCAATAAGAAGGTCAGAGAAATACAGTAAACCTGAAGTGAAGCATCGGAATCTATAACTAGTGTTACAGGAATGGTTCAAACGTAGTCAGTAAGAAAAGTCAGTCTTCTTGTACTTAAGTTGGCATTGTGCATTTTGTATTTAATTCCGATGCAATATCTGTGTTACATCGGCAATAAGAAGGTCAGCAGGATACAGTAAACCTGAAGTGAAGCATCGGAATCCACAACTAGTGTCACAGGAATGGTTCAAAAGATAGACAGCTGGATGAGTCAGTCTTCTTGTACTTAAGTCGGCATTCTTCCTTTTGTATTTAATTCCGATGCAATTTCTGTGTTTCATCGTCAATAAGAATTTCCAAGGGATACAGTAAAACTGGAGTGAAGCATCGGAATCTATAACTAGAGTCACAGGAATGGTTCAAAACATAGACAGAAAGAAGAGTCAGTCTTCTTGTACTTAAGTCGGCATTGTGCCTTTTCTATTTAATTCCGATGCAATTTGTGTGTTTCATCATCAATAAGAAGGTAAGAGGGATACAGTAAACCTGAAGTGAAGCATCGGAATCTATAACTAGTGTCACAGGAATGGTTCAAAACATAGACAGTAAGTAGAGTCAGTCTTCGTGTACTTAAGTCGGCATTTTGCCTTTTGTATTTAATTCCGATGTAATTTCTGTATTTCATCGTCAATAAGAAGGTCCAAGGGATACAGTAAACCTGAAGTGAAGCATCGGAATCTATAACTAGTGTCACAGGAATGGTTCAAAACATAGACAGTAAGAAGAGTCAGTCTTCGTGTACTTAAGTCGGCATTTTGCCTTTTGTATTTAATTCCGATGTAATTTCTGTATTTCATCGTCAATAAGAATGTCCAAGGGATACAATAAACCTGGAGTGAAGCATCGGAATCTATAACTAGCGTCACAGGAATGGTTCAAACCATTGACCGTACGAAGAGTCAGGCTTCTTGTACTTAAGTCGGCATTGTGGCTTTTGTGTTTAATTCCGATGCAATTTCTGTGTTTCATCGTCATCAAGAAGGTACAAGGGGTACAGTAAACCTGAAGTGAAGCGTAGGAATTTATAACTAGTGTCACACGAATGGTTCAAAACATAGACAGTAGGAAGAGTCAGTGTTCTTATACTTAAGTCGTCATTGTGCCTTTTGTATTTAATTGCGATGCAATTTCTGTGTTTCATCGTCAATAAGAAGGTCCAAGGGATACAGTAAACCTGGAGTGTAGCATCGGAATCTATAACTAGTGTCACAGGAATTGTTCAAAACATAGACAGTAAGTAGAGTCAGTTTTCGTTTACTTAAGTCGGCATTTTGCCTTTTGTATTTAATTGCGATGGCATTTCTGTGTTTCATCGTCAATAAGTATGTCCAAGGGATACGGTAAACCTGAAGTGAAGCATCGGAATCTATAACTAGTGACACAGGAATGGTTCAAATCATTGTCAATAAGAAGAGTCGGTCTACATGTACTTAAGTCGGCATTGTACCTTTTGTATTTAATTCCCATGCAATTTCTGTGTTTCATCGTCAATAAGAAGGTACAAGGGGTGCAGTAAACCTGAAGTGAAGCGTTGTAATTTATAACTAGAGTCACAGAATGGTTCAAGACATAGACAGTAGGAGGAGTCAGTCTTCTTATACTTAGGTCGGCATTGTGCCTTTTGTATATAATTCCGATGCTATTTATGTGTTTCACTGTCAACAAGAAGGTCGGAGGGATACAGTAAACCTGAAGTGAAGCATCGGAATCTATAACTAGTGTCACAGGAATGGTTCAAACATAGACAGTAAGAACAGTCAGTCTTCTTGTACTTAAATCGGCATTGTGCCTTTTGTATTTAATTCCGATGCAATTTCTGTGTTTCATCGTCAATAAGAAGGTCCAAGGGAAACAGTAAACCTGAAGTGAAGCATCGGAATCTATAAGTAGTGTCACAGGAATGGTTCAAAACATAGTCAGTAAAAAGAGTCAGTCTTCTTGCCCTTAAGTCGGCATTGTGCCTTTTGTATTTAATTCCGATGCAATTTCTGTGTTTCATCGTCAATAAGAAGGTCCAAGGGATACAATAGACCGGGAGTGAAGCACCGAATTCTATAACTAGAGCAACAGTAATGGTTCAATGCATAGACAGTAAGAACAGTCAGTCTTCTTGTACTTAAGTCGGCATTGTGCCTTTTGTATTTAATTCCGATGCAATTTCTGTGATTCATCGTCAATAAGAAGGTCCAAGGGATACAGTAAGCCTGGAGTGAAGCATCGGAATGTATAATTAGTCTCACAGGAATGGTTCAAACATAGACAGTAAGAAGAGTCAGCCTTCTTGTACTTAAGTCGGCATTTTGCCTTTTCTATTTCATTCCGATGCAATTTCTGTGTTTCATCGTCAATAAGAAGGTCAGAGGGATACAGTAAACCTGAAGTGAAGCATCGGAATCTATAACTAGTGTCACAGGAATGTTTCAAAACATGGTCAGTAAGAAGAGTCAGTCTACTTGTACTTAAGTCGGCATTGTGCCTTTTCTATTTAATTCCGATGCAATTTCGGTGTTCCATCATCAATAACAAGGTCCAAGGGATACAGTAATCCTGGAGTGAAGCATCGGAACCTATAACTATTGTCACAGGAATGGTTCAAAACATAGTCAGTACGAAATGTCAGTCTTCTTGTCCTTAAGTTGGCATTGTGCATTTTGTAATTAATTCCGATGCAATATCTGTGTTACATCGGCAATAAGAAGGTCAGCGGGATACAGTAAACCTGAAGTGAAGCATCGGAATCCACAACTAGTGTCACAGGAATGGTTCAAAAGATAGACAGCTGGAAGAGTCAGTCTTCTTGTACTTAAGTCGGCATTGTGCCTTTTGTATTTAATTCCGATGCAATTTCTGTGTTTCATCGTCAATAAGAATATCCAAGGGATACAGTAAAACAGGAGTGAAGCATCGGAATCTATAACTAGTGTCACAGGAATGGTTCAAAACATAGACAGTAAGAAGAGTCAGTCTTCTTGTACTTAAGTCGGCATTGTGCCTTTTCTATTTAATTCCGAAGCAATTTCTGTGCTTCATCGTCAATAAGAAGGTCAGAGGGATACAGTAAACCTGAAGTGAAGCATCGGAATCTATAACTAGTGTCACAGGAATGGTTCAAAACATAGACAATAAGAAGAGTCAGTCTTCGTGAACTTAAGTCGGCATTTTGCCTTTTGTATTTAATTCCGATGTAATTTCTGTATTTCATCGTCAATAAGAAGGTCCAAGGGATACAGTAAACCTGAAGTGAAGATTCGGAATCTATAACTAGTGTCACAGGAATGGTTCAAAACATAGTCAGTAAGAAGAGTCAGCCTTCTTGTACTTAAGTCAGCATTGTGCCGTTTCTATTAATTTCCGATGCAATTTCTGTGTTTCATCGTCAATAACAAGGTCCAAGGGATACAGTAAAGCTGGAGTGAAGCATCGGAATCTATAACTAGTGTCACAGAAATGGTTCAAAACATAGACCGTACGAAGAGTCAGTCTTCTTGTACTTAAGTCGGCATTGTGACTTTTGTGTTTAATTCCGATGCAATTTCTGTGTTTCATCGTCATCAAGAAGGTACAAGGGGTACAGTAAACCTGCAGTGAAGCGTAGGAATTTATAACTAGGGTCAAAGGAATGGTTCAAAACATAGACAGTAGGAAGAGTCAGTGTTCATATACTTAAGTCGACATTGTGGCTTTTGTATTTAATTCCGATGCAATTTCTGTGTTTCATCGTCAATAAGAAGCTCCAAGGGATACAGTAAACCTGAAGTGAAGCATCGGAATCTACAACTAGTGTCACAGGATTGGTTCAAAACATAGACAGTAAGAAGAGTCAGGCTTCTTGTACTTAAGTCGGCATTGTGCCTTTCTTATTTAATTCCGATGCAATTTCTGTGTTTCACCGTCAATAAGGAGGTCAGAGGGATACAGTAAACCTGAAGTGAAGCATCGGAAACTATAACTAGTGTCACACTAATGGTTCAAACATAGACAGTAAGAAGAGTCAGTCTTCTTGTACTTAAGTCGGCATTGTGCCTCTCGTATTTATTTCCGATGCAATTTCTGTGTTTCATCGTCAATAAGAAGGTTCCAGGGATACAATAAACCTGGAGTGTAGCATCGGAATATATAACGAGTGTCACAGGAAAGGTTCAAAACATAGACAATCATAAGAGTCAGTCTTCGTTTACTTAAGTCGGCATTTTGGCTTTTGTATTTAAATCCGATGTAATTTCTGTGTTTCATCGTCAATAAGAAGGTCCAAGGGATACAGTAAACCTGAAGTGAAGATTCGGAATCTATAACTAGTGTCACAGGAATGGTTCAAAACATAGTCAGTAAGAAGAGTCAGTCTTCTTGTACTTAAGTCGGCATTGTGCCTTTTCTATTTATTTCCGATGCAATTTCTGTGTTTCATCGTCAATAACAAGGTCTAAGGGACACAGTAAACCTGGAGTGAAGCATCGGAATCTATAACTAGTGTCACAGGAATGGTTCAAAACATAGTCAGTAAGAAAAGTCAGTCTTCTTGTCCTTAAGTTGGCATTGTGCATTTTGTATTTAATTCCGATGCAATATCTGTGTCACATCGGCAATAAGAAGTTCAGCTGGATACAGTAAACCTGAAGTGAAGCATCGGAATCCACAACTAGTGTCACAGGAATGATTCAAATGATAGACAGCTGGAAGAGTCAGTCTTCTTGTACTTAAGTCGGCATTGTGCCTTTTGTATTTAATTCCGATGCAATTTCTGTGTTTCATCGTCAATAAGAATTTCCAAGGGATACAGTAAAACTGGAGTGAAGCATCGGAATCTATAACTAGTGTCACAGGAATGGTTCAGAACATAGGCAGTAAGAAGAGTCAGTCTTCTTGTACTTAAGTAGGCATTGTGCCTTTTCTATTTCATTCCGATGCAATTTCTGTGTTTCATCGTCAATAAGAAAGTAGGAGGGATACAGTAAACCTGAAGTGAAGCATCGGAATCTATAACTAGAGTCACAGGAATGGATCAAAACATAGTCAGTAAGAAAAGTCAGTCTTCTTGTACTTAAGTCGGCATTGTGCCTTTTGTATTTAATTCCGATTTAATTTCTGTGTTTCATCGTCAATAAGAAGGTCCAATTGATACAGCAAACCTGAAGTGAATCATCGGAATCTACAACTAGAGTTCCCGGAATGGTTCAAAACATAGTCAGTAAGATGAGTCAGTCTTCTTGTACTTAAATCGGCATTGTGAATTTTCTATTTAATTCCGATGCAATTTCTGTGTTTCATCGTCAATAAGAAGGTCCAAGGGATACAGTAAACCTCAAGTGAAGCATCGGAATCTATTACTAGTGTCACAGGAAAAAATCAAAACATATTTAGTAGGAAGAGTCGGTCTTCATGTACTTAAGTCGGCATTGTGCATTTTCTATTGAATTCCGATGCAATTTCTGTGTTTCATCGTCAATAAGAAAGTCAAAGGGTTACAGCAAACCTGAAGTGAAGCATCGGAATCTAGAACTAGTGTCCCAGGAATGGTTCAAAACATAGTCAGTAAGATGAGTCAGTCTTCTTGTACTTAAGTCGGCATTGAGCCTTATATATTTTATTCCGATGCAATTTCTGTGTTTCATCGTCAATAAGAAGGTCCAGGGGATACAGTAAACCTCAAGTGAATTATCGGAATCTATAACTAGTGTCACTGGAATGGTTCAAAACATAGACAGTAAGAAGAGTCAGTCTTCGTGTACTTAAGTCGGCATTTTGCCTTTTGTATTTAATTCCGATGCAATTTCTGTGTTTCATCGTCAACAAGAAGGTCCAAGGGATACAGTAAACCTGAAGTGAAGCATGGAATCCATAACTTGTGTCACAGGAATGGTTGAAAACATAGTCAGTAAGAAGAGTCAGTCTTCTTGTACTTAAGTCGGCATTCTGCCTTTCCTATTTAATTCCGATGCGATTTCTGTAATTCATCGTCAATAAGAAGGTCGAAGGGATACAGTAATCCTGGAGTGAAGAATCGGAATCGATAACTAGTCTCACAGGAATGGTTCAAATCATAGACAGTAAGAAGAGTCAGTCTTCTTGTACTTAAGTCGGCACTGTGCCTTTTGTATTTAATTCCCATGCAATTTCTGTGTTTCATCGTCAATAACAATGTCCAAGGGATACAGTAAACCTGAAGTGAAGCATCGGAATCTATAACTAGTCTCACTGGAATGGTTCAAATCATAGTCAATAAGAAGAGTCGGTCTTCATGTACTTAAGTCGGTATTGTGCCTTTTGTATTTAATTCGGATGCAATTTCTGTGTTTCATCGTCAATAAGAAGGGACAAAGGATACAGTACACCTGAAGTGAAGCATCGGAATCTATAAGTAGTGTCACAGGAATGGTTCAAACATATTCAGTAAGAATAGTCAGTCTTCTTGCCCTTAAGTCGGCATTTTGCCTTTTGTATTTAAATCCGATGTAATTTCTGTGTTTCATCGTCAATAAGAAGGTCCAAGGGATGAAGTAAACCTGAAGTGAAGATTCGGAATCTATAACTAGTGTCACAGGAATGGTTCAAAACATAGTCAGTAAGAAGAGTCAGTCTACTTGTCCATAGGTTGGCATTGTGCCTTTTGTATTTAATTCCGATTCATTTTCTGTGTTACATCGTCAATAAGAAGGTCAGCGGGATACAGTAAACCTGAAGTGAAGCATCGGAATCCACAACTAGTGTCACAGGAACGGTTCAAAACATAGACAGTAGAAAGAGTCAGTCTTGTTGTACTTAAGTCGGCATTGTGCATTTGTATTTAATTCCGATGTAATTTCTGTGTGTCATCGTCAATAAGAAGGTGCAAGGTATACAGTAAACCTGAAGTAAATCATCGGAATCTATAACTAGTGTCACAGGAATGGTTCACACTATAATCAGTAAGAAGAGTCAGTTTTCTTATAGTTATGTCGGCATTGTGCCTTTTCTATTTAATTTGGATGCAATTTCTGTGTTTCATCGTCAATAAGAAGGTCCAAGGGATACAGTAAACCTGGAGTGAAGCATCGGAATCTATAACTAGTGTCACAGGAATGGTTCAAAGCACACACAGTAAGAAGAGTCATTTTTCGTGTACTTAAGTCGGCATTGTGCCTTTTCTATTTATTTCCGATGCAATTTCTGTGTTTCACCGTCAATAAGAATGTCAGAGGGATACAGTAAACCTGCAGTGAAGCATCGGAATCAATAACTAGTGTCACAGGAATGGTTCAAACATAGACAGTAAGATGAGTCAGTCTTCCTGTACTTTAGTCGGCATTGAGCCTTTTGTATTTAATTCCGATGCAATTTCTGTGTTTCATTGTCAATAAGAAGGTCAGAGGGATACGGTAAACCTGAAGTGAAGCATCGGAATCTGCAACTAGTGTCACAGGAATGGTGTAAAGCATAGTCAGTAAGAAGAGTCAGTCTTCTTGTACTTATGTCGGCATTGTGCCTTTCGTAATTAATTCCGATGCAATTTCTGTGTTTCATCGTCAATAAGAAGGTCCAAGGGAAACAGTAAACCTGAAGTGAAGCATCGGAATCTATAACTAGTGTCACAGGAATGATCAAAACATAGACAGTACGAAGAGTCAGTCTTCTTGTACTTATGTCGGCATTGTGGCTTTCGTATTTAATTCCGATGCAATTTCTGTGTTTCATTGGCAATAAGGTCAGAGGGATACAGTAAACCTGAAGTGAAGCATCGGAATCTATAACTAGTGTCACAGGAATGGTACAAAACATAGTCAGTAAGAAGAGTCAGTCTTCTTGTACTTAAGTCGGCATTGTGCCTTTCCTATTTAATTCCGATGCAATTTCTGCGTGTCATCGTCAATAACAAGGTCCAAGGGGTATAGTAAACCTGGACTGAAGCATCGGAATCTATAACTAGTGTCACAGGAATGGTTCAAAACATAGACAGTAAGAAGAGTCAGTCTTCTTGTACTAAAGTCGAAATTGTGCCTTTTCTATATAATTCCGATGCAATTTCTGTGATTCATCGTCAATAAGAAGGTCAGAGGGATTCAATAAACCTGAAGTGAAGCATCGGAATCTATAACTAGTGTCACAGGAATGGTTCAAAACAAAGTCAGTAAGAAGAGTCAGTCTTCATCTCCTTAAGTCGGCATTGTGCCTTTTGTATTTAATTCCGATGCAATTTCTGTGTTTCATCGTCAATGAGAAGGTCCAAGGGATACAGTAAACCTGGAGTGAAGCATCGGAATCTATAACTAGTGTCACAGGAATGGTTCAAAACATAGACAGTAAGAAGAGTCAGTTTTCGTGTACTTAAGCCGGCACTTTGCTTTTTGCATTTACTTCCGATGCAATTTCTGTGTTTCATGGTCAATAAGAAGGTGCAAGGTATACAGTAAACCTGAAGTAAATCATCGGAATCTATAACAGTGTTCAAGCATAGACAGTATGAAGAGTCAGTCTTCGTGTACTTAAGTCGGCATTGTGCCTTTCGTATTTAATTCCGATTCAATTTCTGTGCTTCGCCGTCAATAAGAAAGTCAGAGGGATACAGTAAACCTGAAGAGAAGCATCAGAATCTATAACTAGTGTCACAGGAATGGTTCAAACATAGACAGTAACAAGAGTAAGTCTTCTTGTACTTAAGTCGGCATTGTGCCGTTTGTACTTAATTCCAATTCAATTCCTGTGTTTCATCGTCAATAAGAAGGTCCAAGGGATACAGTAAACCTGAAGTGAAGCATCGGAATCTACAACTAGTGTCACAGGATTGGTTAAAAACATAGACAGTAAGAAGAGTCAATCTTCTTGTACTTAAGTCGGCATTGTGCCTTTTCTATTTAAATCCAATGCAATTTCTGTGTGTCATCGTCAATAAGAAGGTCAGAGGGATACAGTAAACCTGAAATGAAGCATCGGAATCTATAACTTGTGTCACAGGAATGGTTCAAACATAGTCAGTAACAAGAGTCAGTCTTCTTGTACTTAATTTGGCATTGTGCCTTTTGTATTTAATTCCGATGTAATATCTGTGTTTCATCGTCAATACGTAGGCCCAAGGGATACAGTGAACCTGAAGTGAAGCATCGGAATCTATAACTAGTGTCACAGGAATGGTTCAAAACATATTGAGTAAGAAGAGTCAGTCTTCTTGCCCTTAAGTCGGCATTGTGCCTTTTGTATTTAATTCCGATGGAATTTCTGAGTTTCATCGTCAATAAGAAGGTCAAGGGATACAATAAACGTGGAGTGTAGCATCGGAATCTATAACTAGTGTCACAGGAATAGTTCAAAAAATAAACAGTAATAAGAGTCAGTCTTCGTGTACTTAAGTCGGCATTTTGCCTTTTGTATTTAAATCCGATGTAATTTCTGTGTTTCATCGTCAATAAGAAGGTCAGCGGGATACAGTAAACCTGAAGTGAAGCATCGGAACCCACAACTAGTGTCACAGGAACGGTTCAAATTATAGACAGTAGAAAGAGTCAGTCTTCTTGTACTTAAGTCGGCATTGTGTATTTTGTATTTAATTCCGATGCAATTTCTGTGTTTCATCGTCAATAAGAAGGTGCAAGGTATACAGTAAACCTGAAGTAAATCATCGGAATCTATAACTAGTGTCACAGGAATGGTTCACACAATAATCAGTAAGAAGAGTCAGTTTTCTTATAGTTATGTCGGCATTGTGCCTTTTCTATTTAATTCCGATGCAATTTCTGTGTTTCATCGTCAATAAGAAGGTCCAAGGGATACAGTAAACCTGGAGTGAAGCATCGGAATCTATAACTAGTGTCACAGGAATGGTTCAAAGCACACACAGTAAGAAGAGTCATTTTTCGTGTACTTAAGTCGGCATTGTGCCTTTTCTATTTATTTCCGATGCAATTTCTGTGTTTCATCGTCAATAAGAAGGTCACAGGGATACAGTAAACCCGAAGTGAAGCATCGGACTCTATAACTAGTGTCACAGAAATGGTTCAAAACGTAGACAGTAGGAAGAGTCAGTCTTCTTATACTAAAGTCGGCATTGTGCCTTTTGAATTTAATTCCGATGCAATGTCTGTGTTTCATCGTCAATAAGAAGGTCCAAGGGAAACAGTAAACCTGAAGTGAAGCATCGGAATCTATAACTAGTGTCACAGGAATGATCAAAACATAGACAGTACGAAGAGTCAGTCTTCTTGTACTTATGTCGGCATTGTGGCTTTTGTATTTAATTCCGATGCAATTTCTGTGTTTCATTGGCAATAAGGTCAGAGGGATACAGTAAACCTGAAGTGAAGCATCGGAATCTATAACTAGTGTCACAGGAATGGTACAAAACATAGTCAGTAAGAAGAGTCAGTCTTCTTGTACTTAAGTCGGCATTGTGCCTTTCCTATTTACTTCCGATGCAATTTCTGTGTTTCATCGTCAATAACAAGGTCCAAGGGATATAGTAAACCTGGACTGAAGCATCGGAATCTATAACTAGTGTCACAGGAATGGTTCAAAACATAGACAGTAAGAAGAGTCAGTTTTCTTGGACTTATGTCGAAATTGTGCCTTTTCTATATAATTCCGATGCAATTTCTGTGATTCATCGTCAATAAGAAGGTCAGAGGGATTCAATAAACCTGAAGTGAAGCATCGGGATCTATAACTGGTGTCACAGGAATGGTTCAAAACAAAGTCAGTAAGAAGAGTCAGTCTTCTTCTCCTTAAGTCGGCATTGTGCCTTTTGTATTTAATTCCGATGCATTTTCTGTGTTTCATCGTCAATAAGAAGGTCCAAGGGATACAGTAAACCTGGAGTGAAGCATCGGAATCTATAACTAGTGTCACAGGAATGGTTCAAAACATAGACAGTAAGAAGAGTCAGTTTTCGTAAACTTAAGCCGGCACTTTGCTTTTTGCATTAACTTCCGATGCAATTTCTGTGTTTCATGGTCAATAAGAAGGTCCAAGGGATACAGCAAACCTGAAGTGAAGCATCGGAATCTACATCTAGTGTTCCAGGAATGGTTCAAAACATAGTCAGTAAGATGAGTCAGTCTTCTTGTACTTAAATCGGCATTGTGAATTTTCTATTTAATTCCGATGCAATTTCTGTGTTTCATCGTCAATAAGAAGGTCCAAGGGATACAGTAAACCTCAAGTGAAGCATCGGAATCTATAACTAGTGTCACAGGATTGGTTCAAAACATATTTAGTAGGAAGAGTCGGTCTTCATGTACTTAAGTCGGCATTGTGCCTTTTCTATTGAATTCCGATGCAATTTCTGTGTTTCATTGTCAATAAGAAAGTCAAAGGGTTACAGTAAACCTGAAGTGAAGCATCGGAATCTAGAACTAGTGTCCCAGGAATGGTTCAAGACATAGTCAGTAAGATGAGTCAGTCTTCTTGTACTTAAGTCGGCATTGTGCCTTTTGTATTTAATTCAGATGCAATTTCTGAGTTTCATCGTCATTAAAAAGGTCCAAATGATACAGTAAACATGGAGTGTAACATCGGAATATATAACTAGTGTCCCAGGAATGGTTCAAGCATAGACAGTAAAAAGAGTCAGTCTTCGTGTACTTAAGTCGGCATTGTGCCTTTCGTATTTAATTCCGATGCAATATCTGTGTTTCATCGTCAATACGTAGGCCCAAGGGATACAGTAAACCTGGAGTGAAGCATCGGAATCTATAACTAGTGTCACAGGAATAGTTCAAACCATAGACAGTAAGAAGAGCCAGTCTTCTTGTACTTAAGTCGGCATTGTGCCTTTTATATTTAATTCCGATGCAATTTCTGTGTTTCATCGTCAATAAGAAGGTCCAGGGGATACAGTAAACCTCAAGTGAATTATCGGAATCTATAACTAGTGTCACTGGACTGGTTCAAAACATAGACAGTAAGAAGGGTCAGTCTTCGTGTACTTAAGTCGGCATTTTGCCTTTTGTATTTAATTCCGATGCAATTTCTGTGTTTCATCGTCAATAAGAAGGTCCAAGGGATACAGTAAAGCTGAAGTGAAGCATGGAATCCATAACTTGTGTCACAGGAATGGTTCAAAACATAGTCAGTAAGAAGAGTCAGTCTTCTTGTACTTAAGTCGGCATTTTGCATTTCCTATTGAATTCCGATGCGATTTCTGTAATTCATCGTCAATAAGAAGGTCCAAGGGATACAGTAATCCTGGAGTGAAGCATCGGAATCGATAACTAGTCTCACAGGAATGGTTCAAATCATAGACAGTAAGAAGAGTCAGTCTTCCTGTACTTAAGTCGGCACTGTGCCTTTTCTATTTAATTCCGATGCAATTTCTGTGTGTCATCGTCAATAAGAAGGTCAGAGGGATACAGTAAACCTGTGTCAGAGGAATGTTCAAACATAGTCAGTAACAAGAGTCAGTCTTCTTGTACTTAATTCGGCATTGTGCCTTTTGTATTTAATTCCGATGCAATATCTGTGTTTCATCGTCAATACGTAGGCCCAAGGGATACAGTAAACCTGGAGTGAAGCATCGGAATCTATAACTAGTGTCACAGGAATGGTTCAAACCATAGACAGTAAGAAGAGCCAGTCTTCTTGTACTTAAGTCGGCATTGTGCCTTTTATATTTAATTCCGATGCAATTTCTGTGCTTCATCGTCAATAAGAAGGTCCAGGGGATACAGTAAACCTCAAGTGAATTATCGGAATCTATAACTAGTGTCACTGGACTGGTTCAAAACATAGACAGTAAGAAGAGTCAGTCTTCATGTACTTAAGTCGGCATTTTGCCTTTTGTATTTAATTCCGATGCCATTTCTGTGTTTCATCGTCAATAAGAAGGTCCAAGGGATACAGTAAAGCTGAAGTGAAGCATGGAATCCATAACTTGTGTCACAGGAATGGTTCAAAACATAGTCAGTAAGAAGAGTCAGTCTTCCTGTACTTAAGTCGGCATTTTGCATTTCCTATTTAATTCCGATGCGATTTCTGTAATTCATCGTCAATAAGAAGGTCCAAGGGATACAGTAATCCTGGAGTGAAGCATCGGAATCGATAACTTGTCTCACAGGAATTGTTCAAATGATAGACAGTAAGAAGAGTCAGTCTTCCTGTACTTAAGTCGGCGCTGTGCCTTTTCTATTTAATTCCGATGCAATTTCTGTGTTTCATCGTCAATAAGAAGGTCCAGGGGATACAGTAAACCTCAAGTGAATTATCGGAATCTATAACTAGTGTCACTGGACTGGTTCAAAACATACACAGTAAGAAGAGTCAGTCTTCGTGTACTTAAGTCGGCATTTTGCCTTTTGTATTTAATTCCCACGCAATTTCTGTGTTTCATCGTCAATAAGAATGTCCAAGGGATACAGTAAATCTGAAGTGAAGCATCGGAATCTATAACTAGTCTCACTGGAATGGTTCAAATCATAGTCAGCAAGAAGAGTTGGTCTTCATGTACTTAATTCGGTATTGTGCCTTTTGTATTTAATTCGGATGCAATTTCTGTGTTTCATCGTCAATAAGAAGGGACAAAGGATACAGTAAACCTGAAGTGAAGCATCGGAATCTATAACTAGTGTCACAGGAATGGTTCTAAACATAGTCAGTAAGAAGAGTCAGTCTTCTTGTACTTAATTCGGCATTGTGCATTTTGTATTTAATTCCGATGCAATTTCTGTGTTCCATCGTCAATAAGAAGGTCAAAGGGATACAGTAAGCCTGGAGTGAAGCTTAGGAATCTATAACTAGAGTCACAGTAATGGTTCAAAACAAAGACAGTAAGAAAAGTCAGTCTTCTTGTACTTAAGTCGGCATTGTGCCTTTTGTATTTAATTCCGATGCAATTTCTGTGTTTCATCGTCAATACGAAGGTCCAAGGGATACAGTAAACCTGAAGTGAAGCATCGGAATCTATAAATAGTGTCACTGGATTGGTTCAAAATATAGACAGTAAGAAGAGTCAGTCTTCTTGTACTTAAGTCGGCATTGTGCCTTATGTATTTAATTCCGATGCAATTTCTGTGATTCATCGTCAATAGGAAGGTCCAAGGGATACAGTAAACCTGAAGTGAAGCATCGGACTCTATAACTAGTGTCACAGAAATGGTTCAAAACATAGACAGTAGGAAGAGTCAGTCTTCTTCTACTTAAGTCGGCATTGTGCCTTTTGTATTTCATTCCGATGCAATTTCTGTGTTTCCTCGTCAATAAAAAGGTCCAAGGGATACAGTAAACCTGGAGTGAAGCATCGTAATCTATAACTAGTGTCACAGGAATGGTTCAAAACATAGTCAGTAAGAAGAGTCAGTCTTCTTGCACTTAAGTCTGCATTGTGGCTTTTCTATTTAATTCCAATGCAATATCTGTGTTTCATCGTCAATAACAAGGTCCAAGGGATACAGTAAACCTGGTGTGAAGCATCGGAATCTATAACTAACGTCAATGGAATGGTTCAAGACATAGACAGTAACAAGAGTCAGGCTTCTTGAACTTAAGTCGGCATTGTGCCTCTTGCATTTTACTCCGATGCCATTTCAGTGTTTCATCGTCAATAAGAAAGTCAGAGGGATACAGTAAACCTGAAGTGAAGCATCGGAATCTATAGCTAGTGTCACAGGAATGGTTCAAAACATAGTCAGTAAGGAGAGACAGTCTTCTTGTCCTGCAGTCGGCATTGTGCCTTTTGTATTTAATTCCGATGCAATTTCTGTGTTTCATCGTCAATACGTAGGTCCAAGGAATACAGTAAACCTGGAGTGAAGCATCGGAATCGATAACTAGTCTCACAGGAACGGTTCAAATCATAGACAGTAAGAAGAGTCAGTCTTCTTGTATGTAAGTCGGCATTGTGCCTTTTGTATTTAATTCCGATGCAATTTCTGTGTTTCATCGTCAATAAGAAGGTCCAAGGGTTACAGTAAACCTCAAGTGAAGCATCGGAATCTATAACTAGTGTCACAGGAATGGTTCAAAACATAGTCAGTAGGAAGAGTCGGTCTTCATGTACTTAAGTAGGCATTGTGCCTATTGTATGTAATTCCGATGCAATTTCTGTGTTTCATCGTCAATACGTAGATCCAAGGAATACAGTAAACCTGGAGTGAAGCATCGGAATCGATAACTAGTCTCACAGGAACGGTTCAAATCATAGACAGTAAGAAGAGTCAGTCTTCTTGTACTTAAGTCGGCCATGTGCCTTTTGTTTCTAATTCCGATGCAATTTCTGTGTTTCATCGTCAATACGAAGGTCCAAGGGATACAGTAAACCTGAAGTAAAGCATCGGAATCTATAACTAGTGTCACTGGATTGGTTCAAAATATAGACAGTAAGAAGAGTCAGTCTTCTTGTACTTAAGTCGGCATTGTGCCTTATGTATTTAATTCCGATGCAATTTCTGTGATTCATCGTCAATAAGAAGGTCCAAGGGATACAGTAAACCTGAAGTGAAGCATCGGACTCTATAACTAGTGTCACAGAAATGGTTCAAAACATAGACAGTAGGAAGAGTCAGTCTTCTTATACTTAAGTCAGCATTGTGCCTTTTGTATTTAATTCCGATGCAATTTCTGTGTTTCATCGTCAATAAGAAGGTCCAAGGGATACAGTAAACCTCAAGTGAAGCATCGGAATCTATAACTAGTGTCACAGGAATGTTTCAAAACATAGACAGTACGAAGAGTCAGTCTTCTTGTACTTAAGTCGCCATTGTGGCTTTTGTATTTATATCCAATGCAATTTCTGTGTTTCGTCGTCAATAAGAAGGTCCAAGGGATACAGTAAACCTGGAGTGAAGCATCGGAATCTATAACTAGTTTCACAGGAATGGTTCAAAGCATAGTCAGTAAGAAGAGTCAGTCTTCTTGTAGTTAAGTCTGCATTGTGGCTTTTCTATTTAATTCCAATGCAATATCTGTGTTTCATCGTCAATAACTAGGTCCAAGGGATACAGTAAACCAGGAGTGAAGCATCGGAATCTATAACTAGTGTCAATGGAATGGTTCAAAACATAGACGGTAACAAGAGTCAGTCTTCTTGAACTTAAGTCAGCATTGTGCCTTTTGCATTTTACTCCGATGCCATTTCTGTGTTTCATCGTCAATAAGAAAGGCAGAGGGATACAGTAAACCTGAAGTGAAGCATCGGAATCTATAGCTAGTGTCACAGGAATGGTTCAAAACATAGTCAGTAAGGAGAGTCTGTCTTCTTGTCCTGAAGTCGGCATTGTGCTTTTGTATTTAATTCCGATTAAATTTCTGTGTTTCATCGTCAATACGTAGGTCCAAGGAATACAGTAAACCTGGAGTGAAGCATCGGAATCGATAACTAGTCTCACAGGAACGGTTCAAATCATAGACAGTAAGAAGAGTCAGTCTTCTTGTATTTAAGTCGGCATTGTGCCTTTTGTATTTAATTCCGATGCAATTTCTGTGTTTCATCGTCAATAAGAAGGTCCAAGGGATACAGTAAACCTCAAGTGAAGCATCGGAATCTATAACTAGTGTCACAGGAATGGTTCAAAACATAGTCAGTAGGAAGAGGCGGCCTTCATGTACATAAGTAGGCATTGTGCCTTTTGTATTTAATTCCGATGCAATTTCTGTGTTTCATCGTCAATAAGATTGTCCAAGGGATACAGTAAACCTGAAGTGAAGCATCGGAATCTATAACTAGTGTCACAGGAATGGTTCAAATCATTGTCAATAAGAAGAGTCGGTCTTCATGTACTTAAGTCGGCATTGTGCATTTTGTATTTAATTCCGATGCAATTTCTGTTTCTCATCGTCAATAAGAAGGTCCAAGGGATACAGTAAACCTGAAGTGAAGCATCGGAATCTACAACTAGTGTCACAGGATTGGTTCAAATCATAGACAGTAAGAAGAGTCAGTCTCCTTGTACTTAAGTCGGCATTGTGCCTTTTCTATTTAATTCCGATGCAATTTCTGTGTTTCATCGTCAATAAGAAGGTCAGAGCTATACAGTAAACCTGAAGTGAAGCATCGGAATCTATAACTAGTGTCACAGGATTGGTTCAAAACATAGTCAGTAAGAAGAGTCAGTCTTCTTGTACTTAATTCGGCATTGGGCCTTTCGTATTAAATTCTGATGCAATTTCTGTGCTTCACCGTCAATAAGAAGGTCAGAGGGAAACAGTAAACCTGAAGTGAAGCATCGGAATCTATAACTAGTGTCACATGAATGGTTCAAATATCGACAGTAAGAAGAGTCAGTCTTCTTGTACTTAAGTCAGCATTGTGCCTTTTGTATTTAATTCCGATGCAATTTCTGTGTTTCATCGTCAATAAGAAAGTCAGAGGGATACAGTTAACCGGAAGTGAAGCATCGGAATCTATAACTAGTGCCACAGGAATCGTTCAAATCATAGACAGTAAGAAGAGTCAGTCTTCTTGTACTTAAGTCGGCATTGTGCCTTATGTTTTTAATTCCGATGCAATTTCTGTGTTTCATCGCCAATAAGAAGGTCCAGGGGATACAGTGAACCTCAAGCGAAGTATCGGAATCTATAACTAGAGTCACAGTAATGGTTCAAAACATAGACAGTAAGAAGAGTCAGTCTTCTTGTACTTAAGTCGGCATTGTGCCTTTTGTATTTAGTTCCGATGCATTTTCTGTGTTTCATCGTCAATAAGAAAGTCCAAGGGATACAGTAAACCTGAAGTGAAGCATGGGACTCTATAACTAGTGTCACAGAAATTGTTCAAAACATAGACAGTAGGAAGAGTCAGTCTTCTTATTCTTAAGTCGGCATTGTGCCTTTTGTATTTAATTCCGATGCAATTTCTGTGTTTCATCGTCAATCAGAAGGTCCAAGGGAATCAGTAAACCTGAAGTGAAGCAACGGAATCTATAACTAGTGTCACAGGAATGGTTAAAAGCATAGACAGTACGAAGAGTCAGTCTTCTTGTACTTAAGTCGGCATTGTGCATTTTGTATTTAATTCCGATGCAATTTCTTTGTTTCATCGTCAATAAGAAGGTCCAAGGGATATAGTAAACCTGGAGTGAAGCATCGGAATCTATAACTAGTGTCACAGGAATGGTTCAAAACATAGTCAGTGAGAAGAGTCAGTCTTCTTGTCCATAAGTCGGCATTGTGCCTTTTGTATTTAATTCCGATGCAATTTCTGTGTTTCATCGTCAATAAGATGGTCCAAGGGATACAGTAAACCTGGAGTAAAGCATCGGAATCAATAACTATTGTCACAGGAATGGTTCGAAACATAGACGGTAAGAAGAGTCAGTCTTCTTGTACTTAAGTCGGCATTGTGCCTTTCGTATTTATTTCCGATGCAATTTCTGTGTTTCATCGTCAATAAGAAGGTCCAAAGGATACAGTAAACCACAAGTGAAGCATCGGAATCTATAACTAGTGTCACAGGAATGGTTCAAAACATAGTCAGTAGGAAGAGTCGGTCTTCATGTACTTAAATCGGCATTGTGCCTTTTGTATTTAATTCCGATGCAATTTCTGTGTATCATCGTCAATAAGAAGGTCCAAGCGATACAGTAAACCTGAAGTGAAGCATCAGCATCGGACTCTATGAGTAGTGTCACAGAAATGGATCAAACATAGACAGTAGGAAGAGTCAGTCTTCTTATGCTTTAGTTGGCATTGTGCATTTTGTATTTAATTCCGATGCAATTTCTGTGTTTCATCGTCAATAAGAAGGACCAAGGGACACAGTAAACCTGAAGTGAAGCATCGGAATCTATAACTAGTATCACAGGAATGGTTCAAAACATAGACAGTACGAAGAGTCAGTCTTCATGTACATAAGACGGCATTGTGGCTTTGGTATTTAATTCCGATGCAATTTCTGTGTTTCATCGACAATAAGACGGTCAGAGGGATACAGTAAACCTGAAGTGAAGCATCGGAATCCATAACTAGTGTCACAGGAATGGTTCAAAACATAGTCAGTAAGAAGAGTCAGTCTTCTTGTCCTTAAGTCAGCATTGTGCCTTTCGTATTTAATTCCGATGCAATTTCTGTGTTTCACCGGCAATAAGGTCAGAGGGATACAGTAAACCTGAAATGAAGCATCGGAATTTTTACTAGTGTCACAGCAATGGTTCAAAACATAGACAGTAGGAAGAGTCAGTCTTCTGGTACTTAAGTCGGCATTGTGCCTTTTATAATTAATTCCGATGCAATTTCTGTGTTTCATCGTCAATAAGAAGGTCAGAGGGATGCAGTATACCTGAAGTGAAGCATCGGAATACAAAACTAGTGTCACAGGAATGGTTCAAAGCATAGACAGTAGGAAGAACCAGTCTTCTTGTACGTAAGTCGGCATTGTGAGTTTTGTATTTAATTCCGATGCAATTTCTGTGTTTCATCGTCAATAAGAAGGTCCAAGGTATACAGTAAACCTGAAGTGAAGCATCGGAATCTATAACTAGTTTCACAGGAATGGTTCAAAACATAGTCAGTAAGAAGAGTCAGTCTTCTTGTACTTAAGTTGGCATTGTGCCTTTCCTATTTAATACCGATGCAATTTCTGTGTTTCATCGTCAATAAGAAGGTCCAAGGGATACAGTAAACCTGGAGTGAAGCATCGGAATCTATAACTAGTGTCACTGGAATGGTTCAAAACATAGACGGTAAGAAGAAACAGACTTCTTGTACTTAAGTCGACATTGTGCCTTTTGCATTTAATTCCAATGCAATTTCTGTGTTTCATCGTCAATAAGAAGGTCAGAGGGATACAATAAACCGGAAGTGAAGCTTCGGAATCTATAACTACGGTCACCGGAATGGTTCAAAACAAAGTCAGTAAGAAGAGTCGGTCTACTTGTCCTTAAGTCGGCATTGTGCCTTTTGTATTTAATTCCTATGCAATTTCTGTGTTTCATCGTCAATAAGACGTTCCAAAGGATACAGCATACCTGGAGTGAAGCATCGGAATCTATAACTAGTGTCACAGGAATGGTTCAAAGCATAGACATTAAAAAGAGTCAGTCTTCGTGTACTTAAGTCAGCATTTTGCCTTTTCTATTTAATTCCGATGCAATTGCTGTGTTTCATCGTCAATAAGAATGTCCAAGGAATACAGTAAACCTGAAGTGAAGCATCGGAATCTATAACTAGTGTCACAGGAATGGTTCTAAACATAGTCAGTAGGAAGAGTCATTCTTCTTGTACTTAAGTCGGCATTGTGCCTTTTCTATTTAATTCCGATGCAATTTCTGTGTTTCATCGTCAATAACAAGGTCCAAGGGATACATTAAACCTATAGTGCTGCATCGGAATCTATAACTAGTGTCACTGGAATGGTTCAAATTATAGACAGTAAGAAGATTCAGTCTTCTTGTACTTAAGTCGGCATTGTGCCTTTTGTATTTAATTCCGATGCAATTTCTGTGATTCATCGTCAATAAGAAGGCCCAAGGGATACAGTAAACCTGAAGTGAAGCATCGGACTCAATAACTAGTGTCACAGAAATGGTTCCAAACATAGACAGTAGAAGAGTCAGTCTTCTTGTTTTTAAGTCGGCATTGTGCCTTTTGTATTTAATTCCGATGCAATTTCTGTGTCTCATCGTGAATAAGAAGGTCCAACAGATACAGTAAACCTGAAGTGAAGCATCTGAATCTACAACTAGTGTCACAGGATTTGTTCAAAACATAGACAGTAAGAAGAGTCAGTCTTCTTGTACTTAAGTCGGCATTGGGCCTTTCGTATTGAATTCCGATGCAATTTCTGTGTTTCACCGTGAAGAAGAAGGTCAGAGGGATACAGTAAGCATGAAGTGAAGCATCGGAATCTATAACTAGTGTCACAGGAATGGTTGAAACATAGACAGTAAGAAGAGTCACGCTTCATGTACTTAAGTCGGCATTCTGCCTTTTGTATTTAATCCCGATGCAATTTCTGTGTTTCATCGTCAATAAAATGGTCAGAGGGATACAGTATACCGGAAGTGAAGCATCGGAATCTATAACTAGTGTCACAGGAATTGTTCAAATCATAGTCAGTAAGAAGAGTCAGTCTTCTTGTCCTTAAGTCGGCATTGTGCCTTTTGCATTTAATTTCGATGAAATTTTGTGTTTCATCGTCAATAAGAACGTCCAAGGGATACAGTAAACCTGAAGTGAAGCATCGGAATCTACAACTAGTGTCACAGGATTGGTTCAAAACATAAACAGTAAGAAGAGTCAGCCTTCTTGTACTTAAGTCGGCATTGTGCATTTCCTAGTTAATACCGATGCAATTTCTGTGTTTCATCGTCAATAAGAAGGTCAGAGGGATACAGTAAACCTGAAGTGAAGCATCGGAATCTATAACTAGTTTCACAGGAATGGTTCAAAACATAGTCAGTAAGAAGAGACAGTCTTCTTGTACTTATGTTGGCATTGTGCCTTTCCTATTTAATACCGATGCAATTTCTGTGTTTCATCGTCAGTAAGAAGGTCCAAGGGATACAGTAAACCTGGAGTGAAGCATCGGAATCTATAACTAGTGTCACTGGAATGGTTCAAAACATAGACGGTAAGAAGAAACAGACTTCTTGTACTTAAGTCGACATTGTGCCTTTTGCATTTAATTCCAATGCAATTTCTGTGTTTCATCGTCAATAACAAGGTCAGAGGGATACAATAAACCGGAAGTGAAGCTTCGGAATCTATAACTACGGTCACCGGAATGGTTCAAAACAAAGTCAGTAAGAAGAGTCGGTCTTCTTGTCCTTAAGTCGGCATTGTGCCTTTTGTATTTAATTCCTATGCAATTTCTGTGTTTCATCGTCAATAAGACGTTCCAAAGGATACAGTATACCTGGAGTGAAGCATCGGAATCTATAACTAGTGTCACAGGAATGGTTCAAAGCATAGACAGTAAAAAGAGTCAGTCTTCGTGTACTTAAGTCGGCATTTTGCCTTTTGTATTTAATTCCGATGCAATTGCTGTGTTTCATCGTCAATAAGAATGTCCAAGGAATACAGTAAACCTGAAGTGAAGCATCGGAATCTATACCTAGTGTCACAGGAATGGTTCTAAACATAGTCAGTAGGAAGAGTCATTCTTCTTGTACTTAAGTCGGCATTGTGCCTTTTCTATTTAATTCCGATGCAATTTCTGTGTTTCATCGTCAATAACAAGGTCCAAGGGATACAATAAACCTATAGTGCTGCATCGGAATCTATAACTAGTGTCACTGGAATGGTTCAAATTATAGACAGTAAGAAGATTCAGTCTTCTTGTACTTAAGTCGGCATTGTGCCTTTTGTATTTAATTCCGATGCAATTTCTGTGATTCATCGTCAATAAGAAGGCCCAAGGGATACAGTAAACCTGAAGTGAAGCATCGGACTCAATAACTAGTGTCACAGAAATGGTTCCAAACATAGACAGTAGAAGAGTCAGTCTTCTTGTTTTTAAGTCGGCATTGTGCCTTTTGTATTTAATTCCGATGCAATTTCTGTGTCTCATCGTGAATAAGAAGGACCAACAGATACAGTAAACCTGAAGTGAAGCATCTGAATCTACAACTAGTGTCACAGTATTGGTTCAAAACATAGACAGTAAGAAGAGTCAGTCTTCTTGTACTTAAGTCGGCATTGGGCCTTTCGTATTGAATTCCGATGCAATTTCTGTGTTTCACCGTGAAGAAGAAGGTCAGAGGGATACAGTAAGCCTGAAGTGAAGCATCGGAATCTATAACTAGTGTCACAGGAATGGTTGAAACATAGACAGTAAGAAGAGTCACGCTTCATGTACTTAAGTCGGCATTCTGCCTTTTGTATTTAATCCCGATGCAATTTCTGTGTTTCATCGTCAATAAAATGGTCAGAGGGATACAGTAAACCGGAAGTGAAGCATCGGAATCTATAACTAGTGTCACAAGAATTGTTCAAATCATAGTCAGTAAGAAGAGTCAGTCTTCTTGTCCTTAAGTCGGCATTGTGCCTTTTGCATTTAATTTCGATGAAATTTTGTATTTCATCGTCAATAAGAACGTCCAAGGGATACAGTAAACCTGAAGTGAAGCATCGGAATCTACAACTAGTGTCACAGGATTGGTTCAAAACATAAACAGTAAGAAGAGCCAGCCTTCTTGTACTTAAGTCGGCATTGTGCATTTTCTAGTTAATACCGATGCAATTTCTGTGTTTCATCGTCAATAAGAAGGTCAGGGGGATACAGTAAACCTGAAGTGAAGCATCGGAATCTATAACTAGTGTCACAGGAATGTTTAAGGTGATGCGGAATCACCTATCCCCGCAATGTTAATATATGCCTACTATAGGATTGTTCAAAACATAGTCAGTAAGAAGAGTCAGTCTTCTTGTCCTTAAGTCGGCATTGTGCCTTTTGCATTTAATTTCGATGCAATTTTGTGTTTCATCGTCAATAAGAACGTCCAAGGGATACAGTAAACCAGAAGTGAAGCATGGGAATATACAACTAGTGTCACAGGATTGGTACAAAACATAGACAGTAAGAAGAGTCAGTCTTCTTGTACTTAAGTCGGCATTGTGCCTTTCGTATTTAATTGCGATGCAGTTTCTGTGTTTTACTGTCAATAAGAAGGTCAGAGGGATACAGCAAACCTGAAGTGAAGCATCGGAATCTATAACTAGTGTCACAGGAATGGTACAAACATAGACAGTAAGAACAGTCAGTCTTCATGTACTTAAGTCGGCATTGTGCCTTCTGTATTTAATCCCTATGCAATTTCTGTGTTTCATCGTCAATAAGAAGGTCAGAGGGATACAGTAAACCTGAGGTGAAGCATCGGAATCTATAACTAGTGTCACAGGAATGATTCAAAAGCATAATCATAAAGAAGAGTCAGTCTTCTTGTACTTAATTGGGCATTGTGCCTTTCGTATTTAATTCCGATGCAATTTCTGTGCTTCACCGTCAATAAGAAGGTCAGAGGGATACAGTAAACCTGAAGTGAAGCATCGGAATCTATAACTAGTGTCACTGGAATGGTTCAAAATATAGACAGTAAGAAGAGTCAGTCTTCTTGTACTTAAGTCGGCATTGTGCCTTTTGTATTTAATTCCGATGCAATTTCTGTGTTTGATCGTCAATAAGAAGGTCCAAGGGATACAGTAAACCTGGAGTGAAGCATCGGAATCTATAACTAGAGCTCCAGTAATGGTTCAAAACATAGACAGTAAGAAGAGTTAGTCTTCTTGTATTAAAGTCGGCATTGTGCCTTTTGTATTTAATTCCGATGCAATTTCTGTGTTTCATCGTCAATAAGAATGTCCAAGGGTTACAGTAAACCTGAAGTGAAGCATCGGAATCTATAACTAGTGTCACTTGAATGGTTCAAAATATAGACAGTAAGAAGAGTCAGTCTTCTTGTATTTAAGTCGGCATTGTGCCTTTTGTATTTCATTCCGATACAATTTCTGTGATTCATCGTCAATAAGAAGGTCCAAGGGATACAGTAAACCTCAAGTGAAGCATCGGACTCTATAACTAGTGTCACAGAACTGGATCAAAACATACGCAGTAGGAAGAGTTAGTCTTCATATACTTTAGTCGGCATTGTGCCTTTTGTATTTAATTCCGATGCAATTACTGTGTTTCATCGTCAATAAGAAGGTCAGAGGGATACAGTAAACCTAAAGTGAAGCATCGGAATCTAAAACTAGTGTCACAGGAATGGTTCAAAACATAGACAGTAGGAAGAGTCAGTCTTCCTGTACTTAAGTCGGCATTGTGGCTATTGTATTTAAATCCGATGCAATTTCTGTGTTTCATCGTCAATAAGAATGTCCAAGAGATACAGTACACCTGAAGTGAAGCATCGGAATCGATAAGTAGTGTCACAGGAATGGTTCAAATCATTGTCAATAAGAAGAGTCGGTCTTCATGTACTTAAGTCGGCATTGTGCCTTTTGTATATAATTCAGACGCCATTTCTGTGTTTCATCGTCAATAAGAAAGTACAAGGGATACAGTAAACCTGAAGTGAAGCATCGGAATCTATAACTAGTGTCACTAGAGTGGTTCAAATATCGACAGTAAGAAGAGTCAGTTTTCTTGTACTTAAGTCAGCATTGTGCCTTTTGTATTTAATTCCGATGCAATTTCTGTGTTTCATCGTCAATAAGAAAGTCAGAGGGATACAGTTAACCGGAAGTGAAGCATCGGAATCTATAACTAGTGCCACAGGAATCGTTCAAATCGTAGACAGTAAGAGGAGTCAGTCTTCTTGTACTTAAGTCGGCATTGTGCCTTATGTATTTAATTCCGATGCAATTTCTGTGTTTCATCGCCAATAAGAAGGTCCAGGGGATACAGTAAACCTCAAGTGAAGTATCGGAATCTATAACTAGAGTCACAGTAATGGTTCAAAACATAGACAGTAAGAAGAGTCAGTCTTCTTGTACTTAAGTCGGCATTGTGCCTTTTGTATTTAGTTCCGATGCAATTTCTGTGTTTCATCGTCAATAAGAAAGTCCAACCGATACAGTAAACCTGAAGTGAAGCATGGGACTCTATAACTAGTGTCACAGAAATTGTTCAAAACATAGACAGTAGGAAGAGTCAGTCTTCTTATTCTTAAGTCGGCATTGTGCCTTTTGTATTTAATTCCGATGCAATTTCTGTGTTTCATCGTCAATCAGAAGGTCCAAGGGAATCAGTAAACCTGAAGTGAAGCAACGGAATCTATAACTAGTGTCACAGGAATGGTTAAAAGCATAGACAGTACGAAGAGTCAGTCTTCTTGTACTTAAGTCGGCATTGTGCATTTTGTATTTATTTCCGATGCAATTTCTTTGTTTCATCGTCAATAAGAAGGTCCAAGGGATACAGTAAACCTGGAGTGAAGCATCGGAATCTATAACTAGTGTCACAGGAATGGTTCAAAACATAGTCAGTAAGAAGAGTCAGTCTTCTTGTCCTTAAGTCGGCATTGTGCCTTTTGTATTTAATTCCGATGAAATTTCTGTGTTTCATCGTCAATAAGATGGTCCAAGGGATACAGTAAACCTGGAGTAAAGCTTCGGAATCTATAACTATAGTCACAGGAATGGTTCGAAACATAGTCAGTAAGAAGAGTCAGTCTTCTTGTCCTTAAGTCGGCATTGTGCCTTTTGTATTTAATTCCGATGAAATTTCTGTGTTTCATCGTCAATAAGATGGTAAAAGGGATACAGTAAACCTGGAGTAAAGCATCGGAATCTATAACTATTGTCACAGGAATGGTTCGAAACATAGACAGTAAGAAGAGTCAGCCTTCATGTACTTAAGTCGGCATTGTGCATTTTGTATTTATTTCCGATGCAATTTCTGTGTTTCATCGTCAATAAGAAGGTCCAAGCGATACAGTAAACCTGAAGTGAAGCATCAGCATCGGATTCTATAACTAGTGTCACAGAAATGGATCAAACATAGACAGTAGGAAGAGTCAGTCTTCTTATGCTTTAGTTGGCATTGTGCATTTTGTATTTAATTCCGATGCAATTTCTGTGTTTCATCGTCAATAAGAAGGACCAAGGGACACAGTAAACCAGAAGTGAAGCATCGGAATCTATAACTAGTGTCACAGGAATGGTTCAAAACATAGACAGTACGAAGGGTCAGTCTTCATGTACATAAGTCGGCATTGTGGCTTTGGTATTTAATTCCGATGCAATTTCTGTGTTTCATCGACAATAAGACGGTCAGAGGGATACAGTAAACCTGAAGTGAAGCATCGGAATCCATAACTAGTGTCACAGGAATGGTTCAAAACACAGTCAGTAAGAAGAGTCAGTCTTCTTGTCCTTAAGTCAGCATTGTGCCTTTCGCATTTAATTCCGATGCAGTTTCTGTGTTTCATCGGCAATAAGGTCAGAGGGATACAGTAAACCTGAAATGAAGCATCGGAATCTATAACTAGTGCACAGCAATGTTTCAAAACATAGACAGTAGGAAGAGTCAGTCTTCTTGTACTTAAGTCGGCATTGTGCCTTTTCTATTTAATTCCGATGCCATTTCTGTGTTTCATCGTCAATATCAAGGTCCCAGGGATACAATAAACCTATAGTGCTGCATCGGAATCTATAACTAGTGTCACTGGAATGGTTCAAATTATAGACAGTAAGAAGATTCAGTCTTCTTGTACTTAAGTCGGCATTGTGCCTTTTGTATTTAATTCCGATGCAATTTCTGTGAATCATCGTCAATAAGAAGGCCCAAAGGATACAGTAAACCTGAAGTGAAGCATCGGACTCAATAACTAGTGTCACAGAAATGGTTCCAAACATAGACAGTAGAAGAGTCAGTCTTCTTGTACTTAAGTCGGCATTGTGCCTTTTGTATTTAATTCCGATGCAATTTCTGTGTCTCATCGTGAATAAGAAGGTCCAAGGGATACAGTAAATTTGAAGTGAAGCATCTGAGTCTACAACTAGTGTCACAGGATTGGTTCAAAACATAGACAGTAAGAAGAGTCAGTCTTCTTGTACTTAAGTCGGCATTGGGCCTTTCGTATTGAGTTCCGATGCAATTTCTGTGTTTCACCGTCAAGAAGAAGGTCAGAGGGATACAGTAAGCCTGAAGTGAAGCATCGAAATCTATAACTAGTGTCACAGGAATGGTTGAAACATAGACAGTAAGATGAGTCAGGCTTCATGTACTTAAGTATTCATTGTGCCTTTTGTATTTAATCCCGATGCAATTTCTGTGTTTCATCGTCAATAAAATGGTCAGAGGGATACAGTAAACCGGAAGTGATGCATCGGAATCTATAACTAGTGTCACAGGAATTGTTTAAAACATAGTCAGTAAGAAGAGTCAGTCTTCTTGTCCTTAAGTCGGCATTGTGCCTTTTGCATTTAATTTCGATGCAATTTTGTGTTTCATCGTCAATAAGAACGTCCAAGGGATACAGTAAACCAGAAGTGAAGCATCGGAATCTACAACTAGTGTCACAGGATTGGTTCAAAACATAAACAGTAAGAAGAGTCAGCCTTCTTGTACTTAAGTCGGCATTGTGCATTTTCTAGTTAATATCGATGCAATTTCTGTGTTTCATCGTCAATAAGAAGGTCAGAGGGATACTGTAAACCTGAAGTGAAGCATCGGAATCTATAACTAGTGTCACAGGAATGTTTAAAAAATACTCAGAAAGAAGAGTCAGTCTTCTTGTACTTAATTGAGCATTGTGCCTTTCGTATTTAATACCGATGCAATTTCTGTCCTTCACCGTCAATATGAAGGCCAGAGGGATACAGTAAACTTGAAGTGAAGCATCGGAATCTATAACTAGTGTCACAGGAATGGTACAAACATAGACATTGAGAAGAGTAAGTCTTCTTGTCCTTAAGTCGGCATTGTGCCTTTTGTATTTAATTCCGATGCGATTTCTGTGTTTTATCGTCAATAAGAAAGTACATGGGATACAGTAAACGTGAAGTGCAGCATCGGAATCTATAACTAGTGTCAAAGGAATGGTTCAAATCATAGACAGTAGGAAGAGTCAGTGTTCTTGTACTTAAGTCGGCATTGTGCCTTTTGTGTTTAATTGCGATGCAAGTTCTGTGTTTCATCGTCAATAAGAAGGTCCAAGGGATACAGTAAACCTGAAGTGAAGCATGGGAATATACAACTAGTGTCACAGGAATGGTTAAAAGCATAGACAGTACGAAGAGTCAGTCTTCTTGTACTTAAGTCGGCATTGTGCATTTTGTATTTATTTCCGATGCAATTTCTTTGTTTCATCGTCAATAAGAGGGTCCAAGGGATACAGTAAACCTGGAGTGAAGCATCGGAATCTATAACTAGTGTCACAGGAATGGTTCAAAACATAGTCAGTAAGAAGAGTCAGTCTTCTTGTCCTTAAGTCGGCATTGTGCCTTTTGTATTTAATTCCGATGAAATTTCTGTGTTTCATCGTCAATAAGATGGTCCAAGGGATACAGTAAACCTGGAGTAAAGCTTCGGAATCTATAACTATTGTCACAGGAATGGTTCGAAACATAGTCAGTAAGAAGAGTCAGTCTTCTTGTCCTTAAGTCGGCATTGTGCCTTTTGTATTTAATTCCGATGAAATTTCTGTGTTTCATCGTCAATAAGATGGTAAAAGAGATACAGTAAACCTGGAGTAAAGCATCGGAATCTATAACTATTGTCACAGGAATGGTTCGAAACATAGACAGTAAGAAGAGTCAGCCTTCATGTACTTAAGTCGGCATTGTGCCTTTTGTATTTATTTCCGATGCAATTTCTGTGTTTCATCGTCAATAAGAAGGTCCAAGCGATACAGTAAACCTGAAGTGAAGCATCAGCATCGGATTCTATAACTAGTGTCACAGAAATGGATCAAACATAGACAGTAGGAAGAGTCAGTCTTCTTATGCTTTAGTTGGCATTGTGCATTTTGTATTTAATTCCGATGCAATTTCTGTGTTTCATCGTCAATAAGAAGGACCAAGGGACACAGTAAACCTGAAGTGAAGCATCGGAATCTATAACTAGTGTCACAGGAATGGTTCAAAACATAGACAGTACGAAGGGTCAGTCTTCATGTACATAAGTCGGCATTGTGGCTTTGGTATTTAATTCCGATGCAATTTCTGTGTTTCATCGACAATAAGACGGTCAGAGGGATACAGTAAACCTGAAGTGAAGCATCGGAATCCATAACTAGTGTCACAGGAATGGTTCAAAACACAGTCAGTAAGAAGAGTCAGTCTTCTTGTCCTTAAGTCAGCATTGTGCCTTTCGCATTTAATTCCGATGCAGTTTCTGTGTTTCATCGGCAATAAGGTCAGAGGGATACAGTAAACCTGAAATGAAGCATCGGAATCTATAACTAGTGCACAGCAATGTTTCAAAACATAGACAGTAGGAAGAGTCAGTCTTCTTGTACTTAAGTCGGCATTGTGCCTTTTCTATTTAATTCCGATGCCATTTCTGTGTTTCATCGTCAATATCAAGGTCCCAGGGATACAATAAACCTATAGTGCTGCATCGGAATCTATAACTAGTGTCACTGGAATGGTTCAAATTATAGACAGTAAGAAGATTCAGTCTTCTTGTACTTACGTCGGCATTGTGCCTTTTGTATTTAATTCCGATGCAATTTCTGTGAATCATCGTCAATTAGAAGGCCCAAAGGATACAGTAAACCTGAAGTGAAGCATCGGACTCAATAACTAGTGTCACAGAAATGGTTCCAAACATAGACAGTAGAAGAGTCAGTCTTCTTGTACTTAAGTCGGCATTGTGCCTTTTGTATTTAATTCCGATGCAATTTCTGTGTCTCATCGTGAATAAGAAGGTCCAAGGGATACAGTAAATTTGAAGTGAAGCATCTGAGTCTACAACTAGTGTCACAGGATTGGTTCAAAACATAGACAGTAAGAAGAGTCAGTCTTCTTGTACTTAAGTCGGCATTGGGCCTTTCGTATTGAGTTCCGATGCAATTTCTGTGTTTCACCGTCAAGAAGAAGGTCAGAGGGATACAGTAAGCCTGAAGTGAAGCATCGAAATCTATAACTAGTGTCACAGGAATGGTTGAAACATAGACAGTAAGATGAGTCAGGCTTCATGTACTTAAGTATTCATTGTGCCTTTTGTATTTAATCCCGATGCAATTTCTGTGTTTCATCGTCAATAAAATGGTCAGAGGGATACAGTAAACCGGAAGTGATGCATCGGAATCTATAACTAGTGTCACAGGAATTGTTTAAAACATAGTCAGTAAGAAGAGTCAGTCTTCTTGTCCTTAAGTCGGCATTGTGCCTTTTGCATTTAATTTCGATGCAATTTTGTGTTTCATCGTCAATAAGAACGTCCAAGGGATACAGTAAACCTGAAGTGAAGCATCGGAATCTACAACTAGTGTCACAGGATTGGTTCAAAACATAAACAGTAAGAAGAGTCAGCCTTCTTGTACTTAAGTCGGCATTGTGCATTTTCTAGTTAATACCGATGCAATTTCTGTGTTTCATCGTCAATAAGAAGGTCAGAGGGATACTGTAAACCTGAAGTGAAGCATCGGAATCTATAACTAGTGTCACAGGAATGTTTAAAAAATACTCAGAAAGAAGAGTCAGTCTTCTTGTACTTAATTGAGCATTGTGCCTTTCGTATTTAATACCGATGCAATTTCTGTGCTTCACCGTCAATATGAAGGCCAGAGGGATACAGTAAACTTGAAGTGAAGCACCGGAATCTATAACTAGTGTCACAGGAATGGTACAAACATAGACATTGAGAAGAGTAAGTCTTCTTGTCCTTAAGTCGGCATTGTGCCTTTTGTATTTAATTCCGATGCGATTTCTGTGTTTTATCGTCAATAAGAAAGTACATGGGATACAGTAAACGTGAAGTGCAGCATCGGAATCTATAACTAGTGTCAAAGGAATGGTTCAAATCATAGACAGTAGGAAGAGTCTGTGTTCTTGTACTTAAGTCGGCATTGTGCCTTTTGTGTTTAATTGCGATGCAAGTTCTGTGTTTCATCGTCAATAAAAAGGTCCAAGGGATACAGTAAACCTGAAGTGAAGCATGGGAATATACAACTAGTGTCACAGGATTGGTACAAAACATAGACAGTAAGAAGAGTCAGTCTTCTTGTACTTAAGTCGGCATTGTGCATTTCGTATTAAATTCCGATGCAATTTCTGTGTTTTACTGTCAATAAGAAGGTCAGAGGGATACAGCAAACCTGAAGTGAAGCATCGGAATCTATAACTAGTGTCACAGGTATGGTACAAACATAGACAGTAAGAAGAGTCAGTCTTCATGTACTTAAGTCGGCATTGTGCCTTCTGTATTTAATCCCTATGCAATTTCTGTGTTTCATCGTCAATAAGAAGGTCAGAGGGATACAGTAAACCGGAAGTGAAGCATCGGAAACTATAACTAGTGTCACAGGAATGGTTCAAAACATAGTCAATAAGAAGAGTCAGTCTTCTTGTCCTTAATTCGGCATTGTGCCGTTTGCATTTAATTCCGATGCAATTTTGAGTTTCATCGTCAATAAGAATGTCCAAGGGATACAGTAAACCTGTAGTGAAGCATCGGAATCTATAACTAGTGTCACAGGAATGGTTCAAATCATTGTCAATAAGAAGAGTCGGTCTTCATGTACTTAAGTCGGCATTTTGCCTTTTGTATTTAATTCCGATGCAATTTCTGTGTTTCATCGTCAATAAGAAAGTACAAGGGAAACAGTAAACCTGAAGTGAAGCATCGGAATCTATAACTAGTGTCATAGGAATGGTTCAAAACATAGAGTGTAGGAAGAGTCAGTCTTCCTGTACTTAAATCGGCATTGTGCCTTTTCTATTTAATACCGATGCAATTTGTGTGTTTCATCGTCAATAAGAAGGTCCAAGGGATACAGTAAACCTAAAGTGAAGCATGGGAATATACAACTAGTGTCACAGGATTGGTACTAAACATAGACAGTAAGAAGAGTCAGTCTTCTTGTACTTAAGTCGGCATTGTGCCTTTCGTATTAAATTCCGATGCAATTTCTGTGTTTTACTGTCAATAAGAAGGTCAGAGGGATACAGCAAACCTGAAGTGAAGCATCGGAATCTATAACTAGTGTCACAGGAATGGTACAAACATAGACAGTAAGAAGAGTCAGTCTTCATGTACTTAAGTCGGCATTGTGCCTTTCGTATTAAATTCCGATGCAATTTCTGTGTTTTACTGTCAATAAGAAGGTCAGAGGGATACAGTAAACCTGAAGTGAAGCATCGGAATCTATAACTAGTGTCACAGGAATGATTCAAAAGCATAGTCATAAAGAAGAGTCAGTCTTCTTGTACTTAATTGGGCATTGTGCCTTTCGTATTTAATTCCGATGCAATTTCTGTGCTTCACCGTCAATAAGAAGGTCAGAGGGATACAGTAAACCTGAAGTGAAGCATCGGAATCTATAACTAGTGTCACTGGAATGGTTCAAAATATAGACAGTAAGAAGAGTCAGTCTTCTTGTACTTAAGTCGGCATTGTGCCTTTTGTATTTAATTCCGATGCAATTTCTGTGTTTGAACGTCAATAAGAAGGTCCAAGGGATACAGTAAACCTGGAGTGAAGCATCGGAATCTATAACTAGAGTCACAGTAATGGTTCAAAACATAGACAGTAAGAAGAGTTAATCTTCTTGTACTTAAGTCGGCATTGTGCCTTTTGTATTTAATTCCGATGCAATTTCTGTGTCTCATAGTCAATAAGAATGTCCAAGGGTTACAGTAAACCTGAAGTGAAGCATCGGAATCTATAACTAGTGTCACTTGAATGGTACAAAATATAGACAGTAAGAAGAGTCAGTCTTCTTGTACTTAAGTCGGCATTGTGCCTTTTGTATTTCATTCCGATGCAATTTATGTGTTTTATCGTCAATACGAAGGTCCAAGGTATACAGTAAACATGAAGTGAAGCATCGGAATCTATAACTAGTTTCACAGGAATGGTTCAAAACATAGTCAGTAAGAAGAGTCAGTCTTCTTGTACTTAAGTTGGCATTGTGCCTTTTCTATTTAATACCGATGCAATTTCTGTGTTTCATCGTCAATAAGAAGGTCCAAGGGATACAGTAAATCTGGAGTGAAGCATCGGAATCTATAACTAGTGTCACTGGAATGGTTCAAAACATAGACGGTAAGAAGAAACAGACTTCTTGTACTTAAGTCGACATTGTGCCTTTTGCATTTAATTCCAATGCAATTTCTGTGTTTCATCGTCAATAAGAAGGTCAGAGGGATACAATAAACCGGAAGTGAAGCTTCGGAATCTATAACTACCGTCACCGGAATGGTTAAAAGCAAAGTCAGTATGAAGAGTCGGTCTTCTTGTCCTTAAGTCGGCATTGTGCAATTTGTATTTAATTCCTATGCAATTTCTGAGTTTCATCGTCAATAAGACGTTCCAAGGGATACAGTATACCTGGAGTGAGGCATCGGAATCTATAACTAGTGTCACAGGAATGGATCAAAGCATAGACAGTAAAAAGAGTCAGTCTTCGTGTACTTAAGTCGGCATTTTGCCTTTTGTATTTAATTCCGATGCAATTGCTGTGTTTCATCGTCAATAAGAATGTCCAAGGGATACAGTAAACCTGAAGTGAAGCATCGGAATCTATAACTAGTGTCACAGGAATGGTTCAAAACATACTCAGTAGGAAGAGTCATTCTTCTTGTTCTTAAGTCGGCATTGTGCCTTTTCTATTTAATTCCGATGTCATTTCTGTGTTTCATCGTCAATATCAAGGTACAAGGGATACAATAAACCTATAGTGCTGCATCGGAATCTATAACTAGTGTCACAGGAATGTTTAAAACATACTCAGAAAGAAGAGTCAGTCTTCTTGTACTTAATTGAGCATTGTGCCTTTTGCATTTAATTTCGATGCAATTTTGTGTTTCATCGTCAATACGAACGTCCAAGGGATACAGTAAACCTGTAGTGAAGCTTCGGAATCTATAACTAGTGTCACAGGAATGGTTCAAATCATTGTCAATAAGAAGAGTCGGTCTTCATGTACTTAAGTCGGCATTTTGCCTTTTGTATTTAATTCCGATGCAATTTCTGTGTTTCATCGTCAATAAGAATGTACATGGGATACAGTAAACATGAAGTGAAGCATCGGAATCTATAACTAGTGTCAAAGGAATGGTTCAAATCATAGACAGTAGGAAGAGTCAGTGTTCTTGTACTTAAGTCGGCATTGTGCCTTTTGTGTTTAATTGCGATGCAAGTTCTGTGTTTCATCGTCAATAAGAAGGTCCAAGGGATACAGTAAACCTGAAGTGAAGCATGGGAATATACAACTAGTGTCACAGGATTGGTACAAAACATAGACAGTAAGAAGAGTCAGTCTTCTTGTACTTAAGTCGGCATTGTGCCTTTCATATTAAATTCCGATGCAATTTCTGTGTTTTACTGTCAATAAGAAGGTCAGAGGGATACAGCAAACCTGAAGTGAAGCATCGGAATCTATAACTAGTGTCACAGGAATGGTACAAACATAGACAGTAAGAAGAGTCAGTCTTCATGTACTTAAGTCGGCATTGTGCCTTCTGTATTTAATCCCTATGCAATTTCTGTGTTTCATCGTCAATAAGAAGGTCAGAGGGATACAGTAAACCGGAAGTGAAGCATCGGAAACTATAACTAGTGTCACAGGAATGGTTAAAAACATAGTCAATAAGAAGAGTCAGTCTTCTTGTCCTTAAGTCGGCATTGTGCCGTTTGCATTTAATTCCGATGCAATTTTGTGTTTCATCGTCAATAAGAATGTCCAAGGGATACAGTAAACCTGTAGTGAAGCTTCGGAATCTATAACTAGTGTCACAGGAATGGTTCAAATCATTGTCAATAAGAAGAGTCGGTCTTCATGTACTTAAGTCGGCATTTTGCCTTTTGTATTTAATTCCGATGCAATTTCTGTGTTTCATCGTCAATAAGAAAGTACAAGGGAAACAGTAAACCTGAAGTGAAGCATCGGAATCTGTAACTAGTGTCATAGGAATGGTTCAAAACATAGAGAGTAGGAAGAGTCAGTCTTCCTGTACTTAAAACGGCATTGTGCCTTTTCTATTTAATACCGATGCAATATCTGTGTTTCATCGTCAATAAGAAGGTCCAAGGGATACAGTAAACCTGAAGTGAAGCATGGGAATATACAACTAGTGTCACAGGATTGGGTACAAAACATAGACAGTAAGAAGAGTCAGTCTTCTCGTACTTAAGTCGGCATTGTGCCTTTCGTATTAAATTCCGATGCAATTTCTGTGTTTTACTGTCAATCAGAAGGTCAGAGGGATACCGCAAACCTGAAGTGAAGCATCTGAATCTATAACTAGTGTCACAGGAATGGTACAAACATAGACAGTAAGAAGAGTCAGTCTTCATGTACTTAAGTCGGCACTGTGCCTTTCGTATTAAATTCCGATGCAATTTCTGTGTTTTACTGTCAATAAGAAGGTCAGAGGGATACAGTAAACCTGAAGTGAAGCATCGGAATCTATAACTAGTGTCACAGGAATGATTCAAAAGCATAGTCATAAAGAAGAGTCAGTCTTCTTGTACTTAATTGGGCATTGTGCCTTTCGTATTTAATTCCGATGCAATTTCTGTGCTTCACCGTCAATAAGAAGGTCAGAGGGATACAGTAAACCTGAAGTGAAGCATCGGAATCTATAACTAGTGTCACTGGAATGGTTCAAAATATAGACAGTAAGAAGAGTCAGTCTTCTTGTACTTAAGTCGGCATTGTGCCTTTTGTATTTCATTCCGATGCAATTTCTGTGATTCATCGTCAATAAGAAGGTCCAAGGGATACAGTAAACCTCAAGTGAAGCATCGGACTCTATAACTAGTGTCACAGAAATGGATCAAAGCATAGACAGTAGGAAGAGTTAGTCTTCATATACTTTAGTCATCATTGTGCCTTTTGTATTTAATTCCGATGCAATTTCTGTGTTTCATCGTCAATAAGAAGGTCAGAGGGATACAGTAAACCTAAAGTGAAGCATCGGAATCTAAAACTAGTGTCACAGGAATGGTTCAAAACATAGATGCAAGTTCTGTGTTTCATCGTCAATAAGAAGTTCCAAGGGATACAGTAAACCTGAAGTGAAGCATGGGAATATACAACTAGTGTCACAGGATTGGTACAAAACATAGACAGTAAGAAGAATCAGTCTTCTTGTACTTAAGTCGGCATTGTGCCTTTCGTATTAAATTCCGATGCAATTTATGTGTTTTATTGTCAATAAGAAGGTCAGAGGGATACAGCAAACCTGAAGTGAAGCATCGGAATCTATAACTAGTGTCACAGGAATGGTACAAACATAGACAGTAAGAAGAGTCAGTCTTCATGTACTTAAGTCGGCATTGTGCCTTCTGTATTTAATCCCAATGCAATTTCTGTGTTTCACAGGAATGGTTCAAAACATAGACAGTAGGAAGAGTCATTCTTCCTGTCCTTAAGTCGGCATTGTGGCTATTGTATTTAAATCCGATGCAATTTCTGTGTTTCATCGTCAATAAGAATGTCCAAGAGATACAGTACACATGAAGTGAAGCATCGGAATTGATAAGTAGTGTCACAGGAATGGTTCAAATCATTGTCAATAAGAAGAGTCGGTCTTCATGTACTAAAGTCGGCATTGTGCCTTTTGTATATAATTCAGACGCAATTTCTGTGTTTCATCGTCAATAAGAAAGTACAAGGGATACAGTAAACATGAAGTGAAGCATCGGAATCTATAACTAGTGTCACAGGAATGGTTCAAAACATAGACAGTAGGAAGAGTCAGTGTTCTTGTACTTACGTCGGCATTGTGCCTTTTGTGTTTAATTCCGATGCAATTTGTGTGTTTCATCGTCAATAAGAAGGTCCAAGGGATACAGTAAACCCTGAGGTGAAGCATCGGAATATACAACTAGTGTCTCGGGATTGGTTCAAAACATAGACAGTAAGAAGAGTCAGTCTTCTTGTACTTAAGTCGGCATTGTGCCTTTCGTATTAAATTCCGATGCAATTTCTGTGTTTCACCGTCAATAAGAAGGTCAGAGGGATACAGTAAACCTGAAGTGAAGCATCGGAATCTATAACTAGTGTCACAGGAATGGTTCAAATCATAGTCAGTAAGAAGAGTCAGTCTTCTTGTCCGTAAGTCGGCATTGTGCCTTTTGCATTTCATTCCGATGCAATTTTGTGTTTCATCGTCAATAAGAATGTCCAAGGGATACAGTAAACCTGTAGTGAAGCATCGGAAACTATAACTAGTGTCACAGGAATGGTTCAAATCATTGTCAATAAGAAGAGTCCGGTCTTCATGTACTGAAGTCGGCATTGTGCCTTTTGTATTTAATTCCGATGCAATTTCTGTGTTTCATCGTCAATAAGAAAGTACAAGGGATACAGTAAACCTGAAGTGAAGCATCGGAATCTATAACTAGTGTCATAGGAATGGTTCAAAACATAGAGAGTAGGAAGAGTCACTCTACTTGTACTTAAGTCGGCATTGTGCCTTTTGTATTCAATTTCGATGCAATTTCTGTGTTTCATCGTCAATAAGAAGGTCCAAGGGATACAGTATACCTGAAGTGAAGCATCGGAATCTACATCTAGTGTCACAGGATTGGTCCAAAACATAGACAGTAAGAAGTGTCAGTCTTCTTGTACTTAAGTCGGCATTGTGCCTTTTCTATTTAATACCGACGCAATTTCTGTGTTTCATCGTCAATAAGAAGGTCAGAGGGACACAGTAAACCTGTAGTGAAGCATCGGAACCTATAACTAGTGTCACAGGAATGTTTCAAACATAGTCAGAAAGAAGAGTCAGTCTTCTTGTTCTTAAGTCGGCATTCTGCCTTTCGTATTAAATTCGATGCAATTTCTGTGTTTTACTGTCAATAAGAAGGTCAGAGTGATACAGCAAACCTGAAGTGAAGCATCGGAATCTATAACTAGTGTCACAGGAATGGTACAAACATAGACAGTAAGAAGAGTCAGTCTTCATGTACGTAAGTCGGCATTGTGCCTTTCGTATTAAATTCCGATGCAATTTCTGTGTTTTACTGTCAATAAGAAGGTCAGAGGGATACGGTAAACCTGATGTGAAGCATCGGAATCTATAACTAGTGTCACTGGAATGATTCAAAAGCATAGTCATAAAGAAGAGTCAGTCTTCTTGTACTTAATTGGGCATTGTGCCTTTTGTATTTAATTCCGATGCAATTTCTGTGTTTCATCGTCAATAAGAAAGTGCAAGGGATACAGTAAACCTGAAGTGAAGCATCGGAATCTATAACTAGTGTCATAGGAATGGTTCAAAACATAGAGAGTAGGAAGAGTCAGTCTACTTGTACTTAAGTCGGCATTGTGCCTTTTGTATTCAATTTCGATGCAATTTCTGTGTGACATCGTCAATAAGAAGGTCAGACGGACACAGTAAACCGGAAGTGAAGCATCGGAATCCATAACTAGTGTCACAGGAATGGTTGAAATCATAATCAGTAAGAAGAGTCAGTCTTCTTGTCCTTAAGTCCGCATTGTGCCTTTTGTATTTAATTCCGATGCAATTTTGTGTTTCATCGTCAATAAGAAGGTCCAAGGGATACAGTATACCTGAAGTGAAGCATCGGAATCTATAACTAGAGTCTCAGGAATGGTTCAAAACATAGACAGTAGGATAAGTCAGTCTTCATGTACTTAAGTCGGCATTGTGCCTTTTGTATTTAATCCCGATGCAATTTCTGTGTGACATCGTCAATAAGAAGGTCAGACGGACACAGTAAACCGGAAGTGAAGCATCGGAATCCATAACTAGTGTCACAGGAATGGTTGAAATCATAATCAGTAAGAAGAGTCAGTCTTCTTGTCCTTAAGTCCGCATTGTGCCTTTTGTATTTAATTCCGATGCAATTTTGTGTTTCATCGTCAATAAGAATGTCCAAGGGATACAGTAAAACTGAAGTGAAGCATCGGAATCTATAACTAGTGTCACAGGAATGGTTCAAATCATTGTCAATAAGAAGGGTCGGTCTTCATGTACTTAAGTCGGCATTGTGTCTTTTGTATTTAATTTCAATGCAATTTTTGTGTTTCATCGTCAATGAGAAGGTCCAAGCGATACAGTAAACCGGAAGTGAAGCATCGGAATCTATAACTAGTGTCACACTAATGGTTCAAAACAAAGTTAGTAAGAAGAGTCAGTCCTCTTGTCCTTAAGTCGGCATTGTGCCTTTTGTATTTAATTCCGATGCAATTTCTGTGTTTCATCGTCAATAAGAATGTCCAAGGATACAGTAAACCAGAAGTGAAGCATCGGAATCTATAACTAGTGTCACAGGAATGGTTCAAATCATTGTCAATAAGAAGAGTCGGTCTTCATGTACTTAAGACGGCATTGTGCCCTTTTGTATTTAATTCCGATGCAATTTCTGTGTTTCATCGTCAATAAGAAACTACAAGGGTTACAGTAAACCTGAAGTGAAGCATCGGAATCTATAACTAGTGTCACAGGAATGGTTCAAAACATAGACAGTAGGAAGAGTCAGTGTTCTTGTACTTAAGTCATCATTGTGCCTTTTGTGTTTAATTCCGATGCAATTTCTGTGTTTCATCGTCAATAAGAAGGTACAAGGGATACAGTAAACCTGAAGTGAAGCATCGGAATCTACAACTAGTGTCACAGGATTGGTTAAAAACATAGACAGTAAGAAGAGTCAGTCTTCTTGTACTTAAGTCGGCATTGTGCCTTTTCTATTTAATATCGATGCAATTTCTGTGTTTCATCGCCAATAAGAAGGTCAGAGGGATACAGTAAACCTGAAGTGAAGCATCGGAATCTGTAACTAGTGTCACAGGAATGGTTCAAAACATAGTCAGTAAGGAGAGTCAGTCTTCTTGGACTTAATTCGGCATTGTGCCTTTCGTATGGAATTCGGATGCAATTTCTGTGTTTCACTGTCAATACGAAGGTCAGAGGGATACAGTAAACCTGAAGTGAAGCATCGGAATCTATAACTAGTGTCACAGGAATGGTTCAAACATAGACAGTAAGAAGAGTCCGGTCTTCGTGTACTTAAGTCGGCATTGTGCCTTTTGTATTTAATAACGATGCAATTTCTGTGTTTCATCGTCAATAAGAAGGTCAGAGGGATACAGTAAACCGGAAGTGAAGCATCGGAATCTATAACTAGTGTCACAGGAATGGTTCACAACATAGTCAGTAAGAAGAGTCAGTCTTCTTGTCCTTATGCCGGCATTGTGCATTTTGTATTTAGTTCCAATGCAATTTTGTGTTTCATCGTCAATAAGAATGTCCAAGGGATACAGTAAACCGGAAGTGAAACATCGGAATCTATAACTAGTGTCACAGGAATGGTTCTAATCATTGTCAATAAGAAGAGTCGGTCTTCATGTACATAAGTCGGCATTGTGCCATTTGTATTTAATTCCGATGCAATTTCTGTGTTTCATCGTCAATAAGAAGGTCAGAGGGATACAGTAAACCGGAAGTGAAGCATCGGAACCTATAACTAGTGTCACAGGAATGGTTCAAAGCATAGTCAGTAAGAAGAGTCAGTCTTCTTGTCCTTAAGTCGGCATTGTGCCTTTTGTATTTAATTCCGATGCAATTTCTGTGTTTCATCGTCAATAAGAAGGTCAGAGGGATACAGTAAGCCGGAAGTGAAGCATCGGAACCTATAACTAGTGCCACAGGAATGGTTCAAAGCATAGTCAGTAAGAAGAGTCAGTCTTCTTGTCCTTAAGTCGGCATTGTGGCTATTGTATTTAATTCTGAAGCAATTTCTGTGTTTCATCGTCAATAAGAAGGACCAAGGGATACAGTAAACCTGAAGTGAGACATCGGAATCTATAACTAGTGTCACAGGAATGGTTCAAATCATTGTCAATAAGAAGAGTAGGTCTCCATGTACTTAAGACGGCAATGTGCCTTTTGTATTTAATTCCGATGCAATTTCTGTGTTTCATCGTCAATAAGAAAGTACAAGGGATACAGTAAACCTGAAGTGAAGCATCGGAATCTACACTCCTGGAAATGGAAAAAAGAACACATTGACACAGGTGTGTCAGACCCACCATACTTGCTCCGGACACTGCGAGAGGGCTGTACAAGCAATGATCACACGCACGGCACAGCGGACACACTAGGAACCGCGGTGTTGGCCGTCGAATGGCGCTAGCTGCGCAGCATTTGTGCACCGCCGCCGTCAGTGTCAGCCAGTTTGCCGTGGCATACGGAGCTCCATCGCAGTCTTTAACATTGGTAGCATGCCGCGACAGCGTGGACGTGAACCGTATGTGCAATTGACGGACTTTGAGCGAGAGCGTATAGTGGGCATGCGGGAGGCCGGGTGGACGTACCGCCGAATTGCTCAACACGTGGGGCGTGAGGTCTCCACAGTACATCGATGTTGTCGCCAGTGGTCGGCGGAAGGTGCACGTGACCGTCGACCTGGGACCGGACCGCAGCGACGCACGGATGCACGCCAAGACCGTAGGATCCTTCGCAGTGCCGTAGGGGACCGCACCGCCACTTCCCAGCAAATTAGGGACACTGTTGCTCCTGGGGTATCGGCGAGGACCATTCGCAACCGTCTCCATGAAGCTGGGCTACGGTCCCGCACACCGTTAGGCCGTCTTCCGCTCACGCCACAACATCGTGCAGCCCGCCTCCACTGGTGTCGCGACAGGCGTGAATGGAGGGACAAATGGAGACGTGTCGTCTTCAGCGATGAGAGTCGCTTATGCCTTGGTGCCAATGATGGTAGTATGCGTGTTTGGCGCCGTGCCGGTGAGCGCCACAATCAGTACTGCATACGACCGAGGCACACAGGGCCAACACCCGGCATCATGGTGTGGGGAGCGATCTCCTACACTGGCCGTACACCACTGGTGATCGTCGAGGGGACACTGAATAGTGCACGGTACATCCAAACCGTCATCGAACCCATCGTTCTACCATTCCTAGACCGGCAAGGGAACTTGCTGTTCCAACAGGACAATGCACGTCCGCATGTATCCCGTGCCACACAACGTGCTCTAGAAGGTGTAAGTCAACTACCCTGGCCAGCAAGATCTCCGGATCTGTCCCCCATTGAGCATGTTTGGGACTGGATGAAGCGTCGTCTCACGCAGCCTGCACGTCCAGCACGAATGCTGGTCCAACTGAGGCGCCAGGTGGAAATGGCACGGCAAGCCGTTCCACAGGACTTCATCCAGCATCTCTACGATCGTCTCCATGGGAGAATAGCAGCCTGCATTGCTGCGAAAGGTGGATATACACTGTACTAGTGCCGACATTGTGCATGCTCTGTTGCCTGTGTCTATGTGATTGTGGTTCTGTCAGTGTGATCATGTGATGTATCTGACCCCAGGAATGTGTCAATAAAGTTTCCCCTTCCTGGGACAATGAATTCACGGTGTTCTTATTTCAATTTCCAGGAGTGTATAACTAGTGTCACAGGAATGGTTCAAAACATAGACAGTAGGAAGAGTCAGTGTTCTTGTATTTAAGTCGGCATTGTGCCTTTTGTATTTAATTCTGATGCAATTTCTGTGTTTCATCGTCAATAAGAAGGTTCAAGGGATACAGTAAACCTGAAGTGAAGCATCGGAATCTACAACTAGTGTCACAGGATTGGTTCAAAACATAGACAGTAAGAAGAGACAGTCTTCTTGTACTTAAGTCGGCATTGTGCCATTTCTATTTAATACCGATGCAATTTCTGTGTTTCATCGTCAGTAAGAAGGTCAGAGGGATTCAGTAAACCTGAAGAGAAGCATCGGAATCTATAACTAGTGTCACTGGAATGGTTCGAAAAATAGACAGTAAGAAGAGTCAGTCTTCTTGTACTTATGTCGGCATTTTGCCTTTTGTATTTCATTCCGATGCAATTTCTGTGATTCATCGTCAATAAGAAGGTGCAAGGGATACAGTAAACCTGAAGTGAAGCATCGGACTCTATAACTAGTGTCACAGAAATGGATCAAAACATAGACAGTTGGAAGAGTCATTTTTCTTATACCTAAGTCGGCATTGTGCCTTTTGTATTTAATTCTGAAGCAATTTCTGTGTTTCATCGTCAATAAGAAGGACCCAGGGATACAGTAAACGTGAAGTGAAGCATCGGAATCTATAACTAGTGTCACAGGAATGGTTCGAAACATAGACAGTAGGAAGAGTCAGTCTTCTTGTACTTAAGTCGGCATTGTGCCTTTTGTATTTAATTCCGATGCAATTTCTGTGTTTCATCGTCAATAAGATAGTCCAAGGTATACAGTAAACCTGAAGTGAAGCATCGGAATCTATAACTAGTGTCACAGGAATGGTTCAGAACATAATCAGTAAGAAGAGTCAGTCTTCTTGTACTTAAGTCGGCATTGTGCCTTTTGTATTTAATTCCGATGCAATTTCTGTGTTTCACCTCAATAAGAATGTCCAAGGGATACAGTAAACCTGAAGTGAAGCATCGGAATCTATAACTAGTGTCACAGGAATGGTTCAAATCATTGTCAATAAGAAGAGTCGGTCTTCATGTACTTATGTCGGCAATGTGCCTTTTGTATTTAATTCCGATGCAATTTCTGTGATTCATCGTCAATAAGAAGATCCAAGGGATACAGTAAACCTGATGTGAAGCGTCGGAATCTACAACTAGTGTCACATGATTGGTTCAAAACATAGTCAGTAAGAAGAGTCAGTCTTCATGTACTTATTCGGCATTGTGCTTTTTGTATTTAATTCCGATGCAATTTGTGTGTTTCATCGTCAATAAGAAGGTCAGAGGGATTCAGTAAACCTGAAGAGAAGCATCGGAATCTATAACTAGTATCACTGGAATGGTTCGAAATATAGAGAGTAAGAAGAGTCAGTTTTCTTGTCCTTAAGTCGGCATTGTGCCCTTTGTATTTAATTCCGATGCAATTTCTGTGTTTCATCGGCAATAAGGTCAGACTGATACAGTAAACCTGAAGTGAAGCATCGGAATCTATAACTAGTGTCACAGCAATGGTTCAAAACATAGACAGTAAGAAAATTGAGTTTTCTTGTACTGGAATTGGCATTGTGCCTTTTGTATTTAATTCCGATGCAATTTCTGTGTTTCATCGTCAATAATAAGGTCAGAGGGATACAGTAAACCTGAAGTGAAGCATCGGAATCAAAACTAGTTTCACAGGAATAGTTCTAAATATAGTCAGTAAGAAGAGTCAGTCTTCTTGTACTTAAGTCGGCATTGTGCCTTTGTATTTAATTCCGATGCAATTTCTGTGTTTCATAGTCAATGAGAAGGTCCAAGGGATACAGTATACCTGGAGTGGAGCATCGGAATCTATAACTAGTGTCACAGGCATGGTTCAAAACATAGACAGTAAGAAGAGTCAGTCTTCGTGTACTTAAGTCGACATTTTGCCTTTTGTATTTAATTCCGAAGCAATTGCTGTGTTTCATCGTCAAGAAGAATGTCCAAGGGATACAGTAAACCTGAAGTGAAGCATCGGAATCTATAAGTAGTGTCACAGGAATGGTTCAAAACATAGTCAGTAAGAAGAGTCAGTCTTCTTGTTATTAAGTCGGCTTTGTGAATTTTGTATTTAATTCCGATGCAATTTCTGTGTTTCATCGTCAATAAGAAGGTCCAAGGGAAACAGTAAACCTGAAGTGAAGCATCGGAATCTAAAACTAGTGTCACAGGAATGGTTCAAAACATAGTCAGTAAGAAGAGTCAGTCTTCTTGTCCTTAAGGCGGCATTGTGCCTTTTGTATTTAATTCCGATGCAATTTCTGTGTTTCATCGGCATTAAGGTCAGAGGGATACAGTAATCCTAAAGTGAAGCATCGGAATCTACAACTAGTGTCACAGGAATGGTTCAAAACATAGACAGTAGGAAGAGTCAGTCTTCTTGTACTTAAGTCGGCATTGTGCCTTTTGTATTTAATTCCGATGCAATTTCTGTGTTTCATCGTCAATAAGAAGGTCAGAGGGATACAGTAAACATGAAGTGAAGCAGCGGAATCTATAACTAGTGTCACTGGAATGGTTCAAAACATAGTCAGTAAGAGGAATCAGTCTTCTTGTACCTAAGTCGGCATTGTGCCTTTTGTATTTAACTCCGATGCAACTTCTGTGTTTCATCGTCAATAAGTAGGTCCAAGCGATACAGTAAACCGGAAGTTAAGCATCGGAATCTATAACTAGTGTCACAGGAATGGTTCAAATCATTGTCAATAAGAAGAGTCGGTCTTCATGTACATAAGTCGGCATTGTGCCATTTGTATTTAATTCCGATGCAATTTCTGTGTTTCATCGTCAATAAGAAGGTCAGAGGGATACAGTAAACCGGAAGTGAAGCATCGGAACCTATAACTAGTGTCACAGGAATGGTTCAAAGCATAGTCAGTAAGAAGAGTCAGTCTTCTTGTCCTTAAGTCGGCATTGTGCCTTTTGTATTTAATTCCGATGCAATTTCTGTGTTTCATCGTCAATAAGAAGGTCCAAGGGATACAGTAAACCTGGAGTGAAGCATCGGAATCTATAACTAGAGTCACAGTAGTGGTTCAAAACATTGACAGTAAGAAGAGTCAGTCTTCCTGTACTTAAGTCGGCATTGTGCCTTTTGTATTTAATTCCGATGCAATTTCTGTGTTTCATCGTCAATAAGAAGGTATAAGGGATACAGTAAACCTGAAGAGAAGCATCGGAATCTATAACTAGTGTCACTGGAATGGTTCGAAATATAGACAGTAAGAAGAGTCAGTCTTCTTGTACTTAAGTCGGCATTGTGCCTTTTGTATTTAATCCGATGCAATTTCTGTGATTCATCGTCAATAAGAAGGTCCAAGGGATTCAGTAAAGCAGAAGTGAGGCATCGGACTCTATAACTAGTGTCACAGAAATGGATCAAAACATAGACAGTAGGAAGAGTCAGTTTTCTTAGACTTAAGTCGGCATTGTGGCTATTGTATTTAATTCTGAAGCAATTTCTGTGTTTCATCGTCAATAAGAAGGACCAAGGGATACAGTAAACCTGACGTTAAGCTTTGGAATCTATAACTAGTGTCACAGGAATGGTTGAAATCATAGACAGTAGGAAGAGTCAGTCTTCTTGTACTTAAGTCGGCATTGTGCCTTTTGTATTTAATTCCGATGCAATTTCTGTGTTTCATCGCCAATACGATAGTCCAAGGTATACAGTAAACATGAAGTGAAGCATCGGAAACTATAACTAGTGTCACAGGAATGGTTCAGAACATAGTCAGTAAGAAGAGTAGGTCTCCATGTACTTAAGTCGGCAATGTGCCTATTGTATTTAAATCCGATGCAATTTCTGTGTTTCATCGTCAATAAGAAAGTACAAGGGATACAGTAAACCTGAAGTGAAGCATCGGAATCTACAACTAGTGTCACAGGATTGGTTCAAAACATAGACAGTAAGAAGAGACAGTCTTCTTGTACTTAAGTCGGCATTGTGCCTTTTGTATTTAATTCCGATGCAATTTCTGTGTTTCACCTCAATAAGAATGTCCAAGGGATACAGTAAACCTGAAGTGAAGCATCCGAATCTATAACTAGTGTCACAGGAATGGTTCAAATCATTGTCAATAAGAATAGTCGGTCTTCATGTACTTAAGTCGGCAATGTGCCTTTTGTATTTAATTCCGATGCAATTTCTGTGTTTCATCGCCAATAAGAAAGTACAAGGGATACAGTAAACCTGAAGTGAAGCATCGGAATCTATAACTAGTGTCACAGGAATGGTTCAAAACATAGACAGTAGGAAGAGTCAGTGTTCTTGTACCTAAGTCGGCATTGTGTTTTATGTATTCAATTCCGATGCAATTTCTGTGTTTCATCGACAATAAGAAGGTCCAAGGGATACAGTAAACCTGAAGTGAAGCATCGGAATCTACAACTAGTGTCACAGGATTGGTTCAAAACATAGACAGTAAGAAGAGTCAGTCTTCTTGTACTTAAGTCGGCATTGTGCCTTTTCTATTTAATACCGATGCAATTTCTGTGTTTCATCGTCAATAAGAAGGTCAGAGGGATTCAGTAAACCTAAAGAGAAGCATCGGAATCTATAACTAGTATCACTGGAATGGTTCGAAATATAGAGAGTAAGAAGAGTCAGTTTTCTTGTCCTTAAGTCGGCATTGTGCCCTTTGTATTTAATTCCGATGCAATTTCTGTGTTTCATCGGCAATAAGGTCAGACTGATACAGTAAACCTGAAGTGAAGCATCGGAATCTATAACTAGTGTCACAGCAATGGTTCAAAACATAACCAGTAAGAAGATTGAGTTTTCTTGTACTGGAATCGGTATTGTGCCTTTTGTATTTAATTCCGATGCAATTTCTGTGTTTCATCGTCAATAATAAGGTCAGAGGGATACAGTAAACCTGAAGTGAAGCATCGGAATCAAAACTAGTTTCACAGGAATAGTTCAAAATATAATCAGTAAGAAGAGCCAGTCTTCTTGTACTTAAGTCGGCATTGTGCCTTTTGTGTTTAATTCCGATGCAATTTCTGTGCTTCACCGTCAATAAGAAGGTCAGAGGGATACAGTAAACCTGAAGTGAAGCATCGGAATCTATAACTAGTGTCACAGGAATGGTTCAAACATAGACAGTAAGAAGAGTCAGTCTTCATGTACTTAAGTCGGCATTTTGCCTTTTGTATTTAATTCCGATGCAATTTCTGTGTTCCATCGTCATAAGAAGGTCAGAGGGATACAGTAAACTGGAAGTGAAGCACCGGAATCTACAACTAGTGTCACAGGAATGGCTCAAACATAGACAGTAGGAAGAGTCTGTCTTCATGTCCTTAAGTCGGCATTGTGCCTTTTCAATTTAATTCAGATGCAATTTCTGTGTTTCATCGTCAATATGAAGGTAAAAGGGATACAGTAAACCCGGAGTGAAGCATCGGAATCTATAACTAGTGTCACAGGAATGGTTCAAAACATAGACAGTAGGAAGAGTTAGTCTTCTTGTACTTAAGTCGGCATTGTGCCTTTTGTATTTAATTCCTATGCAATTTCTGTGTTTCATCGTCAATAAGAGGGTCCAAGGGATACAGTAAACCAGGAGTGAAGCATCGGAATCTATAACTAGTGTCACAGGAATGGTTCAAAACATAGACAGTAAGAAGAGTCAGGCTTCTTACACTTAAGTCGACTTTGTACCTTTTCTATTTAATTCCGATGCAATTTCTGTGTTTCATCGCCAATAAGAAGGTCAGAGGGATACAATAAACCAGACGTGAAGCATCAGAATCTATGACTAGTGTCACAGGAATGGTTCAAAACAAAGACAGTAAGAAGAGTCAGTCTTCTTGTCCTTAAGTCGGCATTGTGCCTTTTGTATTTAATTCCGATGAAATTTCTGTGTTTCATAGTCAATAAGAAGGTCCAAGGGATACAGTAAACCTGGAGTGTGTCATCGGAATCTATAACTAGTGTCACAGGAATGTTTCAAAACATAGACAGCAAGAAAAGTCAGTCTTCGTGTACATAAGTCGGCATTTAGCATTTTGTATTTAATTCCGATGCAATTTCTGTGTTTCATCGTCAATAAGAAGGTCCAAGGTATACAGTAAACCTGAAGTGAAGCATCGGAGTCTATAACTAGTTTCACAGGAATGGTTCAAACGTAGTCAGTAAGAAGATTCAGTCTTCTTGTACTTAAGTCAGCATTGTGCCTTTTGTATTTAATTCTGATGCAATTTCTGTGTTTCATCGTCAATAAGAAGGTCCAAGGGATACAGTAGACCTGAGGTGAAGCATCGGAATCTATAACTAGTGTCACAGGAATGGTTCAAAACATAGACAGTAGGAAGAGTCAGTCTTCTGTACTTAAGTCAGCATTGTGCCTTTTGTATTTAATTCTGATGCAATTTCTGTGTTTCATCGTCAATAAGAAGGTCCAAGGGATACAGTAGACCTGAGGTGAAGCATCGGAATCTATAACTAGTGTCACAGGAATGGTTCAAAACATAGTCAGTAAGAAGAGTCAGTCTTCTTGTTCTTAAGTCGTTATTGTACCTTTTGTATTTAATTTCGATGCAATTTCTGTGTTTCATCGTCAATAAGAAGGTCCAAGGGATACAGTAAACCTGAAGTGAAGCATCGGAATCTATAACCAGTGTCACAGGAATGGTTCAAAACGTAGACAGTAGGAAGAGTCAGTCTTCTTGTACTTAAGTCGGCATTGTGTCTTTTGTATTTAATTCCGATGCAATTTCTGTGTCTCATCATCAATGAGAAGGTCAGAGGGATACAGTATACCTGAAGTAAAGCATCGGAATCCAATACTAGTGTCACAGGAATGGTTCAAAACATAGACAGTAGGAAGAGTCAGTCTTCCTTTACGTAAGTCGGCATTGTGCCTTTTGTATTTAATTCCGATGTAATTTCTGTGTTTCATCGTCAATAAGAAGGTCCAAGGTATACAGTAAACCTGAAGTGAAGCATCGGAATCTGTAACTAGTGTCACAGGAATGGTTCAAAACATAGTCAGTAAGAAGAGCCAGTCTTCTTGTACTTAAGTCGTTATTGTACCTTTTCTATTTAATTTCGATGCAATTTCTGTGTTTCATCGTCAATAAGAAAGTCCAAGGGATACAGTAAACCTGAAGTGAAGCATCGGAATCTATAACTAGTGTCACAGGAATGGTTCAAAACGTAGTCAGTAAGAAGAGTCAGTCTTCTTGTACTTTACTCGGCATTGTGCCTTTTCTATTTAATTCCGATGCAATTTCTGTGATTCATCGTCAATACCAGGTCGCAAGGGTTACAGAAAACCTGAAGTGAAGCATCGGAATTTATAACTAGTGTCACAGAAATGGTTCAAAACATAGACAGCAGAAGAGTCGGTCTTCTTGTACTTAAGTCTGCATTTTGACTTTTGTATTTAATTCCGATGCAATTTCTGCGTTTCATCGTCAAAAAGAAGGTCCACGGGAAACAGTATACCTGAAGTGAAGCATCGGAATTTATAACTAGTGTCACTGGAATGGTTCAAAACATAGTCAGTAAGAAGAGTCAGTCTCCTTGTCCTTAAGTCGGCATTGGGCCTTTTGTATTTAATTCCGATCCTATTTCTGTGTTTCATCGGCAATAAGGTCAAAGGGATACAGAAAACCTGAAGAGAAGCATCGGAATCTATAACTAGCATCACAGGAATGGTTCAAAACATAGACAGTAGGAAGAATCAGTCTCCTTAAACTTAAGTCGGCATTGTGCCTTTTGTATTTAATTCCGATGCAATTTCTGTGTTTCATCGACCATAAGAAGGTCAGTGGGATACAATAAAAATGATGTGAAGCATCGGAATCCAAAACTAATGTCACAGGAATGGTTCAAAACATAGACATTAGGAAGAGTCAGTCTTCTTGTACTTAAGTCGGCATTGTGCCTTTTGTATTTAATTCCGATGCAATTTCTGTGTTTCATCGTCAATAAGAAGGTCAGAGGGATACAGTAAACCAGAAGTGAAGCATCGGAATCCATAACTAGTGTCACTGGAATGGTTCAAAACATAGTCAGTAAAAAGATTCAGTCTTCTTGTACTTAAGTCGGCATTGTGCCTTTTGTATTTAATTCTGATGCAATTTCTGTGTTTCATCGTCAATAAGAAAGTCCAAGGTATACAGTAAACCTGGAGTGAAGCTTCGGAATCTATAAGTAGTGTCACAGGGACAGTTCAAAACATAGACTGTGAGATGATTTAGTATTCTTGTACTTAAGTCGGCATTGTGTTTTTGTATTTATTTCCGATGCAATTTCTGTGTTTCATCGTCAATAAGAAGGTCCAAGGCATACAGTAAACCTGAAGTGAGGCACTGGAATCTATAAGTAGTGTCACGGGAATGGTTCAAAACATAGTCAGTAAGAAGAGTCAGTCTTCTTGTACTTGAGTCGGCATTGTACCTTTTCTGTTTAATTCCGATGCAATTTCTGTGTTTCATCATCAATAAGAAGGTCCAAGGGATACAGTAAACCTGGAGTGATGCATCGGAATCTATAACTAGTGTCACAGGAATGGTTCAAAACATAGTCAGTAAGAAGAGTCAGTCTTCTTGTCCTTAAGTCGTCATAGTGCCTTTGGTATTTAATTCCGATGCAATTTCTGTGTTTCATCGTCAATAAGAAGGTCCAAGGGATACAGTAAACCTGGAGTGAAGCATCGGAATCTATAACTAGGGTCACAGGAAATGTTCAAAACATAGACAGTAAGAAGAGTCAGTCTTCTTGTACTTAATTCTGCATTGTGCCTTTTGTATTTAATTCCGATGCAATTTCTATGTTTCTACGTCAATAAGAAGGTCCAAGGGATACAGTACACCTGAAGTGAAGCATCGGAATTTATAACTAGTGTCACAGGAATGGTTCAAAACAAAGTCAGCAAGAACAGTCAGTCTTCTTGTCCTTAAGTTGGCATTGAGCCTTTTGTTTTTAATTCCGATGCAATTTCTGTGATTAATCGTCAGTACGAAGGTCCAAGGGATACAGTAAACCTGAAGTGAAGCATCGGAATCTATAACTAGAGTCACAGTAGTGGTTCAAAACATAGACAGCAAGAAGAGTCAGTCTTCTTGTACTTAAGTCGGGATTGTGCCTTTTGTATTTAATTCCGATGCAATTTCTGTTTTTCATCGTCAATAAGAAGGTCCAAGGGATACAGTAAACCTGGAGTGAAGCATCGGAATCTATAACTAGTGTCACAGGAATGGTTCAAACATAGACAGTAAGAAGAGTCAGACTTCTTGTACTTAAGTCGACTTTGTGCCTTTTCTATTTAATTCCGATGCAATTTCTGTTTTGCATCGTCAATAAGAAGGTCAGATGGATACAGTAAATCTGGAGTGAAGCATCGGAATCTATAACTAGTGTCACAGGAAGGGTTCAAACATAGACAGTAAGAAGAGTCAGTCTTCTTGTACTTAAGTCGGCATTGTGCCTTTTCTATTTAATTCCGATGCAATTTCTGTGTTTCATCGTCAATAACAAGGTCAGAGGGATAATATAAACCTGAAGTGAAGCATCAGAATCTATAACTAGTGTCACAGGAATGGTTCAAAAGAAAGTCAGTACGAAGAGTCAGTCTTCTTGTCCTTAAGTCGGCGTTGTGCCTTTTGTATTAAATCCCGATGAAATTTCTGTGTTTCATCGTCAATAAGAAGGTCCAAGGGATACAGTAAACCTGGAGTGTATCATCGGAATCTATAACTAGTGTCACAGGAATGGTTCAAATATAGACAGTAAGAAGAGTCAGTCTTCGTGTACATAAGTCGGCATTTAGACTTTTGTATTTAATTCCGATGCAATTTCTGTGTTTCATCATCTATAAGAAGGTCCAAGGGATACAGTAAACCTGGAGTGATGCATCGGAATCTATAACTAGTGCCACAGGAATGGTTCAAAACATAGTCAGTAAGAAGAGTCAGTCTTCTTGTCCTTAAGTCGGCATAGTGCCTTTGGTATTTAATTCCGATGCAATTTCTGTGTTTCATCGTCAATAAGAAGGTCCAAGGGATACAGTAAACCTGGAGTGAAGCATCGGAATCTATAACTAGGGTCACAGGAATGGTTCAAAACATAGACAGTAAGAAGAGTCAGTCTTCTTGTACTTAATTCTGCATTGTGCCTTTTGTATTTAATTCCGATGCAATTTCTATGTTTCATCGTCAATAAGAAGGTCCAAGGGATACAGTAAACCTGAAGTGAAGCATCGGAAATTATAACTAGTGTCACAGGAATGGTACAAAACAAAGTCAGCAAGAACAGTCAGTCTTCTTGTCCTTAAGTCGGCATTGAGCCTTTTGTATTTAATTCCGATGCAATTTCTGTGTTTAATCGTCAATAAGAAGGTCCAAGGGATACAGTAAACCTGAAGTGAAGCATCGGAATCTATAACTAGAGTCACAGTAGTGGTTCAAAACATAGACAGCAAGAAGAGGCAATTTTTCTTGTACTTAAGTCGGGATTGTGCCTTTTGTATTTAATTCCGATGCAATTTCTGTTTTTCATCGTCAATAAGAAGGTCCAAGGGATACAGTAAACCTAGAGTGAAGCATCGGAATCTATAACTAGTGTCACAGGAATGGTTCAAACATAGACAGTAAGAAGAGTCAGACTTCTTGTACTTAAGTCGACTTTGTGCCTTTTCTATTTAATTCCGATGCAATTTCTGTTTTGCATCGTCAATAAGAAGGTCAGATGGATACAGTACATCTGGAGTGAAGCATCGGAATCTATAACTAGTGTCACAGGAAGGGTTCAAACATAGACAGTAAGAAGAGTCAGTCTTCTTGTACTTAAGTCGGCATTGTGCCTTTTCTATTTAATTCCGATGCGATTTCTGTGTTTCATCGTCAATAAGAAGGTCAGAGGGATAATATAAACCTGAAGTGAAGCATCAGAATCTATAACTAGTGTCACAGGAATGGTTCAAAACAAAGTCAGTAAGAAGAGTCAGTCTTCTTGTTCTTAAGTCGGCGTTTAGACTTTTGTATTTAATTCCGATGCAATTTCTGTGTTTCATCATCTATAAGAAGGTCCAAGGCTTACAGTAAACCTGAGGTGAAGCATCGGAATCTATATGTTTTGACCATTCCTGCGAAACTAGTTAGTCAGTAAGAAGAGTCAGTCTTCGTGCACTTAAGTCGGCATTGTACCTCTACTATTTAATTCCGATGCAATTTCTGTGTTTCATCGTCAATAACAAGGTCCAAGGGATACAGTAAACCTGGAGTGAAGCATCGGATCTGTAACTAGTGTCAATGGAATGGTTCAAAACATAGACAGAAAGAAGAGTCAGTCTTCTTGTACTTAAGTCGGCATTGTGCCTTTTGTATTTAATTTCGATGCAATTTCTGTGTTTCATCGTCAATAAGAAGGTCAGAGGGATACAGTAAACCTGAAGTGAAGCATCGGAATCCATAGCTAGTATCACAGGAATGGTTCAAAACATAGACAGTAGGAAGAGTCAGTCTTCTTGTACTTAAGTCGGCATTGTGCCTTTTGTATTTAATTCCGATGCAATTTCTGTGTTTCATCATCAATGAGAAGGTCAGAGGGATACAGTATACCTGAAGTAAAGCATCGGAATCTATAACTAGTGTCACAGGAATGGTTCAAAGCATAGACAGTAGGAAGAGTCAGTCTTCTTGTACGTATGTCGGCATTGTGCCTTTTCTATTTAATTCCGATGTAATTTCTGTGTTTCATCGTCAATAAGAAAGTCCAAGGTATACAGTAAACCTGAAGTGAAGCATCGGAATCTATAACTAGTGTCACAGGAATGGTTCAAAACATAGTCAGTAAGAAGAGTCAGTCTTCTTGTACTTAAGTCTTCATTGTGCCTTTTCAATGCAATTCCGATGCTATTTCTGTGCTTCATCGTCACTAAGAAGCTCCAAGGGATCCAGTAAACCTGGAGTGATGCATCGGAATCTATAAGTATTGTCACAGGAATGGTTCAAATCATAGACAGTAAGAAGAGACAGTCTTCTTGTACTTAAGTCGACATTGTGCCTTTTCTATTTAATTCCGATGCAATTTCTGTGTTTCTTCGTCAATACGAAGGTCAAAATGGTACAATAAACCTGAAGTGAAGCATCGGAATCTATAACTAATGTCACAGGAATGGTTCAAAACATAGTCAGTAAGAAGAGTCATTCTTCTTGTTCTTAAGTCGTTATTGTACCTTTTGTATTTAATTTCGATGCAATTTCTGTGTTTCATCGTCAATAAGAAGGTCCAAGGGATACAGTAAACCTGAAGTGAATCATCGGAATCTATAACTAGTGTCACAGGAATGGTTCAAAACGTAGACAGTAGGAAGAGTCATTCTTCTTGTACTTAAGTCGGCATTGTGTCTTTTGTATTTAATTCCGATGCAATTTCTGTGTCTCATCATCAATGAGAAGGTCAGAGGGATACAGTATACCTGAAGTAAAGCATCGGAATCCAATACTAGTGTCACAGGAATGGTTCAAAACATAGACAGTAGGAAGAGTCAGTCTTCCTTTACGTAAGTCGGCATTGTGCCTTTTGTATTTAATTCCGATGTAATTTCTGTGTTTCATCGTCAATAAGAAGGTCCAAGGTATACAGTAAACCTGAAGTGAAGCATCGGAATCTGTAACTAGTGTCACAGGAATGGTTCAAAACATAGTCAGTAAGAAGAGCCAGTCTTCTTGTACTTAAGTCGTTATTGTACCTTTTCTATTTAATTTCGATGCAATTTCTGTGTTTCATCGTCAATAAGAAGGTCCAAGGGATACAGTAAACCTGAAGTGAAGCATCGGAATCTATAACTAGTGTCACAGGAATGGTTCAAAACGTAGTCACTAAAAAGAGTCAGTCTTCTTGTACTTTACTCGGCATTGTGCCTTTTCTATTTAATTCCGATGCAATTTCTGTGATTCATCGTCAATACCAGGTCGCAAGGGTTACAGAAAACCTGAAGTGAAGCATCGGAATCTATAACTAGTGTCACAGAAATGGTTCAAAACATAGACAGTAGAAGAGTCGGTCTTCTTGTACTTAAGTCGGCATTTTGCCTTTTGTATTTAATTCCGATGCAATTTCTGCGTTTCATCGTCAAAAAGAAGGTCCACGGGAAACAGTATACCTGAAGTGAAGCATCGGAATTTATAACTAGTGTCACTGGAATGGTTCAAAACATAGTCAGTAAGAAGAGTCAGTCTCCTTGTCCTTAAGTCGGCATTGTGCCTTTTGTATTTAATTCCGATCCTATTTCTGTGTTTCATCGGCAATAAGGTCAAAGGGATACAGAAAACCTCAAGAGAAGCATCGGAATCTATAACTAGCATCACAGGAGTGGTTCAAAACATAGACAGTAGGAAGAATCAGTCTCCTTAAATTTAAGTCGGCATTGTGCCTTTTGTATTTAATTCCGATGCAATTTCTGTGTTTCATCGACCATAAGAAGGTCAGTGGGATACAATAAAAATGATGTGAAGCATCGGAATCCAAAACTAATGTCACAGGAATGGTTCAAAACATAGACAGTAGGAAGAGTCAGTCTTCTTGTACTTAAGTCGGCATTGTGCCTTTTGTATTTAATTCCGATGCAATTTCTGTGTTTCATCGTCAATAAGAAGGTCAGAGGGATACAGTAAACCAGAAGTGAAGCATCGGAATCCATAACTAGTGTCACTGGAATGGTTCAAAACATAGTCGGTAAAAAGATTCAGTCTTCTTGTACTTAAGTCGGCATTGTGCCTTTTGTATTTAATTCTGATGCAATTTCTGTGTTTCATCGTCAATAAGAAAGTCCAAGGTATACAGTAAACCTGGAGTGAAGCTTCGGAATCTATAAGTAGTGTCACAGGGACAGTTCAAAACATAGACAGTGAGATGATTTAGTATTCTTGTACTTAAGTCGGCATTGTGTTTTTGTATTTATTTCCGATGCAATTTCTGTGTTTCATCGTCAATAAGAAGGTCCAAGGCATACAGTAAACCTGAAGTGAGGCATTGGAATCTATAACTAGTGTCACGGGAATGGTTCAAAACATAGTCAGTAAGAAGAGTCAGTCTTCTTGTACTTGAGTCGGCATTGTACCTTTTCTATTTAATTCCGATGCAATTTCTGTGTTTCATCATCAATAAGAAGGTCCAAGGGATACAGTAAACCTGGAGTGATGCATCGGAATCTATAACTAGTGTCACAGGAATGGTTCAAAACATAGTCAGTAAGAAGAGTCAGTCTTCTTGTCCTTAAGTCGTCATAGTGCCTTTGGTATTTAATTCCGATGCAATTTCTGTGTTTCATCGTCAATAAGAAGGTCCAAGGGATACAGTAAACCTGGAGTGAAGCATCGGAATCTATAACTAGGGTCACAGGAAATGTTCAAAACATAGACAGTAAGAAGAGTCAGTCATCTTGTACTTAATTCTGCATTGTGCCTTTTGTATTTAATTCCGATGCAATTTCTATGTTTCTACGTCAATAAGAAGGTCCAAGGGATACAGTAAACCTGAAGTGAAGCATCGGAATTTATAACTAGTGTCACAGGAATGGTTCAAAACAAAGTCAGCAAGAACAGTCAGTCTTCTTGTCCTTAAGTCGGCATTGAGACTTTTGTATTTAATTCCGATGCAATTTCTGTGTTTAATCGTCAGTACGAAGGTCCAAGGGATACAGTAAACCTGAAGTGAAGCATCGGAATCTATAACTAGAGTCACAGTAGTGGTTCAAAACATAGACAGCAAGAAGAGTCAGTCTTCTTGTACTTAATTCGGGATTGTGCCTTTTGCATTTAATTCCGATGCAATTTCTGTTTTTCATCGTCAATAAGAAGGTCCAAGGGATACAGTAAACCTGGAGTGAAGCATCGGAATCTGTAACTAGTGTCACAGGAATGGTTCAAACATAGACAGTAAGAAGAGTCAGACTTCTTGTACTTAAGTCGACTTTGTGCCTTTTCTATTTAATTCCGATGCAATTTCTGTTTTGCATCGTCAATAAGAAGGTCAGATGGATACAGTAAATCTGGAGTGAAGCATCGGAATCTATAACTAGTGTCACAGGAAGGGTTCAAACATAGACAGTAAGAAGAGTCAGTCTTCTTGTACTTAAGTCGGCATTGTGCCTTTTCTATTTAATTCCGATGCAATTTCTGTGTTTCATCGTCAATAACAAGGTCAGAGGGATAATATAAACCTGAAGTGAAGCATCAGAATCTATAACTAGTGTCACAGGAATGGTTCAAAACAAAGTCAGTACGAAGAGTCAGTCTTCTTGTCCTTAAGTCGGCGTTGTGCCTTTTGTATTAAATTCCGATGAAATTTCTGTGTTTCATCGTCAATAAGAAGGTCCAAGGGATACAGTAAACCTGGAGTGTATCATCGGAATCTATAACTAGTGTCACAGGAATGGTTCAAACATAGACAGTAAGAAGAGTCAGTCTTCGTGTACATAAGTAGGCATTTAGATTTTTGTATTTAATTCCGATGCAATTTCTGTGTTTCATCATCTATAAGAAGGTCCAAGAGATACAGTAAACCTGGAGTGATGCATCGGAATCTATAACTAGTGCCACAGGAATGGTTCAAAACATAGTCAGTAAGAAGAGTCAGTCTTCTTGTCCTTAAGTCGGCATAGTGCCTTTGGTATTTAATTCCGATGCAATTTCTGTGTTTCATCGTCAATAAGAAAGTCCAAGGGATACAGTAAACCTGGAGTGAAGCATCGGAATCTATAACTAGGGTCACAGGAATGGTTCAAAACATAGACAGTAAGAAGAGTCAGTCTTCTTGTACTTAATTCTGCATTGTGCCTTTTGTATTTAATTCCGATGCAATTTCTATGTTTCATCGTCAATAAGAAGGTCCAAGGGATACAGTACACCTGAAGTGAAGCATCGGAAATTATAACTAGTGTCACAGGAATGGTACAAAACAAAGTCAGCAAGAACAGTCAGTCTTCTTGTCCTTAAGTCGGCATTAAGCCTTTTGTATTTAATTCCGATGCAATTTCTGTGTTTAATCGTCAATAAGAAGGTCCAAGGGATACAGTAAACCTGAAGTGAAGCATCGGAATCTATAACTAGAGTCACAGTAGTGGTTCAAAACATAGACAGCAAGAAGAGTCAGTCTTCTTGTACTTAAGTCGGGATTGTGCATTTTGTATTTTATTCCGATGCAATTTCTGTTTTTCATCGTCAATAAGAAGGTCCAAGGGATACAGTAAACCTAGAGTGAAGCATCGGAATCTATAACTAGTGTCACAGGAATGGTTCAAACATAGACAGTAAGAAGAGTCTGACTTCTTGTACTTAAGTCGACTTTGTGCCTTTTCTATTTAATTCCGATGCAATTTCTGTTTTGCATCGTCAATAAGAAGGTCAGATGGATACAGTACATCTGGAGTGAAGCATCGGAATCTATAACTAGTGTCACAGGAAGGGTTCAAACATAGACAGTAAGAAGAGTCAGTCTTCTTGTACTTAAGTCGGCATTGTGCCTTTTCTATTTAATTCCGATGCGATTTCTGTGTTTCATCGTCAATAAGAAGGTCAGAGGGATAATATAAACCTGAAGTGAAGCATCACAATCTATAACTAGTGTCACAGGAATGGTTCAAAACAAAGTCAGTAAGAAGAGTCAGTCTTCTTGTTCTTAAGTCGGCGTTGTGCCTTTTGTATTTAATTCCGATGAAATTTCTGTGTTTCATCGTCAATAAGAAGTTCCAAGGGATACAGTAAACCTGGAGTGTATCATCGGAATCTATAACTAGTGTCACAGGAATGGTTCAAACATAGACAGTAAGAAGAGTCAGTCATCGTGTACATAAGTCGGCATTTAGACTTTTGTATTTAATTCCGATGCAATTTCTGTGTTTCATCATCTATAAGAAGGTCCAAGGCTTACAGTAAACCTGAGGTGAAGCATCGGAATCTATATGTTTTGACCATTCCTGCGAAACTAGTTAGTCAGTAAGAAGAGTCAGTCTTCGTGCACTTAAGTTGGCATTGTACCTTTTCTATTCAATTCCGATACAATTTCTGTTTTTCATCGTCAATAACAAGGTCCAAGGGATACAGTAAACCTGGAGTGAAGCATCGGATCTGTAACTAGTGTCAATGGAATGGTTCAAAACATAGACAGAAAGAAGAGTCAGTCTTCTTGTACTTAAGTCGGCATTGTGCCTTTTGTATTCAATTTCGATGCAATTTCTGTGTTTCATCGTCAATAAGAAGGTCAGAGGGATACAGTAAACCTGAAGTGAAGCATCGGAATCCATAGCTAGTATCACAGGAATGGTTCAAAACATAGACAGTAGGAAGAGTCAGTCTTCTTGTACTTAAGTCGGCATTGTGCCTTTTGTATTTAATTCCGATGCAATTTCTGTGTTTCATCATCAATGAGAAGGTCAGAGGGATACAGTATACCTGAAGTAAAGCATCGGAATCCAATTCTAGTGTCACAGGAATGGTTCAAAACATAGACAGTAGGAAGAGTCAGTCTTCTTGTACGTATGTCGGCATTGTGCCTTTTCTATTTAATTCCGATGTAATTTCTGTGTTTCATCGTCAATAAGAAAGTCCAAGGTATACAGTAAACCTGAAGTGAAGCATCGGAATCTATAACTAGTGTCACAGGAATGGTTCAAAACATAGTCAGTAAGAAGAGTCAGTCTTCTTGTACTTAAGTCTTCATTGTGCCTTTTCAATGCAATTCCGATGCTATTTCTGTGCTTCATCGTCAATAAGAAGCTCCAAGGGATCCAGTAAGCCTGGAGAGAAGCATCGGAATCTATAACTAGTGTCACAGGAATGGTTCAAAACGTAGAGAGTAAGAAGTGTCAGACCTCTTGTACTTAAGTCGTCATTGTGCCTTTTCTATTTAATTCCGAAGCAATTTCTGTGTTTCATCGTCAATAAGAAGGTCAGAGGGATACAACAAACCTGAAGTGAAGCATCGGAATCTATAACTAGTGTCACAGGAATGGTTCAAATCAAAGTCAGTAAGAAGAGTCAGTCTTCTTGTCCTTAAGTCGGCATTGTGACATTTTCATTTACTTCCGATGCAATTTCTGTGTTTCATTGTCAATAAGAAGGTCCAAGGGATACAGTAAACCTGGAGTGAAGCATCGGAATCTATAACTAGCGTCACAGGAATGGTTCAAAACATTGACAGTAAGAAGAGTCAGTCTTCGTGTACTTAAGTCGGCAATTTGCGTTTGTATTTAATTCTGATGCAATTGATGCATTGTGCCATTTCTATTTAATTCCGATGCATTTTCTGTGTTTCATCGTCAATAAGAAGTTCAGAGAGATACAATAAACCTGAAGTGAAGCATCGGAATCTATAACTAGTGTCACAGGAATGGTTCAAACAAAGTCAGTAAGAAGAGTCAGTCTTCTTGCCTTAAGTCGGCATTGTGCCTTTTGTATTTACTTCCGATGCAATTTCTTTGTTTCATCGTCACTAAGAAGGTCCAAGGGATACAGTAAACCTGGAGTGAAGCATCGGAATCTATAACTAGTGTCACAGGAATGGTTTAAAACATAGACAGTAAGAAGAGTCAGTCTTCGTGTACTTAAGTCGGCATTTTGCCTTTTGTATTTAATTCTGATGCAATTGCTGTGTTTCATCGTAAATAAGAAGGTCCATGGGATACAGTAAACCTGAAGTGAAGCATCGGACACTATAACTAGTGTCACAGAAATGGTTCAAAACATAGACAGTAGAAGAGTCAGTCTTCTTGTACTTAAGTCGGCATTGTGCCTTTTGTATTTAATTCCGATGCAATTTCTATGTTTCAACGTCAATAAGAAGGTCCAAGGGAAACAGTATACCTGAAGTGGAGCATCGGAATCCATAACTAGTGTCACAGCAATGGTTCAAAACATAGTAAGAGGAGTCAGTCTTCTTGTCCTTAAGTCGGCATTGTGCCTTTTGTATTTAATTCCGATGCAATTTCTGTGTTTCATCGTCAATAAGAAGGTCCAAGGGATACAGTAAATCCGGAGTGATGCATCGGAATCTATAACTAGTGTCGCGGGAATGGTTCAAAACATAGACAGTAAGAAGAGTCATTCTTCTTGTACTTAAGTCGACATTGTGCCTTTTCTATTTAATTCCGATGCAATTTCTGTGTTTCATCTTCAATAAGAAGGTCAGAGGGATACAATAAACCTGAAGTGAAGCATCGGAATCTATAACTAGTGTCACAGGAATAATTCAAAATATAGTCAGTAAGAAGAGTCAGTCTTCTTGTACTTAAGTAGGCATTGTACGTTTTCTATTTAATTCCGATGCAATTTCTGTGATTCATCGTCAATAAGAAGTCCCAAGGGTTACAGAAAACCTGAAGTGAAGCATCGGACTCTATAACTAGTGTCACAGAAATGGTTCATATCATAGACAGTAGAAGAGTCGGTCTTCTTGTACTTAAGTCGGCATTGTGCCTTTTGTATTTAATTCCGATGCAATTTCTGTGTTTCATCGTCAAAAAGAAGGTCCAAGGGAAACAGTATACCTGAAGCGAAGCATCGGAATCTATAACTAGTGTCACAGGAATGGTTCAAAACGTAGTCAGTAAGAAGAGTCAGTCTTCTTGTCCTTAAGTCGGCATTGTGCCTTTTGTATTTAATTCCGATCCAATTTCTGTGTTTCATCAGCAATAAGGTCAAAGGGATACAGTAAACCTGAAGTGAAGCATCAGAATCTATAACTAGTGTCTCAGGAATGGTTAAAATTATAGTCAGTAGGAAGAGTCGGTCTTCATGTACTTAAGTCGGCATTGTGCCTTTTGTATGTAATTCCGATGCAATTTCTGTGTTTCATCGTCAATAAGAAGGTCCAAGGGATACAGTACACCTGAAGTGAAGCATCGGAATCTATAACTAGTGTCACAGGAATGGTTCAGAACATAGACAGTAGGAAGAGTCAGTCTTCTTGTACTTAAGTCGGCATTGTGCCTTTTGTATTTAATTCCGATGCAATTTCTGTGTTTCATCGTCAATAAGAAGGTCCAAGGCATACAGTAAACCTGAAGTGAAGCATCGGAATCTATAACTAGTGTCACAGGAATGGTTCAAAGCATAGTCAGTAAGAAGAGTCAGTCTTCTTGTCCTTAAGTCGGCATTGTGCCTTTTGTATTTAAGTCCGATGCAATTTCTGTGTTTCATCGTCAATAAGAAGGTCCAAGGGATACAGTAAACCTGTAGTGAAGCATCGGAATATATAATTAGTGTCACAGGAATGGTTCAAAACATAGACAGTAAGAAGAGTCAATCTTCTTGTACTTAATTCTGCATTGTGCCTTTTGTATTTAATTCCGATGCAATTTCTGTGTTTCATCGTCAATAAGAAGGTCCAAGGGATACAGTAAACCTGAAGTGAAGCATCGGAATTCATAACTAGTGTCACAGGAATGGTTCAAAACATAGTCAGTAAGGAGAGTCAGTCTTCTTGTACTTAAGTCGGCATTGTGCCTTTTGAGTTTAATTCCGATGCAATTTTTGTGTTTCATCGTCAATAAGAAGGACCAAGGGATACAGTAAACCTGGAGTGAAGCATCGGAATCTATAACTAGTGTCACAGGGATAGTTCAAAACATAGACAGTAAGAAGAGTCAGTCTTCTTGTACTTAAGTCGGCATTGTGCCTTTTCTATTTAATTCCGATGCAATTTCTGTGTTTCATCGTCAATAAGAAGGTCAGAGGGATACAGTAAACTTGAAGTGAAGCATCGGAATCTATAGCTAGTGTCACAGGAATGTTTCAAAACATAGACAGTTTGAAGAGTCAGTCTTCTTGTTCTTAAGTCGGCATTGTGCCTTTTCTATTTAATTCAGATGCAATTTCTGTGTTTCTTCGTCAATAAGAAGGTCCAAGGGATATAGTAAACCTGGAGTGAAGCATCGGAATCTATAACTAGTGTCACAGGAATGGTTCAAAACATAGTCAGTAAGTAGAGTCAGTCTTCTTGTACTTACGTCCATGTTGCGCCTTTTCTATTTAATTCCGATGCTATTTCAGTGTTTCATCGTCAATAAGAAGGTCAGAGGGATACAATAAACCTGAAGTGAAGCATCGGAATCTATAACCAGTGTCACAGGAATGGTTCAAAACAAAGTCAGTAAGATGAGTCAGTCTTCTTGCACTTAATTCTGCTTTGTGCCTTTTGTATTTAATTCCGATGCAATTTCTGTGTTTCATCGTCAACAAGAAGGACCAAGGGAAACAGTATACCAGAAGTGAAGCATCGGAATCTATAACTAGTGTTACAGGAATGGTTCAAAACATAGTCAGTAAGAAGAGTCAGTCTTCTTGTACTTAAGTCGGCATTGTGCTTATTGTATTTAATTTCGATGCTATTTCTGTGTTTCATCGTGAATAAGAATGTAAAAGGGATACAGTAAATATGAAGTGAAGCCTCGGAATCTATAACTAGTGTCACAGGGATGGTTCAAAACATAGACAGTAAGAAGAGTCAGTCTTCTTGTACTTAAGTCGGCATTGTGCCTTTTCTATTTAATTCCGATGCAATTTCTGTGTTTCATCGTCAATAAGAAGGTCCAAGGGATACAATAAACCTGATGTGAAGCATCGGAATTTATAACTAGTGTGACAGGAATGGTTCAAAACATAGTCAGTAAGGAGAGTCAGTCTTCTTGTACTTAAGTCGGCATTGTGCCTTTTGTATTTAATTCCGATGCAATTTCTGTGTTTCATCGTCAACAAGAAGGACCAAGGGATACAGTAAACCTGGAGTGAAGCATCGGAATCTATAACTAGTGTCACAAAAATGGTTCAAAACATAGTGAGTAAGAAGAGTCAGTCTTCTTGTACTTAAGTCGGCGTTGTGCCTTTTGTATTAAATTCCGATGAAATTTCTGTGTTTCATCGTCAATAAGAAGGTCCAAGGGATACAGTAAACCTGGAGTGTATCATCGGAATCTATAACTAGTGTCACAGGAATGGTTCAAACATAGACAGTAAGAAGAGTCAGTCTTCGTGTACATAAGTAGGCATTTAGATTTTTGTATTTAATTCCGATGCAATTTCTGTGTTTCATCATCTATAAGAAGGTCCAAGGGATACAGTAAACCTGGAGTGATGCATCGGAATCTATAACTAGTGCCACAGGAATGGTTCAAAACATAGTCAGTAAGAAGAGTCAGTCTTCTTGTCCTTAAGTCGGCATAGTGCCTTTGGTATTTAATTCCGATGCAATTTCTGTGTTTCATCGTCAATAAGAAAGTCCAAGGGATACAGTAAACCTGGAGTGAAGCATCGGAATCTATAACTAGGGTCACAGGAATGGTTCAAAACATAGACAGTAAGAAGAGTCAGTCTTCTTGTACTTAATTCTGCATTGTGCCTTTTGTATTTAATTCCGATGCAATTTCTATGTTTCATCGTCAATAAGAAGGTCCAAGGGATACAGTACACCTGAAGTGAAGCATCGGAAATTGTAACTAGTGCCACAGGAATGGTACAAAACAAAGTCAGCAAGAACAGTCAGTCTTCTTGTCCTTAAGTCGGCATTAAGCCTTTTGTATTTAATTCCGATGCAATTTCTGTGTTTAATCGTCAATAAGAAGGTCCAAGGGATACAGTAAACCTGAAGTGAAGCATCGGAATCTATAACTAGAGTCACAGTAGTGGTTCAAAACATAGACAGCAAGAAGAGTCAGTCTTCTTGTACTTAAGTCGGGATTGTGCCTTTTGTATTTAATTCCGATGCAATTTCTGTTTTTCATCGTCAATAAGAAGGTCCAAGGGATACAGTAAACCTAGAGTGAAGCATCGGAATCTATAACTAGTGTCACAGGAATGGTTCAAACATAGACAGTAAGAAGAGTCTGACTTCTTGTACTTAAGTCGACTTTGTGCCTTTTCTATTTAATTCCGATGCAATTTCTGTTTTGCATCGTCAATAAGAAGGTCCAAGGGATACAGTAAACCTGAAGTGAAGCATCGGAATTCATAACTAGTGTCACAGGAATGGTTCAAAACATAGTCAGTAAGGAGAGTCAGTCTTCTTGTACTTAAGTCGGCATTGTGCCTTTTGAGTTTAATTCCGATGCAATTTTTGTGTTTCATCGTCAATAAGAAGGACCAAGGGATACAGTAAACCTGGAGTGAAGCATCGGAATCTATAACTAGTGTCACAGGGATAGTTCAAAACATAGACAGTAAGAAGAGTCAGTCTTCTTGTACTTAAGTCGGCATTGTGCCTTTTCTATTTAATTCCGATGCAATTTCTGTGTTTCATCGTCAATAAGAAGGTCAGAGGGATACAGTAAACTTGAAGTGAAGCATCGGAATCTATAGCTAGTGTCACAGGAATGTTTCAAAACATAGACAGTTTGAAGAGTCAGTCTTCTTGTACTTAAGTCGGCATTGTTCCCTTTCTATTTAATTCCGATGCAATTCCTGTGTTTCATCGTCAATAAGAAGGTCAGAGGGATATAGTAATCCTGAAGTGAAGCATCGGAATCTATAACTAGTGTCACAGGTATGTTTCAAAACATAGTCAGTAAGAAGAGTCAGTCTTCTTGTTCTTAAGTCGGCATTGTGCCTTTTCTATTTAATTCAGATGCAATTTCTGTGTTTCTTCGTCAATAAGAAGGTCCAAGGGATATAGTAAACCTGGAGTGAAGCATCGGAATCTATAACTAGTGTCACAGGAATGGTTCAAAACATAGTCAGTAAGTAGAGTCAGTCTTCTTGTACTTACGTCCATATTGCGCCTTTTCTATTTAATTCCGATGCTATTTCAGTGTTTCATCGTCAATAAGAAGGTCAGAGGGATACAATAAACCTGAAGTGAAGCATCGGAATCTATAACCAGTGTCACAGGAATGGTTCAAAACAAAGTCAGTAAGATGAGTCAGTCTTCTTGCACTTAATTCTGCTTTGTGCCTTTTGTATTTAATTCCGATGCAATTTCTGTGTTTCATCGTCAACAAGAAGGACCAAGGGAAACAGTATACCTGAAGTGAAGCATCGGAATCTATAACTAGTGTTACAGGAATGGTTCAAAACATAGTCAGTAAGAAGAGTCAGTCTTCTTGTACTTAAGTCGGCATTGTGCTTATTGTATTCAATTTCGATGCTATTTCTGTGTTTCATCGTGAATAAGAATGTCCAAGGGATACAGTAAATATGAAGTGAAGCCTCGGAATCTATAACTAGTGTCACAGGGATGGTTCAAAACATAGACAGTAAGAAGAGTCAGTCTTCTTGTACTTAAGTCGGCATTGTGCCTTTTCTATTTAATTCCGATGCAATTTCTGTGTTTCATCGTCAATAAGAAGGTCCAAGGGATACAATAAACCTGATGTGAAGCATCGGAATTTATAACTAGTGTGACAGGAATGGTTCAAAACATAGTCAGTAAGGAGAGTCAGTCTTCTTGTACTTAAGTCGGCATTGTGCCTTTTGTATTTAATTCCGATGCAATTTCTGTGTTTCATCGTCAACAAGAAGGACCAAGGGATACAGTAAACCTGGAGTGAAGCATCGGAATCTATAACTAGTGTCACAAAAATGGTTCAAAACATAGTGAGTAAGAAGAGTCAGTCTTCTTGTACTTAAGTCGGCGTTGTGCCTTTTGTATTAAATTCCGATGAAATTTCTGTGTTTCATCGTCAATAAGAAGGTCCAAGGGATACAGTAAACCTGGAGTGTATCATCGGAATCTATAACTAGTGTCACAGGAATGGTTCAAACATAGACAGTAAGAAGAGTCAGTCTTCGTGTACATAAGTAGGCATTTAGATTTTTGTATTTAATTCCGATGCAATTTCTGTGTTTCATCATCTATAAGAAGGTCCAAGGGATACAGTAAACCTGGAGTGATGCATCGGAATCTATAACTAGTGCCACAGGAATGGTTCAAAACATAGTCAGTAAGAAGAGTCAGTCTTCTTGTCCTTAAGTCGGCATAGTGCCTTTGGTATTTAATTCCGATGCAATTTCTGTGTTTCATCGTCAATAAGAAAGTCCAAGGGATACAGTAAACCTGGAGTGAAGCATCGGAATCTATAACTAGGGTCACAGGAATGGTTCAAAACATAGACAGTAAGAAGAGTCAGTCTTCTTGTACTTAATTCTGCATTGTGCCTTTTGTATTTAATTCCGATGCAATTTCTATGTTTCATCGTCAATAAGAAGGTCCAAGGGATACAGTACACCTGAAGTGAAGCATCGGAAATTATAACTAGTGTCACAGGAATGGTACAAAACAAAGTCAGCAAGAACAGTCAGTCTTCTTGTCCTTAAGTCGGCATTAAGCCTTTTGTATTTAATTCCGATGCAATTTCTGTGTTTAATCGTCAATAAGAAGGTCCAAGGGATACAGTAAACCTGAAGTGAAGCATCGGAATCTATAACTAGAGTCACAGTAGTGGTTCAAAACATAGACAGCAAGAAGAGTCAGTCTTCTTGTACTTAAGTCGGGATTGTGCCTTTTGTATTTAATTCCGATGCAATTTTTGTTTTTCATCGTCAATAAGAAGGTCCAAGGGATACAGTAAACCTAGAGTGAAGCATCGGAATCTATAACTAGTGTCACAGGAATGGTTCAAACATAGACAGTAAGAAGAGTCTGACTTCTTGTACTTAAGTCGACTTTGTGCCTTTTCTATTTAATTTCGATGCAATTTCTGTTTTGCATCGTCAATAAGAAGGTCAGATGGATACAGTACATCTGGAGTGAAGCATCGGAATCTATAACTAGTGTCACAGGAAGGGTTCAAACATAGACAGTAAGAAGAGTCAGTCTTCTTGTACTTAAGTCGGCATTGTGCCTTTTCTATTTAATTCCGATGCGATTTCTGTGTTTCATCGTCAATAAGAAGGTCAGAGGGATAATATAAACCTGAAGTGAAGCATCACAATCTATAACTAGTGTCACAGGAATGGTTCAAAACAAAGTCAGTAAGAAGAGTCAGTCTTCTTGTTCTTAAGTCGGCGTTGTGCCTTTTGTATTTAATTCCGATGAAATTTCTGTGTTTCATCGTCAATAAGATGGTCCAAGGGATACAGTAAACCTGGAGTGTATCATCGGAATCTATAACTAGTGTCACAGGAATGGTTCAAACATAGACAGTAAGAAGAGTCAGTCTTCGTGTACATAAGTCGGCATTTAGACTTTTGTATTTAATTCCGATGCAATTTCTGTGTTTCATCATCTATAAGAAGGTCCAAGGCTTACAGTAAACCTGAGGTGAAGCATCGGAATCTATATGTTTTGACCATTCCTGCGAAACTAGTTAGTCAGTAAGAAGAGTCAGTCTTCGTGCACTTAAGTTGGCATTGTACCTTTTCTATTCAATTCCGATACAATTTCTGTTTTTCATCGTCAATAACAAGGTCCAAGGGATACAGTAAACCTGGAGTGAAGCATCGGATCTGTAACTAGTGTCAATGGAATGGTTCAAAACATAGACAGAAAGAAGAGTCAGTCTTCTTGTACTTAAGTCGGCATTGTGCCTTTTGTATTTAATTTCGATGCAATTTCTGTGTTTCATCGTCAATAAGAAGGTCAGAGGGATACAGTAAACCTGAAGTGAAGCATCGGAATCCATAGCTAGTATCACAGGAATGGTTCAAAACATAGACAGTAGGAAGAGTCAGTCTTCTTGTACTTAAGTCGGCGTTGTGCCTTTTGTATTAAATTCCGATGAAATTTCTGTGTTTCATCGTCAATAAGAAGGTCCAAGGGATACAGTAAACCTGGAGTGTATCATCGGAATCTATAACTAGTGTCACAGGAATGGTTCAAACATAGACAGTAAGAAGAGTCAGTCTTCGTGTACATAAGTAGGCATTTACATTTTTGTATTTAATTCCGATGCAATTTCTGTGTTTCATCATCTATAAGAAGGTCCAAGGGATACAGTAAACCTGGAGTGATGCATCGGAATCTATAACTAGTGCCACAGGAATGGTTCAAAACATAGTCAGTAAGAAGAGTCAGTCTTCTTGTCCTTAAGTCGGCATAGTGCCTTTGGTATTTAATTCCGATGCAATTTCTGTGTTTCATCGTCAATAAGAAAGTCCAAGGGATACAGTAAACCTGGAGTGAAGCATCGGAATCTATAACTAGGGTCACAGGAATGGTTCAAAACATAGACAGTAAGAAGAGTCAGTCTTCTTGTACTTAATTCTGCATTGTGCCTTTTGTATTTAATTCCGATGCAATTTCTATGTTTCATCGTCAATAAGAAGGTCCAAGGGATACAGTACACCTGAAGTGAAGCATCGGAAATTATAACTAGTGTCACAGGAATGGTACAAAACAAAGTCAGCAAGAACAGTCAGTCTTCTTGTCCTTAAGTCGGCATTAAGCCTTTTGTATTTAATTCCGATGCAATTTCTGTGTTTAATCGTCAATAAGAAGGTCCAAGGGATACAGTAAACCTGAAGTGAAGCATCGGAATCTATAACTAGAGTCACAGTAGTGGTTCAAAACATAGACAGCAAGAAGAGTCAGTCTTCTTGTACTTAAGTCGGGATTGTGCCTTTTGTATTTAATTCCGATGCAATTTCTGTTTTTCATCGTCAATAAGAAGGTCCAAGGGATACAGTAAACCTGTAGTGAAGCATCGGAATATATAATTAGTGTCACAGGAATGGTTCAAAACATAGACAGTAAGAAGAGTCAATCTTCTTGTACTTAATTCTGCATTGTGCCTTTTGTATTTAATTCCGATGCAATTTCTGTGTTTCATCGTCAATAAGAAGGTCCAAGGGATACAGTAAACCTGAAGTGAAGCATCGGAATTCATAACTAGTGTCACAGGAATGGTTCAAAACATAGTCAGTAAGGAGAGTCAGTCTTCTTGTACTTAAGTCGGCATTGTGCCTTTTGAGTTTAATTCCGATGCAATTTTTGTGTTTCATCGTCAATAAGAAGGACCAAGGGATACAGTAAACCTGGAGTGAAGCATCGGAATCTATAACTAGTGTCACAGGAATGGTTCAAAACATAGTCAGTAAGTAGAGTCAGTCTTCTTGTACTTACGTCCATATTGCGCCTTTTCTATTTAATTCCGATGCTATTTCAGTGTTTCATCGTCAATAAGAAGGTCAGAGGGATACAATAAACCTGAAGTGAAGCATCGGAATCTATAACCAGTGTCACAGGAATGGTTCAAAACAAAGTCAGTAAGATGAGTCAGTCTTCTTGCACTTAATTCTGCTTTGTGCCTTTTGTATTTAATTCCGATGCAATTTCTGTGTTTCATCGTCAACAAGAAGGACCAAGGGAAACAGTATACCTGAAGTGAAGCATCGGAATCTATAACTAGTGTTACAGGAATGGTTCAAAACATAGTCAGTAAGAAGAGTCAGTCTTCTTGTACTTAAGTCGGCATTGTGCTTATTGTATTTAATTTCGATGCTATTTCTGTGTTTCATCGTGAATAAGAATGTCCAAGGGATACAGTAAATATGAAGTGAAGCCTCGGAATCTATAACTAGTGTCACAGGGATGGTTCAAAACATAGACAGTAAGAAGAGTCAGTCTTCTTGTACTTAAGTCGGCATTGTGCCTTTTCTATTTAATTCCGATGCAATTTCTGTGTTTCATCGTCAATAAGAAGGTCCAAGGGATACAATAAACCTGATGTGAAGCATCGGAATTTATAACTAGTGTGACAGGAATGGTTCAAAACATAGTCAGTAAGGAGAGTCAGTCTTCTTGTACTTAAGTCGGCATTGTGCCTTTTGTATTTAATTCCGATGCAATTTCTGTGTTTCATCGTCAACAAGAAGGACCAAGGGATTCAGTAAACCTGGAGTGAAGCATCGGAATCTATAACTAGTGTCACAAAAATGGTTCAAAACATAGTGAGTAAGAAGAGTCAGTCTTCTTGTACTTAAGTCGGCGTTGTGCCTTTTGTATTAAATTCCGATGAAATTTCTGTGTTTCATCGTCAATAAGAAGGTCCAAGGGATACAGTAAACCTGGAGTGTATCATCGGAATCTATAACTAGTGTCACAGGAATGGTTCAAACATAGACAGTAAGAAGAGTCAGTCTTCGTGTACATAAGTAGGCATTTAGATTTTTGTATTTAATTCCGATGCAATTTCTGTGTTTCATCATCTATAAGAAGGTCCAAGGGATACAGTAAACCTGGAGTGATGCATCGGAATCTATAACTAGTGCCACAGGAATGGTTCAAAACATAGTCAGTAAGAAGAGTCAGTCTTCTTGTCCTTAAGTCGGCATAGTGCCTTTGGTATTTAATTCCGATGCAATTTCTGTGTTTCATCGTCAATAAGAAAGTCCAAGGGATACAGTAAACCTGGAGTGAAGCATCGGAATCTATAACTAGGGTCACAGGAATGGTTCAAAACATAGACAGTAAGAAGAGTCAGTCTTCTTGTACTTAATTCTGCATTGTGCCTTTTGTATTTAATTCCGATGCAATTTCTATGTTTCATCGTCAATAAGAAGGTCCAAGGGATACAGTACACCTGAAGTGAAGCATCGGAAATTATAACTAGTGTCACAGGAATGGTACAAAACAAAGTCAGCAAGAACAGTCAGTCTTCTTGTCCTTAAGTCGGCATTAAGCCTTTTGTATTTAATTCCGATGCAATTTCTGTGTTTAATCGTCAATAAGAAGGTCCAAGGGATACAGTAAACCTGAAGTGAAGCATCGGAATCTATAACTAGAGTCACAGTAGTGGTTCAAAACATAGACAGCAAGAAGAGTCAGTCTTCTTGTACTTAAGTCGGGATTGTGCCTTTTGTATTTAATTCCGATGCAATTTCTGTTTTTCATCGTCAATAAGAAGGTCCAAGGGATACAGTAAACCTAGAGTGAAGCATCGGAATCTATAACTAGTGTCACAGGAATGGTTCAAACATAGACAGTAAGAAGAGTCTGACTTCTTGTACTTAAGTCGACTTTGTGCCTTTTCTATTTAATTCCGATGCAATTTCTGTTTTGCATCGTCAATAAGAAGGTCAGATGGATACAGTACATCTGGAGTGAAGCATCGGAATCTATAACTAGTGTCACAGGAAGGGTTCAAACATAGACAGTAAGAAGAGTCAGTCTTCTTGTACTTAAGTCGGCATTGTGCCTTTTCTATTTAATTCCGATGCGATTTCTGTGTTTCATCGTCAATAAGAAGGTCAGAGGGATAATATAAACCTGAAGTGAAGCATCACAATCTATAACTAGTGTCACAGGAATGGTTCAAAACAAAGTCAGTAAGAAGAGTCAGTCTTCTTGTTCTTAAGTCGGCGTTGTGCCTTTTGTATTTAATTCCGATGAAATTTCTGTGTTTCATCGTCAATAAGAAGGTCCAAGGGATACAGTAAACCTGGAGTGTATCATCGGAATCTATAACTAGTGTCACAGGAATGGTTCAAACATAGACAGTAAGAAGAGTCAGTCTTCGTGTACATAAGTCGGCATTTAGACTTTTGTATTTAATTCCGATGCAATTTCTGTGTTTCATCATCTATAAGAAGGTCCAAGGCTTACAGTAAACCTGAGGTGAAGCATCGGAATCTATATGTTTTGACCATTCCTGCGAAACTAGTTAGTCAGTAAGAAGAGTCAGTCTTCGTGCACTTAAGTTGGCATTGTACCTTTTCTATTCAATTCCGATACAATTTCTGTTTTTCATCGTCAATAACAAGGTCCAAGGGATACAGTAAACCTGGAGTGAAGCATCGGATCTGTAACTAGTGTCAATGGAATGGTTCAAAACATAGACAGAAAGAAGAGTCAGTCTTCTTGTACTTAAGTCGGCATTGTGCCTTTTGTATTCAATTTCGATGCAATTTCTGTGTTTCATCGTCAATAAGAAGGTCAGAGGGATACAGTAAACCTGAAGTGAAGCATCGGAATCCATAGCTAGTATCACAGGAATGGTTCAAAACATAGACAGTAGGAAGAGTCAGTCTTCTTGTACTTAAGTCGGCATTGTGCCTTTTGTATTTAATTCCGATGCAATTTCTGTGTTTCATCATCAATGAGAAGGTCAGAGGGATACAGTATACCTGAAGTAAAGCATCGGAATCCAATACTAGTGTCACAGGAATGGTTCAAAACATAGACAGTAGGAAGAGTCAGTCTTCTTGTACGTATGTCGGCATTGTGCCTTTTCTATTTAATTCCGATGTAATTTCTGTGTTTCATCGTCAATAAGAAAGTCCAAGGTATACAGTAAACCTGAAGTGAAGCATCGGAATCTATAACTAGTGTCACAGGAATGGTTCAAAACATAGTCAGTAAGAAGAGTCAGTCTTCTTGTACTTAAGTCTTCATTGTGCCTTTTCAATGCAATTCCGATGCTATTTCTGTGCTTCATCGTCAATAAGAAGCTCCAAGGGATCCAGTAAGCCTGGAGAGAAGCATCGGAATCTATAACTAGTGTCACAGGAATGGTTCAAAACGTAGAGAGTAAGAAGTGTCAGACCTCTTGTACTTAAGTCGTCATTGTGCCTTTTCTATTTAATTCCGAAGCAATTTCTGTGTTTCATCGTCAATAAGAAGGTCAGAGGGATACAACAAACCTGAAGTGAAGCATCGGAATCTATAACTAGTGTCACAGGAATGGTTCAAAACAAAGTCAGTAAGAAGAGTCAGTCTTCTTGTCCTTAAGTCGGCATTGTGACATTTTCATTTACTTCCGATGCAATTTCTGTGTTTCATTGTCAATAAGAAGGTCCAAGGGATACAGTAAACCTGGAGTGAAGCATCGGAATCTATAACTAGCGTCACAGGAATGGTTCAAAACATTGACAGTAAGAAGAGTCAGTCTTCGTGTACTTAAGTCGGCAATTTGCGTTTGTATTTAATTCTGATGCAATTGATGCATTGTGCCATTTCTATTTAATTCCGATGCATTTTCTGTGTTTCATCGTCAATAAGAAGTTCAGAGAGATACAATAAACCTGAAGTGAAGCATCGGAATCTATAACTAGTGTCACAGGAATGGTTCAAACAAAGTCAGTAAGAAGAGTCAGTCTTCTTGCCTTAAGTCGGCATTGTGCCTTTTGTATTTACTTCCGATGCAATTTCTTTGTTTCATCGTCAATAAGAAGGTCCAAGGGATACAGTAAACCTGGAGTGAAGCATCGGAATCTATAACTAGTGTCACAGGAATGGTTTAAAACATAGACAGTAAGAAGAGTCAGTCTTCGTGTACTTAAGTCGGCATTTTGCCTTTTGTATTTAATTCTGATGCAATTGCTGTGTTTCATCGTAAATAAGAAGGTCCATGGGATACAGTAAACCTGAAGTGAAGCATCGGACACTATAACTAGTGTCACAGAAATGGTTCAAAACATAGACAGTAGAAGAGTCAGTCTTCTTGTACTTAAGTCGGCATTGTGCCTTTTGTATTTAATTCCGATGCAATTTCTATGTTTCAACGTCAATAAGAAGGTCCAAGGGAAACAGTATACCTGAAGTGGAGCATCGGAATCCATAACTAGTGTCACAGCAATGGTTCAAAACATAGTAAGAGGAGTCAGTCTTCTTGTCCTTAAGTCGGCATTGTGCCTTTTGTATTTAATTCCGATGCAATTTCTGTGTTTCATCGTCAATAAGAAGGTCCAAGGGATACAGTAAATCCGGAGTGATGCATCGGAATCTATAACTAGTGTCGCGGGAATGGTTCAAAACATAGACAGTAAGAAGAGTCATTCTTCTTGTACTTAAGTCGACATTGTGCCTTTTCTATTTAATTCCGATGCAATTTCTGTGTTTCATCGTCAATAAGAAGGTCAGAGGGATACAATAAACCTGAAGTGAAGCATCGGAATCTATAACTAGTGTCACAGGAATAATTCAAAATATAGTCAGTAAGAAGAGTCAGTCTTCTTGTACTTAAGTAGGCATTGTACGTTTTCTATTTAATTCCGATGCAATTTCTGTGATTCATCGTCAATAAGAAGTCCCAAGGGTTACAGAAAACCTGAAGTGAAGCATCGGACTCTATAACTAGTGTCACAGAAATGGTTCAAATCATAGACAGTAGAAGAGTCGGTCTTCTTGTACTTAAGTCGGCATTGTGCCTTTTGTATTTAATTCCGATCCAATTTCTGTGTTTCATCAGCAATAAGGTCAAAGGGATACAGTAAACCTGAAGTGAAGCATCAGAATCTATAACTAGTGTCTCAGGATTGGTTAAAATTATAGTCAGTAGGAAGAGTCGGTCTTCATGTACTTAAGTTGGCATTGTGCCTTTTGTATGTAATTCCGATGCAATTTCTGTGTTTCATCGTCAATAAGAAGGTCCAAGGGATACAGTACACCTGAAGTGAAGCATCGGAATCTATAACTAGTGTCACAGGAATGGTTCAGAACATAGACAGTAGGAAGAGTCAGTCTTCTTGTACTTAAGTCGGCATTGTGCCTTTTGTATTTAATTCCGATGCAATTTCTGTGTTTCATCGTCAATAAGAAGGTCCAAGGCATACAGTAAACCTGAAGTGAAGCATCGGAATCTATAACTAGTGTCACAGGAATGGTTCAAAGCATAGTCAGTAAGAAGAGTCAGTCTTCTTGTCCTTAAGTCGGCATTGTGCCTTTTGTATTTAAGTCCGATGCAATTTCTGTGTTTCATCGTCAATAAGAAGGTCCAAGGGATACAGTAAACCTGTAGTGAAGCATCGGAATATATAATTAGTGTCACAGGAATGGTTCAAAACATAGACAGTAAGAAGAGTCAATCTTCTTGTACTTAATTCTGCATTGTGCCTTTTGTATTTAATTCCGATGCAATTTCTGTGTTTCATCGTCAATAAGAAGGTCCAAGGGATACAGTAAACCTGAAGTGAAGCATCGGAATTCATAACTAGTGTCACAGGAATGGTTCAAAACATAGTCAGTAAGGAGAGTCAGTCTTCTTGTACTTAAGTCGGCATTGTGCCTTTTGAGTTTAATTCCGATGCAATTTTTGTGTTTCATCGTCAATAAGAAGGACCAAGGGATACAGTAAACCTGGAGTGAAGCATCGGAATCTATAACTAGTGTCACAGGGATAGTTCAAAACATAGACAGTAAGAAGAGTCAGTCTTCTTGTACTTAAGTCGGCATTGTGCCTTTTCTATTTAATTCCGATGCAATTTCTGTGTTTCATCGTCAATAAGAAGGTCAGAGGGATACAGTAAACTTGAAGTGAAGCATCGGAATCTATAGCTAGTGTCACAGGAATGTTTCAAAACATAGACAGTTTGAAGAGTCAGTCTTCTTGTACTTAAGTCGGCATTGTTCCCTTTCTATTTAATTCCGATGCAATTCCTGTGTTTCATCGTCAATAAGAAGGTCAGAGGGATATAGTAATCCTGAAGTGAAGCATCGGAATCTATAACTAGTGTCACAGGTATGTTTCAAAACATAGTCAGTAAGAAGAGTCAGTCTTCTTGTTCTTAAGTCGGCATTGTGCCTTTTCTATTTAATTCAGATGCAATTTCTGTGTTTCTTCGTCAATAAGAAGGTCCAAGGGATATAGTAAACCTGGAGTGAAGCATCGGAATCTATAACTAGTGTCACAGGAATGGTTCAAACATAGTCAGTAAAAAGAGTCAGTCTTCTTGTACTTAAGTCGGCATTGTACCTTTTCTATTTAATTTCGATGCAATTGCTGTGTTTCATCGTCAATGACAAGGTGCAAGGGATACTGTAAACCTGGAGTGAAGCATCGGAATCTATAACTAGTGTCAATGGAATGGTAAAATTCATAGACACTAATAAGAATTAGTCTTCTTGTACTTAAGTCGGCATTGTGCCTTTTGTATTTAATTCCGATGCAATATCTGTGTTTCATCGTCAATAAGAACGCAGAGGTATACAATAAACCTGAAGTGAAGCATCGGAATCGATAGCTAGTGTCACAGGAATGGTACAAATCATAGTCAGTAAGAAGAGTCAGTCTTCTTGTCCTTAAGTCGGCATTGTGCCTTTTGTATTTAAGTCCGATGCAATTTCTGTGTTTCATCGTCAATAAGAAGGTCCAAGGGATACAGTAAACCAGTAGTGAAGCATCGGAATATATAATTAGTGTCACAGGAATGGTTCAAAACATAGACAGTAAGAAGAGTCAATCTTCTTGTACTTAATTCTGCATTGTGCCTTTTGTATTTAATTCCGATGCAATTTCTGTGTTTCATCGTCAATACGAAGGTCCAAGGGATACAGTAAACCTGAAGTGAAGCATCGGAATTCATAACTAGTGTCACAGGAATGGTTCAAAACATAGTCAGTAAGGAGAGTCGGTCTTCTTGTACTTAAGTCGACATTGTGCCTTTTGAGTTTAATTCCGATGCAATTTTTGTGTTTCATCGTCAATAAGAAGGACCAAGGGATACAGTAAACCTGGAGTGTAGCATCGGAATCTATAACTAGTTTTAGAGGAATGGTTCAAAGCATAGACAGTAAGAAGAGTCAGTCTTCGTGTACCTAAGTCGGCATTGTGCCTTTTCTATTTAATTCCGATGCAATTTCTGTGTTTCATCGTCAATAAGAAGGGCTGAGGGATACAGTAATCCTAAAGTGAAGCGTCGGAATCTATAACTAGTGTCACAGGAATGGTTCAAAACAAAGTCAGTAAGAAGAGCCAGTCCTCTTGTCCTTAAGTCGGCATTGTGACTTTTGTATTTAATTCCGATGCAATTTCTGTGTTACGTCGTCAATAAGAAGGTCCAAGGGATACAGTAAACCTGGAGTGTAGCATCGGAATCTATAACTAGTTTTAGAGGAATGGTTCAAAGCATAGACAGTAAGAAGAGTCAGTCTTCGTGTACCTAAGTCGGCATTTTGCCTTTTGTGTTTAATTCCGATTTAATTTCTGTGTTTCATCGTCAATAAGAAGGTCCAAGGGATACAGTAAACCTGAGGTGAAGCATCGGAATTTATAACTAGTGTCACAGGAATGGTTCAAACATAGCCAGTAAAAAGAGTCAGTCTTCTTGTACTTAAGTCGGCATTGTACCTTTTCTATTTAATTTCGATGCAATTTCTGTGTTTCATCGTCAATGACAGGGTGCAAGGGATACAGTAAACCTGGAGTGAAGCATCGGAATCTATAACTAGTGTCAATGGAATGGTAAAATTCATAGACACTAATAAGAATTAGTCTTCTTGTACTTAAGTCGGCATTGTGCCTTTTGTATTTAATTCCGATGCAATATCTGTGTTTCATCGTCAATAAGACGGCAGAGGAGTACAGTAAACCTGAAGTAAAGCATCGGAATCTATAGATAGTGTCACAGGAATGGTTCAACTCATAGTCAGTAAGAAGAGTCAGACTTCTTGTCCTTAAGTCGGCATTGTGCCTTTTGTATTTTATTCCGATGCAATTTCTGTATTTCATCATCAATAAGAAGGTCCAAGGGATACATTAAACCTGGAGTGGGGCATCGGAATCTATAACTAGTGTCACAGGAATGGTTCAAAACATAGACAGTAAGAAGAGTCAGTCTCCTTGTACTTAATTCTGCACTGTGCCTTTTGTATTTAATTCCGATGCAATTTCAGTGTTTCATCGTCAATAAGAAGGTCCAAGGGATATAGTAAACCTGAAGTGAAGCATCGGAATTTATAACTAGTGTCACAGGAATGGTTCAAAACATAGTCAGTAAGAAGAGTCAGTCTTCTTGTACATAAGTCCGCATTGTGCCTTTTCTATTTAATTCCGATGCAATTTCTGTGTTTCATCGTCAATAAGAAGGACCAAGGGATACAGTAAACCTGGAGTGAAGCATCGGAGCCTATAAGTAGTGTCACAAATCTGGTTCAAAAATAGACAGTAATAAGAGTCAGTCTTTTTGAACTTAATTCGGCATTGTGCCGTTTGCATTTAATTCCGATGCAATTTCTGTGTTTCATCATCAGTAAGAAGATCAGAGGGATACAGTAAACCTGAAGTGAAGCATCGGAATCCATAACTAGTGTCACAGCAATGGTTCAAAACATAGTCAGTAAGAAGAGTTAGTCTTCTTGTACTTATGTCGGCATTGTGCTTTTTGTATTTAATTCCGATGCAATTTCTGTGTTTCATCGTCAATATGAAGGTCCAAGGGATACAGTAAACCTGGACTGAAGCATCGGAATCTGTAGCTAGTGTCACAGGAATGGTTCAAATCATAGACAGTAAGAAGAGTCAGTCTTCTTGTACTTAAGTCGGCATTTTGCCTTTCGTATTTAATTCCGATGCAATTTTTGTGTTTCATCGTCAAGAAGAAGGTCCAAGGGATACAGTACACCTGAAGTGAAGCATCGGGATCTATAAGTGGTGTCACAGGAATCGTTCAAAACATAGTCAGTAAGAAGAGTCAGTCATATTGTACTTAAGTCGGCATAGTGCTTTTTCTATTTAATTCCGATGCAATTTGTGTGTTTCATCGTCAATAAGAAGGTCCAAGGGATACAGTAAACCTGGAATGAAGCATCGGAATCTATAACTAGTGTCAATGGTATGGTTCAAAACATAGACACTAAGAAGAGTCAGTCTTCTTGTACTTAAGTCGGCATTGTGCCGTTTGTATTTAATTACGATGCAATTTCTGTGTTTCAACGTCATTAAGAAGGTCAGAGGGATACAGTAAACCTGAAGAGAAGCATCGGAATCTATAGCTAGTGTCACAGGAATGGTTCAAATCATAGTCAGTAAGAAGAGTCAGTCTTCTTGTACTTAAGTCGGCTTGTGCCTTTTCTATTTAATTCCGATGCAATTTCTGTGTTTCATCGTCAATAAGAAGGTCGGAGGGATACAGTAATCCTGAAGTGTAGCATCGGAATCTATAACTAGTGTCACAGGAATGGTTCAAAACAAAGTCAGTAAGAAGAGTCAGTCTTCTTGTACTTGAGTCGGCATTGTGCCTTTTCTATTTAATTCCTATGCAATTTCTGTGTTTCATCGTCAATAAGAAGGACCAAGGGATACAGTAAACCTGGAGTGAAGCATCGGAGTCTATAAGTAGTGTCACAGGACTGGTTCAAAAATAGACAGTAATAAGAGTCAGTCTTCTTGAACTTAATTCGGCATTGTGCCTTTTGTATTTAATTCCGATGCCATTTCTGTGCTTCATCGTCAATACCAAGGTCAGAGGGATACAGTAAACCTGAAGTGAAGCATCGGAATCCATAACTAGCGTCACAGGAATGGTTGCAAACATAGTCAGTAAGAAGAGTTATTCTTCTTGTACTTAAGTCGGCATAGTGCCTTATCTATTTAATTCCGATGCAATTTGAGTGTTTCATCGTCAATAAGAAGGTCCAAGGGATATAGTAAACCTGGAGTGAAGCATCGGAATCTATAACTAGTGTCAATGGTATGGTTCAAAACATAGGCAGTAAGAAGAGTCAGTCTTCTTGTACTTAAGTCGGCATTGTGCCTTTTGTATTTAATTCCGATGCAATTTCTGTGTTTCATCGTCAATAAGAAGGTCCAAGGGATACAGTAAACCTGAAGTGAAACATCGGAATTCATAACTAGTGTCACAGGAATGGTTCAAAACATAGTCAGTAAGGATAGTCAGTCTTCTTGTACTTAAGTCGGCATTGTGCCTTTTGAGTTTAATTCCGATGCAATTTTTGTGTTTCATCGTCAATAAGAAGGACCAAGGGATACAGTAAACCTGGAGTGAAGCATCGGAATCTATAACTAGTGTCACAGGGATAGTTCAAAACATAGACAGTAAGAAGAGTCAGTCTTCTTGTACTTAAGTCGGCATTGTGCCTTTTCTATTTAATTCCGATGCAATTTCTGTGTTTCATCGTCAATAAGAAAGTCAGAGGGATACAGTAAACTTGAAGTGAAGCATCGGAATCTATAGCTAGTGTCACAGGAATGTTTCAAATCATAGACAGTATGAAGAGTCAGTCTTCTTGTACTTAAGTCGGCATTGTTCCCTTTCTATTTAATTCCGATGCAATTCCTGTGTTTCATCGTCAATAAGAAGGTCAGAGGGATATAGTAATCCTGAAGTGAAGCATCGGAATCTATAACTAGTGTGACAGGAATGGTTCAAAACATAGTCAGTAAGGAGAGTCAGTCTTCTTGTACTTAAGTCGGCATTGTGCCTTTTCTATTTAATTCCGATGCAATTTCTGTGTTTCATCGTCAATAAGAAGGTCCAAGGGATATAGTAAACCTAGAGTGAAGCATCGGAATCTATAACTAGTGTCACAGGAATGGTTCAAAACATAGTCAGTAAGTAGAGTCAGTCTTCTTGTACTTACGTCGACATTGCGCCTTTTGTATTTAATTCCGATGCTATTTCTGTGTTTCATCGTGAATAAGAATGTCCAAGGGATACAGTAAATATGAAGTGAAGCCTCGGAATCTATAACTAATGTCACAGGGATGGTTCAAAACATAGACAGTAAGAAGAGTCAGTCTTCTTGTACTTAAGTCGGCATTGTGCCTTTTCTATTTAATTCCGATGCAATTTCTGTGTTTCATCGTCAATAAGAAGGTCCAAGGGATACAATAATTCTGAAGTGAAGCATCGGAATTTATAACTAGGGTGACAGGAATGGTTCAAAACATAGTCAGTAAGGAGAGTCAGTCTACTTGTACTTAAGTCGGCATTGTGCCTTTTGTATTTAATTCCGATGCAATTTCTGTGTTTCATCGTCAACAAGAAGGACCAAGGGATACAGTAAACCTGGAGTGAAGCATCGGAATCTATAACTAGTGTCACAGGGATGGTTCAAAACATAGACAGTAAGAAGAGTCAGTCTTCTTGTACTTAAGTCGGCATTGTGCCTTTTCTATTTAATTCCGATGCAATTTCTGTGTTTCATCGTCAATAACAAGGTGCAAGGGATACAGTAAACCTGAAGTGAAGCATCGGAATCCATAACTAGCGTCACAGGAATGGTTCAAAACATAGTCAGTAAGAAGAGTTAGTCTTCTTGTACTTAAGTCGGCATTGTGCCTTTTTTATTTAATTCCGATGCAATTCCTGTGTTTCATCGTCAATACGAAGGTCCATGGGATACAGTAAACCTGGAGTGAAGTATCACAATCTATAACTAGTGTCACAGGAATGGTTCAAAACATAGACAGTAAGAAGCGTCAGTCTTCTTGTACTTACGTCGACATTGTGCCTTTTCTATTTAATTCCGATGCAATATCTGTGTTTCATCGTCAATAAGAAGGTCCAAGGGATACAGTAAACCTGTAGTGAAGCATCGGAATATATAATTAGTGTCACAGGAATGGTTCAAAACATAGACAGTAAGAAGAGTCAATCTTCTTGTACTTAAATCTGCATTGTGCCTTTTGTATTTAATTCCGATGCAATTTCTGTGTTTCATCGTCAATAAGAAGGTCCAAGGGATACAGTAAACCTGAAGTGAAGCATCGGAATTCATAACTAGTGTCACAGGAATGGTTCAAAACATAGTCAGTAAGGAGAGTCAGTCTTCTTGTACTTAAGTCGGCATTGTGCCTTTTGAGTTTAATTCCGATGCAATTTTTGTGTTTCATCGTCAATAAGAAGGACCAAGGGATACAGTAAACCTGGAGTGAAGCATCGGAATCTATAACTAGTGTCACAGGGATAGTTCAAAGCATAGACAGTAAGAAGAGTCAGTCTTCTTGTACTTAAGTCGGCATTATGCCTTTTCTATTTAATTACGATGCAATTTCTGTGTTTCATCGTCAATAAGAAGGGCTGAGGGATACAGTAATCCTAAAGTGAAGCATCGGAATCTATAACTAGTGCCACAGGAATGGTTCAAAACAAAGTCAGTAAGAAGAGCCAGTCCTCTTGTCCTTAAGTCGGCATTGTGACTTTTGTATTTAATTCCGATGCAATTTCTGTGTTTCATCAGCATTAAGAAGGTCCAAGGGATACAGTAAACCTGAGGTGAAGCATCGGAATTTTTAACTAGTGTCACAGGAATGGTTCAAACATAGTCAGTAAAAAGAGTCAGTCTTCTTGTACTTAAGTCGGCATTGTACCTTTTCTATTTAATTTCAATGCAATTTCTGTGTTTCATCGTCAATGACAAGGTCCAAGGGATACAGTAAACCTGGAGTGAAGCATCGGAATCTATAACTAGTGTCAATGGAATGGTAAAATTCATAGACACTAATAAGAATTAGTCTTCTTGTACTTAAGTCGGCATTGTGCCTTTTGTATTTAATTCCGATGCAATATCTGTGTTTCATCGTCAATAAGAAGGTAGAGGGGTACAGTAAACCTGAAGATAAGCATCGGAATCTATAGATAGTGTCACAGGAATGGTTCAACACATAGTCAGTAAGAAGAGTCAGACTTCTTGTCCTTAAGTCGGCATTGTGCCTTTTGTATTTAATTCCGATGCAATTTCTGTATTTCATCATCAATAAGAAGGTCCAAGGGATACATTAAACCAGGAGTGGGGCATCGGAGTTTATAACTAGTGTCACAGGAATGGTTCAAAACATAGACAGTAAGAAGAGTCAGTCTCCTTGTACTTAATTCTGCACTGTGCCTTTTGTATTTAATTCCGATGCAATTTCAGTGTTTCATCGTCAATAAGAAGGTCCAAGGGATATAGTAAACCTGAAGTGAAGCATCGGAATTTATAACTAGTGTCACAGGAATGGTTCGAAACATAGTCAGTAAGAAGAGTCAGTCTTCTTGTACATAAGTCGGCATTGTGCCTTTTCTATTTAATTCCGATGCAATTTCTGTGTTTCATCGTCAATACCAAGGTCAGAGGGATACAGTAAACCTGAAGTGAAGCATCGGAATCCATAACTAGCGTCACAGGAATGGTTGCAAACATAGTCAGTAAGAAGAGTTATTCTTCTTGTACTTAAGTCGGCATAGTGCCTTATCTATTTAATTCAAATGCAATTTGTGTGTTTCATCGTCAATAAGAAGGTCCAAGGGATACAGTAAACCTGGAGTGAAGCATCGGAATCTATAACTAGTGTCAATGGTATGGTTCAAAACATAGGCAGTAAGAAGAGTCAGTCTTCTTGTACTTAAGTCGGCATTGTGCCTTTTGTATTTAATTCCGATGCAATTTCTGTGTTTCATCGTCAATAAGAAGGTCCAAGGGATACAGTAAACCTGAAGTGAAGCATCGGAATTCATAACTAGTGTCACAGGAATGGTTCAAAACATAGTCAGTAAGGATAGTCAGTCTTCTTGTACTTAAGTCGGCATTGTGCCTTTTGAGTTTAATTCCGATGCAATTTTTGTGTTTCATCGTCAATAAGAAGGACCAAGGGATACAGTAAACCTGGAGTGAAGCACCGGAATCTATAACTAGTGTCACAGGGATAGTTCAAAACATAGACAGTAAGAAGAGTCAGTCTTCTTGTACTTAAGTCGGCATTGTGCCTTTTCTATTTAATTCCGATGCAATTTCTGTGTTTCATCGTCAATAAGAAAGTCAGAGGGATACAGTAAACTTGAAGTGAAGCATCGGAATCTATAGCTAGTGTCACAGGAATGTTTCAAAACATAGACAGTATGAAGAGTCAGTCTTCTTGTACTTAATTCGGCATTGTTCCCTTTCTATTTAATTCCGATGCAATTCCTGTGTTTCATCGTCAATAAGAAGGTCAGAGGGATATAGTAATCCTGAAGTGAAGCATCGGAATCTATAACTAGTGTCACAGGAATGTTTCAAAACATAGTCAGTAAGAAGAGTCAGTTTTCTTGTACTTAAGTCGGCATTGTGCTTTTTCTATTTAATTCCGATGCAATTTCTGTGTTTCATCGTCAATAAGAAGGTCCAAGGGATATAGTAAACCTGGAGTGAAGCATCGGAATCTATAACTAGTGTCACAGGAATGGTTCAAAAATAGTCAGTAAGTAGAGTCAGTCTTCTTGTACTTACGTCGACATTGCGCCTTTTCTATTTAATTCCGATGCTATTTCAGTGTTTCATCGTCAATAAGAAGGTCAGAGGGATACAATAAACCTGAAGTGAAGCATCGGAATCTATAACCAGTGTCACAGGAATGGTTCAAAGCAAAGTCAGTAAGATGAGTCAGTCTTCTTGCACTTAATTCTGCTTTGTGCCTTTTGTATTTAATTCCGATGCAATTTCTGTGTTTCATCGTCAACAAGAAGGACCAAGGGAAACAGTAAACCTGAAGTGAAGCATCGGAATCTATAACTAGTGTTACAGGAATGGTTCAAAACATAGTCAGTAAGAAGAGTCAGTCTTCTTGTACTTAAGTCGGCATTGTGCTGTTTGTATTTAATTCCGATGCTATTTCTGTGTTTCATCGTGAATAAGAATGTCCAAGGGATACAGTAAATATGAAGTGAAGCCTCGGAATCTATAACTAGTGTCACAGGGATGGTTCAAAACATAGACAGTAAGAAGAGTCAGTCTTCTTGTACTTAAGCCGGCATTGTGCCTTTTCTATTTAATTCCGATGCAATTTCTGTGTTTCATCGTCAATAAGAAGGTCCAAGGGATACAATAAACCTGAAGTGAAGCATCGGAATTTATAACTAGTGTGACAGGAATGGTTCAAAACATAGTCAGTAAGGAGAGTCAGTCTACTTGTACTTAAGTCGGCATTGTGCCTTTTGTATTTAATTCCGATGCAATTTCTGTGTTTCATCGTCAACAAGAAGGACCAAGGGATACAGTAAACCTGGAGTGAAGCATCGGAATCTATAACTAGTGTCACAGGGATGGTTCAAAACATAGACAGTAAGAAGAGTCAGTCTTCTTGTACTTAAGTCGGCATTGTGCCTTTTCTATTTTATTCCGATGCAATTTCTGTGTTTCATCGTCAATAAGAAGGTCAGAGGGATACAGTAATCCTGAAGTGAAGCATCGGAATCTATAACTAGTGTCACAAAAATGGTTCAAAACATAGTCAGTAAGAAGAGTCAGTCTTCTTGTACTTAAGTCGGCATTGTGCCTTTTTTATTTAATTCCGATGCAATTCCTGTGTTTCATCGTCAATACGAAGGTCCATGGGATACAGTAAACCTGGAGTGAAGTATCACAATCTAAAACTAGTGTCACAGGAATGGTTCAAAACATAGACAGTAAGAAGCGTCAGTCTTCTTGTACTTACGTCGACATTGTGCCTTTTCTATTTAATTCCGATGCAATATCTGTGTTTCATCGTCAATAAGAAGGTCCAAGGGATACAGTAAACCTGTAGTGAAGCATCGGAATATATAATTAGTGTCACAGGAATGGTTCAAAACATAGACAGTAAGAAGAGTCAATCTTCTTGTACTTAATTCTGCATTGTGCCTTTTGTATTTAATTCCGATGCAATTTCTGTGTTTCATCGTCAATAAGAAGGTCCAAGGGATACAGTAAACCTCAAGTGAAGCATCGGAATTCATAACTAGTGTCACAGGAATGGTTCAAAACATAGTCAGTAAGGAGAGTCAGTCTTCTTGTACTTAAGTCGGCATTGTGCCTTTTGAGTTTAATTCCGATGCAATTTTTGTGTTTCATCGTCAATAAGAAGGACCAAGGGATACAGTAAACCTGGAGTGAAGCATTGGAATCTATAACTAGTGTCACAGGGATAGTTCAAAGCATAGACAGTAAGAAGAGTCAGTCTTCTTGTACTTAAGTCGGCATTGTGCCTTTTCTATTTAATTACGATGCAATTTCTGTGTTTCATCGTCAATAAGAAGGGCTGAGGGATACAGTAATCCTAAAGTGAAGCATCGGAATCTATAACTAGTGTCACAGGAATGGTACAAAACAAAGTCAGTAAGAAGAGCCAGTCCTCTTGTCCTTAAGTCGGCATTGTGACTTTTGTATTTAATTCCGATGCAATTTCTGTGTTTCATCGTCAATAAGAAGGTCCAAGGGATACAGTAAACCTGAGGTGAAGCATCGGAATTTTTAACTAGTGTCACAGGAATGGTTCAAACATAGTCAGTAAAAAGAGTCAGTCTTCTTGTACTTAAGTCGGCATTGTACATTTTCTATTTAATTTCGATGCAATTTCTGTGTTTCATCGACAATGACAAGGTCCAAGGGATACAGTAAACCTGGAGTGAAGCATCGGAATCTATAACTAGTGTCAATGGAATGGTAAAATTCATAGACACTAATAAGAATTAGTCTTCTTGTACTTAAGTCGGCATTGTGCCTTTTGTATTTAATTCCGATGCAATATCTGTGTTTCATCGTCAATAAGAAGGCAGAGGGGTACAGTAAACCTGAAGTAAAGCATCGGAATCTATAGATAGTGTCACAGGAATGGTTCAAACATAGTCAGTAAGAAGAGTCAGACTTCTTGTCCTTAAGTCGGCATTGTGCCTTTTGTATTTAATTCCGATGCAATTTCTGTATTTCATCATCAATAAGAAGGTCCAAGGGATACATTAAACCTGGAGTGGGGCATCGGAATCTATAACTAGTGTCACAGGAATGGTTCAAAACATAGACAGTAAGAAGAGTCAGTCTCCTTGTACTTAATTCTGCACTGTGCCTTTTGTATTTAATTCCGATGCAATTTCAGTGTTTCATCGTCAATAAGAATGTCCAAGGGATATAGTAAACCTGAAGTGAAGCATCGGAATTTATAACTAGTGTCACAGGAATGGTTCAAAACATAGTCAGTAAGAAGAGTCAGTCTTCTTGTACATAAGTCCGCATTGTGCCTTTTCTATTTAATTCCGATGCAATTTCTGTGTTTCATCGTCAATAAGAAGGTCGGAGGGATACAGTAATCCTGAAGTGTAGCATCGGAATCTATAACTAGTGTCACAGGAATGGTTCAAAACAAGGTCAATAAGAAGAGTCAGTCTTCTTGTACTTGAGTCGGCATTGTGCCTTTTCTATTTAATTCCGATGCAATGTCTGTGTTTCATCGTCAATAAGAAGGACCAAGGGATACAGTAAACCTGGAGTGAAGCATCGGAGTCTAAACTAGTGTCACAGGACTGGTTCAAAAATAGACAGTAATAAGAGTCAGTCATCTTGAACTTAATTCGGCATTGTGCCTTTTGTATTTAATTCCGATGCCATTTCTGTGTTTCATCGTCAATACGAAGGTCAGAGGGATACAGTAAACCTGAAGTGAAGCATCGGAATCCATAACTAGCGTCACAGGAATGGTTGCAAACATAGTCAGTAAGAAGAGTTATTCTTCTTGTACTTAAGTCGGCATTGTGCGTTTGTATTTAATTCCGATGCAATTTCTGTGTTTCATCGTCAATAAGAAAGTCCGAGGGATATAGTAAACCTGGAGTGAAGCATCGGAATCTGTAACTAGTGTCACAGGAATGGTTCAAATCATAGACAGTAAAAAGAGTCAGTCTTCGTGTACTTCAGTCGGCATTTTGCCTTTTGTATTTAATTCCGATGCAATTTTTGTGATTCATCGACAATAAGAAGGTCCAAGGGATACAGTAAACCTGAAGTGAAGCATCGGAATCTATAACTGGTGTCACAAGAATCGTTCAAAACATAGTCAGTTAGAAGAGACAGTCTTCTTGTACTTAAGTCGGCATAGTGCCTTATCTATTTAATTCCGATGCAATTTGTGTGTTTCATCGTCAATAAGAAGGTCCAAGGGATACAGTAAACCTGGAGTGAAGCATCGGAATCTATTACTAGTGTCAATGGTATGGTTCAAAACATAGGCAGTAAGAAGAGTCAGTCTTCTTGTACTTAAGTCGGCATTGTGCCTTCTGTATTTAATTACGATGCAATTTCTGTGTTTCGTCGTCATTAAGAAGGTCAGAGGGATACAGTAAACCTGAGGTGAAGCATCGGAATCTATAGCTAGTGTCACACGAATGGTTCAAAACATAGTCAGTAAGAAGAGTCAGTCTTTTTGTACTTAAGTCGGAATTGTGCCTTTCTATTTAATTCCGATGCAATTTCTGTGTTTCATCGTCAATAAGAAGGTCAGAGGGATACAGTAATCCTGAAGTGAAGCATCGGAATCTGTAACTAGTGTCACAGGAATGGTTCAAGTCATAGACAGTAAGAAGAGTCAGTCTTCGTGTACTTCAGTCGGCATTTTGCCTTTTGTATTTTATTCCGATGCAATTTATGTGTTTCATCGTCAATAAGAAGGTCCAAGGGATACAGTAAACCTGAGGTGAAGCATCGGAATCTATAACTAGTGTCACAGGAATGGTTCAAACATTGTCAGTAAGAAGAGTCAGTCTTCTTGTACTTAAGTCGGCATTGTACCTTTTCTATTTAATTCCGATGCAATTTCTGTTTTTCATCGTCAATAACAAGGTCCAAGGGATACAGTAAACCTGGAGTGAAGCATCGGAATCAATAACTAGTGTCAATGGAATGTTTCAAAACATAGACAGTAAGAAGAGTCAGTCTTCTTGTACTTAAGTCGGCATTGTGCCTTTTGTATTTAATTCCGATGCAATTTCTGTGTTTCATCGTCAATAAGAGGGTCAGAGGGGTACAGTAAACCTGAAGTGAAGCATCGGAAATTATAGCTACTGTCACAGGAATGGTTAAAAACATAGTCAGTAAGAAGAGTCAGACTTCTTGTCGTTAAGTCGGCATTGTGCCTTTTGTATTTAATTCCGATGCAATTTCTGTGTTTCATCAGCATTAAGAAGGTCCAAGGGATACAGTAAACCTGGAGTGAAGCATCGGAATCTATTACTAGTGTCACAGGAATGGTTCAAAACATAAACAGTAAGGTGAGTCAGTCTCCTTGTCCTTAATTCTGCACTGGGCCTTTTGTATTTAATTCCGATGCAATTTATGTGTTTCATCGTCAATAAGAAGGTCCAAGGGATATAGTAAACCTGAAGTGAAGCATCGGAATTCATAACTAGTGTCACAGGAATGGTTCAAAACAGAGTCGGTAAGGAGAGTCAGTCCTCTTGTACTTAAGTCGGCATTGTGCCTTTTCTATTTAATTCCGATGCAATTTGTGTGTTTCATCGTCAATAAGAAGGTCCAAGGGACACAGTAAACCTGGAGTTAAGCATCGGAATCTATAACTAGTGTCAGAGGGATGGTTCACAACATAGACAGTAAGAAGAGTCAGTCTTCTTGTACTTAAGTTGGCATTGTGAATTTTCTATTTAATTCCGATGCAATTTCTGTGTTTCATCGTCAATAAGAAGGGCAGAAGGATACAGTAATCCTAAAGTGAAGCATCGGAACCTATAACTAGTGTCACAGGAATGGTTCAAAACAAAGTCAGTAAGAAGAGCCAGTCTTCTTGTCCTTAAGTCGGCATTGTGTCTTTTGTATTTAATTCCGATGCAGTTTCTGTGTTTGATCGTCAATAAGAAGGTCCAAGGGACACAGTAAACCTGGAGTGTAGCATCGGAATCTATAACTAGTTTTAGAGGAATGGTTCAAAACATAGACAGTAAGAAGAGTCAGTCTTCGTGTACTTAAGTCGGCATTTTGCTTTTTGTGTTTAATTCCGATTTAATTTCTGTGTTTCATCGTAAATAAGACGGTCCAAGGGATACAGTAAACCTGAGGTAAAGCATCGGAATATATAACTAGTGTCACAGGAATGGTTCAAACATAGTCAGTAAAAAGAGTCAGTCTTCTTGTACTAAAGTCGGCATTGTACTTTTTCTATTTAATTTCGATGTAATTTCTGTGTTTCATCGTCAATGACAAGGTCCAAGGGATACAGAAAACCTGGAGTGAAGCATCGGAATCTATAACTAGTGTCAATGGTATGATTCAAAACATAGACATTAAGAAGAGTCAGTCTTCTTGTACTTAAGTCGGCATTGTGCCTTTTGTATTTAATTACCATGCAATTTCTGTGTTTCATCGTCATTAAGAAGGTCAGAGGGGTACAGTAAACATGAAGTGAAGCATCGGAATCTATAGCTAGTGTCACAGGAATGGTTCAAATCATAGTCAGTAAGAAGAGTCAGTCTTCTTGTACTTAAGTCGCCATTGTGCCTTTTGTATTTAATTCCGGTGCAATTTCTGTGTTTCATCGCCAATAAGAAGGTCCAAGTGATACAGTAAACCTGAGGTGAAGCATCGGAATCTATAACTAGTGTCACAGGAATGGTTCAAAAATAGTCAGTAAGAAGAGTCAGTCTTCTTGTACTTACGTCGGCATTGTACCTTTTGTATTTAATTCCGATGCAATTTCTGTGTTTCATCGTCAATAAGAAGGGCAGAGGGATACAGTAATCCTAAAGTGAAGCATCGGAATCTATAACTAGTGTCAATGGAATGTTTCAAAACATAGACAGTAAGAAGAGTCTGTCTTCTTGTACCTAAGTCGGCAATGTGCCTTTTGTTTTTAATTCCGATGCAATTTCTGTGTTTCATCGTCAATAAGAAGGTCAGAGGGGTACAGTAAACCTGAAGTGAAGCATCGGAATCTATAACTAGTGTCACAGGAATGGTTCAAAACATAGTCAGTAAGAAGATTTAGTCTTCTTGTACTTAAGTCGGCATTGTGCCTTTTGTATTTAATTCCGATGCAATTTCTGTGTTTCATCGTCAATAAGAAGGTCCAAGGGATACAGTAAACCTGGAGTGAAGCATCGGAATCTCTAACTAGTGTCAATGATATGGTTCAAAACATAGACATTAAGAAGAGTCAGTCTTCTTGTACTAAAGTCGGCATTGTGCCTTTTGTATTTAATTACTATTCAATTTCTGTGCTTCATCGTCATTAAGAAGGTCAGAGGGGTGCAGTAAACATGAAGTGAAGCATCGGAATCTGTAGCTAGTGTCACAGGAATGGTTCAAATCATAGTCAGTAAGAAGAGTCAGTCTTCTTGTACTTAAGTCGGCATTGTGCCTTTTCTATTTAATTCCGATGCAAATTCTGTGTTTCGTCGTCAATAAGAAGGTCGGAGGGATACAGTTATCCTGAAGTGTAGCATCGGAATCTATAACTAGTGTCACAGGAATGGTTCAAAACAAAGTCAGTAAGAAGGGTCAGTCTTCTTGTCCTTAAGTCGGCATTGTGCCTTTTGTATTTAATTCCGATGCAATTTCTGTGTTTCATCGTCAATAAGAATGTCCAAGGGATACAGTAAATATGAAGTGAAGCCTCGGAATCTATAACTAGTGTCACAGGGATGGTTCAAAACATAGACAGTAAGAAGAGTCAGTCTTCTTGTACTTAAGTCGGCATTGTGCCTTTTCTATTTAATTCCGATGCAATTTCTGTGTTTCATCGTCAGTAAGAAGGTCCAAGGGATACAATAAACCTGAAGTGAAGCATCGGAATTTATAACTAGTGTTACAGGAATGGTTCAAAACATAGTCAGTAAGGAGAGTCAGTCTTCTTGTACTTAAGTCGGCAATGTGCCTTTTGTATTTAATTCCGATGCAATTTCTGTGTTTCATCGTCAACAAGAAGGACCAAGGGATACAGTAAACCTGGAGTGAAGCATCGGAATCTATAACTAGTGTCACAGGGATGGTTCAAAACATAGACAGTAAGAAGAGTCAGTCTTCTTGTACTTAAGTCGGCATTGTGCCTTTTCTATTTAAATCCGATGCAATTTCTGTGTTTCATCGTCAATAAGAAGGTCAGAGGGATACAGTAATCCTGAAGTGAAGCATCGGAATCTATAACTAGTGTCACAAAAATGGTTCAAAACATAGTCAGTAAGAAGAGTCAGTCTTCTTGTACTTAAGTCGGAATTGTGCCTTTTTTATTTAATTCCGATGCAATTCCTGTGTTTCATCGTCAATACGAAGGTCCATGGGATACAGTAAACCTGGAGTGAAGTATCACAATCTATAACTAGTTGCACAGGAATGGTTCAAATCATAGACAGTAAGAAGCGTCAGTCCTCTTGTACTTACGTCGACATTGTGCCTTTTCTATTTAATTCCGATGCAATATCTGTGTTTCATCGTCAATAAAAAGGTCAGAGGTATACAATAAACCTGAAGTGAAGCATCGGAATCGATAGCTAGTGTTACAGGAATGGTACAAATCATAGTCAGTAAGAAGAGTCAGTCTTCTTGTCCTTAAGTCGGCATTGTGCCGTTTGTATTTAAGTCCGATACAATTTCTGTGCTTCATCGTCAATAAGAAGGTCCAAGGGATACAGTAAACCTGTAGTGAAGCATCGGAATATATAATTAGTGTCACAGGAATGGTTCAAAACATAGACAGTAAGAAGAGTCAATCTTCTTGTACTTAATTCTGCATTGTGCCTTTTGTATTTAATTCCGATGCAATTTCTGTGTTTCATCGTCAATAAGAAGGTCCAAGGGATACAGTAAACCTGAAGTGAAGCATAGGAATTCATAACTAGTGTCACAGGAATGGTTCAAAACATAGTCAGTAAGGAGAGTCAGTCTTCTTGTACTTAAGTCTGCATTGTGCCTTTTGAGTTTAATTCCGATGCAATTTTTGTGTTTCATCGTCAATAAGAAGGACCAAGGGATACAGTAAACCTGGAGTGAAGCATCGGAATCTATAACTAGTGTCACAGGGATAGTTCAAAGCATAGACAGTAAGAAGAGTCAGTCTTCTTGTACTTAAGTCGGCATAGTGCCTTTTCTATTTAATTACGATGCAATTTCTGTGTTTCATCGTCAATAAGAAGGTCCAAGGGATACAGTAAACCTGGAGTGTAGCATCGGAATCTATAACTAGTTTTAGAGGAATGGTTCAAAGCATAGACAGTAAGAAGAGTCAGTCTTCGTGTACCTAAGTCGGCATTTTGCCTTTTGTGTTTAATTCCGATTTAATTTCTGTGTTTGATCGTCAATAAGAAGGTCCAAGGGATACAGTAAACCTGAGGTGAAGCATCGGAATTTTTAACTAGTGTCACAGGAATGGTTCAAACATAGTAAAAAGAGTCAGTCTTCTTGTACTTAAGTCGGCATTGTACGTTTTCTATTTAATTTCGATGCAATTTCTGTGTTTCATCGTCAATGACAAGGTCCAAGGGATACAGTAAACCTGGAGTGAAGCATCGGAATCTATAACTAGTGTCAATGGAATGGTAAAATTCATAGACACTAATAAGAATTAGTCTTCTTGTACTTAAGTCGGCATTGTGCCTTTTGTATTTAATTCCGATGCAATTTCTGTATTTCATCATCAATAAGAAGGTCCAAGGGATACATTAAACCTGGAGTGGGGCATCGGAATCTATAACTAGTGTCACAGGAATGGTTCAAAACATAGACAGTAAGAAGAGTCAGTCTCCTTGTACTTAATTCTGCACTGTGCCTTTTGTATTTAATTCCGATGCAATTTCAGTGTTTCATCGTCAATAAGAAGGTCCAAGGGATATAGTAAACCTGAAGTGAAGCATCGGAATTTATAACTAGTGTCACAGGAATGGTTCAAAACATAGTCAGTAAGAAGAGTCAGTCTTCTTGTACATAAGTCCGCATTGTGCCTTTTCTATTTAATTTCGATGCAATTTCTGTGTTTCATCGTCAATAAGAAGGACCAAGGGATACAGTAAACCTGGAGTGAAGCATCGGAATCTATAACTAGTGTCACAGGAATGGTTCAAAAATAGTCAGTAAGAAGAGTCAGTCTTCTTGTACTTAAGTCGGCATTGTACCTTTTGTATTTAATTCCGATGCAATTTCTGTGTTTCATCGTCAATAAGAAGGGCAGAGGGATACAGTAATCCTAAAGTGAAGCATCGGAATCTATAACTAGTGTCAATGGAATGTTTCAAAACATAGACAGTAAGAAGAGTCTGTCTTCTTGTACCTAAGTCGGCAATGTGCATTTTGTTTTTAATTCCGATGCAATTTCTGTGTTTCATCGTCAATAAGAAGGTCAGAGGGGTACAGTAAACCTGAAGTGAAGCATCGGAATCTATAACTAGTGTCACAGGAATGGTTCAAAACATAGTCAGTAAGAAGAGTTTGTCTTCTTGTACTTAAGTCGGCATTGTGCCTTTTGTATTTAATTCCGATGCAATTTCTGTGTTTCATCGTCAATAAGAAGGTCCAAGGGATACAGTAAACCTGGAGTGAAGCATCGGAATCTCTAACTAGTGTCAATGATATGGTTCAAAACATAGACATTAAGAAGAGTCAGTCTTCTTGTACTAAAGTCGGCATTGTGCCTTTTGTATTTAATTACTATTCAATTTCTGTGCTTCATCGTCATTAAGAAGGTCAGAGGGGTGCAGTAAACATGAAGTGAAGCATCGGAATCTGTAGCTAGTGTCACAGGAATGGTTCAAATCATAGTCAGTAAGAAGAGTCAGTCTTCTTGTACTTAAGTCGGCATTGTGCCTTTTCTATTTAATTCCGATGCAAATTCTGTGTTTCGTCGTCAATAAGAAGGTCGGAGGGATACAGTTATCCTGAAGTGTAGCATCGGAATCTATAACTAGTGTCACAGGAATGGTTCAAAACAAAGTCAGTAAGAAGGGTCAGTCTTCTTGTCCTTAAGTCGGCATTGTGCCTTTTGTATTTAATTCCGATGCAATTTCTGTGTTTCATCGTCAATAAGAATGTCCAAGGGATACAGTAAATATGAAGTGAAGCCTCGGAATCTATAACTAGTGTCACAGGGATGGTTCAAAACATAGACAGTAAGAAGAGTCAGTCTTCTTGTACTTAAGTCGGCATTGTGCCTTTTCTATTTAATTCCGATGCAATTTCTGTGTTTCATCGTCAGTAAGAAGGTCCAAGGGATACAATAAACCTGAAGTGAAGCATCGGAATTTATAACTAGTGTTACAGGAATGGTTCAAAACATAGTCAGTAAGGAGAGTCAGTCTTCTTGTACTTAAGTCGGCAATGTGCCTTTTGTATTTAATTCCGATGCAATTTCTGTGTTTCATCGTCAACAAGAAGGACCAAGGGATACAGTAAACCTGGAGTGAAGCATCGGAATCTATAACTAGTGTCACAGGGATGGTTCAAAACATAGACAGTAAGAAGAGTCAGTCTTCTTGTACTTAAGTCGGCATTGTGCCTTTTCTATTTAAATCCGATGCAATTTCTGTGTTTCATCGTCAATAAGAAGGTCAGAGGGATACAGTAATCCTGAAGTGAAGCATCGGAATCCATAACTAGTGCCACAGGAATGGTTCATGACATAGGCAGTAAGAAGAGTTAGTCTTCTTGTACTTAAGTCTGCATTGTGCCTTTTGAGTTTAATTCCGATGCAATTTTTGTGTTTCATCGTCAATAAGAAGGACCAAGGGATACAGTAAACCTGGAGTGAAGCATCGGAATCTATAACTAGTGTCACAGGGATAGTTCAAAGCATAGACAGTAAGAAGAGTCAGTCTTCTTGTACTTAAGTCGGCATAGTGCCTTTTCTATTTAATTACGATGCAATTTCTGTGTTTCATCGTCAATAAGAAGGTCCAAGGGATACAGTAAACCTGGAGTGTAGCATCGGAATCTATAACTAGTTTTAGAGGAATGGTTCAAAGCATAGACAGTAAGAAGAGTCAGTCTTCGTGTACCTAAGTCGGCATTTTGCCTTTTGTGTTTAATTCCGATTTAATTTCTGTGTTTGATCGTCAATAAGAAGGTCCAAGGGATACAGTAAACCTGAGGTGAAGCATCGGAATTTTTAACTAGTGTCACAGGAATGGTTCAAACATAGTAAAAAGAGTCAGTCTTCTTGTACTTAAGTCGGCATTGTACGTTTTCTATTTAATTTCGATGCAATTTCTGTGTTTCATCGTCAATGACAAGGTCCAAGGGATACAGTAAACCTGGAGTGAAGCATCGGAATCTATAACTAGTGTCAATGGAATGGTAAAATTCATAGACACTAATAAGAATTAGTCTTCTTGTACTTAAGTCGGCATTGTGCCTTTTGTATTTAATTCCGATGCAATTTCTGTATTTCATCATCAATAAGAAGGTCCAAGGGATACATTAAACCTGGAGTGGGGCATCGGAATCTATAACTAGTGTCACAGGAATGGTTCAAAACATAGACAGTAAGAAGAGTCAGTCTCCTTGTACTTAATTCTGCACTGTGCCTTTTGTATTTAATTCCGATGCAATTTCAGTGTTTCATCGTCAATAAGACGGTCCAAGGGATATAGTAAACCTGAAGTGAAGCATCGGAATTTATAACTAGTGTCACAGGAATGGTTCAAAACATAGTCAGTAAGAAGAGTCAGTCTTCTTGTACATAAGTCCGCATTGTGCCTTTTCTATTTAATTTCGATGCAATTTCTGTGTTTCATCGTCAATAAGAAGGACCAAGGGATACAGTAAACCTGGAGTGAAGCATCGGAGCCTATAAGTAGTGTCACAAATCTGGTTCAAAAATAGACAGTAATAAGAGTCAGTCTTTTTGAACTTAATTCGGCATTGTGCCGTTTGCATTTAATTCCGATGCAATTTCTGTGTTTCATCATCAGTAAGAAGGTCAGAGGGATACAGTAAACCTGAAGTGAAGCATCGGAATCCATAACTAGTGCCACAGGAATGGTTCATGACATAGGCAGTAAGAAGAGTTAGTCTTCTTGTTCTTATGTCGGCATTGTGCTTTTTGTATTTAATTCCGATGCAATTTGTGTGTTTCATCGTCAATAAGAAGGTCCAAGGGATACAGTAAACCTGGAATGAAGCATCGGAATCTATAACTAGTGTCAATGGTATGGTTCAAAACATAGACAGTAAGAAGAGTCAGTCTTCTTGTACTTAAGTCGGCATTGTGCCTTTTGTATTTAATTACGATGCAATTTCTGTGTTTCAACGTCATTAAGAAGGTCATAGGGATACAGTAAACCTGAAGATATGCATCGGAATCTATAGCTAGTGTCACAGGAATGGTTCAAATCATAGTCAGTAAGAAGAGTCAGTCTTCTTGTACTTAAGTCGGCATTGTGCCTTTTCTATTTAATTCCGATGCAATTTCTGTGTTTCATCGTCAATAAGAAGGTCGGAGGGATACAGTAATCCTGAAGTGTAGCATCGGAATCTATAACTAGTGTCACAGGAATGGTTCAAAACAAAGTCAGTAAGAAGAGTCAGTCTTCTTGTACTTGAGTCGGCATTGTGCCTTTTCTATTTAATTCCGATGCAATTTCTGTGTTTCATCGTCAATAAGAAGGACCAAGGGATACAGTAAACCTGGAGTGAAGCATCGGAGTCTATAACTAGTGTCACAGGACTGGTTCAAAGATAGACAGTAATAAGAGTCAGTCATCTTGAACTTAATTCGGCATTGTGCCTTTTGTATTTAATTCCGATGCCATTTCTGTGTTTCATCGTCAATACGAAGGTCAGAGGGATACAGTAAACCTGAAGTGAAGCATCGGAATCCATAACTATCGTCACAGGAATGGTTGCAAACATAGTCAGTAAGAAGAGTTATTCTTCTTGTACTTAAGTCGGCATTGTGCCTTTTGTATTTAATTCCGATGCAATTTCTGTGTTTCATCGTCAATAAGAAAGTCCGAGGGATATAGTAAACCTGGAGTGAAGCATCGGAATCTGTAACTAGTGTCACAGGAATGGTTCAAATCATAGACAGTAAAAAGAGTCAGTCTTCGTGTACTTCAGTCGGCATTTTGCCTTTTGTATTTAATTCCGATGCAATTTTTGTGTTTCATCGTCAATAAGAAGGTCCAACGGATACAGTAAACCTGAAGTGAAGCATCGGAATCTATAACTGGTGTCACAGGAATCGTTCAAAACATAGTCAGTTAGAAGAGACAGTCTTCTTGTACTTAAGTCGGCATAGTGCCTTATCTATTTAATTCCGATGCAATTTGTGTGTTTCATCGTCAATAAGAAGGTCCAAGGGATACAGTAAACCCGGAGTGAAGCATCGGAATCTATAACTAGTGTCAATGGCATGGTTCAAAACATAGGCAGTAAGAAGAGTCAGTCTTCTTGTACTTAAGTCGGCATTGTGCCTTTTCTATTTAATTCCGATGCAATTTCTGTGTTTCATCGTCAATAAGAAGGTCCAAGGGATACAATAAACCTGAAGTGAAGCATCGGAATTTATAACTAGTGTTACAGGAATGGTTCAAAACATAGTCAGTAAGGAGAGTCAGTCTTCTTGTACTTAAGTCGGCAATCTGCCTTTTGTATTTAATTCCGATGCAATTTCTGTGTTTCATCGTCAACAAGAAGGACCAAGGGATACAGTAAACCTGGAGTGAAGCATCGGAATCTATAACTAGTGTCACAGGGATGGTTCAAAACATAGACAGTAAGAAGAGTCAGTCTTCTTGTACTTAAGTCGGCATTGTGCCTTTTCTATTTAATTCCGATGCAATTTCTGTGTTTCATCGTCAATAAGAAGGTCAGAGGGATACAGTAATCCTGAAGTGAATCATCGGAATCTATAACTGGTGTCTCAGGAATGGTTCAAAACATAGTCAGTAAGAAGAGTCAGTCTTCTTGTACTTAAGTCGGCATTGTGCCTTTTTTATTTAATTCCGATGCAATTCCTGTGTTTCATCGTCAATACGAAGGTCCATGGGATACAGTAAACCTGGAGTGAAGTATCACAATCTATAACTAGTGTCACAGGAATGGTTCAAATCATAGACAGTAAGAAGCGTCAGTCTTCTTGTACTTACGTCGACATTGTGCCTTTTCTATTTAATTCCGATGCAATATCTGTGTTTCATCGTCAATAAAAAGGTCAGAGGTATACAATAAACCTGAAGTGAAGCATCGGAATCGATAGCTAGTGTCACAGGAATGGTACAAATCATAGTCAGTAAGAAGAGTCAGTCTTCTTGTCCTTAAGTCGGCATTGTGCCTTTTGTATTTAAGTCCGATGCAATTTCTGTGTTTCATCGTCAATAAGAAGGTCCAAGGGATACAGTAAACCTGTAGTGAAGCATCGGAATATATAATTAGTGTCACAGGAATGGTTCAAAACATAGACAGTAAGAAGAGTCAATCTTCTTGTACTTAATTCTGCATTGTGCCTTTTGTATTTAATCCCGATGCAATTTCTGTGTTTCATCGTCAATAAGAAGGTCCAAGGGATACAGTTAACCTGAAGTGAAGCATAGGAATTCATAACCAGTGTCACAGGAATGGTTCAAAACATAGTCAGTAAGGAGAGTCAGTCTTCTTGTACTTAAGTCTGCATTGTGCCTTTTGAGTTTAATTCCGATGCAATTTTTGTGTTTCATCGTCAATAAGAAGGACCATGGGATACAGTAAACCTGGAGTGAAGCATCGGAATCTATAACTAGTGTCACAGGGATAGTTCAAAGCATAGACAGTAAGAAGAGTCAGTCTTCTTGTACTTAAGTCGGCATAGTGCCTTTTCTATTTAATTACGATGCAATTTCTGTGTTTCATCGTCAATAAGAAGGGCTGATGGATACAGTAATCCTAAAGTGAAGCATCGGAATCTATAACTAGTGTCACAGGAATGGTTCAAAACAAAGTCAGTAAGAAGAGCCAGTCCTCTTGTCCTTAAGTCGGCATTGTGACTTTTGTATTTAATTCCGATGCAATTTCTGTGTTTCATCGTCAATAAGAAGGTCCAAGGGATACAGTAAACCTGGAGTGTAGCATCGGAATCTATAACTAGTTTTAGAGGAATGGTTCAAAGCATAGACAGTAAGAAGAGTCAGTCTTCGTGTACCTAAGTCGGCATTTTGCCTTTTGTGTTTAATTCCGATTTAATTTCTGTGTTTCATCGTCAATAAGAAGGTCCAAGGGATACAGTAAACCTGAGGTGAAGCATCGGAATTTTTAACTAGTGTCACAGGAATGGTTCAAACATAGTAAAAAGAGTCAGTCTTCTTGTACTTAAGTCGGCATTGTACGTTTTCTATTTAATTTCGATGCAATTTCTGTGTTTCATCGTCAATGACAAGGTCCAAGGGATACAGTAAACCTGGAGTGAAGCATCGGAATCTATAACTAGTGTCAATGGAATGGTAAAATTCATAGACACTAATAAGAATTAGTCTTCTTGTACTTAAGTCGGCATTGTGTCTTTTGTATTTAATTCCGATGCAATATCTGTGTTTCATCGTCAATAAGAAGGCAGTGGGGTACAGTAAACCTGAAGTAAAGCATGGGAATCTATAGATAGTGTCACAGGAATGGTTCAACACATAGTCAGTAAGAAGAGTCAGACTTCTTGTCCTTAAGTCGGCATTGTGCCTTTTGTATTTAATTCCGATGCAATTTCTGTATTTCATCATCAATAAGAAGGCCCAAGGGATACATTAAACCTGGAGTGGGGCATCGGAATCTATAACTAGTGTCACAGGAATGGTTCAAAACATAGACAGTAAGAAGAGTCAGTCTCCTTGTACTTAATTCTGCACTGTGCCTTTTGTATTTAATTCCGATGCAATTTCAGTGTTTCATCGTCAATAAGAAGGTCCAAGGGATATAATAAACCTGAAGTGAAGCATCGGAGTTTATAACTAGTGTCACAGGAATGGTTCAAAACATAGTCAGTAAGAAGAGTCAGTCTTCTTGTACATAAGTCCGCATTGTGCCTTTTCTATTTAATTTCGATGCAATTTCTGTGTTTCATCGTCAATAAGAAGGACCAAGGGATACAGTAAACCTGGAGTGAAGCATCGGAGCCTATAAGTAGTGTCACAAATCTGGTTCAAAAATAGACAGTAATAAGAGTCAGTCTTTTTGAACTTAATTCGGCATTGTGCCGTTTGCATTTAATTCCGATGCAATTTCTGTGTTTCATCATCAGTAAGAAGGTCAGAGGGATACAGTAAACCTGAAGTGAAGCATCGGAATCCATAACTAGTGCCACAGGAATGGTTCAAAACATAGGCAGTAAGAAGAGTTAGTCTTCTTGTACTTATGTCGGCATTGTGCTTTTTGTATTTAATTCCGATGCAATTTGTGTGTTTCATCGTCAATAAGAAGGTCCAAGGGATACAGTAAACCTGGAATGAAGCATCGGAATCTATAACTAGTGTCAATGGTATGGTTCAAAACATAGACAGTAAGAAGAGTCAGTCTTCTTGTACTTAAGTCGGCATTGTGCCTTTTGTATTTAATTACGATGCAATTTCTGTGTTTCAACGTCATTAAGAAGGTCAGAGGGATACAGTAAACCTGAAGATAAGCATCGGAATCTATAGCTAGTGTCACAGGAATGGTTCAAATCATAGTCAGTAAGAAGAGTCAGTCTTCTTGTACTTAAGTCGGCATTGTGCCTTTTCTATTTAATTCCGATGCAATTTCTGTGTTTCATCGTCAATAAGAAGGTCGGAGGGATACAGTAATCCTGAAGTGTAGCATCGGAATCTAAAACTAGTGTCACAGGAATGGTTCAAAACAAAGTCAGTAAGAAGAGTCAGTCTTCTTGTACTTGAGTCGGCATTGTGCCTTTTCTATTTAATTCCGATGCAATTTCTGTGTTTCATCGTCAATAAGAAGGACCAAGGGATACAGTAAACCTGGAGTGAAGCATCGGAGTCTATAACTAGTGTCACAGGACTGGTTCAAAAATAGACAGTAATAAGAGTCAGTCATCTTGAACTTAATTCGGCATTGTGCCTTTTGTATTTAATTCCGATGCCATTTCTGTGTTTCATCGTCAATACGAAGGTCAGAGGGATACAGTAAACCTGAAGTGAAGCATCGGAATCCATAACTATCGTCACAGGAATGGTTGCAAACATAGTCAGTAAGAAGAGTTATTCTTCTTGTACTTAAGTCGGCATTGTGCCTTTTGTATTTAATTCCGAAGCAATTTCTGTGTTTCATCGTCAATAAGAAAGTCCGAGGGATATAGTAAACCTGGAGTGAAGCATCGGAATCTGTAACTAATGTCACAGGAATGGTTCAAATCATAGACAGTAAAAAGAGTCAGTCTTCGTGTACTTCAGTCGGCATTTTGCCTATTGTATTTAATTCCGATGCAATTTTTGTGTTTCATCGTCAATAAGAAGGTCCAACGGATACAGTAAACCTGAAGTGAAGCATCGGAATCTATAACTGGTGTCACAGGAATCGTTCAAAACATAGTCAGTTAGAAGAGACAGTCTTCTTGTACTTAAGTCGGCATAGTGCCTTATCTATTTAATTCCGATGCAATTTGTGTGTTTCATCGTCAATAAGAAGGTCCAAGGGATACAGTAAACCTGGAGTGAAGCATCGGAATCTATAACTAGTGTCAATGGTATGGTTCAAAACATATTCAATAAGAAGAGTCAGTCTTCTTGTACTTAAGTCGGCATTGTGCCTTCTGTATTTAATTACGATGCAATTTCTGTGTTTCGTCGTCATTAAGAAGGTCAGAGTGATACAGTAAACCTGAGGTGAAGCATCGGAATCTATAGCTAGTGTCACACGAATGGTTCAAAACATAGTCAGTAAGAAGAGTCAGTCTTTTTGTACTTAAGTCGGAATTGTGCCTTTCTATTTAATTCCGATGCAATTTCTGTGTTTCATCGTCAATAAGAAGGTCAGAGGGATACAGTAATCCTGAAGTGAAGCATCGGAATCCATAACTAGTGCCACAGGAATGGTTCAAAACATAGGCAGTAAGAAGAGTTAGTCTTCTTGTACTTATGTCGGCATTGTGCTTTTTGTATTTAATTCCGATGCAATTGGTGTGTTTCATCGTCAATAAGAAGGTCCAAGGGATACAGTAAACCTGGAATGAAGCATCGGAATCTATAACTAGTGTCAATGGTATGGTTCAAAACATAGACAAAAAGAAGAGTCAGTCTTCTTGTACTTAAGTCGGCATTGTGCCTTTTCTATTTAATTCCGATGCAAATTCTGTGTTTCATCGTCAATAAGATGGTCGGAGGGATACAGTTATCCTGAAGTGTAGCATCGGAATCTATAACTAGTGTCACAGGAATGGTTCAAAACAAAGTCAGTAAGAAGGGTCAGTCTTCTTGTCCTTAAGTCGGCATTGTGCCTTTTGTATTTAATTCCGATGCAATTTCTGTGTTTCATCGTACATAAGAAGGTCCAAGTGATACAGTAAACCTGAGGTGAAGCATCGGAATCTAAAACTAGTGTCACAGGAATGGTTCAAACATAGTCAGTAAGAAGAGTCAGTCTTCTTGTACTTAAGTCGGCATTGTACCTTTTCTATTTAATTCCGATGCAATTCTTGTGTTTCATCATCAATAAGAAGGTCCAAAGGATACAGTAAACCTGGAGTGAAGCATCGGAATCTATAACTAGTGTCACAGGAATGGTTCAAAGCATAGACAGTAAGAAGAGTCAGTCTCCTTGTACTTAATTTTGCACTGGGCCTTTTGTATTTAATTCCTATGCAATTTCTGTGTTTCATCGTCAATAAGAAGGTCCAAGGGATACAGTAAACATGAAGTGAAGCATCGGAATTTATAACTAGTGTCACAGGAACGGTTCAAAACATAGTCAGTAAGAAGAGTCAGTCTTCTTGTACTTAAGTCGGCATTGTGCCTTTTCTATTTAATTCCGATGCAATTTCTGTGTTTCACCGTCAATAACAAGGTCTAAGGGATACAGTAAACCTGAAGTGAAGCATCAGAATCCATAACTAGCGTCACAGGAATGGTTCAAATCATAGTCAGTAAGAAGAGTTAGTCTTCTTGTACTTAAGTCGGCATTGTGCCTTTTGTATTTAATTCCGATGCAATTTCTGTGTTTCATCGTCAATAAGAGGGTCAGAGGGGTACAGTAAACCTGAAGTGAAGCATCGGAAATTATAGCTACTGTCACAGGAATGGTTAAAAACATAGTCCGTAAGAAGAGTCAGACTTCTTGTCGTTAAGTCGGCATTGTGCTTTTTGTATTTAATTCCGATGCAATTTCTGTGTTTCATCAGCATTAAGAAGGTCCAAGGGATACAGTAAACCTGGAGTGAAGCATCGGAATCTATAACTAGTGTCACAGGAATGGTTCAAAACATAAACAGTAAGAAGAGTCAGTCTCCTTGTCCTTAATTCTGCACTGTGAGTTTTGTATTTAATTCCGATGCAATTTCTGTGTTTCATCGTCAATACGAAGGTCCAAGGGATATAGTAAACCTGAAGTGAAGCATCGGAATTCATAACTAGTGTCACAGGAATGGTTCAAAACAGAGTCAGTAAGGAGAGTCAGTCCTCTTGTACTTAAGTCGGCATTGTGCCTTTTCTATTTAATTCCGATGCAATTTGTGTGTTTCATCGTCAATAAGAAGGTCCAAAGGACACAGTAAACCTGGAGTGAAGCATCGGAATCTATAACTAGTGTCACAGGGATGGTTCAAAACATAGACAGTAAGAAGAGTCAGTCTTCTTGTACTTAAGTCGGCATTGTGAATTTTCTATTTAATTCCGATGCAATTTCTGTGTTTCATCGTCAATAAGAAAGGCAGAAGGATACAGTAATCCTAAAGTGAAGCATCGGAACCTATAACTAGTGTCACAGGAATGGTTCAAAACAAAGTCAGTAAGAAGAGCCAGTCTTATTGTCCTTAAGTCGTCATTGTGTCTTTTATATTTAATTCCGATGCAGTTTCTGTGTTTCATCGTCAATAAGAAGGTCCAAGGGACACAGTAAACCTGGAGTGTAGCATCGGAATCTATAACTGGTTTTAGAGGAATGGTTCAAAACATAGACAGTAAGAAGAGTCAGTCTTCGTGTACTTAAGTCGGCATTTTGCCCTTTGTGTTTAATTCCGATTTAATTTCTGTGTTTCATCGTCAATAAGAAGGTCCAAGGGATACAGTAAACCTGAGGTAAAGCATCGGAATTTATAACTAGTGTCACAGGAATGGTTCAAACATAGTCAGTAAAAAGAGTCAGTCTTCTTGTACTTAAGTCGGCATTGTACCTTTTCTATTTAATTTCGATGCAATTTCTGTGTTTCATCGTCAATGACAAGGTCCAAGGGATACAGAAAACCTGGAGTGAAGCATCGGAATCTATAACTAGTGTCAATGGTATGATTCAAAACATAGACATTAAGAAGAGTCAGTCTTCTTGTACTTAAGTCGGCATTGTGCCTTTTGTATTTAATTACCATGCAATATCTGTGTTTCATCGTCATTAAGAAGGTCAGAGGGGTACAGTAAACATGAAGTGAAGCATCGGAATCTATAGCTAGTGTCACAGGAATGGTTCAAATCATAGTCAGTAAGAAGAGTCAGTCTTCTTGTACTTAAGTCGGCATTGTGCCTTTTCCATTTAATTCCGATGCAATTTCTGTGTTTCATCGTCAATAAGAAGGTCGGAGGGATACAGTTATCCTGAAGTGTAGCATCGGAATCTATAACTAGTGTCACAGGAATGGTTCAAAACAAAGTCAGTAAGAAGAGTCAGTCATCTTGTCCCTAAGTCGGCATTGTGCCTTTTGTATTTAATTCCGATGCAATTTCTGTGTTTCATCGCCAATAAGAAGGTCCAAGTGATACAGTAAACCTGAGGTGAAGCATCGGAATCTATAACTAGAGTCACAGGAATGGTTCAAACATAGTCAGTAAGAAGAGTCAGTCTTCTTGTACTTAAGTCGGCATTGTACCTTTTCTATTTAATTCAGATGCAATTTCTGTGTTTCATCGTCAATAAGACGGGCAGAGGGATACAGTAATCCTAAAGTGAAGCATCGGAATCTATAACTAGTGTCATTGGAATGTTTCAAAACATAGACAGTAAGAAGAGTCAGTCTTCTTGTACCTAAGTCGGCAATGTGCCTTTTGTATTTAATTCCGATGCAATTTCTGTGTTTCATCGTCAATAAGAAGGTCAGAGGGGTACAGTAAACCTGAAGTGAAGCATCGGAATCTATAACTAGTGTCACAGGAATGGTTCAAAACATAGACAGTAAGAAGAGTCAGTCTCCTTGTACCTAATTTTGCACTGTGCCTTTTGTATTTAATTCCGATGCAATTTCTGTGTTTCATCGCCAATAAGAAGGTCCAAGTGATACAGTAAACCTGAGGTGAAGCATCGGAATCTATAACTAGTGTCACAGGAATGGTTCAAAACATAGACAGTAAGAAGAGTCAGTCTCCTTGTACTTAATTTTGCACTGTGCCTTTTGTATTTAATTCCTATGCAATTTCTGTGTTTCATCGTCAATACGAAGGTCAGAGGGATACAGTAAACCTGAAGTGAAGCATCGGAATCCATAACTATCGTCACAGGAATGGTTGCAAACATAGTCAGTAAGAAGAGTTATTCTTCTTGTACTTAAGTCGGCATTGTGCCTTTTGTATTTAATTCCGAAGCAATTTCTGTGTTTCATCGTCAATAAGAAAGTCCGAGGGATATAGTAAACCTGGAGTGAAGCATCGGAATCTGTAACTAGTGTCACAGGAATGGTTCAAATCATAGACAGTAAAAAGAGTCAGTCTTCGTGTACTTCAGTCGGCATTTTGCCTATTGTATTTAATTCCGATGCAATTTTTGTGTTTCATCGTCAATAAGAAGGTCCAACGGATACAGTAAACCTGAAGTGAAGCATCGGAATCTATAACTGGTGTCACAGGAATCGTTCAAAACATAGTCAGTTAGAAGAGACAGTCTTCTTGTACTTAAGTCGGCATAGTGCCTTATCTATTTAATTCCGATGCAATTTGTGTGTTTCATCGTCAATAAGAAGGTCCAAGGGATACAGTAAACCTGGAGTGAAGCATCGGAATCTATAACTAGTGTCAATGGTATGGTTCAAAACATATTCAATAAGAAGAGTCAGTCTTCTTGTACTTAAGTCGGCATTGTGCCTTCTGTATTTAATTACGATGCAATTTCTGTGTTTCGTCGTCATTAAGAAGGTCAGAGTGATACAGTAAACCTGAGGTGAAGCATCGGAATCTATAGCTAGTGTCACACGAATGGTTCAAAACATAGTCAGTAAGAAGAGTCAGTCTTTTTGTACTTAAGTCGGAATTGTGCCTTTCTATTTAATTCCGATGCAATTTCTGTGTTTCATCGTCAATAAGAAGGTCAGAGGGATACAGTAATCCTGAAGTGAAGCATCGGAATCCATAACTAGTGCCACAGGAATGGTTCAAAACATAGGCAGTAAGAAGAGTTAGTCTTCTTGTACTTATGTCGGCATTGTGCTTTTTGTATTTAATTCCGATGCAATTTGTGTGTTTCATCGTCAATAAGAAGGTCCAAGGGATACAGTAAACCTGGAATGAAGCATCGGAATCTATAACTAGTGTCAATGGTATGGTTCAAAACATAGACAAAAAGAAGAGTCAGTCTTCTTGTACTTAAGTCGGCATTGTGCCTTTTCTATTTAATTCCGATGCAAATTCTGTGTTTCATCGTCAATAAGATGGTCGGAGGGATACAGTTATCCTGAAGTGTAGCATCGGAATCTATAACTAGTGTCACAGGAATGGTTCAAAACAAAGTCAGTAAGAAGGGTCAGTCTTCTTGTCCTTAAGTCGGCATTGTGCCTTTTGTATTTAATTCCGATGCAATTTCTGTGTTTCATCGTCCATAAGAAGGTCCAAGTGATACAGTAAACCTGAGGTGAAGCATCGGAATCTAAAACTAGTGTCACAGGAATGGTTCAAACATAGTCAGTAAGAAGAGTCAGTCTTCTTGTACTTAAGTCGGCATTGTACCTTTTCTATTTAATTCCGATGCAATTCTTGTGTTTCATCATCAATAAGAAGGTCCAAAGGATACAGTAAACCTGGAGTGAAGCATCGGAATCTATAACTAGTGTCACAGGAATGGTTCAAAGCATAGACAGTAAGAAGAGTCAGTCTCCTTGTACTTAATTTTGCACTGGGCCTTTTGTATTTAATTCCTATGCAATTTCTGTGTTTCATCGTCAATAAGAAGGTCCAAGGGATACAGTAAACATGAAGTGAAGCATCGGAATTTATAACTAGTGTCACAGGAACGGTTCAAAACATAGTCAGTAAGAAGAGTCAGTCTTCTTGTACTTAAGTCGGCATTGTGCCTTTTCTATTTAATTCCGATGCAATTTCTGTGTTTCACCGTCAATAACAAGGTCTAAGGGATACAGTAAACCTGAAGTGAAGCATCAGAATCCATAACTAGCGTCACAGGAATGGTTCAAATCATAGTCAGTAAGAAGAGTTAGTCTTCTTGTACTTAAGTCGGCATTGTGCCTTTTGTATTTAATTCCGATGCAATTTCTGTGTTTCATCGTCAATAAGAGGGTCAGAGGGGTACAGTAAACCTGAAGTGAAGCATCGGAAATTATAGCTACTGTCACAGGAATGGTTAAAAACATAGTCCGTAAGAAGAGTCAGACTTCTTGTCGTTAAGTCGGCATTGTGCTTTTTGTATTTAATTCCGATGCAATTTCTGTGTTTCATCAGCATTAAGAAGGTCCAAGGGATACAGTAAACCTGGAGTGAAGCATCGGAATCTATAACTAGTGTCACAGGAATGGTTCAAAACATAAACAGTAAGAAGAGTCAGTCTCCTTGTCCTTAATTCTGCACTGTGAGTTTTGTATTTAATTCCGATGCAATTTCTGTGTTTCATCGTCAATACGAAGGTCCAAGGGATATAGTAAACCTGAAGTGAAGCATCGGAATTCATAACTAGTGTCACAGGAATGGTTCAAAACAGAGTCAGTAAGGAGAGTCAGTCCTCTTGTACTTAAGTCGGCATTGTGCCTTTTCTATTTAATTCCGATGCAATTTGTGTGTTTCATCGTCAATAAGAAGGTCCAAAGGACACAGTAAACCTGGAGTGAAGCATCGGAATCTATAACTAGTGTCACAGGGATGGTTCAAAACATAGACAGTAAGAAGAGTCAGTCTTCTTGTACTTAAGTCGGCATTGTGAATTTTCTATTTAATTCCGATGCAATTTCTGTGTTTCATCGTCAATAAGAAAGGCAGAAGGATACAGTAATCCTAAAGTGAAGCATCGGAACCTATAACTAGTGTCACAGGAATGGTTCAAAACAAAGTCAGTAAGAAGAGCCAGTCTTATTGTCCTTAAGTCGTCATTGTGTCTTTTATATTTAATTCCGATGCAGTTTCTGTGTTTCATCGTCAATAAGAAGGTCCAAGGGACACAGTAAACCTGGAGTGTAGCATCGGAATCTATAACTGGTTTTAGAGGAATGGTTCAAAACATAGACAGTAAGAAGAGTCAGTCTTCGTGTACTTAAGTCGGCATTTTGCCCTTTGTGTTTAATTCCGATTTAATTTCTGTGTTTCATCGTCAATAAGAAGGTCCAAGGGATACAGTAAACCTGTGGTAAAGCATCGGAATTTATAACTAGTGTCACAGGAATGGTTCAAACATAGTCAGTAAAAAGAGTCAGTCTTCTTGTACTTAAGTCGGCATTGTACCTTTTCTATTTAATTTCGATGCAATTTCTGTGTTTCATCGTCAATGACAAGGTCCAAGGGATACAGAAAACCTGGAGTGAAGCATCGGAATCTATAACTAGTGTCAATGGTATGATTCAAAACATAGACATTAAGAAGAGTCAGTCTTCTTGTACTTAAGTCGGCATTGTGCCTTTTGTATTTAATTACCATGCAATATCTGTGTTTCATCGTCATTAAGAAGGTCAGAGGGGTACAGTAAACATGAAGTGAAGCATCGGAATCTATAGCTAGTGTCACAGGAATGGTTCAAATCATAGTCAGTAAGAAGAGTCAGTCTTCTTGTACTTAAGTCGGCATTGTGCCTTTTCCATTTAATTCCGATGCAATTTCTGTGTTTCATCGTCAATAAGAAGGTCGGAGGGATACAGTTATCCTGAAGTGTAGCATCGGAATCTATAACTAGTGTCACAGGAATGGTTCAAAACAAAGTCAGTAAGAAGAGTCAGTCATCTTGTCCCTAAGTCGGCATTGTGCCTTTTGTATTTAATTCCGATGCAATTTCTGTGTTTCATCGCCAATAAGAAGGTCCAAGTGATACAGTAAACCTGAGGTGAAGCATCGGAATCTATAACTAGAGTCACAGGAATGGTTCAAACATAGTCAGTAAGAAGAGTCAGTCTTCTTGTACTTAAGTCGGCATTGTACCTTTTCTATTTAATTCCGATGCAATTTCTGTGTTTCATCGTCAATAAGACGGGCAGAGGGATACAGTAATCCTAAAGTGAAGCATCGGAATCTATAACTAGTGTCATTGGAATGTTTCAAAACATAGACAGTAAGAAGAGTCAGTCTTCTTGTACCTAAGTCGGCAATGTGCCTTTTGTATTTAATTCCGATGCAATTTCTGTGTTTCATCGTCAATAAGAAGGTCAGAGGAGTACAGTAAACCTGAAGTGAAGCATCGGAATCTATAACTAGTGTCACAGGAATGGTTCAAAACATAGACAGTAAGAAGAGTCAGTCTCCTTGTACCTAATTTTGCACTGTGCCTTTTGTATTTAATTCCGATGCAATTTCTGTGTTTCATCGCCAATAAGAAGGTCCAAGTGATACAGTAAACCTGAGGTGAAGCATCGGAATCTATAACTAGTGTCACAGGAATGGTTCAAAACATAGACAGTAAGAAGAGTCAGTCTCCTTGTACTTAATTTTGCACTGTGCCTTTTGTATTTAATTCCTATGCAATTTCTGTGTTTCATCGTCAATAAGAAGGTCCAAGGGATACAGTAAACATGAAGTGAAGCATCGGAATTTATAACTAGTGTCACAGGAACGGTTCAAAACATAGTCAGTAAGAAGAGTCAGTCTTCTTGTACTTAAGTCGGCATTGTGCCTTTTCTATTTAATTCCGATGCAATTTCTGTGTTTCATCGTCAATAACAAGGTCCAAGGGATACAGTAAACATGAAGTGAAGCATCGGAATTTATAACTAGTGTCACAGGAACGGTTCAAAACATAGTAAGTAAGAAGAGTCAGTCTTCTTGTACTTAAGTCGGCATTGTGCCTTTTGTATTTAATTCCGATGCAATTTCTGTGTTTCATCGTCAATAAGAAGGTCCAAGGGATACAGTAAACCTGGAGTGAAGCATCGGAATCTCTAACTAGTGTCAATGTTATGGTTCAAAACATAGACATTAAGAAGAGTCAGTCTTCTTGTACTTAAGTCGGCATTGTGCCTTTTGTATTTAATTACCATTCAATTTCTGTGTTTCATCGTCATTAAGAAGGTCAGAGTTGTACATTAAACATGAACTGAAGCATCGGAATCTATAGCTAGTGTCACAGGAATGGTTCAAATCATAGTCAGTAAGAAGAGTCAGTCTTCTTGTACTTAAGTCGGCATTGTGCCTTTTCTATTTAATTCCGATGCAAATTCTGTATCTCATCGTCAATAAGAAGGTCGGAGGTATACAGTTATCCTGAAGTGTAGCATCGGAATCTATAACTAGTGTCACAGGAATGGTTCAAAACAAAGTCAGTAAGAAGGGTCAGTCTTCTTGTCCTTAAGTCGGCATTGTGCCTTTTGTATTTAATTCCGATGCAATTTCTGTGTTTCATCGTCAATAAGAAGGTCCAAGTGATACAGTAAACCTGAGGTGAAGCATCGGAATCTATAACTAGTGTCACAGGAATGGTTCAAACATAGTTAGTAAGAAGAGTCAGTCTTCTTGTACTTAAGTCGGCATTGTACCTTTTCGATTTAATTCCGATGCAATTCTTGTGTTTCATCATCAATAAGAAGGTCCAAAGGATACAGTAGACCTGGAGTGAAGCATCGGAATCTATAACTAGTGTCACAGGAATGGTTCAAAGCATAGACAGTAAGAAGAGTCAGTCTCCTTGTACTTAATTTTGCACTGTGCCTTTTGTATTTAATTCCTATGCAATTTCTGTGTTTCATCGTCAATAAGAAGGTCCAAGGGATACAGTAAACATGAAGTGAAGCATCGGAATTTATAACTAGTGTCACAGGAACGGTTCAAAACATAGTCAGTAAGAAGAGTCAGTCTTCTTGTACTTAAGTCGGCATTGTGCCTTTTCTATTTAATTCCGATGCAATTTCTGTGTTTCATCGTCAATAACAAGGTCTAAGGGATACAGTAAACCTGAAGTGAAGCATCGGAATCCATAACTAGCGTCACAGGAATGGTTCAAATCATAGTCAGTAAGAAGAGTCAGTCTTCTTGTACTTAAGTCGGCATTGTGCCTTTTGTATTTAATTCCGATGCAATTTCTGTGTTTCATCGTCAATAAGAAGGACCAAGGGATACAGTAAACCTGAAGTGAAGCATCGGAATCCATAACTAGCGTCACAGGAATGGTTGCAAACATAGTCAGTAAGAAGAGTTAGTCCTCTTGTACTTAGGTCGGCATAGTGCCTTATCTATTTAATTCCGATGCAATTTGTGTGTTTCATCGTCAATAAGAAGGTCCAAGGGATACAGTAAATCTGGAGTGAAGCATCGGAATTTATAACTAGTGTCAATGGTATGGTTCAAAACATAGACAGTAAGAAGAGTCAGTCTTCTTGTACTTAAGTCGGCATTGTGCCTTTTGTATTTAATTACGATGCAATTTCTGTGTTTCATCGTCATTAAGAAGGTCAGAGGGATACAGTAAACCTGAAGTGAAGCATCGGAATCTATAGCTAGTGTCACACGAATGGTTCAAAACATTGTCAGTAAGAAGAGTCAGTCTTTTTGTACTTAAGTCGGAATTGTGCCTTTCTATTTAATTCCGATGCAGTTTCTGTGTTTCATCGTCAATAAGAAAGTCAGAGAGATACAGTAATCCTGAAGTGAAGTATCGGAATCTGTAACTAGTGTCACAGGAATGGTTCAAATCATAGACAGTAAGAAGAGGCAGTCTTCGTGTACGTCAGTCGGCATTTTGCCTTTTGTATTTAATTCCCATGCAATTTATGTGTTTCATCGTCAATAAGAAGGTCCAAGGGATACAGTAAACCTGAGGTGAAGCATCGGAATCTATAATTAGTGTCACAGGAATGGTTCAAACATAGTCAGTAAGAAGAGTCAGTCTTCTTGTACTTATGTCGGCATTGTACCTTTTCTATTTAATTCCGATGCAATTTCTCTTTTTCATCGTCAATAACAAAGTCCAAGGGATACAGTAAACCTGGAGTGAAGCATCGGAATCTATAACTAGGGCCAATGGAATGGTTCAAAACATAGACAGTAAGAAGAGTCAGTCTTCTTGTACTTAAGTCGGCATTGTGCCTTTTGTATTTAATTCCGATGCAATTTCTGTGTTTCATCGTCAGTAATAGGGTCAGAGGGGTACAGTAAACCTGAACTGAAGCATCGGAAATTATGGCTACTGTCACAGGAATGGTTAAAAACATAGTCAGTAAGAAGAGTCAGACTTCTTGTCGTTAAGTCGGCATTGTGCCTTTTGTATTTAATTCCGATGCAATTTCTGTGTTTCATCAGCATTAAGAAGGTCCAAAAGATACAGTAAACCTGGAGTGAAGCATCGGAATCTATAACTAGTGTCACAGGAATGGTTCAAAACATAAACAGTAAGAAGAGTCAGTCTCCTTGTCCTTAATTCTGCACCGTGCCTTTTGTATTTAATTCCGATGCAATTTCTGTGTTTCATCGTCAATAAGAAGGTCCAAGGGATATAGTAAACCTGAAGTGAAGCATCGGAATTCATAACTAGTGTCACAGGAATGGTTCAAAACAGAGTCAGTAAGGAGAGTCAGTCCTCTTGTACTTAAGTCGGCATTGTGCCTTTTCTATTTAATTCCGATGCAATTTGTGTGTTTCATCGTCAATAAGAAGGTCCAAGGGATACAGTAGCCCTGGAGTGAAGCATCGGAATCTATAACTAGTGTCACAGGGATGGTTGAAAACATAGACAGCAAGAAGAGTCAGACTTCTTGTACTTAAGTCGGCATTGTGCTTTTTCTATTTAATTCCGATGCAATTTCTGTGTTTCATCGTCAATAAGAAGGGCAGAGGGATACAGTAATCCTAAAGTGAAGCATCTGAACCTGTAACTAGTGTCACAGGAATGGTTCAAAACAAAGTCAGTAAGAAGAGCCAGTCTTCTTGTCCTTAAGTCGGCATTGTGCCTTTTGTATTTAATTCCAATGCAGTTTCTGTGTTTCATCGTCAATAAGAAGGTCCAAGGGACACAGTAAACCTGGAGTGTAGCATCGGAATCTATAACTAGTTTTAGAGGAATGGTTAAAAACATAGACAGTAAGAAGAGTCAGTCTTCGTGTACTTAAGTCGGCATTTTGCCTTTTGTGTTTAATTCCGATTTAATTTCTGTGTTTCATCGTCAATAAGAAGGTCCAAGGGAGACAGTAAACCTGAGGTGAAGCATCGGAATTTATAACTAGTGTCACAGGAAAGGTTAAAAACTTAGTCAGTAAAAAGAGTCAGTCTTCATGTACTTAAGTCGGCATTGTACATTTTCTATTTAATTTCGATGCAATTTCTGTGTTTCATCGTCAATGACAAGGTCCAAGGGATACATAAACCTGGACTGAAGCATCGGAGTCTATAACTAGTGTCAATGGAATGGTTAAAAACATAGACAGTAATAAGAATTAGTCTTCTTGTACTTAAGTCGGCATTGTGCCTTTTGTATTTAATTCCGATGCAATTTCTGTCTTTCACCGTCAATAAGAAGGTCAGAGGGGTACAGTAAACCTGAAGTGAAGCATCGGAATCTATAGATAGTGTCACAGGAATGGTTCAAAACATAGTCAGTAAGAAGAGTCAGACTTCTTGTCCTTAAGTCGGCATTGTGCCTTTTCTATTTAATTCCGATGCAATTTCTGTGTTTCATCGTCAATAACAAGGTCCAAGGGATACAGTAAACCTGAAGTGAAGCATCGGAATCCATAACTAGCGTCACAGGAATGGTTCAAAACATAGTCAGTAAGAAGAGTTAGTCTTCTTGTACTTAAGTCGGCATTGTGCCTTTTGTATTTAATTCCGATGCAATTTCTGTGTTTCATCGTCAATAAGAAGGTCCAAGTGATACAGTAAACCTGAGGTGAAGCATCGGAGTCTATAACTAGTGTCACAGGAATGCTTCAAACATAGTCAGTAAGAAGAGTCAGTCTTCTTGTACTTAAGTCGGCATTGTACCTTTTCTATTTAATTCCGATGCAATTTCTGTGTTTCATCGTCAATAAGAAGGACCAAGGGATACAGTAAACCTGGAGTGAAGCATCGGAGTCTATAACTAGTGTCACAGGACTGGTTCAAAAATAGACAGTAATAAGAGTCAGTCTTCTTGAACTTAATTCGGCATTGTGCCTTTTGTATTTAATTCCGATGCCATTTCTGTGTTTCATCGTCAATACGAAGGTCAGAGGGATACAGTAAACCTGAAGTGAAGCATGGGAATCCATAACTAGCGTCACAGGAATGGTTCAAAACAGAGTCAGTAAGGAGAGTCAGTCCTAATGTACTTAAGTCGGCATTGTGCCTTTTCTATTTAATTCCGATGCAATTTGTGTGTTTCATCGTCAATAAGAAGGTCCAAGGGATACAGTAACCCTGGAGTGAAGCATCGGAATCTATAACTAGTGTCACAGGGATGGTTCAAAACATAGACAGCAAGAAGAGTCAGTCTTCTTGTACTTAAGTCGGCATTGTGCCTTTTCTATTTAATTCCGATGCAATTTCTGTGTTTCATCGTCAATAAGAAGGGCAGAGGGATACAGTAATCCTAAAGTGAAGCATCTGAACCTGTAACTAGTGTCACAGGAATGGTTCAAAACAAAGTCAGTAAGAAGAGCCAGTCTTCTTGTCCTTAAGTCGGCATTGTGCCTTTTGTATTTAATTCCGATGCAGTTTCTGTGTTTCATCGTCAATAAGAAGGTCCAAGGGACACAGTAAACCTGGAGTGTAGCATCGGAATCTATAACTAGTTTTAGAGGAATGGTTCAAAACATAGACAGTAAGAAGAGTCAGTCTTCGTGTACTTAAGTCGCCATTTTGCCTTTTGTGTTTAATTCCGATTTAATTTCTGTGTTTCATCGTCAATAAGAAGGTCCAAGGGATACAGTAAACCTGATGTGAAGCATCGGAATTTATAACTAGTGTCACAGAAAAGGTTCAAACTTAGTCAGTAAAAAGAGTCAGTCTTCTTGTACTTAAGTCGGCATTGTACCTTTTCTATATAATTTCGATGGAATTTCTGTGTTTCATCGTCAATGATAAGGTCCTAGGGATACAGTAAACCTGGACTGAAGCATCGGAATCTATAACTAGTGTCAATGGAATGGTTAAAAACATAGACAGTAATAAGAATTAGTCTTCTTGTACTTAAGTCGGCATTGTGCCTTTTGTATTTAATTCCGATGCAATTTCTGTGTTTCATCGTCAATAAGAAGGTCAGAGGGGTACAGTAAACCTGAAGTGAAGCATCGGAATCTATAGATAGTGTCACAGGAATTGTTCAAAACATAGTCAGTAAGAAGAGTCAGACTTCTTGTCCTTAAGTCGGCATTGTGCCTTTTCTATTTAATTCCGATGCAATTTCTGTGTTTCATCGTCAATAACAAGGTCCAAGGGATACAGTAAACCTGAAGTGAAGCATCGGAATCCATAACTAGCGTCACAGGAATGGTTCATAACATAGTCAGTAAGAAGAGTTAGTCTTCTTGTACTTAAGTCGGCATTGTGCCTTTTGTATTTAATTCCGATGCAATTTCTGTGTTTCATCGTCAATAAGAAGGTCCAAGGGATACAGTAAACCTGGAGTGAAGCATCGGAATCTCTAACTAGTGTCAATGTTATGGTTCAAAACTTAAGTCGGCATTGTGCCTTTTGTATTTAATTACCATTCAATTTCTGTGTTTCATCGTCATTAAGAAGGTCAGAGGGGTACAGTAAACATGAAGTGAAGCATCGGAATCTATAGCTAGTGTCACAGGAATGGTTCACATCATAGTCAGTAAGAAGAGTCAGTCTTCTTGTACTTAAGTCGGCATTGTGCCTTTTCTATATAATTCCGATGCAAATTCTGTGTTTCATCGTCAATAAGAAGGTCGGAGGGATACAGTTATCCTGAAGTGTAGCATCGGAATCTATAACTAGTGTCACAGGAATGGTTCAAAACAAAGTCAGTAAGAAGGGTCAGTCTTCTTGTCCTTAAGTCGGCATTGTGCCTTTTGTATTTAATTCCGATGCAATTTCTGTGTTTCATCGTCAATAAGAAGGTCCAAGTGATACAGTAAACCTGAGGTGAAGCATCGGAGTCTATAACTAGTGTCACAGGAATGGTTCAAACATAGTCAGTAAGAAGAGTCAGTCTTCTTGTACTTAAGTCGGCATTGTACCTTTTCTATTTAATTCCGATGCAATTTCTGTGTTTCATCGTCAATAAGAAGGACCAAGGGATACAGTAAACCTGGAGTGAAGCATCGGAGTCTATAACTAGTGTCACAGGACTGGTTCAAAAATAGACAGTAATAAGAGTCAGTCTTCTTGAACTTAATTCGGCATTGTGCCTTTTGTATTTAATTCCGATGCCATTTCTGTGTTTCATCGTCAATACGAAGGTCAGAGGGATACAGTAAACCTGAAGTGAAGCATCGGAATCCATAACTAGCGTCACAGGAATGGTTCAAACATAGTCAGTAAGAAGAGTTATTCTTCTTGTACTTAAGTCGGCATTGTGCCTTTTGTATTAAAATTCGATGCAATTTCTGTGTTTCATCGTCAATAAGAAAGTCCGATTGATATAGTAAACCTGGAGTGAAGCATCGGAATCTGTAACTAGTGTCACAGGAATGGTTCAAATCATAGACAGTAAAAAGAGTCAGTCTTCGTGTACTTCAGTCGGCATTTTGCCTTTTGTATTTAATTCCGAAGCAATTTTTGTGTTTCATCGTCAATAAGAAGGTCCAAGGGATACAGTAAACCTGAAGTGAAGCATCGGAATCTATAACTGGTGTCACAGGAATCGTTCAAAACATAGTCAGTTAGAAGAGACAGTCTTCTTGTACTTAAGTCGGCATAGTGCCTCATCTATTTAATTCCGATGCAATTTGTGTGTTTCATCGTCAATAAGAAGGTCCAAGGGATACAGTAAACCTAGAGTGAAGCATCGGAATCTATAACTAGTGTCAATGGTATGGTTCAAAACATAGGCAGTAAGAAGAGTCAGTCTTCTTGTACTTAAGTCGGCATTGTGCCTTCTGTATTTAATTACGATGCAATTTCTGAGTTTCGTCGTCATTAAGAAGGTCAGAGGGATACAGTAAACCTGAGGTGAATCATCGGAATCTATAGCTAGTGTCACACGAATGGTTCAAAACATAGTCAGTAAGAAGAGTCAGTCTTTTTGTACTTAAGTCGGAATTGTGCCTTTCTATTTAATTCCGATGCAATTTCTGTGTTTCATCGTCAATAAGAAGGTCAGAGGGATACAGTAATCCTGAAGTGAAGCATCGGAATCTGTAACTAGTGTCACAGGAATGGTTCAAATCATAGACAGTAAGAAGAGTCAGTCTTCGTGTACTTCAGTCGGCATTTTGCCTTTTCTATTTAATTCCGATGCAATTTCTGTTTTTCATCGTCAATAACAAGGTCCAAGGGATACAGTAAAGCTGGAGTGAAACATCGGAATGTATAACTAGTGTCAATGGAATGTTTCAAAACATAGACAGTAAGAAGAGTCAGTCTTCTTGTACTTAAGTCGGCATTGTGCCTTTTGTATTTAATTCCGATGCAATTTCTGTGTTTCATCGTCAATAAGAGGGTCAGAGGGGTACAGTAAACCTGAAGTGAAGCATCGGAAATTATAGCTACTGTCACAGGAATGGTTAAAAACATAGTCAGTAAGAAGAGTCAGACTTGTTGTCGTTAAGTCGGCATTGTGCCTTTTGTTTTTAATTCCGATGCAATTTCTGTGTTTCATCACCATTAAGAAGGTCCAAGGGATACAGTAAACCTGGAGTGAAGCATCGGAATCTATAACTAGTGTCACAGGAATGGTTCAAAACATAAACAGTAAGAAGAGTCAGTCTCCTTGTCCTTAATTCTGCACTGTGCCTTTTGTATTTAATTCCGATGCAATTCTGTGTTTCATCGTCAATAAGAAGGTCCAAGGGATATAGTAAACCTGAAGTGAAGCATCGGAATTCATAACTAGTGTCACAGGAATGGTTCAAAACAGAGTCAGTAAGGAGAGTCAGTCCTCTTGTACTTAAGTCGGCATTGTGCCTTTTCTATTTAATTCCGATGCAATTTGTGTGTTTCATCGTCAATAAGAAGGTCCAAGGGACACAGTAAACCTGGAGTGAAGCTTCGGAATCTATAACTAGTGTCACAGAGATGGTTCAAAACATAGACAGTAAGAAGAGTCAGTCTTCTTGTACTTAAGTCGGCATTGTGAATTTTCTATTTAATTCCGATGCAATTTCTGTGTTTCATCGTCAATAAGAAGGGCAGAAAGATACAGTAATCCTAAAGTGAAGCATCGGAACCTATAACTAGTGTCACAGGAATGGTTCAAAACAAAGTCAGTAAGAAGAGCCCGTCTTCTTGTCCTTAAGTCGGCATTGTGTGTTTTGTATTTAATTCCGTTGCAGTTTCTGTGTTTCATCGTCAATAAGAAGGTCCAAGGGACACAGAAAACCTGGAGTGAAGCATCGGAATCTATAACTAGTGTCAATGGTATGATTCAAAACATAGACATTAAGAAGAGTCAGTCTTCTTGTACTTAAGTCGGCATTGTGCCTTTTCTATTTAATTCCGATGAAATTTCTGTGTTTCATCGTCAATAACAAGGTGCAAGGGATACAGTAAACCTGAAGTGAAGCATCGGAATCCATAACTAGCGTCACAGGAATGGTTCAAAACATAGTCAGTAAGAAGAGTTAGTCTTCTTGTACTTAAGTCGGCATTGTGCCTTTTGTATTTAATTCCGATGCAATTTCTGTGTTTCATCGTCAATAAGAAGGTCCAAGGGATACAGTAAACCTGGAGTGAAGCATCGGAATCTCTAACTAGTGTCAATGTTATAGTTCAAAACATAGACATTAAGAAGAGTCAGTCTTCTTGTACTTAAGTCGGCATTGTGCCTTTTGTATTTAATTACCATTCAATTTCTGTGTTTCATCGTCATTAAGAAGGTCAGAGGGGTACAGTAAACATGAAGTGAAGCATCGGAATCTATAGCTAGTGTCACAGGAATGGTTCAAATCATAGTCAGTAAGAAGAGTCAGTCTTCTTGTACTTAAGTCGGCATTGTGCCTTTTCTATTTAATTCCGATGCAAATTCAGTGTTTCATCGTCAATAAGAAGGTCGGAGGGATAAAGTTATCCTGAAGTGTAGCATCGGAATCTATAACTAGTGTCACAGGAATGGTTCAAAACAAAGGCAGTAAGAAGGGTCAGTCTTCTTGTCCTTAAGTCGGCATTGTGCCTTTTGTATTTAATTCCGATGCAATTTCTGTGTTTCATCGTCAATAAGAAGGTCCAAGGGATACAGTAAACCTGGAGTGAAGCATCGGAATCTATAACTAGTGTCAATGTTATTGTTCAAAACATAGACATTAAGAAGAGTCAGTCTTCTTGTACTTAAGTCGGCATTGTAGCTTTTCTATTTAATTCCGATGCATTTTCTGTGTTTCATCGTCAATAACAAGGTCCAAGGGATACAGTAAACCTGGAGTGAAGCATCGGAATCTATAACTTGTGTCAATGGAATGGTTCAAAACATAGACAGTAAGAAGAGTCAGTCTTCTTGTACTTATGTCGGCAATGTGCCTTTTGTATTTAATTCCGATGCAATTTCTGTGTTTCATCGTCAATAAGAAAGTCAGAGGGGTACAGTAAACCTAAAGTGCAGCATCGGAATCTATAGGTAGTGTCACAGGAATGGTTCAAAGGATAGTCAGTAAGAAGAGTCAGACTTCTTGTCCTTCAGTCGGCATTGTGCCTTTTGTTTTTAATTCCGATGCAATTCTTGTGTTTCATCATCAATAAGAAGGTCCAAAGGATACAGTAAACCTGGAGTAAAGCATCGGAATCTATAACTAGTGTCACAGGAATGGTTCAAAACATAGACAGTAAGAAGGGTCAGTCTCCGTGTACTTAATTTTGCACTGTGCCTTTTGTATTTAATTCCGATGCAATTTCTGTGTTTCATCGTCAATAAGAAGGTCCAAGGGATACAGTAAACATGAAGTGAAGCATCGGAATTTATAACTAGTGTCACAGGAACGGTTCAAAACATAGTCAGTAAGAAGAGTCAGTCTTCTTGTACTTAAGTCGGCATTGTGCCTTTTCTATTTAATTCCGATGCAATTTCTGTGTTTCATCGTCAATAAGAAGGACCAAGGGATACAGTAAACCTGAAGTGAAGCATCGGAATCCATAACTAGCGTCACAGGAATAGTTGCAAACATAGTCAGTAAGAAGAGTTAGTCTTCTTGTACTTAAGTCGGCATTGTGCCTTTTGTATTTAATTCCGATGCAATTTCTTTGTTTCATCGTCAATAAGAAGGTCCAAGGGATATAGTAAACCTGGAGTGAAGCATCGGAATCTGTAACTAGTGTCACAGGAATGGTTCAAATCATAGACAGTAAAAAGAGTCAGTCTTCGTGTACTTTTGTCGGCATTTTGCTTTTTGTATTTAATTCCGATGCAATTTTTGTGTTTCATCGTCAATAAGAAGGTCCAAGGGATACAGTAAACCTGAAGTGAAGCATAGGGATCTATAACTGGTGTCACAGGAATCGTTCAAAACATAGTCAGTTAGAAGAGACAGTCTTCTTGTACTTAAGTCGGCATAGTGCTTTATCTATTTAATTCCGATGCAATTTGTGTGTTTCATCGTCAATAAGAAGGTCCAAGGGATACAGTAAATCTGGAGTGAAGCATCGGAATTTATAACTAGTGTCAATGGTATGGTTCAAAACATAGACAGTAAGAAGAGTCAGTCTTCTTGTACTGAAGTCGGTATTGTGCCTTTTGTATTTAATTACGATGCAATTTCTGTGTTTCATCGTCATTAAGAAGGTCAGAGGGATACAGTAAACCTGAAGTGAAGCATCGGAATCTATAGCTAGTGTCACACGAATGGTTCAAAACATAGTCAGTAAGAAGAGTCAGTCTTTTTGTACTTAAGTCGGAATTGTGCCTTTCTATTTAATTCCGATGCAGTTTCTGTGTTTCATCGTCAATAAGAAGGTCAGAGGGATACAGTAATCCTGAAGTGAAGCATCGGAATCTGTAACTAGTGTCACAGGAATGGTTCAAATCATAGACAGTAAGAAGAGTCAGTCTTCGTGTACCTCAGTCGGCATTTTGCCTTTTGTATTTAATTCCGATGCAATTTATGTGTTTCATCGTCAATAAGAAGGTCCAAGGGATACAGTAAACCTGAGGTGAAGCATCGGATTCTATAATTAGTGTCACAGGAATGGTTCAAACATAGTCAGTAAGAAGAGTCAGTCTTCTTGTACTTAAGTCGGCATTGTACCTTTTCTATTTAATTCCGATGCAATTTCTGTGTTTCATCGTCAATAAGAAGGGCAGAGGGATACAGTAATCCTAAAGTGAAGCATCGGAATCTATAACTAGTGTCAATGGAATGTTTCAAAACATAGACAGTAAGAAGAGTCAGTCTTCTTGTACTTAAGTCGGCATTGTGCCTTTTGTATTTAATTCTGATGCAATTTCTGTGTTTCATCGTCAATAAGAGGGTCAGAGGGGTACAGTAAACCTGAAGTGAAGCATCGGAAATTATGGCTACTGTCACAGGAATGGTTAAAAACATAGTCAGTAAGAAAAGTCAGACTTCTTGTCGTTAAGTCGGCATTGTGCCTTTTGTATTTAATTCCGATGCAATTTCTGTGTTTCATCAGCATTAAGAAGGTCCAAAGGATACAGTAAACCTGGAGTGAAGCATCGGAATCTATAACTAGTGTCACAGGAATGGTTCAAAACATAAACAGTAAGAAGAGTCAGTCTCCTTGTCCTTAATTCTGCACGGTGCCTTTTGTATTTAATTCCGATGAAATTTCTGTGTTTCATCGTCAATAAGAAGGTCCAAGGGATATAGTAAACCTGAAGTGAAGCATCGGAATTCATAACTAGTGTCACAGGAATGGTTAAAAACAGAGTCAGTAAGGAGAGTCAGTCCTCTTGTACTTAAGTCGGCATTGTGCCTTTTCTATTTAATTCCGATGCAATTTGTGTGTTTCATCGTCAATAAGAAGGTCCAAGGGATACAGTAAACCTGGAGTGAAGCATCGGAATCTATAACTAGTGTCACAGAGATGGTTCAAAACATAGACAGTAAGAAGAGTCAGTCTTCTTGTACTTAAGTCGGCATTGTGAATTTTCTATTTAATTCCGATGCAATTTCTGTGTTTCATCGTCAATAAGAAGGGCAGAAGGATACAGTAAACCTGGAGTGAAGCATCGGAATCTATAACTAGTGTCACAGGAATGGTTCAAAACATAAACAGTAAGAAGAGTCAGTCTCCTTGTCCTTAATTCTGCACGGTGCCTTTTGTATTTAATTCCGATGCAATTTCTGTGTTTCATCGTCAATAAGAAGGTCTAAGGGATATAGTAAACCTGAAGTGAAGCATCGGAATTCATAACTAGTGTCACAGGAATGGTTCAAAACAAAGTCAGTAAGAAGAGCCAGTCTTCTTGTCCTTAAGTCGGCATTGTGTCTTTTGTATTTAATTCCGATGCAGTTTCTGTGTTTCATCGTCAATAAGAAGGTCCAAGGGACACAGTAAACCTGGAGTGTAGCATCGGAATCTATAACTAGTTTTAGAGGAATGGTTCAAAACATAGACAGTAAGAAGAGTCAGTCTTCGTGTACTTAAGTCGGCATTTTGCCTTTTGTGTTTAATTCCGATTTAATTTCTGTGTTTCATCGTCAATGAGAAGGTCCAAGGGATACAGTAAACCTGAGGTAAAGAATCGGAATTTATAACTAGTGTCACAGGAATGGTTCAAACATAGTCAGTAAAAAGAGTCAGTCTTCTTGTACTTAAGTCGGCATTGTACCTTTTCTATTTAATTTCGATGCAATTTCTGTGTTTCATCGTCAATGACAAGGTCCAAGGGATACAGAAAACCTGGAGTGAAGCATCGGAATCTATAACTAGTGTCAATGGTATGATTCAAAACATAGACATTAAGAAGAGTCAGTCTTCTTGTACTTAATTCGGCATTGTGCCTTTTGTATTTAATTACCATGCAATTTCTGTGTTTCATCGTCATTAAGAAGGTCAGAGAGGTACAGTAAACATGAAGTGAAGCATCGGAATCTATAGCTAGTGTCACAGGAATGGTTCAAATCATAGTCAGTAAGAAGAGTCAGTCTTCTTGTACTTAAGTCGGCATTGTGCCTTTTCTATTTAATTCCGATGCAATTTCTGTGTTTCATCGTCAATAAGAAGTTCGGAGGGATACAGTTATCCTGAAGAGTAGCATCGGAATATATAACTAGTGTCACAGGAATGGTTCAAAACAAAGTCAGTAAGAAGAGTCAGTCTTCTTGTCCCTAAGTCGGCATTGTGCCTTTTGTATTTAATTCCGATGCAATTTCTGTGTTTCATCGCCAATAAGAAGGTCCAAGTTATACAGTAAACCTGAGGTGACGCATCGGAATCTATAACTAGTGTCACAGGAATGGTTCAAACATAGTCAGTAAGAAGAGTCACTCTTCTTGTACTTAAGTCGGCATTGTACCTTTTCTATTTAATTCCGATGCAATTTCTGTGTTTCATCGTCAATAAGAAGGGCAGAGGGATACAGTAATCCTAAAGTGAAGCATCGGAATCTATAACTAGTGTCAATGGAATGTTTCAAAACATAGACAGTAAGAAGAGTAAGTCTTCTTGTACTTAAGTCGGCAATGTGCCTTTTGTATTTAATTCCGATGCAATTTCTGTGTTTCATCGTCAATAAGAAGGTCAGAGGGGTACAGTGAACCTGAAGTGAAGCATCGGAATCTATAACTAGTGTCACAGGAATGGTTCAAAACATAGACAGTAAGAAGAGTCAGTCTCCTTGTACTTAATTTTGCACTGTGCCTTTTGTATTTAATTCCTATGCAATTTCTGTGTTTCATCGTCAATAAGAAGGTCCAAGGGATACAGTAAACATGAAGTGAAGCATCGGAATTTATAACTAGTGTCACAGGAACGGTTCAAAACATAGTCAGTAAGAAGAGTCAGTCTTCTTGTACTTAAGTCGGCATTGTGCCTTTTCTATTTAATTCCGATGCAATTTCTGTGTTTCATCGTCAATAACAAGGTGCATGGGATACAGTAAACCTGAAGTGAAGCATCGGAATCCATAACTAGCGTCACAGGAATGGTTCAAAACATAGTCAGTAAGAAGAGTTAGTCTTCTTGTCCTTAAGTCGGCATTGTGCCTTTTGTATTTAATTCCGATGCAATTTCTGTGTTTCATCGTCAATAAGAAGGTCCAAGGGATACAGTAAACCTGGAGTGAAGCATCGGAATCTCTAACTAGTGTCAATGTTATAGTTCAAAACATAGACATTAAGAAGAGTCAGTCTTCTTGTACTTAAGTCGGCATTGTGCCTTTTGTATTTAATTACCATTCAATTTCTGTGTTTCATCGTCATTAAGAAGGTCAGAGGGGTACAGTAAACATGAAGTTAAGCATCGGAATCTATAGCTAGTGTCACAGGAATGGTTCAAATCATAGTCAGTAAGAAGAGTCAGTCTTCTTGTACTTAAGTCGGCATTGTAGCTTTTCTATTTAATTCCGATGCATTTTCTGTGTTTCATCGTCAATAACAAGGTCCAAGGGATACAGTAAACCTGGAGTGAAGCATCGGAATCTATAACTTGTGTCAATGGAATGGTTCAAAACATAGACAGTAAGAAGAGTCAGTCTTCTTGTACTTATGTCGGCAATGTGCCTTTTGTATTTAATTCCGATGCAATTTCTGTGTTTCATCGTCAATAAGAAAGTCAGAGGGGTACAGTAAACCTAAAGTGAAGCATCGGAATCTATAGGTAGTGTCACAGGAATGGTTCAAAGGATAGTCAGTAAGAAGAGTCAGACTTCTTGTCCTTCAGTCGGCATTGTGCCTTTTGTTTTTAATTCCGATGCAATTCTTGTGTTTCATCATCAATAAGAAGGTCGAAAGGATACAGTAAACCTGGAGTAAAGCATCGGAATCTATAACTAGTGTCACAGGAATGGTTCAAAACATAGACAGTAAGAAGGGTCAGTCTCCGTGTACTTAATTTAGCACTGTGCCTTTTGTATTTAATTCCTATGCAATTTCTGTGTTTCATCGTCAATAAGAAGGTCCAAGGGATACAGTAAACATGAAGTGAAGCATCGGAATTTATATCTAGTGTCACAGGAACGGTTCAAAACATAGTCAGTAAGAAGAGTCAGTCTTCTTGTACTTAAGTCGGCATTGTGCCTTTTCTATTTAATTCCGATGCAATTTCTTTGTTTCATCGTCAATAAGAAGGTCCAAGGGATATAGTAAACCTGGAGTGAAGCATCGGAATCTGTAACTAGTGTCACAGGAATGGTTCAAATCATAGACAGTAAAAAGAGTCAGTCTTCGTGTACTTTTGTCGGCATTTTGCCTTTTGTATTTAATTCCGGTGCAATTTGTGTGTTTCATCGTCAATAAGAAGGTCCAAGGGATACAGTAAATCTGGAGTGAAGCATCGGAATTTATAATTAGTGTCAATGGTATGGTTCAAAACATAGACAGTAAGAAGAGTCAGTCTTCTTGTACTGAAGTCGGTATTGTGCCTTTTGTATTTAATTACGATGCAATTTCTGTGTTTCATCGTCATTAAGAAGGTCAGAGGGATACAGTAAACCTGAAGTGAAGCATCGGAATCTATAGCTAGTGTCACACGAATGGTTCAAAACATAGTCAGTAAGAAGAGTCAGTCTTCTTGTACTTAAGTCGGCATTGTACCTTTTCTATTTAATTCCGATGCAATTTCTGTGTTTCATCGTCAATAAGAAGGGCAGAGGGATACAGTAATCCTAAAGTGAAGCATCGGAATCTATAACTAGTGTCAATGGAATGTTTCAAAACATAGACAGTAAGAAGAGTCAGTCTTCTTGTGCTTAAGTCGGCATTGTGCCTTTTCTATTTAATTCCGATGCAATTTCTGTGTTTCATCGTCAATAAGAGGGTCAGAGGGGTACAGTAAACCTGAAGTGAAGCATCGGAAATTATGGCTACTGTCACAGGAATGGTTAAAAACATAGTCAGTAAGAAGAGTCAGACTTCTTGTCGTTAAGTCGGCATTGTGCCTTTTGTATTTAATTCCGATGCAATTTCTGTGTTTCATCAGCATTAAGAAGGTCCAAAGGATACAGTAAACCTGGAGTGAAGCATCGGAATCTATAACTAGTGTCACAGGAATGGTTCAAAACATAAACAGTAAGAAGAGTCAGTCTCCTTGTCCTTAATTCTGCACGGTGCCTTTTGTATTTAATTCCGATGCAATTTCTGTGTTTCATCGTCAATAAGAAGGTCCAAGGGATATAGTAAACCTGAAGTGAAGCATCGGAATTCATAACTAGTGTCACAGGAATGGTTCAAAACAGAGTCAGTAAGGAGAGTCAGTCCTCTTGTACTTAAGTCGGCATTGTGCCTTTTCTATTTAATTCCGATGCAATTTGTGTGTTTCATCGTCAATAAGAAGGTCCAAGGGATACAGTAACCCTGGAGTGAAGCATCGGAATCTATAACTAGTGTCACAGGGATGGTTCAAAACATAGACAGTAACAAGAGTCAGTCTTCTTGTACTTAAATCGGCATTGTGCCTTTTCTATTTAATTCCGATGCAATTTCTGTGTTTCATCGTCAATAAGAAGGGCAGAGGGATACAGTAATCCTAAAGTGAAGCATCTGAACCAGTAACTAGTGTCACAGGAATGGTTCAAAACAAAGTCAGTAAGAAGAGCCAGTCTTCTTGTCCTTAAGTCGGCATTGTGCCTTTTGTATTTAATTCCGATGCAGTTTCTGTGTTTCATCGTCAATAAGAAGGTCCAAGGGACACAGTAAACCTTCAGTGCAGCATCGGAATCTATAACTAGTTTTAGAGGAATGGTTAAAAACATAGACAGTAAGAAGAGTCAGTCTTCGTGTACTTAAGTCGGCATTTTGCCTTTTGTGTTTAATTCCGATTTAATTTCTGTGTTTCATCGTCAATAAGAAGGTCCAACGGATACAGTAAACCTGAGGTGAAGCATCGGAATTTATAACTAGTGTCACAGGAAAGGTTCAAACTTAGTCAGTAAAAAGAGTCAGTCTTCTTGTACTTAAGTCGGCATTGTACCTTTTCTATTTAATTTCGATGCAATTTCTGTGTTTCATCGTCAATAAGAAGGTCCAAGGGATACAGTAAACCTGGAGTGAAGCATCGGAATCTCTAACTAGTGTCAATGTTATGGTTCAAAACATAGACATTAAGAAGAGTCAGTCTTCTTGTACTTAAGTCGGCATTGTGCCTTTTGTATTTAATTACCGTTCAATTTCTGTGTTTCATCGTCATTAAGAAGGTCAGAGGGGTACAGTAAACATGAAGTGAAGCATCGGAATCTATAGCTAGTGTCACAGGAATGGTTCAAATCATAGTCAGTAAGAAGAGTCAGTCTTCTTGTACTTAAGTCGGCATTGTGCCTTTTCTATTTAATTCCGATGCAAATTCTGTGTTTCATCGTCAATAATAAGGTCGGAGGGATACAGTTATCCTGAAGAGTAGCGTCGGAATCTATAACTAGTGTCACAGGAATGGTTCAAAACAAAGTCAGTAAGAAGGGTCAGTCTTCTTGTCCTTAAGTCAGCATTGTGCCTTTTGTATTTAATTCCGATGCAATTTCTGAGTTTCATCGTCAATAAGAAGGTCCAAGTGATACAGTAAACCTGAGGTGAAGCATCGGAATCTATAACTAGTGTCACAGGAATGGTTCAAACATAGTCAGTAAGAAGAGTCAGTCTTCTTGTACTTAAGTCGGCATTGTACCTTTTCTATTTAATTCCTATGCAATTCTTGTGTTTCATCATCAATAAGAAGGTCCAAAGGATACAGTAAAACTGGAGTGAAGCATCGGAATCTATAACTAGTGTCACAGGAATGGTTCAAAGCATAGACAGTAAGAAGAGTCAGTCTCCTTGTACTTAATTTTGCACTGTGCCTTTTGTATTTAATTCCTATGCAATTTCTGTGTTTCATCGTCAATAAGAAGGTCCAAGGGATACAGTAAACATGAAGTGAAGCATCGGAATTTATAACTAGTGTCACAGGAACGGTTCAAAACATAGTCAGTAAGAGGAGTCAGTCTTCTTGTACTTAAGTCGGCATTGTGCCTTTTCTATTTAATTCCGATGCAATTTCTGTGTTTCATCGTCAATAACAAGGTCTAAGGGATACAGTAAACCTGAAGTGAAGCATCGGAATCCATAACTAGCGTCACAGGAATGGTTCAAATCATAGTCAGTAAGAAGAGTTAGTCTTCTTGTACTAAAGTCGGCATTGTGCCCTTTGTATTTAATTCCGATGCAATTTCTGTGTTTCATCGTCAATAAGAAGGTCCAAGGGATACAGTAAACCTGGAGTGAAGCATCGGAATCTATAACTAGTGTCAATGTTATGGTTCAAAACATAGACATTAAGAAGAGTCAGTCTTCTTGTACTTAAGTCGGCATTGTACCATTTCTATTTAATTCCGATGCATTTTCTGTGTTTCATCGTCAATAACAAGGTCCAAGGGATACAGTAAACCTGGAGTGAAGCATCGGAATCTATAACTAGTGTCAATGGAATGGTTCAAAACATAGACAGTAAGAAGAGTCAGTCTTCTTGTACTTATGTCGGCAATGTGCCTTTTGTATTTAATTCCAAAGCAATTTCTGTGTTTCATCGTCAATAAGAAGGTCAGAGGGGTACAGTAAACCTAAAGTGAAGCATCGGAATCTATAGCTAGTGTCACAGGAATGGTTCAAAAGATAGTCAGTAAGAAGAGTCAGACTTCTTGTACTTCAGTCGGCCTTGTGCTTTTGTTTTTAATTCCGATGCAATTCTTGTGTTTCATCATCAATAAGAAGGTCCAAAGGATACAGTAAACCTGGAGTGAAGCATCGGAATCTATAACTAGTGTCACAGGAATGGTTCAAAACATAGACAGTAAGAAGAGTCAGTCTTCTTGTACTTAAGTCGGCATTCTGCCTTTTCTATTTAATTCCGATGCAATTTCTGTGTTTCATCGTCAATAAGAAGGACCAAGGGATACAGTAAACATGAAGTGAAGCATCGGAATCCATAACTAGCGTCACAGGAATGGTTGCAAACATAGTCAGTAAGAAGAGTTTGTCTTCTTGTACTTAAGTCGGCATTGTGCCTTTTGTCTTTAATTTCGATGCAATTTCTGTGTTTCATCGTCAATAAGAAGGTCCAAGGGATATAGTAAACCTGGAGTGAAGCATCGTAATCTGTAACTAGTGTCACAGGAATGGTTCAAATCATATACAGTAAAAAGAGTCAGTCTTCGTGTACTTCAGTCGGCATTTTGCCTTTTGTATTTAATTCTGATGCAATTTTTGTGTTTCATCGTCAATAAGAAGGTCCAAGGGATACAGTAAACCAGAAGTGAAACATCGGGATCTATAACTGGTGTCACAGGAATCGTTCAAAACATAGTCAGTTAGAACAGACAGTCTTCTTGTACTTAAGTCGGCATAGTGCCTTATCTATTTAATTCCGATGCAATTTGTGTGTTTCATCGTCAATAAGAAGGTCCAAGGGATACAGTAAATCTGGAGTGAAGCATCGGAATTTATAACTAGAGTCAATGGTATGGTTCAAAACATAGACAGTAAGAAGAGTCAGTCTTTTTGTACTTAAGTCGGAATTGTGCCTTTCTATTTAATTCCGATGCAGTTTCTGTGTTTCATCGTCAATAAGAAGGTCAGAGGGATACAGTAATCCTGAAGTGAAGCATCGGAATCTGTAACTAGTGTCACAGGAATGGTTCAAATCATAGACAGTAAGAAGAGTCAGTCTTCGTGTACCTCAGTCGGCATTTTGCCTTTTGTATTTAATTCCGATGCAATTTATGTGTTTCATCGTCAATAAGAAAGTCCAAGGGATACAGTAAACCTGAGGTGAAGCATCGGAATCTATAACTAGTGTCACAGGAATGGTTCAAACATAGTCAGTAAGAAGAGTCAGTCTTCTTGTACTTAAGTCGGCATTGTACCTTTTCTATTTAATTCCGATGCAATTTCTGTTTTTCATCGTCAATAACAAGGTCCAAGGGATACAGTAAACCTGGAGTGAAGCATCGGAATCTATAACTAGTGTCAATGGAATGGTTCAAAGCATAGACAGTAAGAAGAGTCAGTCTTCTTGTACTTAAGTCGGCATTGTGCCTTTTGTATTTAATTCCGATGCAATTTCTGTGTTTCATCGTCAATAAGAGGGTCAGAGGGGTACAGTAAACCTGAAGTGAAGCATCGGAAATTATGGCTACTGTCACAGGAATGGTTAAAAACATAGTCAGTAAGAAGAGTCAGACTTCTTGTCGTTAAGTCGGCATTGTGCCTTTTGTATTTAATTCCGATGCAATTTCTGTGTTTCATCAGCATTAAGAAGGTCCAAAGGAAACAGTAAACCTGGAGTGAAGCATCGGAATCTATAACTAGTGTCACAGGAATGGTTCACAACATAAACAGTAAGAAGAGTCAGTCTCCTTGTCCTTAATTCTGCACTGTGCCTTTTGTATTTAATTCCGATGCAATTTCTGTGTTTCATCGTCAATAAGAAGGTCCAAGGGATATAGTAAACCTGAAGTGAAGCATCGGAATTCATAACTAGTGTCACAGGAATGGTTCAAAACAGAGCCCTCTTGTACTTAAGTCGGCAATGTGCCTTTTCTATTTAATTCCGATGCAATTTGTGTGTTTCATCGTCAATAAGAAGGTCCAAGGGATACAGTAACCCTGGAGTGAAGCATCGGAATCTATAACTAGTGTCACAGGGATGGTTCAAAACATAGACAGTAAGATGAGTCAGTCTTCTTGTACTTAAGTCGGCATTGTGCCTTTTCTATTTAATTCCGATGCAATTTCTGTGTTTCATCGTCAATAAGAAGGGCAGAGGGATACAGTAATCCTAAAGTGAAGCATCTGAACCTGTAACTAGTGTCACAGGAATGGTTCAAAACAAAGTCAGTAGGAAGAGCCAGTCTTCTTGTCCTTAAGTCGGCATTGTGCCTTTTCTATTTAATTCCGATGCAATTTCTGTGTTTCATCGTCAATAACAAGGTCCAAGGGATACAGTAAACCTGAAGTGAAGCATCGGAATCCATAACTAGCGTCACAGGAATGGTTCAAAACATAGTCAGTAAGTAGAGTTAGTCTTCTTGTACTTAAGTCGGCCTTGTGCCTTTTGTATTTAATTCCGATGCAATTTCTGTGTTTCATCGTCAATAAGAAGGTCCAAGGGATACAGTAAACCTGGAGTGAAGCATCGGAATCTCTAACTAGTGTCAATGTTATGGTTCAAAGCATAGACATTAAGAAGAGTCAGTCTTCTTGTACTTATGTCGGCATTGTGGCTTTTGTATTTAATTACCATTCAATTTCTGTGTTTCATCGTCATTAAGAAGGTCAGAGGGGTACAGTAAACATGAAGTGAAGCATCGGAATCTATAGCTAGTGTCACAGGAATGGTTCAAATCATAGTCAGTAAGAAGAGTCAGTCTTTTTGTACTTAAGTCGGCATTGTGCCTTTTCTATTTAATTCCGATGCAAATTCTGTGTTTCATCGTCAATAAGAAGGTCGGAGGGATACAGTTATCCTGAAGTGTAGCATCGGAATCTATAACTAGTGTCACAGGAATGGTTCAAAACAAAGTCAGTAAGAAGGGTCAGTCTTCTTGTCCTTAAGTCGGCATTGTGCCTTTTGTATTTAATTCCGATGCAATTTCTGTGTTTCATCGTCAATAAGAAGGTCCAAGTGATACAGTAAACCTGAGGTGAAGCATCGGAATCTATAACTAGTGTCACAGGAATGGTTCAAACATAGTCAGTAAGAAGAGTCAGTCTTCTTGTACTTAAGTCGGCATTGTACCTTTTCTATTTAATTCCGATGCAATTCTTGTGTTTCATCAGCAATAAGAAGGTCCAAAGGATACAGTAAACCTGGAGTGAAGCATCGGAATCTATAACTAGTGTCACAGGAATGGTTCAAAGCATAGACAGTAAGAAGAGTCAGTCTCCTTGTACTTAATTTTGCACTGTGCCTTTTGTATTTAATTCCTATGCAATTTCTGTGTTTCATCGTCAATAAGAAGGTCCAAGGGATACAGTAAACATGAAGTGAAGCATCGGAATTTATAACTAGTGTCACAGGAACGGTTCAAAACATAGTCAGTAAGAAGAGTCAGTCTTCTTGTACTTAAGTCGGCATTGTGCCTTTTCTATTTAAATCCGATGCAATTTCTGTGTTTCATCGTCAATAACAAGGTCTAAGGGATACAGTAAACCTGAAGTGAAGCATCGGAATCCATAACTAGCGTCACAGGAATGGTTCAAATCATAGTCAGTAAGAAGAGTTAGTCTTCTTGTACATAAGTCGGCATTGTGCCTTTTGTATTTAATTCCGATGCAATTTCTGTGCTTCATCGTCAATAAGAAGGTCCAAGGGATACAGTAAACCTGGAGTGAAGCATCGGAATCTATAACTAGTGTCAATGTTATGGTTGAAACATAGACATTAAGAAGAGTCAGTCTTCTTGTACTTATGGCGCATTGTACCTTTTCTATTTAATTCCGATGCATTTTCTGTGTTTCATCGTCAATAACAAGGTCCAAGGGATACAGTAAACCTGGAGTGAAGCATCGGAATCTATAACTAGTGTCAATGGAATGGTTCAAAACATAGACAGTAAGAAGAGTCAGTCTTCTTGTACTTATGTCGGCAATGTGCCTTTTGTATTTAATTCCGATGCAATTTCTGTGTTTCATCGTCAATAAGAAGGTCAGAGGGGTACAGTAAACCTAAAGTGAAGCATCGGAATCTATAGCTAGTGTCACAGGAATGGTTCAAAAGATAGTCAGTAAGAAGAGTCAGACTTCTTGTCCTTCAGTCGGCATTGTGCCTTTTGTTTTTAATTCCGATGCAATTCTTGTGTTTCATCATCAATAAGAAGGTCCAAAGGATACAGTAAACCTGAAGTGAAGCATCGGAATCTATAACTAGTGTCACAGGAATGGTTCAAAACATAGACAGTAAGAAGGGTCAGTCTCCGTGTACTTAATTTTGCACTGTGCCTTTTGTATTTAATTCCTATGCAATTTCTGTGCTTCATCGTCAATAAGAAGGTCCAAGGGATACAGTAAACATGAAGTGAAGCATCGGAATTTATAACTAGTGTCACAGGAACGGTTCAAAACATAGTCAGTAAGAAGAGTCAGTCTTCTTGTACTTAAGTCGGCATTGTGCCTTTTCTATTTAATTCCGATGCAATTTCTGTGTTTCATCGTCAATAAGAAGGACCAAGGGATACAGTAAACCTGAAGTGAAGCATCGGAATCCATAACTAGCGTCGCAGGAATGGTTGCAAACATAGTCAGTAAGAAGAGTTAGTCTTCTTGTACTTAAGTCGGCATTGTGCCTTTTGTATTTAATTCCGATGCAATTTCTGTGTTTCATCGTCAATAAGAAGGTCCAAGGGATATAGTAAACCTGGAGTGAAGCATCGGAATCTGTAACTAGTGTCACAGGAATGGTTCAAATCATAGACAGAAAAAAGAGTCAGTCTTCGTGTACTTCAGTCGGCATTTTGCCTTTTGTATTTAATTCCGATGCAATTTTTGTGTTTCATCGTCAATAAGAAGGTCCAAGGGATACAGTAAACCTGAAGTGAAGCATCGGGATCTATAACTGGTGTCACAGGAATCGTTCAAAACATAGTCAGTTAGAACAGACAGTCTTCTTGTACTTAAGTCGGCATAGTGCCTTATCTATTTAATTCCGATGCAATTTGTGTGTTTCATCGTCAATAAGAAGGTCCAAGGGATACAGTAAATCTGGAGTGAAGCATCGGAATTTATAACTAGTGTCAATGGTATGGTTCAAAACAAAGACAGTAAGAAGAGTCAGTCTTCTTGTACTTAAGTCGGCATTGTGCCTTTAGTATTTAATTACGATGCAATTTCTGTGTTTCATCGTCATTAAGAAGGTCAGAGGGATACAGTAAACCTGAAGTGAAGCATCGGAATCTATAGCTAGTGTCACACGAATGGTTCAAAACATAGTCAGTAAGAAGAGTCAGTCTTTTTGTACTTAAGTCGGAATTGTGCCTTTCTATTTAATTCCGATGCAGTTTCTGTGTTTCATCGTCAATAAGAAGGTCAGAGGGATACAGTAAACCTGAGGTGAAGCATCGGAATCTATAACTAGTGTCACAGGAATGGTTCAAACATTGTCAGTAAGAAGAGTCAGTCTTCTTGTACTTAAGTCGGCATTGTACCTTTTCTATTTAATTCCGATTCAATTTCGGTTTTTCATCGTCAATAACAAGGTCCAAGGGATACAGTAAACCTGGAGTGAAGCATCGGAAACTATAACTAGTGTCAATGGAATGGTTCAAAACATAGACAGTAATAAGAATTAGTCTTGTTGTACTTAAGTCGGCATTGTGCCTTTTGTATTTAATTCCGATGGAATTTCTGTGTTTCATCGTCAATAAGAAGGTCATAGGGGTACAGTAAACCTGAAGTGAAGCATCGGAATCTATAGATAGTGTCACAGGAATGGTTCAAAACATAGTCAGTAAGAAGAGTCAGACTTCTTGTACTTAAGTCGGCATTGTGCCTTTTGTATTTAATTCCGATGCAATTTCTGTGTTTCATCAGCATTAAGAAGGTCCAAAGGATACAGTAAACCTGGAGTGAAGCATCGGAATCTATAACTTGTGTCACAGGAATGGTTCAAAACATAAACAGTAAGAAGAGTCATTCTCCTTGTCCTTAATTTTGCACTGTGCCTTTTGTCTTTAATTCCGATGCAATTTCTGTGTTTCATCGTCAATAAGAAGGTCCAAGGGATATAGTAAACCTGAAGTGAAGCATCGGAATTCATAACTAGTGTCACAGGAATGGTTCAAAACAGAGTCAGTAAGGAGAGTCCGTCCTCTTGTATTTAAGTCGGCATTGTGCCTTTTCTATTTAATTCCGATGCAATTTGTGTGTTTCATCGTCAATAAGAAGGTCCAAGGGATACAGTAACCCTGGAGTGAAGCATCGGAATCTATAACTAGTGTCAATGGAATGGTTAAAAACATAGACAGTAATAAGAATTAGTCTTGTTGTACTTAAGTCGGCATTGTGCCTTTTGTATTTAATTCCGATGCAATTTCTGTGTTTCATCGTCAATAAGAAGGGCAGAGGGATACAGTAATCCTAAAGTGAAGCATCTGAACCTGTAACTAGTGTCACAGGAATAGTTCAAAACAAAGTCAGTAAGAAGAGCCAGTCTTCTTGTCCTTAAGTCGGCATTGTGCCTTTTGTATTTAATTCCGATGCAGTTTCTGTGTTTCATCGTCAATAAGAAGGTCCAAGGGACACAGTAAACCTGGAGTGTAGCATCGGAATTTATAACTAGTTTTAGAGGAATGGTTCAAAACATAGACAGTAAGAAGAGTCAGTCTTCGTGTACTTAAGTCGGCATTTTGAATTTTGTGTTTAATTCCGATTTAATTTCTGTGTTTCATCGTCAATAAGAAGGTCCAAGGGATACAGTAAACCTGAGGTGAAGCATCGCAATTTATAACTAGTGTCACAGGAAAGGTTCAAACTTAGTCAGTAAAAAGAGTCAGTCTTCTTGTACTTAAGTCGCCATTGTACCTTTTCTATTTAAATTCGATGCAATTTCTATGTTTCATCGTCAATGACAAGGTCCAAGGGATACAGTAAACCTGGACTGAAGCATCGGAATCTATAACTAGTGTCAATGGAATGGTTAAAAACATAGACAGTAATAAGAATTAGTCTTCTTGTACTTAAGTCGGCATTGTGCCTTTTGTATTTAATTCCGATGCAATTTCTGTGTTTCATCGTCAATAAGAAGGTCAGAGGGGTACAGTAAACCTGAAGTGAAGCATCGGAATCTGTAGATAGTGTCACAGGAATGGTTCAAAACATAGTCAGTAAGAAGAGTCAGACTTCTTGTCCTTAAGTCGGCATTGTGCCTTTCTATTTAATTCCGATGCAATTTCTGTGTTTCATCGTCAATAAGAAGGTCCAAGGGATACAGTAAACCTGGAGTGAAACATCGGAATCTCTAACTAGTGTCAATGTTATGGTTCAAAACATAGACATTAAGAAGAGTCAGTCTTCTTGTACTTAAGTCGGCATTGTACCTTTTCTATTTAATTCCGATGCATTTTCTGTGTTTCATCGTCAATAACAAGGTCCAAGGGACACAGTAAACCTGAAGTGAAGCATCGGAATCTATAACTAGTGTCACAGGAATGGTTCAAAACATAGACAGTAAGAAGGGTCAGTCTCCGTGTACTTAATTTTGCACTGTGCCTTTTGTATTTAATTCCTATGCAATTTCTGTGTTTCATCGTCAATAAGAAGGTCCAAGGGATACAGTAAACATGAAGTGAAGCATCGGAATTTATAACTAGTGTCACAGGAACGGTTCAAAACATAGTCAGTAAGAAGAGTCAGTCTTCTTGTACTTAAGTCGGCATTGTGCCTTTTCTATTTAATTCCGATGCAATTTCTGTGTTTCATCGTCAATAAGAAGGACCAAGGGATACAGTAAACCTGAAGTGAAGCATCGGAATCCATAACTAGCGTCACAGGAATGGTTGCAAACATAGTCAGTAAGAAGAGTTAGTCTTCTTGTACTTAAGTCGGCATTGTGCCTTTTGTATTTAATTCCGATGCAATTTCTGTGTTTCATCGTCAATAAGAAGGTCCAAGGGATATAGTAAACCTGGAGTGAAGCATCGTAATCTGTAACTAGTGTCACAGGAATGGTTCAAATCATAGACAGTAAAAAGAGTCAGTCTTCGTGTACTTCAGTCGACATTTTGCCTTTTGTATTTAATTCCGATGCAATTTTTGTGTTTCATCGTCAATAAGAAGGTCCGAGGGATACAGTAAACCTGATGTGAAGCATCGGGATCTATAACTGGTGTCACAGGAATCGTTCAAAACTTAGTCAGTTAGAAGAGACAGTATTCTTGTACTTAAGTCGGCATAGTGCCTTATCTATTTAATTCCGATGCAATTTGTGTGTTTCATCGTCAATAAGAAGGTCCAAGGGATACAGTAAATCTGGAGTGAAGCATCGGAATTTATAACTAGTGTCAATGGTATGGTTCAAAACATAGACAGTAAGAAGAGTCAGTCTTCTTGTACTTAAGTCGGCATTGTGCCTTTAGTATTTAATTACGATGCAATTTCTGTGTTTCATCGTCATTAAGAAGGTCAGAGGGATACAGTAAACCTGAAGTGAAGCATCGGAATCTATAGCTAGTGTCACACGAATGGTTCAAAACATAGTCAGTAAGAAGAGTCAGTCTTTTTGTACTTAAGTCGGAATTGTGCCTTTCTATTTGATTCCGATGCAGTTTCTGTGTTTCATCGTCAATAAGGAGGTCAGAGGGATACAGTAAACCTGAGGTGAAGCATCGGAATCTATAACTAGTGTCACAGGAATGGTTCAAACATAGTCAGTAAGAAGAGTCAGTCTTCTTGTATTTAAGTCGGCATTGTGCCTTTTCTATTTAATTCCGATGCAATTTGTGTGTTTCATCGTCAATAAGAAGGTCCAAGGGATACAGTAACCCTGGAGTGAAGCATCGGAATCTATAACTAGTGTCAATGGAATGGTTAAAAACATAGACAGTAATAAGAATTAGTCTTGTTGTACTTAAGTCGGCATTGTGCCTTTTGTATTTAATTCCGATGCAATTTCTGTGTTTCATCGTCAATAAGAAGGTCAGAGGGGTACAGTAAACCTGAAGTGAAGCATCGGAATCTATAGATAGTGTCACAGGAATGGTTCAAAACATAGTCAGTAAGAAGAGTCAGACTTCTTGTCCTTAAGTCGGCATTGTGCCTTTTGTATTTAATTCCGATGCAATTTCTGTGTTTCATCAGCATTAAGAAGGTCCAAAGGATACAGTAAACCTGGAGTGAAGCATCGGAATCTATAACTTGTGTCACAGGAATGGTTCAAAACATAAACAGTAAGAAGAGTCATTCTCCTTGTCCTTAATTCTGCACTGTGCCTTTTGTATTTAATTCCGATGCAATTTCTGTGTTTCATCGTCAATAAGAAGGTCCAAGGGATATAGTAAACCTGAAGTGAAGCATCGGAATTCATAACTAGTGTCACAGGAATGGTTCTAAACAGAGTCAGTAAGGAGAGTCCGTCCTCTTGTATTTAAGTCGGCATTGTGCCTTTTCTATTTAATTCCGATGCAATTTGTGTGTTTCATCGTCAATAAGAAGGTCCAAGGGATACAGTAACCCTGGAGTGAAGCATCGGAATCTATAACTAGTGTCAATGGAATGGTTAAAAACATAGACAGTAATAAGAATTAGTCTTGTTGTACTTAAGTCGGCATTGTGCCTTTTGTATTTAATTCCGATGCAATTTCTGTGTTTCATCGTCAATAAGAAGGTCAGAGGGGTACAGTAAACCTGAAGTGAAGCATCGGAATCTATAGATAGTGTCACAGGAATGGTTCAAAACATAGTCAGTAAGAAGAGTCAGACTTCTTGTCCTTAAGTCGGCATTGTGCCTTTTGTATTTAATTCCGATGCAATTTCTGTGTTTCATCGTCAATAAGAAGGTCGGAGGGATACAGTAATCCTGAAGTGTAGCTTCGGAATCTATAACTACTGTCACAGGAATGGTTCAAAACAAAGTCAGTAAGAAGAGTCAGTCGTCATGTCCTTAAGTCGGCATTGTGCCTTTTGTATTTAATTCCGATGCAATATCTGTGTTTCATCGTCAATAAGAAGGTCCAAGGGATACAGTAAACCTGGAGTGTAGCATCGAAATCTATAACTAGTGTCACAGGAATGGTTCAAATCATAGACAGTAAGAAGAGTCAGTCTTCTTGTACTTAAGTCGGCATTTTGCCTTTTGTATTTAATTCCGGTGCAATTTCTGTGTTTCATCGTCAATAAGACGGTCCACGTGATACAGTAAACCTGAGGTGAAGCATCGGAATCTATAACTAGTGTCACAGGAATGGTTCAAACATAGACAGTAAGAAGAGTCAGTCTTCTTGTACTTAAGTCGGCATTGTGCCTTTTGTATTTAATTCCGATGCAATTTCTGTGTTTCATCGTCAATAAGAAGGTCGGAGGGATACAGTAAACCTGAAGTGAAGCATCGGAATCCATAAGTAGTGTCACAGGAATGGTTCAAAACATAGTCAGTATGAAGAGTTAGTCTTCTTGTACTTAAGTCGGCATTCTGCCTTTTGCATTTAATTCCGATGCAATTTCTGTGTTTCATCGTCAATAAGAAGGTCCAAGGGATACAGTAAACCTGAAGTGAAGCATCGGGATCTATAACTGGTGTCACAGGAATCGTTCAAGGCATAGTCAGTAAGAAGAGTCAGTCATCTTGTACTTAAGTCGGCATAGTGCCTTTTCTATTTAATTCCGATGCAATTTGTGTGTTTCATCGTCAATAAGAAGGTAAAAGGGATACAGTAAACATGGAATGAAGCATCGGAATCTATAACTAGTGTCAATGGTATGGTTCACAACATAGACACTAAGAAGAGTCAGTCTTCTTGTACTTAAGTCGGCATTGTGCCTTTTGTATTTAATTACGATGCAATTTCTGTGTTTCATCGTCATTAAGAAGGTCAGAGGGATACAGTAAACCTGAAGTGAAGCATCAGAATCTATAGCTAGTGTCACAGGAATGGTTCAAATCATAGTCAGTCAGAAGAGTCAGTCTTCTTGTACTTAAGTCGGCATTGTGCCTTTTCTATTTAATTCCGATGCAATTTCTGTGTTTCATCGTCAATAAGAAGGTCGGAGGGATACAGTAATCCTGAAGTGTAGCATCGGAATCTATAACTAGTGTCACAGGAATGGTTCAAAACAAAGTCAGTAAGTAGACTCAGTCGTCATGTCCTTAAGTCGGCATTGTGCCTTTTGTATTTAATTCCGATGCAATATCTGTGTTTCATCGTTAATAAGAAGGTCCAAGGGATACTGTAAACCTGGAGTGTAGCATCGAAATCCATAACTAGTGTCACAGGAATGGTTCAAATCATAGACAGTAAGAAGAGTCAGTCTTCTTGTACTTAAGTCGGCATTTTGCCTTTTGTATTTAATTCCGATGGAATTTCTGTGTTTCATCGTCAATAAGACGGTCCAAGTGATACAGTAAACCTGAGGTGAAGCATCGGAATCTATAACTAGTGTCACAGGAATGGTTCAAACATAGACAGTAAGAGGAGTCAGTCTCCTTGTACTTAATTTTGCACTGTGCCTTTTGTATTTAATTCAGATGCAATTTCTGTGTTTCATCGTCAATAAGAAGGTCAGAGGGATACAGTAATCCTAAAGTGAAGCATCGGAATCTGTAACTAGTGTCACAGGAATGGTTCAAATCATAGACAGTAAGAAGAGTCAGTCTTTGTGTACTTCAGTCGGCATTTTGCCTTTTGTATTTAATTCCGATGCAATTTCTGTGTTTCATCGTAAGTAAGAAGGTCCAAGGGATACAGTAAATCTGAGGTGTAGCATCGGAATCAATAACTAGTGTCACAGGAATGGTTCAAACATAGTCAGTAAGAAGAGTCAGTCTTCTTGTACATAAGTCGGCATTGTACATTTCTATTTAATTCCGATGCAATTTCTGTGTTTCATCGTCAATAACAAGGTCCAAGGGATACAGTAAACCTGGAGTGAAGAATCGGAAGCTATAACTAGTGTCAATGGAATGGTTCAAAACATAGACAGAAAGAAGAGTCAGTCTTCTTGTACTTAAGTCGGCATTTTGCTTTTTGTATTTAATTCCGATGCAATTTCTGTGTTTCATCGTCAATAAGAGGGTCAGAGGGGTACAGTAAACCTGAAGTGAAGCATCGGAATCTATAGCTAGTGTCACAGGAATGGTTCAAAACAAAGTCAGTAAGAAGAGTCAGTCTTCTTGTCCTTAAGTCGGCATTGTGCCTTTTGTATTTAATTCCGAAGCAATTTATGTGTTTCATCGTCAATAAGAAGGTCCAAGGGATACAGTAAACCTGGAGTATAGCATCGGAATCTATAACTAGTGTCACAGGAATGGTTCAAAACGTAGACAGTAAGAAGAGTCAGTCTTCTTGTACTTAAGTCGGCATTTTGCCTTTTGTATTTAATTCCGATGCAATTTCTGTGTTTCATCGTCAATAACAAGGTATAAGGGATACAGTAAACCTGAGGTGAAGCATCGGAATCTATAACTAGTGTCACAGGAATGGTTCAAACATAGTCAGTAAGAAGAGTCAGCCTTCTTGTACTTAAGTCGGCATTGTACCTTTCCTATTTAATTCCGATGCAATTTCTGTGTTTCATCGTCAATAACAAGGTCCAAGGGATACAGTAAACCTGGAGTGAAGCATCGGAACCTATAACTAGTGTCAATGGAATGGTTCAAAACATAGACAGTAAGAAGAGTCAGTCTTCTTGTACTTAAGTCGGCATTGTGCCTTTTGTATTTAATTACGATGCAATTTCTGTGTTTCATCGTCATTAAGAAGGTCAGAGGGATACAGTAAACCTGAAGTGAAGCATCGGAATCTATAGCTAGTGTCACAGGAATGGTTCAAATCATAGTCAGTAAGAATAGTCAGTCTTCTTGTACTTAAGTCGGCATTGTGCCTTTTCTATTTAATTCCGATGCAATTTCTGTGTTTCATCGTCAATAAGAAGGTCGGAGGGATACAGTAATCCTGAAGTGTAGCATCGGAATCTATAACTAGTGTCACAGGAATGGTTTAAAACAAAGTCAGTAAGAAGAGTCAGTCTTCTTGTCCTTAAGTCGGCATTGTGCATTTTGTATTTAATTCCGATGCAATATCTGTGTTTCATCGTCAATAAGAAGGTCCAAGGGATACAGTAAACCTGGAGTGTAGCATCGAAATCTATAAGTAGTGTCACAGGAATGGTTCAAATCATAGACAGTAAGAAGAGTCAGTCTTCTTGTACTTAAGTCGGCATTTTGCCTTTTGTATTTAATTCCGATGGAATTTCTGTGTTTCATCGTCAATAAGACGGTCCAAGTGATACAGTAAACCTGAGGTGAAGCATCGGAATCTATAACTAGTGTCACAGGAATGGTTCAAACATAGACAGTAAGAAGAGTCAGTCTTCTTGTACTTAAGTCGGCATTGTGCCTTTTGTATTCAATTCCGATGCAATTTCTGTGTTTCATCGTCAATAAGAAGGTCAGAGGGGTACAGTAATCCTGAAGTGAAGCATCGGAATCTATAGCTAGTGTCACAGGAATGGTTCAAAACATAGTCAGTAAGAAGAGTCGGACTTCTTGTCCTTAAGTCGGCATTGTGCCTTTTGTATTTAATTCCGATGCAATTCTTGTGTTTCAACATCAATAAGAAGGTCCAAGGGATACAGTAAACCTGGAGTGAAGCATCGGAATCTATAACTAGTGTCACAGGAATGGTTCAAACATAGACAGTAAGAGGAGTCAGTCTCCTTGTACTTAATTTTGCACTGTGTCTTTTGTATTTAATTCCGATGCAATTTCTGTGTTTCATCGTAAATAAGAAGGTCCATGGATACAGTAAACCTGAGGTCAAACATCGGAATCAATAACTAGTGTCACAGGAATGGTTCAAACATAGTCAGTAAGAAGAGTCAGTCTTCTTGTACATAAGTCGGCATTGTACTTTTTCTATTTAATTCCGATGCAATTTCTGTGTTTCATCGTCAATAACAAGGTCCAAGGGATACAGTAAACCTGGAGTGAAGAATCGGAATCTATATCTAGTGTCAATGGAATGGAACAAAACATAGACAGAAAGAAGAGTCAGTCTTCTTGTACTTAAGTCGGCATTTTGCCTTTTGTATTTAATTCCGATGCAATTTCTGTGTTTCATCGTCAATAAGAGGGTCAGAGGGGTACAGTAAACCTGAAGTGAAGCGTCGGAATCTATAGCTAGTGTCACAGGAATGGTTAAAAACATAGTCAGTAAGAAGAGTCAGACTTCTTGTCCTTAAGTCGGCATTGTGCCTTTTGTATTTAATTCCGAAGCAATTACTGTGTTTCATCGTCAATAAGAAGGTCCAAGGGATACAGTAAACCTGGAGTATAGCATCGGAATCTATAACTAGTGTCATAGGAATGGTTCAAAACGTAGACAGTAAGAAGAGTCAGTCTTCGAGTACTTAAGTCGGCATTTTGCCTTTTGTATTTAATTCCGATGCAATTTCTGTGTTTCATCGTCAATAAACAGGTCCAAGGGATACAGTAAACCTGAGGTGAAGCATCGGTATCTATAACTAGTGTCACAGGAATGGTTCAAACATAGTCAGTAAGATGAGTCAGCCTTCTTGTACTTAAGTCGGCATTGTACCTTTCCTATTTAATTCCGATGCAATTTCTGTGTTTCATCGTCAATAACAAGGTCCAAGGGATACAATAAACCTGGAGTGAAGCATCGGAATCTATAACTAGTGTCAATGGAATGGTTCAAAACATAGACAGTAAGAAGAGTCAGTCTTCTTGTACTTAAGTCGGCATTGTGCCTTTTGTATTTAATTCCGATGCAATTTCTGTGCTTCATCGTCAATAAGAGGGTCAGAGGGGTACAGTAAACCTGAAGTGAAGCATCGGAATCTATATCTACTGTCACAGGAATGGTTCAAAACATAGTCAGTAAGAAGAGTCAGACTTCTTGTCCTTAAGTCGGCATTGTGCCTTTCGTATTTAATTCCGATGCAATTTCTGTGTTTCATCAGCAATAAGAAGGTCCAAGGGATACAGTAAACCTGAAGTGAAGCATCAGAATCTATAACTAGTGTCTCAGGAATGGTTCAAAACATAGACAGTAAGAAGAGTCAGTCTTCTTGTCCTTAAGTCGGCATTGTGACTTTTGTAATTAATTCCGATGCTATTTCTGTGTTTCATCGTCAATTAGAAGCTCCAAGGGATACAGTAAACCTGGAGTGAAGCATCGGAATCTGTAACTAGTGTCACAGGAATGGTTCAAATCATAGACAGTAAGAAGAGTCAGTCTTCGTGTACTTCAGTCGGCATTTTGCCTTTTGTATTTAATTCCGATGCAGTTTTTGTGTTTCATCGTCAATAAGAAGGTCCAAGGGATACAGTAAACCTCAAGTGAAGCATCGGAATCTATAACAGGTGTCACAGGAATGGTTCAAAACATAGTCAGTAGGAAGAGTCGGTCTTTATGTACTTAAGTCGGCATTGTGCCTTTTGTATTTAATTCCGATGTATTTTCTGTGTTTCATCGTCAATAAGAAGGTCCAAGGGGTACAGTAAACCAGAAGTGAAGCATCGGAATCTATAACTAGTGTCACAGGAATGGTTCAAAACATAGACAGTAAGAAGAGTCTGTCTTCTTGTCCTTAAGTCGGCATTGTGAATTTTGTATTTAATTCCGAAGCAATTACTGTGTTTCATCGTCAATAAGAAGGTCCAAGGGATACAGTAAACCTGAAGTGAAACATCGGAATTTATAACTAGTGTCACAGGAATGGTTCAAAACATAGTCAGTAAGGAGGGGCAGTCTTCTTGTACTTAAGTCGGCATTGTGCCTTTTGTATTTAATTCCGATGCAATTTCTGTGTTTCATCGTCAATAAGAAGGTCGGAGGGGGTACAGTAAACCTGAAACCTGAAGTGAAGCATCGGAATCTATAGCTAGTGTCACAGGAATGGTTCAAAACATAGACAGTAAGAAGAGTCAGTCTTCTTGTACTTAATTCTGCTTTGTGCCTTTTGTATTTAATTCCGATGCAATTTCTGTGTTTCATCGTCAATAAACAGGTCCAAGGGATACAGTAAACCTGAGGTGAAGCATCGGTATCTATAACTAGTGTCACAGGAATGGTTCAAACATAGTCAGTAAGATGAGTCAGCCTTCTTGTACTTAAGTCGGCATTGTACCTTTCCTATTTAATTCCGATGCAATTTCTGTGTTTCATCGTCAATAACAAGGTCCAAGGGATACAATAAACCTGGAGTGAAGCATCGGAATCTATAACTAGTGTCAATGGAATGGTTCAAAACATAGACAGTAAGAAGAGTCAGTCTTCTTGTACTTAAGTCGGCATTGTGCCTTTTGTATTTAATTCCGATGCAATTTCTGTGCTTCATCGTCAATAAGAGGGTCAGAGGGGTACAGTAAACCTGAAGTGAAGCATCGGAATCTATAACTAGTGTCACAGGAATGGTTCAAAACATAGACAGTAAGAAGAGTCTGTCTTCTTGTCCTTTAGTCGGCAATGTGAATTTTGTATTTAATTCCGAAGCAATTACTGTGTTTCATCGTCAATAAGAAGGTCCAAGGAATACAGTAAACCTGGAGTATAGCATCGGAATCTATAACTAGTGTCATAGGAATGGTTCAAAACGTAGACAGTAAGAAGAGTCAGTCTTCGTGTACTTAAGTCGGCATTTTGCCTTTTGTATTTAATTCCGATGCAATTTCTGTGTTTCATCGTCAATAAACATGTCCAAGGGATACAGTAAACCTGAGGTGAAGCATCGGAATCTATAACTAGTGTCAATGGAATGGTTCAAAACATAGACAGTAAGAAGAGTCAGTCTTCTTGTACTTAAGTCGGCATTGTGCCTTTTGTATTTAATTCCGATGCAATTTCTGTGTTTCATCGTCAATAAGAGGTTCAGAGGGGTACAGTAAACCTGAAGTGAAGCATCGGAATCTATATCTACTGTCACAGGAATGGTTCAAAACATAGTCAGTAAGAAGAGTCAGACTTCTCGTCCTTAAGTCGGCATTGTGCCTTTTGTATTTAACTCCGATGCAATTTCTGTGTTTCATCAGCAATAAGAAGGTCCAAGGGATACAGTAAACCTGGAGTAAAGCATCGGAATCTATAACTAGCGTCACAGGAATGGTTCAAAACATAGACAGAAAGAAGAGTCAGTCTCCTTGTACTTAGTTCTGCACTGTGCCTTTTGTATTTAATTCCGATGCAATTTCTGTGTTTCATCGTCAATAAGAAGGTCCAAGGGATACAGTAAACATGAAGTGAAGCATCGGAATTTATAACTAGTGTCACAGGAATGGTTCAAAACAAAGTCAGTAAGAAGAGTCAGTCTTCTTGTCCTTAAGTCGGCATTGTGCCTTTTGTATTTAATTACGAAGCAATTTCTGTGTTCCATCGTCAATAAGAAGGACCAAGGGATACAGTAAACCTGGAGAGAAGCATCGGGATATATAACTAGTGTCACAGGACTGGTTCAAAAAAGACAGTAATAAGAGTCAGTCTTCTTGTACTTAATTCGGCATTGTGCCTTTTGTATTTAATTCCGATGCAATTTCTGTGTTTCATCGTCAATAAGAAAGTCGGAGGGATACAGTAAACCTGAAGTGAAGCATCGGAATCTGTAACTAGAGTCACAGGAATGGTTCAAATCATAGACAGTAAGAAGAGTCAGTCTTCGTGTACTTCAGTCGGCATTTTGCCTTTTGTATTTAATTCCGATGCAATTTTTGTGTTTCATCGTCAATAAGAAGGTCCAAGGGATACAGTAAACCTCAAGTGAAGCATCGGAATCTATAACAGGTGTCACGGGAATGGTTCAAAACATAGTCAGTAGGAAGAGTCGGTCTTTATGTACTTAATTCGGCATTGTGCCTTTTGTATTTAATTCCGATGTTTTTTCTGTGTTTCATCGTCAATAAGAAGGTCCAAGGGATACAGTAAACCTGAAGTGAAGCATCAGAATCTATAACTAGTGTCTCAGGAATGGTTCAAAACATAGACAGTAAGAAGAGTCAGTCTTCTTGTCCTTAAGTCGGCATTGTGACTTTTGTAATTAATTCCGATGCCATTTCTGTGTTTCATCGTCAATTAGAAGCTCCAAGGGATACAGTAAACCTGGAGTGAAGAATCGGAATCTATACCTAGTGTCACAGAAGTGGATCAAACCATAGACAGTGATAAGTGTCAGTCTTCTTGTACTTAATTCTGCTTTGTGCCTTTCGTATTTAATTCCGATGCAATTTCTGTGTTTCATCGTCAATAAGAAGGTCCAAGGGATACAGTAAACCTGAAGTGAAACATCGGAATTTATAACTAGTGTCACAGGAATGGTTCAAAACATAGTCAGTAAGGAGGGGCAGTCTTCTTGTACTTAAGTCGGCATTGTACCTTTGTACTTAATTCCGATGCAATTTCTGTGTTTCATCGTCAATAAGAAGGTCGGAGGGGTACAGTAAACCTGAAACCTGAAGTGAAGCATCGGAATCTATAGCTAGTGTCACAGGAATGGTTCAAAACATAGACAGTAAAAAGAGTCAGTCTTCTTGTACTTAATTCTGCTTTGTGCCTTTTGTATTTAATTCCTATGCAGTTTCTGTGTATCATCGTCAATAAGAAGGTCCAAGGGATACAGTAAACCTGAAGTGAAGCATCAGAATTTATAACTAGTGTCACAGGAATGGTTCAAAACATAGACAGTAAGAAGAGTCAGTCTCCTTGAACTTAATTCGGCATTGTGCCTTTTGTATTTAATTCCGATGCAATTTCTCTGTTTCATCGTCTTTAAGAAGGTCAGAGGGATACAGTAAACCTGAAGTGAGGCATCGGAATCCATAACTAGTGTCACAGGAATGGTTCAAAACATAGTCAGTAAAAAGAGTTAGTCTTCTTGTACTTAAGTCGGCATTGTGCCTTTTGTATTTAATTCCGATGCAATTTCTGTGTTTCATCGTCAATACGAAGGTCAGAGGGATACAGTAAACGTGAAGTGAAGCATCGGAATCCGTAACTAGTGTCACAGGAATGGATCAAAACATAGTCAGTAGGAAGAGTTAGTCTTCTTGTACTTAAGTCGGCGTTGTGCCTTTTGTATTTAATTCAGCTGCAATTTCTGTGTTTCATCGTCAATAAGAAGGTCCAAGGGATACAGTAAACCTGGAGTGAAGCTTCGTAATCTGTAACTAGTGTCACAGGAATGGTTCAAATCATAGACAGTAAGAAGAGTCAGTCTTCGTGTACTTCAGTCGGCATTTTGCCTTTTGCATTGAATTCCGATGCAATTTCTGTGTTTTATCGTCAATGAGAAGGTCCAAGGGATACAGTAAACCTGAAGTGCAGTATCGGTATCTATAACTAGTGTCACAGGAATCGTTCAAAACATAGTCAGTAAGAATAGTCAGTTTTCTTGTACTTAAGTCGGCATAGTGCCTTTTCTATTTAATTCCGATGCAATTTCTGTGTTTCATCGTCAATAAGACGGTCCATGGGATACAGTAAACCTGGAGTGAAGCATCGGAATCTATAACTAGTGTCAATGGTATGGTTCAAATATAGACAGTAAGAAGAGTCAGTCTTCTTGTACTTACGTCGGTATTGTGCCCTTTGTATTTAATTCCGATGCAATTTCTGTGTTTCATCGTCAATAAGAAGGTCAGAGGGATACAGTAAACCTGAAGTCAAGCATCGGAAACTATAGCTAGTGTCACAGGATTGGTTCAAAACATAGTCAGTAAGAAGAGTCAGTCTTCTTGTCCTTAAGTCGGCATTGTGCCTTTTCTATTTAATTCCGATGCAATTTCTGTGTTTCATCGTCAATAAGAAGGTCCAATGGATACAGTAAACCTGGAGTGAAGCATCGGTATCTATAACTAGTGTCACAGGAATGGTTCAAAACATAGACAGTAAGAAGAGTCAGTCTTTATGTACTTACGTCGACATTGTGCCTTTTCTATTTAATTCCGATGCAATTTCTGTGTTTCATCGTCAAAGAGAATGTCAGAGGGATACAATAAACCTGAAGTGAAGCATCGGAATCTATAACTAGTGTCACAGGAATGGTTCAAAACAAAGTCAGTGAGAAGAGTCAGTCTTCTTGTCCTTAAGTCGGCATTGTGCCTTTTGTATTTAATTCCGATGCAATTTCTGTGTTTCATCGTCAATAAGAAGGTCCAAGGGATACAGTAAACCTGGAGTGAACAATCGGAATCTATAACTAGTGTCAATGGAATGGTACAAAACATAGACAGCAAGAAGAGTCATTCTTCTTGTACTTAAGTCGGCATTTCCCCTTTTGTATTTAATTCCGATGCAATTTCTGTGTTTCATCGTCAATAAGAGGGTGTGAGGGGTACAGTAAACCTGAAGTGATGCATCGGAATCTATAGCTAGTGTCACAGGATTGGTTCAAAACATAGTCAGTAAGAAGAGTCAGTCTTCTTGTCCTTAAGTCGGCATTGTGCCTTTTCTATTTAATTCCGATGCAATTTCTGTGTTTCATCGTCAATAAGAAGGATCAAGGGATACAGTAAACCTGGAGTGAAGCATCGGAGTCTATAACTAGTGTCACAGGACTGGTTCAAAAATTGACAGTAATAAGAGTCAGTCTTCTTGTACTAAATTCGGCATTGTGCCTTTTGTGTTTAATTCCGATGCAATTTCTGTGTTTCATAGTCAATAAGAAGGTCAGAGGGATACAGTAAACCTGAAGTGAGGCATCGGAATCCATAACTAGTGTCACAGGAATGGTTCAAAGCAAAGTCAGTAAGAAGAGTCAGTCTTCTTGTCCTTAAGTCGGCATTGTGCCTTTTGTATTTAATTACGAAGCAATTTCTGTGTTCCATCGTCAATAAGAAGGTCCAAGGGATACAGTAAACCTGGAGTATAGCATCGGAATCTATAACTAGTGTCATAGGAATGGTTCAAAACGTAGATTGTAAGAAGAGTCAGTCTTCGTGTACTTAAGTCGGCATTTTGCCTTTTGTATTTAATTCCGATGCAATTTCTGTGTTTCATCGTCAATAAACAGGTCCAAGGGATACAGTAAACCTGAGGTGAAGCATCGGAATCTATAACTAGTGTCACAGGAATGGTTCAAACATAGTCAGTAAGAAGAGTCAGCCTTCTTGTACTTAAGTCGGCATTGTACCTTTCCTATTTAATTCCGATGCAATTTCTGTGTTTTATCGTCAATAACAAGGTCCAAGGGATACAGTAAACCTGGAGTGAAGTATCGGAATCTATAACTAGTGTCAATGGAATGGTTCAAAGCATAGACAGTAAGAAGAGTCAGACTTCTTGTACTTAAGTCGGCATTGTGCCTTTTGTATTTAATTCCGATGCAATTTCTGTGTTTCATCAGCAATAAGAAGGTCCAAGGGATACAGTAAACCTGGAGTAAAGCATCGGAATCTATAACTAGCGTCACAGGAATGGTTCAAACATAGACAGTAAGAAGAGTCAGTCTCCTTGTACTTAATTCTGCACTGTGCCTTTTGTATTTAATTCCGATGCAATTTCTGTGTTTCATCGTCAATAAGAAGGTCCAAGGGATACAGTAAACATGAAGTGAAGCATCGGAATTTATAACTAGTGTCACAGGAATGGTTCAAAACAAAGTCAGTAAGAAGAGTCTGTCTTCTTGTACTTAAGTCGGCATTGTGCCTTTTCTATTTAATTCCGATGCTATTTCTGTGTTTCATCGTCAATAAGAAGGACCAAGGGATACAGTAAACCTGGAGTGAAGCATCGGGATTCATAACTAGTGTCACAGGACTGGTTCAAAAATAGACAGTAATAAGAGTCAGTCTTCTTGTACTTAATTCGGCATTGTGCTTTTTGTATTTAATTCCGATGCAATTTCTGTGTTTCATCGTCAATAAGAAGGTCAGAGGGATACAGTAAACCTGAAGTGAGGCATCGGAATCCATAACTAGTGTCACAGGAATGGTTCAAACATAGTCAGTAAGAAGAGTTAGTCTTCTTGTACTTAAGTCGGCATTGTGCCTTTTGTATTTAATTCCGATGCAATTTCTGTGTTTCATCGTCAATAAGAAGATCCAAGGGATACAGTAAACCCGGAGTGAAGCATCGGAATCTGTAACTAGTGTCACAGGAATGGTTCAAATCATAGACAGTAAGAAGAGTCAGTCTTCGTGTACTTCAGTCGGTATTTTGCCTTTTGTATTTAATTCCGATGCAATTTTTGTGTTTCATCGTCAAAAAGAAGGTTCAAGGGATACAGTAAACCTCAAGTGAAGCATCGGAATCTATAACAGGTGTCACGGGAATGGTTCAAAACATAGTCAGTAGGAAGAGTCGGTCTTTATGTACTTAAGTCGGCATTGTGCCTTTTGTGTTTAATTCCGATGTATTTTCTGTGTTTCATCGTCAATAAGAAGGTCCAAGGGATACAGTAAACCTGAAGTGAAGCATCGGATTCTATAACTAGTGTCACAGGAATGGTTCAAAACATAGACAGTAAGAAGAGTCAGTCTTCTTGTCCTTAAGTCGGCATTGTGACTTTTGTAATTAATTCCGATGCTATTTCAGTGTTTCATGGTCAATAAGAAGCTCCAAGGGATACAGTAAACCTGGAGTGAAGCATCGGAATCTATAACGAGTGTCACAGAAGTGGATCAAACCATAGACAGTGATAAGTGTCAGTCTTCTTGTACTTAATTCTGCTTTGTGCCTTTTGTATTTAATTCCGATGCAGTTTCTGTGTTTCATCGTCAATAAGAAGGTCCAAGGGATACAGTAAACCTGAAGTGAAGCATCGGAATTTATAACTAGTGTCACAGGAATGGTTCAAAACATAGACAGTAAGAAGAGTCAGTCTCCTTGAACTTAATTCGGCATTGTGCCTTTTGTATTTAATTCCGATGCAATTTCTGTGTTTCATCGTCAATAAGAAGGTCAGAAGGATACAGTAAACCTGAAGTGAGGCATCGGAATCCATAACTAGTGTCACAGGAATGGATCAAAACATGGTCAGTAAGAAGAGTTAGTCTTCTTGTACTTAAGACGGCATTGTGCCTTTTGTATTTAATTTCGATGCAATTTCTGTGTTTCATCGTCAATAAGAAGGTCCAAGGGATACAGTAAACCCGGAGTGAAGCATCGGAAACTGTAACTAGTGTCACAGGAATGGTTCAAATCATAGACAGTAAGAAGAGTCAGTCTTCGTGTACTTCAGGTTGCAATTTGCCTTTTGTATTTAATTCCGATGCAGTTTTTGTGTTACATCGTCAATAAGAAGGTCCAAGGGATACAGTAAACCTCAAGTGAAGCATCGTAATCTATAACAGGTGTCACAGGAATGGTTCAAAACATAGTCAGTAGGAAGAGTCGGTCTGTATGTACTTATGTCGGCATTGTGCCTTTTGTATTTAATTCCGATGTATTTTCTGTGTTTCATCGTCAATAAGAAGGTCCAAGGGATACAGTAAACCTGAAGTGAAGCATCGGAATTTATAACTAGTGTCACAGGAATGGTTCAAAACATAGACAGTAAGAAGAGTCAGTCTCCTTGAACTTAATTTGGCATTGTGCCTTTTGTATTTAATTCCGATGCAATTTCTGTGTTTCATCGTCAATAAGAAGGTCAGAGGGATACATTAAACCTGAAGTGAGGCATCGGAATCCATAACTAGTGTCACAGGAATGGTTCAAAACATGGTCAGTAAGAAGAGTTAGTCTTCTTGTACTTAAGACGGCATTGTGCCTTTTGTATTTAATTTCGATGCAATTTCTGTGTTTCATCGTCAATAAGAAGGTCCAAGGGATACAGTAAACCCGGAGTGAAGCATCGGAAACTGTAACTAGTGTCACAGGAATGGTTCAAATCATAGACAGTAAGAAGAGTCAGTCTTCGTGTACTTCAGGTTGCAATTTGCCTTTTGTATTTAATTCCGATGCAGTTTTTGTGTTACATCGTCAATAAGAAGGTCCAAGGGATACAGTAAACCTCAAGTGAAGCATCGGAATCTATAACAGGTGTCACAGGAATGGTTCAAAACATAGTCAGTAGGAAGAGTCGGTCTTTATGTACTTATGTCGGCATTGTGCCTTTTGTATTTAATTCCGATGTATTTTCTGTGTTTCATCGTCAATAAGAAGGTCCAAGGGATACAGTAAACCTGAAGTGAAGCATCGGAATCTATAACTAGTGTCACAGGAATGGTTCAAAACATAGACAGTAGGAAGAGTTAGTCTTCTTGTCCTTAAGTCGGCATTGTGAATTTTGTAATTAATTCCGATGCTATTTCTGTGTTTCATCGTCAATAAGAAGCTCCAAGGGATACCGTAAACCTGGAGTGAAGCATCGGAATCTATAACTAGTGTCACAGGAATGGATCAAAACATAGTCAGTAGGAAGAGTTAGTCTTCTTGTACTTAAGTCGGCGTTGTGCCTTTTGTATTTAATTCAGATGCAATTTCTGTGTTTCATCGTCAATAAGAAGGTCCAAGGGATACAGTAAACCTGGAGTGAAGCTTCGTAATCTGTAACTAGTGTCCCAGGAATGGTTCAAATCATAGACAGTAAGAAGAGTCAGTCTTCGTGTACTTCAGTCGGCATTTTGCCTTTGGTATTTAATTCCGAAGCAATTTCTGTGTTTTATCGTCAATGAGAAGGTCCAAGGGATACAGTAAACCTGATTTGCAGCATCGGTATCTATAACTAGTGTCACAGGAACCGTTCAAAACATAGTCAGTAAGAATAGTCAGTTTTCTTGTACTAAAGTCGGCATAGTGCCTTTTCTATTTAATTCCGATGCAATTTCTGTGTTTCATCGTCAATAAGACGGTCCAAGGTATACAGTAAACCTGGAGTGAAGCATCGGAATCTATAACTAGTGTCAATGGTATCGTTCAAATATAGACAGTAAGAAGAGTCAGTCTTCTTGTACTTACGTCGGTATTGTGCCCTTTGTATTTAATTCCGATGCAATTTCTGTGTTTCATCGTCAATAAGAAGATCAGAGGGATACAGTAAACCTGAAGTCAAGCATCGGAATCTATAGCTAGTGTCACAGGAATGGTTCAAAACATAGTCAGTAAGAAGAGTCAATCGTCTTGTCCTTAAGTCGGCATTCTGCCTTTTCTATTTAATTCCGATGCAATTTCTGTGTTTCATCGTCAATAAGAAGGTCCAAGCGATACAGTAAACCTGGAGTGAAGCATCGGAATCTATAACTAGTGTCACAGGAATGGTTCAAAACATAGACAGTAAGAAGAGTCAGTCTTTATGTACTTACATCCACATTGTGCCTTTTCTATTTAATTCCGATGCAATTTCTGTGTTTCATCGTCAATAAGAAGGTCCAAGGGATACATTAAACCTGAGGTGAAGCACCGGAATCTATAACTAGTGTCACACGAATGGTTCAAAGCATAGTCAGTAAGAAGAGGCAGACTTCTTGTACTTAAGTCGGCTGTGTACCTTTTCTATTTAATTCCGATGCAGTTTCTGTGTTTCATCGTCAATAACAAGGTCCAGGGGATACAGTAAACCTGGAGTGAAGCATCGGAATCTATAACTAGTGTCACGGGAATGGTTCAAAACATAAACAGTAAGAAGAGTCAGCCTCCTTGTACTTAACTCTGCATTGTGCCATTTGTATTTAATTCCGATGCATTTTCTGTGTTTCATCGTCAATAAGAAGGTAGAAGGGATACAGTAAACCTGAAGTGAAGCATCGGAATTTATAACTAGTGTCACAGGAATGGTTCAAAACATAGTCAGTAAGAAGAGTCAGTCTTCTTGTACTTAAGTCGGCATTGTGCCTTTTCTATTTAATTCCGATGCAATTTCTGTGTTTCATCGTCAATAAGAAGGGCCGAGGGAACAGTAAACCTGGAGTGAAGCATCGGAGTCTATAACTAGTGTCACAGGACTGGTTCAAAAATAGACAGTAAGAAGAGTCAGTCTTTTTGAACTTAATTCGGCATTGTGCCTTTTGTATTTAATTCCGATGCAATTTCTGTGTTTCATCGTCAATAAGAAGGTCAGAGGGATACAGTAAACCTGAAGTGAAGCATCGGAATCCATAACTAGTGTCACAGGAATGGTTCAAAGCATAGTCAGTAAGAGGAGTTAGTCTTCTTGTACTTAAGTCGGCATTGTGCCTTTTGTATTTAATTCCGATGCAATTTCTGTGGTTCATCGTCAATAAGAAGGTCCAAGCGATACAGTAAACCTGGAGTGAAGCATCGGGGTCTGTAACTAGTGTCACAGGAATGGTTCAAATCATAGACAGTAAGCAGAGTCAGTCTTCGTGTACATCAGTCGGCATTTTGCCTTTTGTACTTAATTTCGATGCAATTTTTGTGATTCATTGTCAATAAGAAGGTCCAAGGAATACAGTAAACCTGAAGTGAAGCATCGGGATCTATAACTAGTGTCACAGGAATCGTTCAAAACATTGTCAATTAGAAAAGTCAGTCTTCTTGTACTTAAGTCGGCATAGTGCCGTTTCTATTTCATTCCGATGCAATTTGTGTGTTCCGTCGTCAATAAGAAGGTCCAAGGGATACAGTAAACCTGAAGTGAAGCATCGGAATCTATACCTAGTGTCAATGGTATGGTTCAAAACATAGACAGTAAGAAGAGTCAGTCTTCTTCTACTTAAGTCGGCATTGTGCCTTTTGAATTTAATTACGATGCAATTTCTGTGTTTCATCGTCATTAAGAAGGTCAGAGGGATACAGTAAAACTGAAGTGAAGCAACGGAATCTATAGCTAGTGTCACAGGAATAGTTCAAAACATAGTCTGTAAGAAGAGTCCGTCTTCTTGTCCCTATGTCGGCATTGTGCCTTTTCTATTTAATTCCGATGCAATTTCTGTGTTTCATCGTCAATAAGAAGGTCCAAGGTATACAGTTAACCTGAAGTGAAGCATCGGATCTATTACTAGTGGCACAGGAATGGTTCAAAACATGGTCAGTATGAAGAGTCAGTCTTCTTGTACTTAAGTCGGCATTGTGCCTTTTCTATTTAATTCCGATGCAATTTCTGTGTTTCATCGTCAATAAGAAGGACCAAGGGATACAGTAAACCTGGAGTGAAGCATCGGAGTCTATAACTAGTGTCACAGGACTGGTTCAAAAGTGGACAGTAATAAGAGTCAGTCTTCTTGAACTTAATTCGGCATTGTGATTTTTGTATTTAATTCCGATGCAATTTCTGTGTTTCATCGTGAATAAGAAGGTCAGAGGGATACAGTAAGCCTGAAGTGAAGCATCGGAATCCATAACTAGCGTCACAGAAAAGGTTCAAAGCATAGTCAGTATGATGAGTTAGTCTTCTTGTACTTAAGTCGGCATTGTGCCTTTTTTATTTAATTCCGATGCAATTTCTGTGTTTCATCGTCATTAAGAAGGTCCAAGGGATACAGTAAACCTAGAGTGAAGCATCGGAATCTGTAACTAGTGTCACAGGAATGGTTCAAATCATAGACAGTAAGAAGAGTCAGTCTTCGTGTACTTAAGCCGGCATTTTGCCTTTTGTGTTTATTTCCGATTTAATTTCTGTGTTTCATCGTCAATAAGAAGGTCCAAGGGATACAGTAAACCTGAGGTGAAGCATCGGAATTTATAACTAGTGTCACAGGAATAGTTCAAACATAGTCAGTAAAAAAGAGTCAGTCTCCTTGTACTTAAGTCGACATTCTACATTTTCTATTTAATTTCGATGCAATTTCTGTGTTTCATCGTTAATGACAAGGTCCAAGGGATACAGTAAACCTGGAGTGAAGCATCGGAATCTATAACTAGTGTCAATGGAATGGTTAAAAACATAGACAGTAATAAGAATTAGACTTCTTGTACTTAAATCGGCATTGTGCCTTTTGTATTTAATTCAGATGCAATTTCTGTGTTTCATCGTCAATAAGAAGTTCAGAGGGGTACAGTAAACCTGAAGTGAAGCATCGGAATCTATAGATAGTGTCACAGGAATGGTTCAAAACATAGTCTGTAAGAAGAGTCAGACTTCTTGTCCTTAAGTCGGCTTTGTGCCTTTTGTATTTAATTCCGATGCAATTTCTGTGTTTCATCATCAATAAGAAGGTCCAAGGGATACAGTAAACCTGGAGAGAAGCATCGGAATCTATAACTAGTGTCGCAGGAATGGTTCAAAACATAGACAGTAAGAAGAGTCTGTCTCCTTGTACTTAATTCTGCACTGTGCCTTTTGTATTTAATTCCGATGCAATTTCTGTGTTTCATCGTCAATAAGAAGGTCCAAGGGATACAGTAAACCTGAAGTGAAGCATCGGAATTTATAACTAGTGTCACAGGAATGGTTCAAAACATAGTCAGTAAGAAGAGTCAGGTTTCTTGTACATAAGTCAGCGTTGTGCGTATTCTATTTAATTCCGATGCAATTTCTGTGTCTCATCGTCAATAAGAAGGTCAGAGGGATACAGTAAACCTGAAGTGAACCATCGGAATCCATAACTAGTGTCACAGGAATGGTTCAAAGCATATTCAGTATGAAGAGTTAGTCTTCTTGTACTTAAGTCGGCATTGTGCCTTTTGTATTTAATTCCGATGTAATTTCTGTGGTTCATCGTCAATAAGAAGGTCCAAGGGATACAGTAAACCTGGATTGAAGCATCGGAATTTGTAGCTAGTGTCACAGGAATGGTTCAAATAATAGACAGTAAGAAGAGTCAGTCTTCGTGTACTTCAGTCGGCATTTTGCCTTTTGTATTTAATTCCGATGCAATTTTTGTGTTTCATCGTCAAGAAGAAGGTCCAAGGGATACAGTAAACCTGAAGTGAAGCATCGGGATCTATAACTGGTGTCACAAGAATCGTTCAAAACATAGTCAGTAAGAGGAGTCAGTCATCTTGTACTTAAGTCGGCATTGTGCCATTTCTATTTAATTCCGATGCAATTTCTGTGTTTCATCGTCAATAAGAAGGACGGAGGGATACAGTAATCCTGAAGTGTAGCATCGGAATCTATAACTAGTGTCACAGGAATGGTTCAAAACAAAGTCAGTAAGAAGAGTCAGTCTTCTAGTCCTTAAGTCGGAATTGTGCCTTTTGTATTTAATTCCAATGCAATTTCTGTGTTTCATCGTCAATAAGAAGGTCCAAGGGATACAGTAAACCTGGTGTGTAGCATCGGAATCTATAACTAGTGGCACAGGAATGGTTCAAATCATAGACAGCAAGAAGAGTCAGTCTTCGTGTACTGAAGTCGGCATTTTGCCTTTTGTATTTAATTCCGATGCAATTTCTGTGTTTCATCGTCAATAAGAAGGTCCAAGTGATACAGTAAACCTGAGGTGAAGCATCGGAATCTATAACTAGTGTCACAGAAATGGTTCAAACATAGTCAGTAAGTAGAGTCAGTCTTCTTGTACTTAGGTCGGCATTGCATCTTTTCTATTTAATTCCGATGCAATTTCTGTGTTTCATCGTCAATAACAAGGTCCAATGGATACAATAAACCTGGAGTGAAGGATCGGAATCTATAACTAGTGTCAATGGAATGGTTCAAAACATAGACAGTAAGAAGAGTCAGTCTTCTTGTACCTAAGTCGGCATTGTGCCTTTTGTATTTAATTCCGATGTAATTTCTGTGTTTCATCGTCAATAAGAAGGTCAGAGGGGTACAGTAAACCTGAAGTGAAGCATCGGAATCTATAGCTAGTGTCACAGGAATGGTTCAAAGCATAGTCAGTAAGAAGAGTCGGACTTCTTGTCCTTAAGTCGGCATTGTGCTTTTTGTATTTAATTCCGATGCAATTCTTGTGTTTCATCATCAATAAGAAGGTCCAAGGGATACAGTAAACCTGGAGTGAAGCATCGGAATCTATAACTAGTGTCACAGGAATGGATCAAACATAGACAGTAAGAGAAGTCAGTCTCCTTGTACTTAATTTTGCACTGTGCCTTTTGTATTTAATTCCGATGCAATTTCTGTGTTTCATCGTCAATAAGAAGGTCCAAGGGATACAGTAAACATGAAGTGAAGCATCGGAATATATAACTAGTGTCACAGGAATGGTTCAAAACATAGTCAGTAAGAAGAGTCAGTCTTCTTGTACTTAAGTCGGCATTGTGCCTTTTCTATCTAATTCCGATGCTATTTCTGTGTTTCATCGTCAATAAGAAGGACCAAGGGATACAGTAAAACTGGAGTGAAGGATCGGTGTCTATAATTAGTGTCACAGGACTGGTTCAAAGATAGACAGTAATAAGAGTCAGTCTTCTTGACCTTAATTTGGCATTGTGCCTTTTGTATTTAATTCCGATGCAATTTCTGTGTTTCATCGTCAATAAGAAGGTCAGAGGGATACAGTAAACCTGAAGAGGAGCATCGGAATCCATAACTAGCGTCACAGGAATGGTTCAAAACATATTCAGTAAGAAGAGTTAGTCTTCTTGTACTTAAGTCGGCATTGTGCCGTTTGTATTTAATTCCGATGCAATTTCTGTGTTTCATCGTCAATAAGAAGGTCCAAGGGATACAGTAAACCTGGAGTGAAGCTTCGTAATCTGTAACTAGTGTCACAGGAATGGTTCAAATCATAGACAGTAAGAAGAGTCAGTCGTCGTGTACTTCAGTCGGCATTTTGCATTTTGTATTTAATTCCGATGCAATTTTTGTGTTTCATCGTCAATAATAAGGTCCAAGGGATACAGTAAACCTGAAGTGAAGCATCGGAATTTACAACTAGTGTCACAGGAATGGTTCAAAACATAGTCAGTAAGAAGAGTCAGTCTTCTTGTACTTAAGTCGGCATTGTGCCTTTTCTAATTAATTCCGATGCAATTTCTGTGTTTCATCGTCAATAAGAAGGACCGAGGGAACAGTAAACCTGGAGTGAAGCATCGGAGTCTATAACTAGTGTCACAGGACTGGTTCAAAAATAGACAGTAAGAAGAGTCAGTCTTCTTGAACTTAATTCGGCATTGTGCCTTTTGTATTTAATTCCGATGCAATTTCTGTGTTTCATCGTCAATAAGAAGGTCAGAGGGATACAGTAAACCTGAAGTGAAGCATCGGAATTTATAACTAGTGTCACAGGAATAGTTCAAACATAGTCAGTAAAAAGAGTCAGTCTCCTTGTACTTAAGTCGACATTCTACATTTTCTATTTAATTTCGATGCAATTTCTGTGTTTCATCGTTAATGACAAGGTCCAAGGGATACAGTAAACCTGGAGTGAAGCATCGGAATCTATAACTAGTGTCAATGGAATGGTTAAAAACATAGACAGTAATAAGAATTAGACTTCTTGTGCTTAAATCGGCATTGTGCCTTTTGTATTTAATTCAGATGCAATTTCTGTGTTTCATCGTCAATAAGAAGTTCAGAGGGGTACAGTAAACCTGAAGTGAAGCATCGGAATCTATAGATAGTGTCACAGGAATGGTTCAAAACATAGTCTGTAAGAAGTGTCAGACTTCTTGTCCTTAAGTCGGCTTTGTGCCTTTTGTATTTAATTCCGATGCAATTTCTGTGTTTCATCATCAATAAGAAGGTCCAAGGGATACAGTAAACCTGGAGAGAAGCATCGGAATCTATAACTAGTGTCGCAGGAATGGTTCAAAACATAGACAGTAAGAAGAGTCAGTCTCCTTGTACTTAATTCTGCACTGTGCCTTTTGTATTTAATTCCGATGCAATTTCTGTGTTTCATCGTCAATAAGAAGGTCCAAGGGATACAGTAAACCTGAAGTGAAGCATCGGAATTTATAACTAGTGTCACAGGAATGGTTCAAAACATAGTCAGTAAGAAGAGTCAGCTTTCTTGTACATAAGTCAGCGTTGTGCGTATTCTATTTAATTCCGATGCAATTTCTGTGTCTCATCGTCAATAAGAAGGTCAGAGGGATACAGTAAACCTGAAGTGAACCATCGGAATCCATAACTAGTGTCACAGGATTGGTTCAAAGCATATTCAGTATGAAGAGTTAGTCTTCTTGAACTTAATTCGGCATTGTGCCTTTTGTATTTAATTCCGATGCAATTTCTGTGTTTCATCGTCAATAAGAAGGTCCAAGGGATACAGTAAACGTGGAGTGAAGCATCGGAATCGATACCTAGTGTCAATGGTATGGTTCAAAACATAGACAGTAAGAAGAGTCAGTCTCCTTCTACTTAAGTCGGCATTGTGCCTTTTGAATTTAATTACGATGCAATTTCTGTGTTTCATCGTCATTAAGAAGGTCAGAGGGATACAGTAAAACTGAAGTGAAGCAACGGAATCTATAGCTAGTGTCACAGGAATAGTTCAAAACATAGTCTGTAAGAAGAGTCAGTCTTCTTGTCCCTATGTCGGCATTGTGCCTTTTCTATTTAATTCCGATGCTATTTCTGTGTTTCATCGTCAATAACAAGGACCAAGGGATACAGTAAACCTGGAGTGAAGCATCGGAGTCTATAACTAGTGTCACAGGACTGGTTCAAAAATGGACAGTAATAACAGTCAGTCTTCTTGAACTTAATTCGGCATTGTGATTTTTGTATTTAATTCCGATGCAATTTCTGTGTTTCATCGTCAATAAGAAGGTCAGAGGGATACAGTAAGCCTGAAGTGAAGCATCGGAATCCATAACTAGCGTCACAGAAATGGTTCAAAACATAGTCAGTAAGATGAGTTAGTCTTCTTGTACTTAAGTCGGCATTGTGCCTTTTGTATTTAATTCCGATGCAATTTCTGTGTTTCATCGTCAATAAGAATGTCCAAGGGACACAGTTAACCTGAGGTGAAGCATCGGAATCTATAACTAGTGTCACGGAAATGGTTCAAAGCATAAACAGTAAGAAGAGTCAGTCTCCTTGTACTTAATTCTGCATTGTGCCATTTGTATTTAATTCCGATGCATTTTCTGTGTTTCATCGACAATAAGAAGGTAGAAGGGATACAGTAAACCTGAAGTGAAGCATCGGAATTTATAACTAGTGTCACAGCAATGGTTCAAAACATAGTCAGTAAGAAGAGTCAGTCTTCTTGTACTTAAGTCGGCATTGTGCCTTTTCTATTTAATTCCGATGCAATTTCTGTGTTTCATCGTCAATAAGAAGGACCGAGGGAACAGTAAACCTGGAGTTAAGCATCGGAGTCTATAACTAGTGTCACAGGACTGGTTCAAAAATAGACAGTAAGAAGAGTCAGTCTTCTTGAACTTAATTCGGCATTGTGCCTTTTGTATTTAATTCCGATGCAATTTCTGTGTTTCATCGTCAATAAGAAGGTCAGAGGGATACAGTAAACCTGAAGTGAAGCATCGGAATTTATAACTAGTGTCACAGGAATGGTTCAAAGCATAGTCAGTAAGAGGAGTTAGTCTTCTTGTACTTAAGTCGGCATTGTGCCTTTTGTATTTAATTCCGATGCGATTTCTGTGGTTCATCGTCAATAAGAAGGTCCAAGCTATACAGTAAACCTGGAGTGAAGCATCGGCGTCTGTAACTAGTGTCACAGGAATGGTTCAAATCATAGACAGTAAGAAGAGTCAGTCTTCGTGTACATCAGTCGGCATTTTGCCTTTTGTACTTAATTTCGATGCAATTTTTGTGATTCATCGTCAATAAGAAGGTCCAAGGAATGCAGTAAACCTGAAGTGAAGCATCGGGATCTTTAACTAGTGTCACAGGAATCGTTCAAAACATAGTCAGTTAGAAGAGTCAGTCTTCTTGTACTTAAGTCGGCATAGTGCCATTTCTATTTAATTTCGATGCAATGTGTGTGTTTCATCGTCAATAAGAAGGTCCAAGGGATACAGTAAACCTGGAGTGAAGCATCGGAATCTATACCTAGTGTCAATGGTATGGTTCAAAACATAGACAGTAAGAAGAGTCAGTCTTCTTCTACTTAAGTCGGCATTGTGCCTTTTGAATTTAATTACGATGCAATTTCTGTGTTTCATCGTCATTAAGAAGGTCAGAGGGATACAGTAAAACTGAAGTGAAGCAACGGAATCTATAGCTAGTGTCACAGGAATAGTTCAAAACATAGTCTGTAAGAAGAGTCAGTCTTCTTGTCCCTATGTCGGCATTGTGCCTTTTCTATTTAATTCCGGTGCAATTTCTGTGTTTCATCGTCAATAAGAAGGTCCAAGGTATACAGTAAACCTGAAGTGAAGCATCGGATCTATTACTAGTGGCACAGGAATGGTTCAAAACATAGTCAGTAAGAAGAGTCAGTCTTCTTGTACTTAAGTCGGCATTGTGCCTTTTCTATTTAATTCCGATGCAATTTCTGTGTTTCATCGTCAATAAGAAGGACCAAGGGATACAGTAAACCTGGAGTGAAGCATCGGAGTCTATAACTAGTGTCACAGGACTGGTTCAAAAATGGACAGTAATAAGAGTCAGTCTTCTTGAACTTAATTCGGCATTGTGATTTTTGTATTTAATTCCGATGCAATTTCTGTGTTTCATCGTCAATAAGAAGGTCAGAGGGATACAGTAAGCCTGAAGTGAAGCATCGAAATCCATAACTAGCGTCACAGGAATGGTTCAAAACATAGTCAGTAAGATGAGTTAGTCTTCTTGTACTTAAGTCGGCATTGTGCCTTTTGTATTTAATTCCGATGCAATTTCTGTGTTTCATCGTCAATAAGAAGGTCCAAGGGATACAGTAAACCTGGAGTGAAGCATCGGAATCTGTAACTAGTGTCACAGGAATGGTTCAAATCATAGACAGTAAGAAGAGTCAGTCTTCGTGTACTTAAGCCGGCATTTTGCCTTTTGTGTTTAATTCCGATTTAATTTCTGTGTTTCATCGTCAATAAGAAGGTCCAAGGGATACAGTAAATCTGAGGTGAAGCATCGGAATTTATAACTAGTGTCACAGGAATGGTTCAAACATAGTCAGTAAAAAGAGTCAGTCTCCTTGTACTTAAGTGGGCATTGTACATTTTCTATTTAATTTCGATGCAATTTCTGTGGTTCATCGTTAATGACAAGGTCCAAGGGATACAGTAAACCTGGAGTGAAGCATCGGAATCTATAACTATTGTCAATGGAATGGCTAAAAACATAGACAGTAATAAGAATTAGACTTCTTGTACATAAGTCGGCATTGTGCCTTTTGTATTTAATTCCAATGCAATTTCTGTGTTTCATCAATAAGAAGGTCCAAGGGATACAGTAAACCTGGAGTGAAGCATCGGAATCTATAACTAGTGTCGCAGGAATGGCTCAAAACATAGACAGTAAGAAGAGTCAGTCTCCTTGTACTTAATTCTGCACTGTGCCTTTTGTATTTATTTCCGATGCAATTTCTGTCTTTCATCGTCAATAAGAAGGTCCAAGGGATACAGTAAACCTGAAGTGAAGCATCGGAATTTATAACTAGTGTCACAGGAATGGTTCAAAACATAGTCAGTAAGAAGAGTCAGCTTTCTTGTACATAAGTCGGCATTGTGCCTATTCTATTTAATTCCGATGCAATTTCTGTGTTTCATCGTCAATAAGAAGGTCAGAGGGATACAGTAAACCTGAAGAGAAGCATCGGAATCCATAACTAGCGTCACAGGAATGGTTCAAAACATAGTCAGTAAGAAGAGTCAAACTTCTTGTCCTTAAGTCGGCATTGTGCCTTTTGTATTTAATTCCGATGCAATTTCTGTGTTTCATCATCAATACGAAGGTCCAAGGGATACAGTAAACCTCGAGTGAAGCATCGGAATCTATAACGAGTGTCACAGGAATAGTTCAAATCATAGACAGTAAGAAGAGTCAGTCTCCTTGTACTTAATTCTGCATTGTGCCTTTAGTATTTAATTCCGATGCAATTTCTGCGTTTCATCGTCAATAAGAAGGTCCAAGGGATACAGTAAACATAAAGTGAAGCATCGGAATTTATAACTAGTGTCACAGGAATGGTTCAAAACAAAGTCAGTAAGAAGAGTCAGTGTTCTTGTACTTAAGTCGGCATTGTGCCTTTTCTATTTAATTCCGTTGCAATTTCTGTGTTTCATCGTCAATAAGAAGGTCCAAGGGATACAGTAAACCTGAAGTGAAGCATCGGGATCTATAACTGGTGTCACAGGAATCGTTCTAATCATAGTCAGTTAGAAGAGTCAGTCTTCCTGTACTTAAGTCGGCATAGTGCCTTTTCTATTTAATTCCGATGCAATTTGTGTGTTTCATCGTCAATATGAAGGTCCAAGGGATACAGTAAACCTGGAGTGAGGCATCGGAATCTATAACTAGTGTCAATGGTATGGTTCAAAACATAGACAGTAAGAAGAGTCAGTCTTCTTGTACTTAAGTCGGCATTGTGCCTTTTGTATTTAATTACGATGCAATTTCTGTGTTTCATCGTAAATAAGAAGGTCCAAGGGATACAGTAAACCTGAGGTGAAGCATCGGAATCTATAACTAGTGTCACAGGAATGGTTCAAACATAGTCAGTAAGAAGAGTCAGTCTTCCTGTACATAAGTCGGCATTGTACCTTTTCTATTTAATTCCGATGCAATATCTGTGTTTCATCGTCAATAACAAGGTTCAAGGGATACAGTAAACCTGGAGTGAAGAATCGGAATCTATAACTAGTGTCAATTGAATGGTTCAAGACATAGACAGAAAGAAGAGTCAGTCTTCTTGTACTTATGTCGGCATTTTGCCTTTTGTATTTAATTACGATGCAATTTCAGTGTTTCATCGTCAATAAGAGTGTCAGAGGGGTACAGTAAACCTGAAGTGAAGCATCGGAATCTATAGCTAGTGTCACAGTAATGGTTCAAAACAAAGTCAGTAAGAAGAGTCAGTCTTCTTGTACTTAAGTCGGCATTGTGCCTTTTCAATTTAATTCCGTTGCAATTTCTGTGTTTCATAGTCAATAAGAAGGACCAAGAGATACAGTAAACCTGGAGTGAAGCATCGGAGTCTATAACTAGTATCACAGGACTGGTTCAAATATAGGCAGTAATAAGAGTCAGTCCTCTTGTACTTAATTCGGCATTGTGCCTTTTGTATTGAATTCCGATGCAATTTCTGTGTTTCATCGTCAATAAGAAGGTCAGAGGGATACAGTAAACCTGAAGTGAGGCATTGGAATCCGTAACTAGTCTCACAGGAATGGTTCAAAACATAGTCAGTAAGAAGCGTTAGTCTTCTTGTACTTACGTCGGCATTGTGCCTTTTGTATTTAATTCCGATGGAATTTCTGTGTTTCATCGTCAATAAGAAGGTGCAAGGAATACAGTAAACCTGGAGTGAAGCATCGGAATCTGTAACTAGTGTCACAGGAATGGTTCAAATCATAGACAGTAAGAAGAGTCAGTCTTCGTGTACTTCAGTTGGCATTTTGCCTTTTGTATTTAATTCCGATGCAATTTTTGTGTTTCATCGTCAATAAGAAGGTCCAAGGAATACAGTAAACCTGAAGTGAAGCATCGGGATTTATAACTGGTGTCACAGGAATCGTTCAAACATAGTCAGTAAGAGGAGTCAGTCTTCTTGTACTTAAGTCGGCATAGTGCCTTTTCTATTTAATTCCGATGCTATTTGTGTGTTTCATCGTCAATAAGAAGGTCCAAGGGATACAGTAAACCTGGAGTGAAGCATCGGAATCTATAACTAGTGTCAATGGTATGGTTCAAAACATAGACAGTAAGAAGAGTCAGTCTTCTTGAACTTAATTCGGCATTGTGCCTTTTGTATTTAATTACGATGCAATTTCTGTGTTTCATCGTCAATAAGAAGGTCAGAGGGATACAGTAAACCTGAAGTGAAGCATCGGAATCCATAACTAGTGTCACAGGAATGGTTCAAAGCATAGTCAGTAAGAGGAGTTAGTCTTCTTGTACTTAAGTCGGCATTGTGCCTTTTGTATTTAATTCCGATGCGATTTCTGTGGTTCATCGTCAATAAGAAGGTCCAAGCTATACAGTAAACCTGGAGTGAAGCATCGGCGTCTGTAACTAGTGTCACAGGAATGGTTCAAATCATAGACAGTAAGAAGAGTCAGTCTTCGTGTACATCAGTCGGCATTTTGCCTTTTGTACTTAATTTCGATGCAATTTTTGTGATTCATCGTCAATAAGAAGGTCCAAGGAATGCAGTAAACCTGAAGTGAAGCATCGGGATCTTTAACTAGTGTCACAGGAATCGTTCAAAACATAGTCAGTTAGAAGAGTCAGTCTTCTTGTACTTAAGTCGGCATAGTGCCATTTCTATTTAATTTCGATGCAATGTGTGTGTTTCATCGTCAATAAGAAGGTCCAAGGGATACAGTAAACCTGGAGTGAAGCATCGGAATCTATACCTAGTGTCAATGGTATGGTTCAAAACATAGACAGTAAGAAGAGTCAGTCTTCTTCTACTTAAGTCGGCATTGTGCCTTTTGAATTTAATTACGATGCAATTTCTGTGTTTCATCGTCATTAAGAAGGTCAGAGGGATACAGTAAAACTGAAGTGAAGCAACGGAATCTATAGCTAGTGTCACAGGAATAGTTCAAAACATAGTCTGTAAGAAGAGTCAGTCTTCTTGTCCCTATGTCGGCATTGTGCCTTTTCTATTTAATTCCGGTGCAATTTCTGTGTTTCATCGTCAATAAGAAGGTCCAAGGTATACAGTAAACCTGAAGTGAAGCATCGGATCTATTACTAGTGGCACAGGAATGGTTCAAAACATAGTCAGTAAGAAGAGTCAGTCTTCTTGTACTTAAGTCGGCATTGTGCCTTTTCTATTTAATTCCGATGCAATTTCTGTGTTTCATCGTCAATAAGAAGGACCAAGGGATACAGTAAACCTGGAGTGAAGCATCGGAGTCTATAACTAGTGTCACAGGACTGGTTCAAAAATGGACAGTAATAAGAGTCAGTCTTCTTGAACTTAATTCGGCATTGTGATTTTTGTATTTAATTCCGATGCAATTTCTGTGTTTCATCGTCAATAAGAAGGTCAGAGGGATACAGTAAGCCTGAAGTGAAGCATCGAAATCCATAACTAGCGTCACAGGAATGGTTCAAAACATAGTCAGTAAGATGAGTTAGTCTTCTTGTACTTAAGTCGGCATTGTGCCTTTTGTATTTAATTCCGATGCAATTTCTGTGTTTCATCGTCAATAAGAAGGTCCAAGGGATACAGTAAACCTGGAGTGAAGCATCGGAATCTGTAACTAGTGTCACAGGAATGGTTCAAATCATAGACAGTAAGAAGAGTCAGTCTTCGTGTACTTAAGCCGGCATTTTGCCTTTTGTGTTTAATTCCGATTTAATTTCTGTGTTTCATCGTCAATAAGAAGGTCCAAGGGATACAGTAAATCTGAGGTGAAGCATCGGAATTTATAACTAGTGTCACAGGAATGGTTCAAACATAGTCAGTAAAAAGAGTCAGTCTCCTTGTACTTAAGTGGGCATTGTACATTTTCTATTTAATTTCGATGCAATTTCTGTGGTTCATCGTTAATGACAAGGTCCAAGGGATACAGTAAACCTGGAGTGAAGCATCGGAATCTATAACTATTGTCAATGGAATGGCTAAAAACATAGACAGTAATAAGAATTAGACTTCTTGTACATAAGTCGGCATTGTGCCTTTTGTATTTAATTCCAATGCAATTTCTGTGTTTCATCATCAATAAGAAGGTCCAAGGGATACAGTAAACCTGGAGTGAAGCATCGGAATCTATAACTAGTGTCGCAGGAATGGTTCAAAACATAGACAGTAAGAAGAGTCAGTCTCCTTGTACTTAATTCTGCACTGTGCCTTTTGTATTTATTTCCGATGCAATTTCTGTCTTTCATCGTCAATAAGAAGGTCCAAGGGATACAGTAAACCTGAAGTGAAGCATCGGAATTTATAACTAGTGTCACAGGAATGGTTCAAAACATAGTCAGTAAGAAGAGTCAGCTTTCTTGTACATAAGTCGGCATTGTGCCTATTCTATTTAATTCCGATGCAATTTCTGTGTTTCATCGTCAATAAGAAGGTCAGAGGGATACAGTAAACCTGAAGAGAAGCATCGGAATCCATAACTAGCGTCACAGGAATGGTTCAAAACATAGTCAGTAAGAAGAGTCAAACTTCTTGTCCTTAAGTCGGCATTGTGCCTTTTGTATTTAATTCCGATGCAATTTCTGTGTTTCATCATCAATACGAAGGTCCAAGGGATACAGTAAACCTCGAGTGAAGCATCGGAATCTATAACGAGTGTCACAGGAATAGTTCAAATCATAGACAGTAAGAAGAGTCAGTCTCCTTGTACTTAATTCTGCATTGTGCCTTTAGTATTTAATTCCGATGCAATTTCTGCGTTTCATCGTCAATAAGAAGGTCCAAGGGATACAGTAAACATAAAGTGAAGCATCGGAATTTATAACTAGTGTCACAGGAATGGTTCAAAACAAAGTCAGTAAGAAGAGTCAGTGTTCTTGTACTTAAGTCGGCATTGTGCCTTTTCTATTTAATTCCGTTGCAATTTCTGTGTTTCATCGTCAATAAGAAGGTCCAAGGGATACAGTAAACCTGAAGTGAAGCATCGGGATCTATAACTGGTGTCACAGGAATCGTTCTAATCATAGTCAGTTAGAAGAGTCAGTCTTCCTGTACTTAAGTCGGCATAGTGCCTTTTCTATTTAATTCCGATGCAATTTGTGTGTTTCATCGTCAATATGAAGGTCCAAGGGATACAGTAAACCTGGAGTGAGGCATCGGAATCTATAACTAGTGTCAATGGTATGGTTCAAAACATAGACAGTAAGAAGAGTCAGTCTTCTTGTACTTAAGTCGGCATTGTGCCTTTTGTATTTAATTACGATGCAATTTCTGTGTTTCATCGTAAATAAGAAGGTCCAAGGGATACAGTAAACCTGAGGTGAAGCATCGGAATCTATAACTAGTGTCACAGGAATGGTTCAAACATAGTCAGTAAGAAGAGTCAGTCTTCTTGTACATAAGTCGGCATTGTACCTTTTCTATTTAATTCCGATGCAATATCTGTGTTTCATCGTCAATAACAAGGTTCAAGGGATACAGTAAACCTGGAGTGAAGAATCGGAATCTATAACTAGTGTCAATTGAATGGTTCAAGACATAGACAGAAAGAAGAGTCAGTCTTCTTGTACTTATGTCGGCATTTTGCCTTTTGTATTTAATTACGATGCAATTTCAGTGTTTCATCGTCAATAAGAGTGTCAGAGGGGTACAGTAAACCTGAAGTGAAGCATCGGAATCTATAGCTAGTGTCACAGTAATGGTTCAAAACAAAGTCAGTAAGAAGAGTCAGTCTTCTTGTACTTAAGTCGGCATTGTGCCTTTTCAATTTAATTCCGTTGCAATTTCTGTGTTTCATAGTCAATAAGAAGGACCAAGAGATACAGTAAACCTGGAGTGAAGCATCGGAGTCTATAACTAGTATCACAGGACTGGTTCAAATATAGGCAGTAATAAGAGTCAGTCCTCTTGTACTTAATTCGGCATTGTGCCTTTTGTATTGAATTCCGATGCAATTTCTGTGTTTCATCGTCAATAAGAAGGTCAGAGGGATACAGTAAACCTGAAGTGAGGCATTGGAATCCGTAACTAGTCTCACAGGAATGGTTCAAAACATAGTCAGTAAGAAGCGTTAGTCTTCTTGTACTTAAGTCGGCATTGTGCCTTTTGTATTTAATTCCGATGGAATTTCTGTGTTTCATCGTCAATAAGAAGGTGCAAGGAATACAGTAAACCTGGAGTGAAGCATCGGAATCTGTAACTAGTGTCACAGGAATGGTTCAAATCATAGACAGTAAGAAGAGTCAGTCTTCGTGTACTTCAGTTGGCATTTTGCCTTTTGTATTTAATTCCGATGCAATTTTTGTGTTTCATCGTCAATAAGAAGGTCCAAGGAATACAGTAAACCTGAAGTGAAGCATCGGGATTTATAACTGGTGTCACAGGAATCGTTCAAACATAGTCAGTAAGAGGAGTCAGTCTTCTTGTACTTAAGTCGGCATAGTGCCTTTTCTATTTAATTCCGATGCTATTTGTGTGTTTCATCGTCAATAAGAAGGTCCAAGGGATACAGTAAACCTGGAGTGAAGCATCGGAATCTATAACTAGTGTCAATGGTATGGTTCAAAACATAGACAGTAAGAAGAGTCAGTCTTCTTGTACTTAAGTCGGCATTGTGCCTTTTGTATTTAATTACGATGCAATTTCTGTGTTTCATCGTCATTAAGAAGGTCAGAGGGATACAATAACCCGAAGTGAACCATCGGAATCTATAGCTAGTGTCACAGGAATGGTTCGAAACATAGTCAGTAAGAAGAGTCAGTCTTTTTGTCCTTATGTCGGCATTGTGCCTTTTGTATTTCATTCCGATGCAATTTCTGTGTTTCATCGTCAATACGAAGGTCCAAGGGATACAGTAAACCAGGAGTGAAGCATCGGAATCTATAACTAGTGTGACAGGAATGGTTCAAAACATAGACAGTAAGAAGTGTAAGTCTTCTTGTACTTAATTCGGCATTGTGCCTTTTGTATTTAATTCCGATGCAATTTCTGTGTTTCATCGTCAATAAGAAGGTCCAAGGGATACAGTAAACCTCAAGTGAAGCATCGGAATGTATAACGGGTGTCACAGGAATGGTTCAAAACATAGTCAGTAGGAAGAGTCGGTCTTCATGTACTTAAGTGGGCATTGTGCCTTTTGTATTTAATTCCGATGTATTTTCTGTGTTTCATCGTCAATAAGAATGTCCAAGGGATACAGTAATCCTGACGTGAAGCATCGGAATCTATAACTAGTGTCACAGAAATGGTTCAAAACATCGACAGTAGGAAGAGTCAGTCTTCTTGTACTTAAGTCGGCATTGTGCCTTTTGTATTTAATTCCGATGCAATTTCTGTGTTTCATCGTCAATAAGAAGGTCCAAGGGATACAGTAAACCTGAAGTGAAGCATTGGATCTATAACTGGTGTCACAGGAATGGTTCAATACATAGTCAGTAAGAAGAGTCAGTCTTCTTGTACTTAAGTCGGCATTGTGCCTTTTCTATTTAATTCCGATGCAATATCTGTGTTTCATCGTCAATAAGAAGGTCCAAGGGATAAAGTAATTATGAAGTGAGGCATCGGAATCTATAACAAGTGTCACAGAAGTGGTTCAAAACATATACAGTAATAAGAGTCAGTCTTCTTGTACTTAATTCCTCTTTGTGCCTATTGTATTTAATTCCGATGCAATTTCTGTGTTTCATCGTCAATAAGAAGGTCCAAGGGATACAGTTAACCTGAAGTGAAGCAACGGTATTTATAACTAGTGTCACAGGTATGGTTCAAAACATAGTCAGTAAGGAGAGGCAGCCTTCTTGTACTTAAGTCGGCATTGTGCCTTTTGTATTTAATTCCGATGCAATTTCTGTGTTTCATCGTCAAGAAGAAGGTCAGAGGGGTACAGTAAACCTGAAACCTGAAGTGAAGCATCGGAATCTATAGCTAGTGTCACAGGAATGGTTCAAAACATAGACAGTAAGAACAGTCAGTCTTCATATACTTAATTCTGCTTTGTGCCTTTTGTATTTAATTCCGATGCAATTTCTGTGTTTCATCGTCAATAAGAAGGTCCAAGGGATACAGTAAACCTGAAGTGAAGCCTCGGAATTTATAACTAGTGTCACAGGAATGGTTCAAAACATAGACAGTAAGAAGAGTCAGTCTTCTTGTACCTAAGTCGACATTGTGCTTTTTGTATTTAACTCCGATGGAATTTCTCTGTTTCATCGTCAATAAGAAGAACAGAGGGATACAGTAAACCTGGAGTGAAGCATCGGAATCTATAACTAGTGTCACAGGAATGGTTCAAATCATAGACAGTAAGAAGAGTCAGACTTCTTTTACTTAAGTCGGCATTGTACCTTCTGTATTTAATTCCGATGCAATTTCTGTGTTTCATCGTCAATAAGAAGGACCAAGCTATACAGTAAACCTGGAGTGAAGCATCGGAGTCTATAACTAGTGCCACAGGACTAGTTCAAAAACAGACAGTAAGAAGAGTCAGTCTCCTTGAACTTAATTCGGCATTGTGCCTTTTGTATTTAATTCCGATGCAATTTCTGTGTTTCATCGTCAATAAGAAGGTCAGAGGGATACAGTAAACCTGAAGTGATGCATCGGAATCCATAACTAGTGTCACAGGAATGGATCAAAGCACAGTCAGTAGGAAGAGTTAGTCTTCTTGTACTTAAGTCGGCGTTGTGCCTTTTGTATTTAATTCTGATGCAATTTCTGTGTTTCATGGTCAATAAGAAGGTCCAAGGGATACAGTAAACATGAAGTGAAGCAACGCAATTTATAACTAGTGTCACAGTAATGGTTCAAAACATAGTCAGTAAGAAGAGTCAGTCTTCTTGTACTTAAGTCGGCATTGTGCCTTTTCTATTTAATTCCGATGCTATTTCTGTGTTTCATCGTCAATAAGAAGGACCAAGGGATACAGCATCGGTGTCTATAACTAGTGTCACAGGACTGGTTCAAAAATAGACAGTAATAAGAGTCAGTCTTCTTGAACTTAATTTGGCATTGTGCCTTTTGTATTTAATTCCGATGCAATTTCTGTGTTTCATCGTCAATAAGAAGGTCAGAGGGATACAGTAAACCTGAAGAGAAGCATCGGAAGCCATAACTAGCGTCACAGGAATGGTTCACAACATAGTCAGTAAGAAGAGTTAGTCTTCTTGTACTTAAGTCGGCATTGTGCCTTTTGTATTTAATTCCGATGCAATTTCTGTGTTTCATCGTCAATAAGAAGGTCCAAGGGATACAATAAACCTGGAGTGAAGCATCGGAATCTGTAACTAGTGTCACAGGAATGGTTCAAATCATTGGCAGTAAGAAGAGTCAGTCTTCGTGTACTTCAGTCGGCATTTTGCCTTTTGTATTGAATTCCGATGCAATTTTTGTGTTTCATCGTCAATAAGAAGGTCCAAGGGATACAGTAAACCTGAAGTGAAGCATCGGGATCTATAACTGGTGTCACAGGAATCGTTCCAATCATAGTCAGTTAGAAGAGTCAGTCTCCCTGTACTTAAGTCGGCATAGTGCCTTTTCTATTTAATTCCGATGCAATTTGTGTGTTTCATCGTCAATATGAAGGTCCAAGGGATACAGTAAACCTGGAGTGAAGCATCGGAATCTATAACTAGTGTCAATGGTATGGTTCAAAACATAGACAGTAAGAAGAGTCAGTCTTCTTGTACTTAAGTCGGCATTGTGCCTTTTGTATTTAATTACGATGCAATTTCTGTGTTTCATCGTAAATAAGAAGGTCCAAGGGATACAGTAAACCTGAGGTGAAGCATCGGAATCTATAACTAGTGTCACAGGAATGGTTCAAACATAGTCAGTAAGAAGAGTCGGTCTTCTTGTACATAAGTCGGCATCGCCATTGTACCTTTTCTATTTAATTTCGATGCAATTTCTGTGTTTCATCGTCAATAACAAGGTCCAAGGGATACAGTAAACCTGGAGTGAAGAATTGGAATCTATAACTAGTGTCAATGGAATGGTTCAAAACATAGACAGAAAGAAGAGTCAGTCTTCTTGTACTTAAGTCGGCATTGTGCCTTTTGTATTTAATTCCGATGCAATTTCTGCGTTTCATCGTCAATAACAAGGTCCAAGGGATACAGTAAACCTGGAGTGAAGAATCGGAATCTATAACTAGTGTCAATGGAATGGTTCAAAACATAGACAGAAAGAAGAGTCAGTCTTCTTGTACTTATGTCGGCATTTGCCTTTTGTATTTAATTCCGATGCAATTTCTGTGTTTCATCGTCAATAAGAGTGTCAGAGGGGTACAGTAAACCTGAAGTGAAGCATCGGAATCTATAGCTAGTGTCACAGGAATGGTTAAAAACATATTCAGTAAGAAGAGTCAAACTTCTTGTCCTTAAGTCGGCATTGTGCCTTTTGTATTTAATTCCGATGCAATTTCTGTGTTTCATCATCAATAAGAAGGTCCAAGGGATACAGTAAACCTGGAGTGAAGCATCGGAGGCTATAACTAGTGTCACAGGACTGGTTCAAAAATAGACAGTAATAAGAGTCAGTCCTCTTGTCCTTAATTCGGCATTGTGCCTTTTGTATTTAATTCCGATGTTTTTTCTGTGTTTCATCGTCAATAAGAAGGTCAGACGGATACAGTAAACCTGAAGTGAGGCATTGGAATCCATAACTAGTGTCACAGGAATGGTTCAAAACATAGTCAGTAAGAAGAGTTAGTCTTCTTGTACTTAAGTCGGCATTGTGCCCTTTGTATTTAATTCCGATGGAATTTCTGTGTTTCATCGTCAATGAGAAGGTCCAAGGGATACAGTAAACCTGGAGTGAAGCATCGGAATCTGTAACTAGTGTCACAGGAATGGTTCAAATCATAGACAGTAAGAAGAGTCAGTCTTCGTGTACTTCAGGTGGCATTTTGCCTTTTGTTTTTAATTCCGATGCAATTTTTGTGTTTCATCGTCAATAAGAAAGTCCAAGGAATACAGTAAACCTGGAGTGAAGCATCGGAATCTATAACTAGTGTCACAGGAATGGTTCAAAACAAAGTCAGTAAGAAGAGTCAGTCTTCTTGTACTTAAGTCGTTATTGTGCCTTTTGTATTTAATTCCGATGCAATTTCTGCGTTTCATCGTCAATAACAAGGTCCAAGGGATACTGTAAACCTGGAGTGAAGAATCGGAATCTGTAACTAGTGTCAATGGAATGGTTCAAATCATAGACAGAAAGAAGAGTCAGTCTTCTTGTACCTATGTCGGCATTTTGCCTTTTGTATTTAATTCCGATGCAATTTCTGTGTTTCATCGTCAATAAGAGTGTCAGAGGGGTACAGTAAACCTGAAGTGAAGCATCGGAATCTATAGCTAGTGTCACAGGAATGGTTAAAAACATACTCAGTAAGAACTGTCAAACTTCTTGTCCTTAAGTCGGCATTGTGCCTTTTGTATTTAATTCCGATGCAATTTCTGTGTTTCATCATCAATAAGAAGGTCCAAGGGATACAGTAAACCTGGAGTGAAGCATCGGAGTCTATAACTAGTGTCACAGGACTGGTTCAAAAATAGACAGTAATAAGAGTCAGTCCTCTTGTCCTTAATTCGGCATTGTGCCTTTTGTATTTAATTCCGATGCAATTTCCGTGTTTCATCGTCAATAAGAAGGTCAGAGGGATACAGTAAACCTGAAGTGAGGCATTGGAATCCATAACTAGTGTCACAGGAATGGTTCAAAACATAGTCAGTAAGAAGAGTTAGTCTTCTTGTACTTAAGTCGGCATTGTGCCTTTTGTATTTAATTCCGATGGAATTTCTGTGTTTCATCGTCAATGAGAAGGTCCAAGGGATACAGTAAACCTGGAGTGAAGCATCGGAATCTGTAACTAGTGTCACAGGAATGGTTCAAATCATAGACAGTAAGAAGAGTCAGTCTTCGTGTACTTCAGTCGGCATTTTGCCTTTTGTATTGAATTCCGATGCAATTTTTGTGTTTCATCGTCAATAAGAAGGTCCAAGGGATACAGTAAACCTGAAGTGAAGCATCGGGATCTATAACTGGTGTCACAGGAATCGTTCCAATCATAGTCAGTTAGAAGAGTCAGTCTTCCTGTACTTAAGTCGGCATAGTGCCTTTTCTATTTAATTCCGATGCAATTTGTGTGTTTCGTCGTCAATATGAAGGTCCAAGGGATACAGTAAACCTGGAGTGAAGCATCGGAATCTATAACTAGTGTCAATGGTATGGTTCAAAACATAGACAGTAAGAAGAGTCAGTCTTCTTGTACTTAAGTCGGCATTGTGCCTTTTGTATTTAATTACGATGCAATTTCTGTGTTTCATCGTAAATAAGAAGGTCCAAGGGATACAGTAAACCTGAGGTGAAGCATCGGAATCAATAACTAGTGTCACAGGAATGGTTCAAACATAGTCAGTAAGAAGAGACGGTCTTCTTGTACATAAGTCGGCATCGGCATTGTACCTTTTCTATTTAATTTCGATGCAATTTCTGTGTTTCATCGTCAATAACAAGGTCCAAGGGATACAGTAAACCTGGAGTGAAGAATCGGAATCTATAACTAGTGTCAATGGAATGGTTTAAAACATAGACAGAAAGAAGAGTCAGTCTTCTTGTACTAATGTCGGCATTTTGCCTTTTGTATTTAATTCCGATGCAATTTCTGTGTTTCATCGTCAATAAGAGTGTCAGAGGGGTACAGTAAACCTGAAGTGAAGCATCGGAATCTGTAGCTAGTGTCACAGGATTGGTTAAAAACATAGTCAGTAAGAAGAGTCAAACTTCTTGTCCTTAAGTCGGCATTGTGCCTTTTGTATTTAATTCCGATGCAATTTCTGTGTTTCATCGTCAATAAGAGTGTCAGAGGGGTACAGTAAACCTGAAGTGAAGCATCGGAATCTGTAGCTAGTGTCACAGGATTGGTTAAAAACATAGTCAGTAAGAAGAGTCAAACTTCTTGTCCTTAAGTCGGCATTGTGCCTTTTGTATTTAATTCCGATGCAATTTCTGTGTTTCATCATCAATAAGAAGGTCCAAGGGATACAGTAAATCTGGAGTGAAGCATCGGAGTCTATATCTAGTGTCACAGGACTGGTTCAAAAATAGACAGTAATAAGAGTCAGTCCTCTTGTCCTTAATTCGGCATTGTGCCTTTTGTATTTAATTCCGATGCAATTTCTGTGTTTCATCGTCAATAAGAAGGTCAGAGGGATACAGTAAACCTGAAGTGAGGCATTGGAATCCATAACTAGTGTCACAGGAATGGTTCAAAACATAGTCAGTAAGAAGAGTTAGTCTTCTTGTACTTAAGTCGGCATTGTGCCCTTTGTATTTAATTCCGATGGAATTTCTGTGTTTCATCGTCAATGAGAAGGTCCAAGGGATACAGTAAACCTGGAGTGAAGCATCGGAATCTGTAACTAGTGTCACAGGAATGGTTCAAATCATAGACAGTAAGAAGAGTCAGTCTTCGTGTACTTCAGTTGGCATTTTGCCTTTTGTTTTTAATTCCGATGCAATTTTTGTGTTTCATCGTCAATAAGAAAGTCCAAGGAATACAGTAAACCTGGAGTGAAGCATCGGAATCTATAACTAGTGTCACAGGAATGGTTCAAAACAAAGTCAGTAAGAAGAGTCAGTCTTCTTGTACTTAAGTCGGCATTGTGCCTTTTGTATTTAATTCCGATGCAATTTCTGCGTTTCATCGTCAATAAGAAGGTCCAAGGGATACAGTAAACCTGGAGTGAAGAATCGGAATCTATAACTAGTGTCAATGGAATGGTTCAAAACATAGACAGAAAGAAGAGTCAGTCTTCTTGTACCTATGTCGGCATTGTCCTTTTGTATTTAATTCCGATGCAATTTCTGTGTTTCATCGTCAATAAGAGTGTCAGAGGGGCACAGTAAACCAGAAGTGAAGCATCGGAATCTATAGCTAGTGTCACAGGAATGGTTAAAAACATACTCAGTAAGAACTGTCAAACTTCTTGTCCTTAAGTCGGCATTGTGCCTTTTGTATTTAATTCCGATGCAATTTCCGTGTTTCATCGTCAATAAGAAGGTCAGAGGGATACAGTAAACCTGAAGTGAGGCATTGGAATCCATAACTAGTGTCACAGGAATGGTTCAAAACATAGTCAGTAAGAAGAGTTAGTCTTCTTGTACTTAAGTCGGCATTGTGCCTTTTGTATTTAATTCCGATGGAATTTCTGTGTCTCATCGTCAATGAGAACGTCCAAGGGATACAGTAAACCTGAAGTGAAGCATCGGGATCTATATCTGGTGTCACAGGAATCGTTCAAACATAGTCAGTAAGAAGAGTCAGTCTTCTTGTACTTAAGTCGGCATAGTGCCTTTTCTATTTAATTCCGATGCTATTTGTGTGTTTCATCGTCAATAAGAAGGTCCAAGGGATACAGTAAACCTGGAGTGAAGCATCGGAATCTATAACTAGTGTCAATGGAATGGTTCAAAACATAGACAGTAAGAAGCGTCAGTCTTCTTGTACTTAAGTCGGCATTGTGCCTTTTGTATTTAATTACGATGCAATTTCTGTGTTTCATTGTCATTAAGAAGGTCAGAGGTATACAGTAAACCCGAAGTGAACCATCGGAATCTGTAGCTAGTCTCACAGGAATGGTTCAAAACATAGTAAGAAGAGTCAGTCTTTTTGTCCTTATGTCGGCATTGTGCCTTTTGTATTTCATTCCGATGCAATTTCTGTGTTTCATCGTCAATAAGAAGGTCCAAGGGATTCAGTAAACCAGGAGTGAAGCGTCGGAATCTAAAACTAGTGTCACTGGAATGGTTCAAAACATAGACAGTAAGAAGAGTAAGTCTTCTTGTACTTAATTCGACATTGTGCCTTTTGTATTTAATTCCGATGCAATTTCAGTGTTTCGTCGTCAATAAGAAGGTCCAAGGGATACAGTAAACTTCAAGTGAAGCATCGGAATCTATAACGGGTGTCACAGGAATGGTTCAAAGCATAGTCAGTAGGAAGAGTCGGTCTTCATGTACTTAAGTCGGCATTGTGCCTTTTGTATTTAATTCCGATGTATTTTCTGTGTTTCATCGTCAATAAGAAGGTCCAAGGGATACAGTAATCCTGAAGTGAAGCGTCGGAATCTATAACTAGTGTCACAGGAATGGTTCAAAACATAGACAGTAGGAAGAGTCAGTCTTCTTGTACTTAAGTCGGCATTGTGCCGTTAGTATTTAATTCCGATGCAATTTCTGTGTTTCATCGTCAATAAGAAAGTCCAAGGGATACAGTAAACCTGAAGTGAAGCATTGGATCTATAACTGGTGTCACAGGAATGGTTCAATACATAGCCAGTAAGAAGAGTCAGTCTTCTTATACTTAAGTCGGCATTGTGCCTTTTCTATTTAATTCCGATGCAATATCTGTGTTTCATCGTCAATAAGAAGGTCCAAGGGATACAGTAAACTTGAAGTGAAGCATCGGAATCTATAACAAGTGTCAATGGAATGGTTCAAAACATAGTCAGTAAGAAGAGTCAGTCTTCTTTTACTTTAGTCGGCATTGTGCCTTTTCTATTTAATTCCGATGCAATTTCTGTGTTTCATCGTCAATAAGAAGGTCCAAGGGATAAAGTCAACCTGGAGTGAAGCATCGGAGTCTATAACTAGTGTCACAGGAGTGGTTCAAAACATAGACAGTATGAAGAGTCAGTCTTCTTGTCCTTAAGTCGGCATTGTGAATTTTGTAATTAATTCCCATGCAATTTCTGTGTTCCATCGTCAATAAGAAGCTCCAAGGGATACAGTAAACCTGGAGTGAAGCATCGGAATCTATAACTAGTGTCACAGAAGTGGTTCAAAACATAGACAGTAATAAGAGTCAGTCTTCTTGTACTTAATTCTGCTTTGTGCCTTTTGTATTTAATTCTGATGCAATATCTGTGTTTCATCGTCAATAAGAAGGTCCAAGGGATACAGTAAACCTGAAGTGAAGCATCGTAATTTATAACTAGTGTCACACGAATGGTTCAAAACATAGTCAGTAAGGAGAGGCAGTCCTCTTGTACTTAAGTCGGCATTGTGCCTTTTGTATTTAATTCCGATGCAATTTCTGTGTTTCATCGTCAATAAGCAGGTCAGAGGGGTACAGTAAACCTGAAACCTGAAGTGAAGCATCGCAATCTATAGCTAGTGTCACAGGAATGGTTCAAAACGTAGACAGTAAGAAGAGTCAGTCTTCTTGTACTTAAGTCGGTATTGTGCTTTTTGTATTTAACTCCGATGGAATTTCTCTGTTTCATCGTCAATAAGAAGGTCAGAGGAATACAGTAAACCTGGAGTGAAGCAGCGGAATCTATAACTAGTGTCACAGGAATGGTTCAAATCATAGACAGTAAGAAGAGTCAGACTTCTTTTACTTAAGTCGGCATTGTGCCTTTTGTATTTAATTCCGATGCAATTTCTGTGTTTCATCGTCAATAAGAAGGACCAAGCTATACAGTAAACCTGGAGTGAAGCATCGGAGTCTATAACTAGTGCCACAGGACTAGTTCAAAAACAGACAGTAAGAAGAGTCAGTCTCCTTGAACTTAATTCGGCATTGTGCCTTTTGTGTTTAATTCCGATGCAATTTCTGTGTTTCATCGTCAATAAGAAGGTCAGAGGGATACAGTAAAAATGAAGTGAAGCATCGGAATCCATAACTAGTGTCACAGGAATGGATCAAAACATAGTCAGTAGGAAGGCTTAGTCTTCTTGTACTGAAGTCGGCGTTGTGCTTTTTGTATTTAATTCTGATGCAATTTCTGTGTTTCATCATTAATAAGAAGGTCCAAGGGATACAGTAAACCTGGAGTGAAGCATTGGATCTATAACTAGTGTCACAGGAATGGTTCAAAACAAAGTCAGTAAGAAGAGTCAGTCTTCTTGTACTTAAGTCGGCATTGTGCCTTTTGTATTTAATTCCGATGCAATTTCTGCGTTTCATCGTCAATAACAAGGTCCAAGGGATACAGTAAACCTGGAGTGAAGAATCGGAATCTGTAACTAGTGTCACAGGAATGGTCCAAATCATAGACAGTAAGAAGAGTCAGTCTTCGTGTACTTCAGCTGGCATTTTGCCTTTTGTTTTTAATTCCGATGCAATTTTTGTGTTTCATCGTCAATAAGAAAGTCCAAGGAATACAGTAAACCTGGAGTGAAGCATCGGAATCTATAACTAGTGTCACAGGAATGGTTCAAAACAAAGTCAGTAAGAAGAGTCAGTCTTCTTGTACTTAAGTCGGCATTGTGCCTTTTGTATTTAATTCCGATGCAATTTCTGCGTTTCATCGTCAATAACAAGGTCCAAGGGATACAGTAAACCTGGAGTGAAGAATCGGAATCTATAACTAGTGTCAATGGAATGGTTCAAAACATAGACAGAAAGAAGAGTCAGTCTTCTTGTACCTATGTCGGCATTTTGCCTTTTGTATTTAATTCCGATGCAATTTCTGTGTTTCATCGTCAATAAGAGTGTCAGAGGGGTACAGTAAACCTGAAGTGAAGCATCGGAATCTATAGCTAGTGTCACAGGAATGGTTAAAAACATACTCAGTAAGAAGAGTCAAACTTCTTGTCCTTAAGTCGGCATTGTGCCTTTTGTATTTAATTCCGATGCAATTTCTGTGTTTCATCATTAATAAGAAGGTCCAAGGGATACAGTAAACCTGGAGTGAAGCATCGGAGTCTATAACTAGTGTCACAGGACTGGTTCAAAAATAGACAGTAATAAGAGTCAGTCCTCTTGTCCTTAATTCGGCATTGTGCCTTTTGTATTTAATTCCGATGCAATTTCCGTGTTTCATCGTCAATAAGAAGGTCAGAGGGATACAGTAAACCTGAAGTGAGGCATTGGAATCCATAACTAGTGTCACAGGAATGGTTCAAAACATAGTCAGTAAGAAGAGTTAGTCTTCTTGTACTTAAGTCGGCATAGTGCCTTTTGTATTTAATTCCGATGGAATTTCTGTGTTTCATCGTCAATGAGAAGGTCCAAGGGATACAGTAAACCTGAAGTGAAGCATCGGGATCTATAACTGGTGTCACAGGATTCGTTCAAACATAGTCAGTAAGAAGAGTCAGTCTTCTTGTACTTAACTCGGCATAGTGCCTTTTCTATTTAATTCCTACGCTATTTGTGTGTTTCATCGTCAATATGAAGGTCCAAGGGATACAGTAAACCTGGAGTGAAGCATCGGAATCCATAACTAGTGTCAATGGTATGGTTCAAAACATAGACAGTAAGAAGAGTCAGTCTTCTTGTACTTAAGTCGGCATTGTGCCTTTTGCATTTAATTACGATGCAATTTCTGTGTTTCATCGTCATTAAGAAGGTCAGAGGTATACAGTAAACCCGAAGTGAACCATCGGAATCTGTAGCTAGTGTCCCAGGAATGGTTCAAAACATAGTCAGAAAGAAGAGTCAGTCTATTTGTCCTTATGTTGGCATTGTGCCTTTTGTATTTCAATCCGATGCAATTTCTGTGTTTCATCGTCAATAAGAAGGTCCAAGAGATTCAGTAAACCAGGAGTGAAGCATCGGAATCTAAAACTAGTGTCACTGGAATGGTTCAAAACATAGACAGTAAGAAGAGTAAGTCTACTTGAACTTAATTCGGCATTGTGCCTTTTGTATTTAATTCCGATGCAATTTCTGTGTTTCATCGTCAATAAGAAGGTCCAAGGGATACGGTAAACTTCAAGTGAAGCATCGGAATCTATAACGGGTGTCACAGGAATGGTTCAAAGCATAGTCAGTAGGAAGAGTCGGTCTTCATGTACTTAAGTCGGCATTGTGCCTTTTTTATTTAATTCCGATGTATTTTCTGTGTTTCATCGTCAATAAGAAGGTCCAAGGGATACAGTAATCCTGAAGTGAAGCATCGGAATCTATAACTAGTGTCACAGGAATGGTTCAAAACATAGACAGTAGAAGAGTCAGTCTTCTTGTACTTAAGTCGGCATTGTGCCGTTAGTATTTAATTCCGATGCAATTTCTGTGTTTCATCGTCAATAAGAAGGTCCAAGGGATACAGTAAACCTGAAGTGAAGCATTGGATCTATAACTGGTGTCACAGGAATCGTTCAATACATAGTCAGTAAAAAGAGTCAGTCTTCTTGTACTTAAGTCGGCATTGTGCCTTTTCTATTTAATTCCGATGCAATATCTGTGTTTCATCGTCAATAAGAAGGTCCAAGGGATACAGTAAACATGAAGTGAAGCATCGGAATCTATAACAAGTGTCAATGGAATGGTTCAAAACATAGTCAGTAAGAAGAGTCAGTCATCTTTTACTTAATTCGGCATTGTGCCTTTTCTATTTAATTCCGATGCAATTTCTGTGTTTCATCGTCAATAAGAAGGTCCAATTGATAAAGTTAACCTGGAGTGAAGCATCGGAATCTATAACTAGTGTCACAGGAGTGGTTCAAAACATAGACAGTAAGAAGAGGCAGTCTTCTTGTCCTTAAGTCGGCATTGTGACTTTTGTAATTAATTCCGATGCAATTTCTGTGTTGCATCGTCAATAAGAAGCTCCAAGGGATACAGTAAACCTGGAGTGAAGCATCGGAATCTATAACTAGTGTTACAGAAGTTGTTCAAAATATAGACAGTAATAAGAGTCAGTCTTCTTGTATTTAATTCTGCTTTGTGCCTTTTGTATTTAATTCCGATGCAATATCTGTGTTTCATCATCAATAAGAAGGTCCAAGGGATACAGTAAACCTGAAGTGAAGAATCGTAATTTACAACTAGTGTCACAGGTATGGTTCAAAACATAGTCAGTAAGGAGAGGCAGTCCTCTTGTACTTAAGTCGGCATTGTGCCTTTTGTATTTAATTCCGATGCAATTTCTGTGTTTCATCGTCAATAAGAAGGTCAGAGGGGTACAGTAAACCTGAAACCTGAAGTGAAGCATCGCAATCTATAGCTAGTGTCACAGGAATGGTTCAAAACATAGACAGTAAGAAGAGTCAGTCTTCTTGTACTTAAGTCGGTATTGTCCTTTTTGTATTTAACTCCGATGGAATTTCTGTGTTTCATCGTCAATAAGAAGGTCAGAGGGATACAGTAAACCTGGAGTGAAGCATCGGAATCTATAACTAGTGTCACAGGAGTGGTTCAAAACATAGACAGTAAGAAGAGTAAGTCTTCTTGTACTTAATTCGGCATTGTGCCTTTTGTATTTATTTCCGATGCAATTTCTGTGTTTCATCGTCAATAAGAAGGTCCAAGGGATACAGTAAACCTCAAGTGAAGCATCGGAATCTATAACGGGTGTCACAGGAATGGGTCAAAACATAGTCAGTAGGAAGAGTCGGTCTTCATGTACTTAAGTCGGCATTGTGCCTTTTGTATTTAATTCCGATGTATTTTCTGTGTTTCATCGTCAATAAGATGGTCCAAGGTATACAGTAAACCTGAAGTGAAGCATCGGAATCTATAACTAGTGACACAGGAATGGTTCAAAACATAGACAGTAGGAAGAGTCAGTCTTCTTGTACTTAAGTCGGCATTGTGCCGTTAGTATTTAATTCCGAAGCAATTTCTGTGTTTCATCGTCAATAAGAAGGTCCAAGGGATACAGTAAACCTGAAGTGAAGCATTGGATCTATAACTGGTGTCTCAGGAATGGTTCAAAACATAGTCAGTAAAAAGAGTCAGTCTTCTTGCACTTAAGTCGGCATTGTCCCTTTTATATTTAATTCCGATGCCATATCTGTGTTTCATCGTCAATAAGAAGGTCCAAGGGATACAGTAAACATGAAGTGAAGCATCGGAATCTATAACAAGTGTCAATGGAATGGTTCAAAACATAGTCAGTAAGAAGAGTCAGTCTTCTTGTACTTAAGTCGGCATTGTGCCTTTTCTATTTAATTCCGATGCCATTTCTGTGTTTCATCGTCAATAAGAAGGTCCAAGGGATAAAGTAAACCTGGACTGAAGCATCGGAATCTATAACTAGTGTCACAGGAATGGTTCAAAACATAGACAGTAAGAAGAGTCAGTCTTCTTGTCCTTAAGTCGGCATTGTGACTTTTGTAATTAATTCCGATGCAATTTCTGTGTTTCATCGTCAATAAGACGGTCCAAGGGATACAGTAAACCTGGAGTGAAGCATCGGAATCTATAACTAGTGTCACAGAAGTGGTTCAAAACATAGACAGTACTTAATTCTGCTTTGTGCCTTTTGTATTTAATTCCGATGCAATTTCTGTGTTTCATCGTCAATAAGAAGGTCCAAGGGATACAGTAAACCTGAAGTGAAGCATCGGAATTTATAACTAGTGTCACAGGAATGGTTCAAAACATAGTCAGTAAGGAGAGGCAGTCCTCTTGTACTTAATTCTGCTTTGTGCCTTTTGTATTTAATTCCGATGCAATTTCTGTGTTTCATCATTAATAAGAAGGTACAAGGGATACAGTAAACCTGAAGTGAAGCAGCGGAATTTATAACTAGTGTCACAGGAATGGTTCAAACATAGACAGTAAGAAGAGTCAGTCTTCTTGTACTTAAGTCGGCATTGTGCTTTTTGTATTTAACTCCGATGGAATTTCTGTGTTTCATCGTCAATAAGAAGGTCAGAGGGATACAGTAAACCTGGAGTGAAGCATCGGAATCTATAACTAGTGTCACAGGAATGTTTCAAATCATAGACAGTAAGAAGAGTCAGACTTCTTTTACTTAAGTCGGCATTGTGTCTTTTGTATTTAATTCCGATGCAATTTCTGCGTTTCATCGTCAATAAGAAGGACCAAGCTATACAGTAAACCTGGAGTGAAGCATCGGAGTCTATAACTAGTGTCACAGGACTAGTTCAAAAATAGACAGTAAGAAGAGTCAGTCTCCTTGAGCTTAATTCGTCATTGTGCCTTTTGTATTTATTTCCGATGCCATTTCTGTGTTTCATCGTCAATAAGAAGGTCCAAGGGATACAGTAAACCTCAAGTGAAGCATCGGAATCTATAACGGGTGTCACAGGAATGGCTCAAACATAGTCAGTAGGAAGAGTCGGTCTTCATGTACTTAAGTCGGCATTGTGCCTTTTGTATTTAATTCCGATGTATTTTCTGTGTTTCATCGTGAATAAGAAGGTCCAAGGGATACAGTAAACCTGAAGTGAAGCATCGGAATCTATAACTAGTGTCACAGGAATGTTTCAAAGCATAGACAGTAGGAAGAGTCAGTCTTCTTGTACTTAAGTCGGCTTTGTGCCGTTAGTATTTAATTCCGATGCAATTTCTGTGTTTCATCGTCAATAAGAAGGTCCAAGGGATACAGTAAACCTGAAGTGAAGCATTGGATCTATAACTGGTGTCACAGGAATGGTTCAAAACATAGTCAGTAAAAAGAGACAGTCTTCTTGTCCTTAAGTCGGCATTGTGCCTTTTCTGTTTAATTCCGATGCAATATCTGTGTTTCATCGTCAATAAGAAGGTCCAAGGGATACAGTAAACATGAAGTGAAGCATCGGAATCTATAACAAGTGTCAATGGAATGGTTCAAAACATAGTCAGTAAGAAGAGTCAGTCTTCTTGTACTTAAGTCGGCATTGTGCCTTTTCTATTTAATTCCGATGCAATTTCTGTGTTTCATCGTCAATAAGAAGGTCCAAGGGATAAAGTAGACCTGGAGTGAAGCATCGGAATCTATAACTAGTGTCACAGGAATGGTTAAAAACATAGACAGTAAGAGGAGTCAGTCTTCTTGTCTTTAAGTCGGCATTGTGAATTTTGTAATTAATTCCGATGCAATTTCTGTGTTTCATCTTCAATAAGAAGGACCAAGCTATACAGTAAACGTGGAGTGAAGCATCGGAATCCATAACTAGTGTCACAGGAATGGATCAAAACATAGTCAGGAGGAAGAGTTAGTCTTCTTGTACTTAAGTCGGCGTTGTGCCTTTTGTATTTAATTCCGGTGCAATTTCTGTGTTTCATCGTCAATAAGAAGGTCCAAGGGATTCAGTAAACCTGGAGTGAAGCTTCGTAATCTGTAACAAGTGTCACAGGAATTGTTCAAATCTCAGACAGTAAGAAGAGTCAGTCTTCTTGTACTTACGTCGGTATTGTGCCCTTTGTATTTAATTCCGATGCAATTTCTGTGTTTCATCGTCAATAAGAAGGTCAGAGGGATACAGTAAACCTGAAGTGAAGCATCGGAATCTATAGCTAGTGTCGCAGGAATGGTTCAAAACATAGTCAGTAAGAAGAGTCAGTCTTCTTGTCCTTAAGTCGGCATTGTGCCTTTTCTATTTAATTCCGATGCAATTTCTGTGTTTCATCGTCAATAAGAAGATCCAAGGGATATAGTAAACCTGAAGTGAAGCATCGGAATCTATAACTAGTGTCACAGGAATGGTTCAAAACATAGACAGTAAGAAGAGTCAGTCTTTATGTACTTACGTCGACATTGTGCCTTTTGTATTTAATTCCGATGCAATTTCTGTGTTTCATCGTAAATGAGAACGTCAGAGGGATACAATAAACCTGAAGTGAATCATCGGAATATATAACTGGTGTCACAGGAATGGTTCAAAACGAAGTCAGTGAGAAGAGTCAGTCTTCTTGTCCTTAAGTCGGCATTGTGCCTTTTGTATTTAATTACGATGCAATTTCTGTGTTTCATCGTCAATAAGAAGGTCCAAGGGATACAGTAAACCTGGAGGGTAGCATCGGAATCTATAACTAGTGTCACAGGAATGGTTCAAAGCATAGACAGTGAGAAGAGTCAGTCTTCTTGTCCTTAAGTTGGCATTGTGCCTTTTGTATTTAATTACGATGCAATTTCTGTGTTTCATCGTCAATAAGAAGGTCCAAGGGATACAGTAAACCTGAAGTGAAGCATCGGAATTTATAACTAGTGTCACAGGAATGGTTCAAAACATAGTCAGTAAGGAGAGGCAGTCTTCTTGTACTTAAGTCGGCATTGTGCCTTTTGTATTTACTTCAGATGCAATTTCTGTGTTTCATCGTCAATAAGAAGGTCAGAAGGGTACAGTAAACCTGTGACCTGAAGTTAAGCATCGGAATCTATTGCTAGTGTCACAGGAATGGTTCAAAACATAGACAGTAAGAAGAGTCAGTCCTCTTGTACTTAATTCTGCTTTGTGCCTTTTGTATTTAATTCCGATGCAATTTCTGTGTTTCATCATTAATAAAAGGTCCAAGGGATACAGTAAACCTGAAGTGAAGCATCGGAATTTATAACTAGTGTCACAGGAATGGTTCAAACATAGACAGTAAGAAGAGTCAGTCTTCTTGTACTTAAGTCGGCATTGTGCTTTTTGTATTTAACTCCCATGGAATTTCTGTGTTTCATCGTCAATAAGAAGGTCAGTTGGGATACAGTAAACCTGGAGTGAAGCATCGGAGACTATAACTAGTGTCACAGGGCTAGTTCAAAAATAGACAGTAAGAAGAGTCAGTCTCATTGAACTTAATACGGCATTGTCCCTTTTGTATTTATTTCCGATGCAATTTCGGTGTTTCATCGTCAACAAGAAGGTCCAAGGGATACAGTAAACCTCAAGTGAAGCATCGGAATCTATAACGGGTGTCACAGGAATGGCTCAAACATAGTCAGTAGGAAGAGTCGGTCTTCATGTACTTAAGTCGGCATTGTGCCTTTTGTATTTAATTCCGATGTATTTTCTTTGTTTCATCGTCAATAAGAAGGTCCAACGGATACAGTAAACCTGAAGTGAAGCATCGGAATCTATAACTAGTGTCACAGGAATGGTTCAAAACATAGACAGTAGGAAGAGTCAGTCTTCTTGTACTTAAGTCGGCATTGTGCCGTTAGTATTTAATTCCGATGCAATTTCTGTGTTTCATCGTCAATAAGAAGGTCCAAGGGATACAGTAAACCTGAAGTGAAGCATTGGATCTATAACTGGTGTCACAGGAATGGTTCAAAACATAGTCAGTAAAAAGAGTCAGTCTTCTTGTACTTAAGTCGGCATTGTGCCTTTTCTATTTAATTCCGATGCAATTTCTGTGTTTCATCGTCAATAAGAAGGTCCAAGGGATAAAGTAAACCTGGAGTGAAGCATCGGAATCTATAACTAGTGTCACAGGAATGGTTCAAAACATAGACAGTAAGAAGAGTCAGTCTTCTTGTCCTTAAGTCGGCATTGTGACTTTTGTAATTAATTCCGATGCAATTTCTGTGTTTCATCGTCAATAAAACGGTCCAAGGGATACAGTAAACCTGGAGTGAAGCATCGGAATCTATAACTAGTGTCACAGAAGTGGTTCAAAACATAGACAGTAATAAGAGTCAGTCTTCTTGTACTTAATTCTGCTTTGTGCCTTTTGTATTTAATTCCGATGCAATTTCTGTGTTTCATGGTCAATAAGAAGGTCCAAGGGATACAGTAAACCTGAAGTGAAGCATCGGAATTTATAACTAGTGTCACAGGAATGGTTCAAAACATAGTCAGTAAGGAGAGGCAGTCTCCTTGTACTTAAGTCGGCATTGTGCCTTTTGTATTTAATTCCGATGCAATTTCTGTGTTTCATCGTCAATAAGAAGGTCAGAGGGGTACAGTAAACCTGAGACCTGAAGTGAAGCATCGGAATCTATAGCTAAAGTCACAGGAATGGTTCAAAACATAGACAGTAAGAAGAGTCAGTCTTCTTGTACTTAATTCTGCTTTGTGCCTTTTGTATTTAATTCCGATGCAATTTCTGTGTTTCATCATTAATAAGAAGGACCAAGGGATACAGTAAACCTGAAGTGAAGCATCGGAATTTATAACTAGTGTCACAGGAATGGTTCAAACGTAGACAGTAAGAAGAGTCAGCCTTCTTTTACTTAAGTCGGCATTGTGCCTTTTGTATTTAATTCCGATGCAATTTCTGTGTTTCATCGTCAATAAGAAGGACCAAGCTATACAGTAAACCTGGAGTGAAGCATCGGAGACTATAACTAGTGTCACAGGACTAGTTCAAAAATAGACAGTAAGAAGAGTCAGTCTCCTTGAACTTAATTCGGCATTGTGCCTTTTGTAATAATTTCCGATGCAATTTCTGTGTTTCATCGTCAATAAGAAGGTCCAAGGGATACAGTAAACCTCAAGTGAAGAATCGGAATCTATAACGTGTGTCACAGGAATGGCTCAAACGTAGTCAGTAGGAAGACTCGGTCTTCATGTACTTAAGTCGGCATTGTGCCTTTTGTATTTAATTCCGATGTATTTTCTGTGTTTCATCGTCAATAAGAAGGTCCAAGGGATACAGTAAACCTGAAGTGAAGCATCGGAATCTATAACTAGTGTCACAGGAATGGTTCAAAACATAGACAGTAGGAAGAGTCAGTCTTCTTGTACTTAAGTCGGCGTTGTGCCTTTTGTATTTAATTCCGATGCAATTTCTGTGTTTCATCGTCAATAAGAAGGTCCAAGGGATACAGTAAACCTGGAGTGAAGCTTCGTAATCTGTAACAAGTGTCACAGGAATTGTTCAAATCTCAGACAGTAAGAAGAGTCAGTCTTCTTGTACTTACGTCGGTATTGTGCCCTTTGTATTTAATTCCGATGCAATTTCTGTGTTTCATCGTCAATAAGAAGGTCAGAGGGATACAGTAAACCTGAAGTGAAGCATCGGAATCTATAGCTAGTGTCGCAGGAATGGTTCAAAACATAGTCAGTAAGAAGAGTCAGTCTTCTTGTCCTTAAGTCGGCATTGTGCCTTTTCTATTTAATTCCGATGCAATTTCTGTGTTTCATCGTCAATAAGAAGATCCAAGGGATATAGTAAACCTGAAGTGAAGCATCGGAATCTATAACTAGTGTCACAGGAATGGTTCAAAACATAGACAGTAAGAAGAGTCAGTCTTTATGTACTTACGTCGACATTGTGCCTTTTGTATTTAATTCCGATGCAATTTCTGTGTTTCATCGTAAATGAGAAGGTCAGAGGGATACAATAAACCTGAATTGAAGCATCGGAATATATAACTGGTGTCACAGGAATGGTTCAAAACAAAGTCAGTGAGAAGAGTCAGTCTTCTTGTCCTTAAGTCGGCATTGTGCCTTTTGTATTTAATTACGATGCAATTTCTGTGTTTCATCGTCAATAAGAAGGTCCAAGGGATACAGTAAACCTGGAGTGTAGCATCGGAATCTATAACTAGTGTCACAGGAATGGTTCAAAGCATAGACAGTGAGAAGAGTCAGTCTTCTTGTCCTTAAGTCGGCATTGTGCCTTTTGTATTTAATTACGATGCAGTTTCTGTGTTTCATCGTCAATAAGAAGGTCCAAGGGATACAGTAAACCTGAAGTGAAGCATCGGAATTTATAACTAGTGTCACAGGAATGGTTCAAAACATAGTCAGTAAGGAGAGGCAGTCTTCTTGTACTTAAGTCGGCATTGTGCCTTTTGTATTTAATTCCGATGCAATATCTGTGTTTCATCGTCAATAAGAAGGTCAGAAGGGTACAGTAAACCTGTGACCTGAAGTTAAGCATCGGAATCTATTGCTAGTGTCACAGGAATGGTTCAAAACATAGACAGTAAGAAGAGTCAGTCCTCTTGTACTTAATTCTGCTTTGTGCCTTTTGTATTTAATTCCGATGCAATTTCTGTGTCTCATCATTAATAAGAAGGTCCAAGGGATACAGTAAACCTGAAGTGAAGCATCGGAATTTATAACTAGTGTCACAGGAATGGTTCAAACATAGACAGTAAGAAGAGTCAGTCTTCTTGTACTTAAGTCGGCATCGTGCTTTTTGTATTTAACTCCGATGGAATTGCTGTGTTTCATCGTCAATAAGAAGGTCAGTTGGGATACAGTAAACCTGGAGTGAAGCATCGGAGACTATAACTAGTGTCACAGGGCTAGTTCAAAAATAGACAGTAAGAAGAGTCAGTCTCATTGAACTTAATACGGCATTGTCCCTTTTGTATTTATTTCCGATGCAATTTCTGTGTTTCATCGTCAATAAGAAGGTCCAAGGGATACAGTAAACCTCAAGTGAAGCATCGGAATCTATAACGGGTGTCACAGGAATGGCTCAAACATAGTCAGTAGGAAGAGTCGGTCTTCATGTACTTAAGTCGGCATTGTGCCTTTTGTATTTAATTCCGATGTATTTTCTTTGTTTCATCGTCAATAAGAAGGTACAACGGATACAGTAAACCTGAAGTGAAGCATCGGAATCTATAACTAGTGTCACAGGAATGGTTCAAAACATAGACAGTAGGAAGAGTCAGTCTTCTTGTACTTAAGTCGGCATTGTGCCGTTAGTATTTAATTCCGATGCAATTTCTGTGTTTCATCGTCAATAAGAAGGTCCAAGGGATACAGTAAACCTGAAGTGAAGCATTGGATCTATAACTGGTGTCACAGGAATGGTTCAAAACATAGTCAGTAAAAAGAGTCAGTCTTCTTGTACTTAAGTCGCATTGTGCCTTTTCTATTTAATTCCGTTGCAATATCTGTGTTTCATCGTCAGTAAGAAGGTCCAAGGGATACAGTAAACATGAAGTGAAGCTTCGGAATCTATAACAAGTGTCAATGGAATGGTTCAAAACATAGTCAGTAAGAAGAGTCAGTCTTCTTGTACTTAAGTCGGCATTGTGCCTTTTCTATTTAATTCCGATGCAATTTCTGTGTTTCATCGTCAATAAGAAGGTCCAAGGGATAAAGTAAACCTGGAGTGAAGCATCGGAATCTATAACTAGTGTCACAGGAATGGTTCAAAACATAGACAGTAAGAAGAGTCAGTCTTCTTGTCCTTAAGTCGGCATTGTGACTTTTGTAATTAATTCCGATGCCATTTCTGTGTTTCATCGTCAATAAAACGGTCCAAGGGATACAGTAAACCTGGAGTGAAGCATCGGAATCTATAACTAGTGTCACAGAAGTGGTTCAAAACATAGACAGTAATAAGAGTCAGTCTTCTTGTACTTAATTCTGCTTTGTGCCTTTTGTATTTAATTCCGATGCAATTTCTGTGTTTCATCGTCAATAAGAAGGTCCAAGGGATACAGTAAACCTGAAGTGAAGCATCGGAATTTATAACTAGTGTCACAGGAATGGGTCAAAACATAGTCAGTAAGGAGAGGCAGTCTCCTTGTACTTAAGTCGGCATTGTGAGTTTTGTATTTAATTCCGATGCAATTTCTGTGTTTCATCGTCAATAAGAAGGTCAGAGGGGTACAGTAAACCTGAGACCTGAAGTGAAGCATCGGAATCTATAGCTAGTGTCACAGGAATGGTTCAAAACATAGACAGTAAGAAGAGTCAGTCTTCTTGTACTTAATTCTGCTTTGTGCCTTTTGTATTTAATTCCGATGCAATTTCTGTGTTTCATCATTAATAAGAAGGTCCAAGGGATACAGTAAACCTGAAGTGAAGCATCGGAATTTATAACTAGTGTCACAGGAATGGTTCAAACGTAGACAGTAAGAAGAGTCAGCCTTCTTTTACTTAAGTCGGCATTGTGCCTTTTGTATTTAATTCCGATGCAATTTCTGTGTTTCATCGTCAATATGAAGGACCAAGCTATACAGTAAACCTGGAGTGAAGCATCGGAGTCTATAAGTAGTGTCACAGGACTAGTTCAAAAATAGACAGTAAGAAGAGTCAGTCTCCTTGAACTTCATTCGGCATTGTGCCTTTTGTAATTATTTCCGATGCAATTTCTGTGTTTCATCGTCAATAAGAAGGTCCAAGGGATACAGTAAACCTCAAGTGAAGAATCGGAATCTATAACGTGTGTCACAGGAATGGCTCAAACGTAGTCAGTAGGAAGACTCGGTCTTCATGTACTTAAGTCGGCATTGTGCCTTTTGTATTTAATTCCGATGTATTTTCTGTGTTTCATCGTCAATAAGAAGGTCCAAGGGATACAGTAAACCTGAAGTGAAGCATCGGAATCTATAACTAGTGTCACAGGAATGGTTCAAAACATAGACAGTAGGAAGAGTCAGTCTTCTTGTACTTAAGTCGGCATTGTGCCGTTAGTATTTAATTCCGATGCAATTTCTGTGTTTCATCGTCAATAAGAAGGTCCAAGGGATACAGTAAACCTGAAGTGAAGCATTGGATCTATAACTGGTGTCACAGGAATGGTTCAAAACATAGTCAGTAAAAAGAGTCAGTCTTCTTGTACTTAAGTCGGCATTGTGCCTTTTCTATTTAATTCCGATGCAATATCTGTGTTTCATCGTCAATAAGAAGGTCCAAGGGATACAGTAAACATGAAGTGAAGCATCGGAATCTATAACTAGTGTAAATGGATTGGTTCAAAACATAGTCAGTAAGAAGAGTCAGTCTTCTTGTACTTAAGTCGGCATTGAGCCTTTTCTATTTTATTCCGATGCAATTTCTGTGTTTCATCGTCAATAAGAAGGTCCAAGGGAAAAAGTAAACCTGGAGTGAAGCATCGGAATCTATAACTAGTGTCACAGGAATGGTTCAAAACATAGACAGTAAGAAGAGTCAGTCTTCTTGTACTTAATTCTGCTTTGTGCCTTTTGTATTTAATTCCGATGCAATTTCTGTGTTTCATCATTAATAAGAAGGTCCAAGGGATACAGTAAACCTGAAGTGAAGCATCGGAATTTATAACTAGTGTCACAGGAATGGTTCAAACGTAGACAGTAAGAAGAGTCAGTCTTCTTGTACTTAAGTCGGCATTCTGCTTCTTGTATTTAACTCCGATGGAATTTCTGTGTTTCATCGTCAACAAGAAGGTCAGAGGGATACAGTAAACCTGGAGTGAAGCATCGGAATCTATAACTAGTGTCACAGGAATGGTTCAAATCATAGACAGTAAGAAGAGTCAGACTTCTTTTACTTAAGTCGGCATTGTGCCTTTTGTATATAATTCCGATGCAATTTCTGTGTTTCATCGTCAATAAGAAGGACCAAGCTATACAGTAAACCTGGAGTGAAGCATCGGAGTCTATAACTAGTGTCACAGGACTAGTTCAAAAATTGACAGTAAGACGAGTCAGTCTCCTTGAACTTAATTCGGCATTGTGCCTTTTGTATTTATTTCCGATGCAATTTCTGTGTTTCATCGTCAATAAGAAGGTCCAAGGGATACAGTAAACCTCAAGCGAAGCATCGGAATCTATAACGGGTGTCACAGGAATGGCTCAAACATAGTCAGTAGGAAGAGTCGGTCTTCATGTACTTAAGTAGGCATTGTGCCTTTTGTATTTAATTCCGATGTATTTTCTGTGTTTCATCGTCAATAAGAAGGTCCAAGGGATACAGTAAACCTGAAGTGAAGCATCGGAATCTATACCTAGTGTCACAGGAATGGTTCAAAACATAGACAGTAGGAAGAGTCAGTCTTCTTGTACTTAAGTCGGCATTGTGCCGTTAGTATTTAATTCCGATGCAATTTCTGTGTTTCATCGTCAATAAGAAGGTCCAAGGGATACACTAAACCTGAAGTGAAGCATTGGATCTATAACTGGTGTCACAGGAATGGTTCAAAACATAGTCAGTAAAAAAGACTCAGTCTTCTTGTACTTAAGTCGGCATTGTGCCTTTTCTATTTAATTCCGATGCAATTTCTGTGTTTCATCGTCAATAAGAAGGTCCAAGGGATAAAGTAAACCTGGAGTGAAGCATCGGAATCTATAACTAGTGTCACAGGAATGGTTCAAAACATAGACAGTAAGAAGAGTCAGTCTTCTTGTCCTTAAGTCGGCATTGTGACTTTTGTAATTAATTCCGATGCAATTTCTGTGTTTCATCGTCAATAAAACGGTCCAAGGAATACAGTAAACCTGGAGTGAAGCATCGGAATCTATAACTAGTGTCACAGAAGTGGTTCAAAACATAGACAGTAATAAGAGTCAGTCTTCTTGTACTTAATTCTGCTTTGTGCCTTTTGTATTTAATTCCGATGCAATTTCTGTGTTTCATGGTCAATAAGAAGGTCCAAGGGATACAGTAAACCTGAAGTGAAGCATCGGAATTTATAACTAGTGTCACAGGAATGGTTCAAAACATAGTCAGTAAGGAGAGGCAGTCTCCTTGTACTTAAGTCGGCATTGTGCCTTTTGTATTTAATTCCGATGCAATTTCTGTGTTTCATCGTCAATAAGAAGGTCAGAGGGGTACAGTAAACCTGAGACCTGAAGTGAAGCATCGGAATCTATAGCTAAAGTCACAGGAATGGTTCAAAACATAGACAGTAAGAAGAGTCAGTCTTCTTGTACTTAATTCTGCTTTGTGCCTTTTGTATTTAATTCCGATGCAATTTCTGTGTTTCATCATTAATAAGAAGGACCAAGGGATACAGTAAACCTGAAGTGAAGCATCGGAATTTATAACTAGTGTCACAGGAATGGTTCAAACGTAGACAGTAAGAAGAGTCAGCCTTCTTTTACTTAAGTCGGCATTGTGCCTTTTGTATTTAATTCCGATGCAATTTCTGTGTTTCATCGTCAATAAGAAGGACCAAGCTATACAGTAAACCTGGAGTGAAGCATCGGAGACTATAACTAGTGTCACAGGACTAGTTCAAAAATAGACAGTAAGAAGAGTCAGTCTCCTTGAACTTAATTCGGCATTGTGCCTTTTGTAATAATTTCCGATGCAATTTCTGTGTTTCATCGTCAATAAGAAGGTCCAAGGGATACAGTAAACCTCAAGTGAAGAATCGGAATCTATAACGTGTGTCACAGGAATGGCTCAAACGTAGTCAGTAGGAAGACTCGGTCTTCATGTACTTAAGTCGGCATTGTGCCTTTTGTATTTAATTCCGATGTATTTTCTGTGTTTCATCGTCAATAAGAAGGTCCAAGGGATACAGTAAACCTGAAGTGAAGCATCGGAATCTATAACTAGTGTCACAGGAATGGTTCAAAACATAGACAGTAGGAAGAGTCAGTCTTCTTGTACTTAAGTCGGCGTTGTGCCTTTTGTATTTAATTCCGATGCAATTTCTGCGTTTCATCGTCAATAAGAAGGTCCAAGGGATACAGTAAACCTGGAGTGAAGCTTCGTAATCTGTAACAAGTGTCACAGGAATTGTTCAAATCTCAGACAGTAAGAAGAGTCAGTCTTCTTGTACTTACGTCGGTATTGTGCCCTTTGTATTTAATTCCGATGCAATTTCTGTGTTTCATCGTCAATAAGAAGGTCAGAGGGATACAGTAAACCTGAAGTGAAGCATCGGAATCTATAGCTAGTGTCGCAGGAATGGTTCAAAACATAGTCAGTAAGAAGAGTCAGTCTTCTTGTCCTTAAGTCGGCATTGTGCCTTTTCTATTTAATTCCGATGCAATTTCTGTGTTTCATCGTCAATAAGAAGATCCAAGGGATATAGTAAACCTGAAGTGAAGCATCGGAATCTATAACTAGTGTCACAGGAATGGTTCAAAACATAGACAGTAAGAAGAGTCAGTCTTTATGTACTTACGTCGACATTGTGCCTTTTGTATTTAATTCCGATGCAATTTCTGTGTTTCATCGTAAATGAGAAGGTCAGAGGGATACAATAAACCTGAATTGAAGCATCGGAATATATAACTGGTGTCACAGGAATGGTTCAAAACAAAGTCAGTGAGAAGAGTCAGTCTTCTTGTCCTTAAGTCGGCATTGTGCCTTTTGTATTTAATTACGATGCAATTTCTGTGTTTCATCGTCAATAAGAAGGTCCAAGGGATACAGTAAACCTGGAGTGTAGCATCGGAATCTATAACTAGTGTCACAGGAATGGTTCAAAGCATAGACAGTGAGAAGAGTCAGTCTTCTTGTCCTTAAGTCGGCATTGTGCCTTTTGTATTTAATTACGATGCAGTTTCTGTGTTTCATCGTCAATAAGAAGGTCCAAGGGATACAGTAAACCTGAAGTGAAGCATCGGAATTTATAACTAGTGTCACAGGAATGGTTCAAAACATAGTCAGTAAGGAGAGGCAGTCTTCTTGTACTTAAGTCGGCATTGTGCCTTTTGTATTTAATTCCGATGCAATATCTGTGTTTCATCGTCAATAAGAAGGTCAGAAGGGTACAGTAAACCTGTGACCTGAAGTTAAGCATCGGAATCTATTGCTAGTGTCACAGGAATGGTTCAAAACATAGACAGTAAGAAGAGTCAGTCCTCTTGTACTTAATTCTGCTTTGTGCCTTTTGTATTTAATTCCGATGCAATTTCTGTGTCTCATCATTAATAAGAAGGTCCAAGGGATACAGTAAACCTGAAGTGAAGCATCGGAATTTATAACTAGTGTCACAGGAATGGTTCAAACATAGACAGTAAGAAGAGTCAGTCTTCTTGTACTTAAGTCGGCATCGTGCTTTTTGTATTTAACTCCGATGGAATTGCTGTGTTTCATCGTCAATAAGAAGGTCAGTTGGGATACAGTAAACCTGGAGTGAAGCATCGGAGACTATAACTAGTGTCACAGGGCTAGTTCAAAAATAGACAGTAAGAAGAGTCAGTCTCATTGAACTTAATACGGCATTGTCCCTTTTGTATTTATTTCCGATGCAATTTCTGTGTTTCATCGTCAATAAGAAGGTCCAAGGGATACAGTAAACCTCAAGTGAAGCATCGGAATCTATAACGGGTGTCACAGGAATGGCTCAAACATAGTCAGTAGGAAGAGTCGGTCTTCATGTACTTAAGTCGGCATTGTGCCTTTTGTATTTAATTCCGATGTATTTTCTTTGTTTCATCGTCAATAAGAAGGTACAACGGATACAGTAAACCTGAAGTGAAGCATCGGAATCTATAACTAGTGTCACAGGAATGGTTCAAAACATAGACAGTAGGAAGAGTCAGTCTTCTTGTACTTAAGTCGGCATTGTGCCGTTAGTATTTAATTCCGATGCAATTTCTGTGTTTCATCGTCAATAAGAAGGTCCAAGGGATACAGTAAACCTGAAGTGAAGCATTGGATCTATAACTGGTGTCACAGGAATGGTTCAAAACATAGTCAGTAAAAAGAGTCAGTCTTCTTGTACTTAAGTCGCATTGTGCCTTTTCTATTTAATTCCGTTGCAATATCTGTGTTTCATCGTCAGTAAGAAGGTCCAAGGGATACAGTAAACATGAAGTGAAGCTTCGGAATCTATAACAAGTGTCAATGGAATGGTTCAAAACATAGTCAGTAAGAAGAGTCAGTCTTCTTGTACTTAAGTCGGCATTGTGCCTTTTCTATTTAATTCCGATGCAATTTCTGTGTTTCATCGTCAATAAGAAGGTCCAAGGGATAAAGTAAACCTGGAGTGAAGCATCGGAATCTATAACTAGTGTCACAGGAATGGTTCAAAACATAGACAGTAAGAAGAGTCAGTCTTCTTGTCCTTAAGTCGGCATTGTGACTTTTGTAATTAATTCCGATGCCATTTCTGTGTTTCATCGTCAATAAAACGGTCCAAGGGATACAGTAAACCTGGAGTGAAGCATCGGAATCTATAACTAGTGTCACAGAAGTGGTTCAAAACATAGACAGTAATAAGAGTCAGTCTTCTTGTACTTAATTCTGCTTTGTGCCTTTTGTATTTAATTCCGATGCAATTTCTGTGTTTCATCGTCAATAAGAAGGTCCAAGGGATACAGTAAACCTGAAGTGAAGCATCGGAATTTATAACTAGTGTCACAGGAATGGTTCAAAACATAGTCAGTAAGGAGAGGCAGTCTCCTTGTACTTAAGTCGGCATTGTGAGTTTTGTATTTAATTCCGATGCAATTTCTGTGTTTCATCGTCAATAAGAAGGTCAGAGGGGTACAGTAAACCTGAGACCTGAAGTGAAGCATCGGAATCTATAGCTAGTGTCACAGGAATGGTTCAAAACATAGACAGTAAGAAGAGTCAGTCTTCTTGTACTTAATTCTGCTTTGTGCCTTTTGTATTTAATTCCGATGCAATTTCTGTGTTTCATCATTAATAAGAAGGTCCAAGGGATACAGTAAACCTGAAGTGAAGCATCGGAATTTATAACTAGTGTCACAGGAATGGTTCAAACGTAGACATTAAGAAGAGTCAGCCTTCTTTTACTTAAGTCGGCATTGTGCCTTTTGTATTTAATTCCGATGCAATTTCTGTGTTTCATCGTCAATATGAAGGACCAAGCTATACAGTAAACCTGGAGTGAAGCATCGGAGTCTATAAGTAGTGTCACAGGACTAGTTCAAAAATAGACAGTAAGAAGAGTCAGTCTCCTTGAACTTCATTCGGCATTGTGCCTTTTGTAATTATTTCCGATGCAATTTCTGTGTTTCATCGTCAATAAGAAGGTCCAAGGGATACAGTAAACCTCAAGTGAAGAATCGGAATCTATAACGTGTGTCACAGGAATGGCTCAAACGTAGTCAGTAGGAAGACTCGGTCTTCATGTACTTAAGTCGGCATTGTGCCTTTTGTATTTAATTCCGATGTATTTTCTGTGTTTCATCGTCAATAAGAAGGTCCAAGGGATACAGTAAACCTGAAGTGAAGCATCGGAATCTATAACTAGTGTCACAGGAATGGTTCAAAACATAGACAGTAGGAAGAGTCAGTCTTCTTGTACTTAAGTCGGCATTGTGCCGTTAGTATTTAATTCCGATGCAATTTCTGAGTTTCATCGTCAATAAGAAGGTCCAAGGGATACAGTAAACCTGAAGTGAAGCATTGGATCTATAACTGGTGTCACAGGAATGGTTCAAAACATAGTCAGTAAAAAGAGTCAGTCTTCTTGTACTTAAGTCGGCATTGTGCCTTTTCTATTTAATTCCGATGCAATATCTGTGTTTCATCGTCAATAAGAAGGTCCAAGGGATACAGTAAACATGAAGTGAAGCATCGGAATCTATAACTAGTGTAAATGGATTGGTTCAAAACATAGTCAGTAAGAAGAGTCAGTCTTCTTGTACTTAAGTCGGCATTGAGCCTTTTCTATTTTATTCCGATGCAATTTCTGTGTTTCATCGTCAATAAGAAGGTCCAAGGGAAAAAGTAAACCTGGAGTGAAGCATCGGAATCTATAACTAGTGTCACAGGAATGGTTCAAAACATAGACAGTAAGAAGAGTCAGTCTTCTTGTACTTAATTCTGCTTTGTGCCTTTTGTATTTAATTCCGATGCAATTTCTGTGTTTCATCATTAATAAGAAGGTCCAAGGGATACAGTAAACCTGAAGTGAAGCATCGGAATTTATAACTAGTGTCACAGGAATGGTTCAAACGTAGACAGTAAGAAGAGTCAGTCTTCTTGTACTTAAGTCGGCATTCTGCTTCTTGTATTTAACTCCGATGGAATTTCTGTGTTTCATCGTCAACAAGAAGGTCAGAGGGATACAGTAAACCTGGAGTGAAGCATCGGAATCTATAACTAGTGTCACACGAATGGTTCAAATCATAGACAGTAAGAAGAGTCAGACTTCTTTTACTTAAGTCGGCATTGTGCCTTTTGTATATAATTCCGATGCAATTTCTGTGTTTCATTGTCAATAAGAAGGACCAAGCTATACAGTAAACCTGGAGTGAAGCATCGGAGTCTATAACTAGTGTCACAGGACTAGTTCAAAAATTGACAGTAAGACGAGTCAGTCTCCTTGAACTTAATTCGGCATTGTGCCTTTTGTATTTATTTCCGATGCAATTTCTGTGTTTCATCGTCAATAAGAAGGTCCAAGGGATACAGTAAACCTCAAGCGAAGCATCGGAATCTATAACGGGTGTCACAGGAATGGCTCAAACATAGTCAGTAGGAAGAGTCGGTCTTCATGTACTTAAGTAGGCATTGTGCCTTTTGTATTTAATTCCGATGTATTTTCTGTGTTTCATCGTCAATAAGAAGGTCCAAGGGATACAGTAAACCTGAAGTGAAGCATCGGAATCTATACCTAGTGTCACAGGAATGGTTCAAAACATAGACAGTAGGAAGAGTCAGTCTTCTTGTACTTAAGTCGGCATTGTGCCGTTAGTATTTAATTCCGATGCAATTTCTGTGTTTCATCGTCAATAAGAAGGTCCAAGGGATACACTAAACCTGAAGTGAAGCATTGGATCTATAACTGGTGTCACAGGAATGGTTCAAAACATAGTCAGTAAAAAAGACTCAGTCTTCTTGTACTTAAGTCGGCATTGTGCCTTTTCTATTTAATTCCGATGCAATATCTGTGTTTCATCGTCAATAAGAAGATCCAAGGGATACAGTAAACATGAAGTGAAGCATCGGAATCTATAACAAGTGTCAATGGAATCGTTCAAAGCATAGTCAGTGAGAAGAGTCAGTCTTCTTGTACTTAAGTCGGCATTGTGCCTTTTCTATTTAATTCCGATGCAATTTCTGTGTTTCATCGTCAATAAGAAGGTCCAAGGGAAAAAGTAAACCTGGAGTGAAGCATCGGAATCTATAACTAGTGTCACAGGAATGGTTCAAAACATAGACAGTAAGAAGAGTCAGTTTTCTTGTCCTTAAGTCGGCATTGTGACTTTTGTAATTAATTCCGATGCAATTTCTGTGTTTCATCGTCAATAAGACGGTCCAAGCGATACAGTAAACCTGGAGTGAAGCATCGGAATCTATAACTAGTGTCACAGAAGTGGTTCAAAACATAGACAGTAATAAGAGTCAGTCTTCTTGTACTTAATTCTGCTTTGTGCTTTTTGTATTTAATTCCGATGCATTTTCTGTGTTTCATCGTCAATAAGAAGGTCCAAGGGATACCGTAAACCTGAAGTGAAGCATCGGAATTTATAACTAGTGTCACAGGAATGGTTCAAAACATAGTCAGTAAGGAGAGGCAGTCTTCTTGTACTTAAGTCGGCATTGTGCCTTTTGTATTTAATTCCGATGCAATTTCTGTGTTTCATCGTCAATAAGAAGGTCACAGGGGTACAGTAAACCTGAGACCTGAAGTGAAGCATCGGAATCTATAACGGGTGTCACAGGAATGGCTCAAACATAGTCAGTAGGAAGAGTCGGTCTTCATGTACTTAAGTCGGCATTGTGCCTTTTGTATTTAATTCCGATGTATTTTCTGTGTTTCATCGTCAATAAGAAGGTCCAAGGGATACAGTAAACCTGAAGTGAAGCATCGGAATCTATAACTAGTGTCACAGGAATGGTTCAAAACATAGACAGTAAAAAGAATCAGTCTTCTTGTACTTAAGTCGGCATTGTGTTTTTTCTATTTAATTCCGATGCAATATCTGTGTTTCATCGTCAATAAGATGGTCCAAGGGTTACAGTAAACATGAAGTGAAGCATCGGAATCTATAACAAGTGTCAATGGAATGGTTCAAAACATAGTCAGTAAGAAGAGTCAGTCTTCTTGTACTTAAGTCGGCATTGTGCCTTTTCTATTTAATTCCGATGCAATTTCTGTGTTTCATCGTCAATAAGAAGGTCCAATGGATAAAGTAAACCTGGAGTGAAGCATCGGAATCTATAACTAGTGTCACAGGAATGGTTCAAAACATAGACAGTAAGAAGAGTCAGTCTTCTTGTCCTTAAGTCGGCATTGTGACTTTTGTAACTAATTCCGATGCAATTTCTGTGTTTCATCGTCAATAAGAAGGTCAGAGGGGTACAGTAAACCTGAGACCTGAAGTGAAGCATCGGAATCTATAGCTAGTGTCACAGGAATGGTTCAAAACATAGACAGTTAGAAGAGTCAGTCTTCTTGTACTTAATTCTGCTTTGTGCCTTTTGTATTTAATTCCGATGCAATTTCTGTGTTTCATCATTAATAAGAAGGTCCAAGGGATACAGTAAACCTGAAGTGAAGCATCGGAATTTATAACTAGTGTCACAGGAATGGTTCAAACGTAGACAGTAAGAAGAGTCAGTCTTCTTGTACTTAAGTCGGCATTGTGCTTTTTGTATTTAACTCCGATGCAATTTCTGTGTTTCATCGCCAATAAGAAGGACCAAGCTATACAGTAAACCTGGAGTGAAGCATCGGAGTCTATAACTAGTGTCACAGGACTAGTTCAAAAATAGCCAGTAAGACGAGTCAGTCTCCTTGAACTTAATTCGGCATTGTGCCTTTTGTATTTATTTCCGATGCAATTTCTGTGTTTCATCGTCAATAAGAAGGTCCAAGGGATACAGTAAACCTCAAGCGAAGCATCGGAATCTATAACGGGTGTCACAGGAATGGCTCAAACATAGTCAGTAGGAAGAGTCGGTCTTCATGTACTTAAGTAGGCATTGTGCCTTTTGTATTTAATTCCGATGTATTTTCTGTGTTTCATCGTCAATAAGAAGGTCCAAGGGATACAGTAAACCTGAAGTGAAGCATCGGAATCTATACCTAGTGTCACAGGAATGGTTCAAAACATAGACAGTAGGAAGAGTCAGTCTTCTTGTACTTAAGTCGGCATTGTGCCGTTAGTATTTAATTCCGATGCAATTTCTGTGTTTCATCGTCAATAAGAAGGTCCAAGGGATACAGTAAACCTGAAGTGAAGCATTGGATCTGTAACTGGTGTCACAGGAATGGTTCAAAACATAGTCAGTAAAAAAGACTCAGTCTTCTTGTACTTATGTCGGCATTGTGCCTTTTCTATTTAATTCCGATGCAATATCTGTGTTTCATCGTCAATAAGAAGGTCCAAGGGATACAGTAAACATGAAGTGAAGCATCGGAATCTATAACAAGTGTCAATGGAGTCGTTCAAAGCATAGTCAGTAAGAAGAGTCAGTCTTCTTGTACTTAAGTCGGCATTGTGCCTTTTCTATTTAATTCCGATGCAATTTCTGTGTTTCATCGTCAATAAGAAGGTCCAAGGGAAAAAGTAAACCTGGAGTGAAGCATCGGAATCTATAACTAGTGTCACAGGAATGGTTCAAAACATAGACAGTAAGAAGAGTCAGTTTTCTTGTCCTTAAGTCGGCATTGTTACTTTTGTAATTAATTCCGATGCAATTTCTGTGTTTCATCGTCAATAAGACGGTCCAAGGGATACAGTAAACCTGGAGTGAAGCATCGGAATCTATAACTAGTGTCACAGAAGTGGTTCAAAGCATAGACAGTAATAAGAGTCAGTCTTCTTGTACTTAATTCTGCTTTGTGCTTTTTGTATTTAATTCCGATGCATTTTCTGTGTTTCATCGTCAATAAGAAGGTCCAACGGATACCGTAAACCTGAAGTGAAGCATCGGAATTTATAACTAGTGTCACAGGAATGGTTCAAAACATAGTCAGTAAGGAGAGGCAGTCTTCTTGTACTTAAGTCGGCATTGTGCCTTTTGTATTTAATTCCGATGCAATTTCTGTGTTTCATCGTCAATAAGAAGGTCAGAGGGGTACAGTAAACCTGAGACCTGAAGTGAAGCATCGGAATCTATAACGGGTGTCACAGGAATGGCTCAAACATAGTCAGTAGGAAGAGTCGGTCTTCATGTACTTAAGTCGGCATTGTGCCTTTTGTATTTAATTCCGATGTATTTTCTGTGTTTCATCGTCAATAAGAAGGTCCAAGGGATACAGTAAACCTGAAGTGAAGCATCGGAATCTATAACTAGTGTCACAGGAATGGTTCAAAACATAGTCAGTAAAAAGAATCAGTCTTCTTGTACTTAAGTCGGCATTGTGCCTTTTCTATTTAATTCCGATGCAATATCTGTGTTTCATCGTCAATAAGAAGGTCCAAGGGTTACAGTAAACATAAAGTGAAGCATCGGAATCTATAACAAGTGTCATTGGAATGGTTCAAAACATAGTCAGTAAGAAGAGTCAGTCTTCTTGTACTTAAGTCGGCATTGTGCCTTTTCTATTTAATTCCGATGCAATTTCTGTGTTTCATCGTCAATAAGAAGGTCCAAGGGATAAAGTAAACCTGGAGTGAAGCATCGGAATCTATAACTAGTGTCACAGGAATGGTTCAAAACATAGACAGTAAGAAGAGTCAGTCTTCTTGTCCTTAAGTCGGCATTGTGACTTTTGTAACTAATTCCGATGCAATTTCTGTGTTTCATCGTCAATAAGACGGTCCAAGGGATACAGTAAACCTGGAGTGAAGCATCGGAATCTATAACTAGTGTCACAGAAGTGGTTCAAAACATAGACAGTAATAAGAGTCAGTCTTCTTGTTCTTAATTCTGCTTTGTGCCTCTTGTATTTAATTCCGATGCAATTTGTGTGTTTCATCGTCAGTAAGAAGGTCCAAGGGATACAGTAAACCTGAAGTGAAGCATCCGAATTTGTAACTAGTGTCACAGGAATGGTTCAAAACATAGTCAGTATGGAGAGGGAGTCTTCTTGTACTTAAGTCGGAATTGTGCCTTTTGTATTTAATTCCGATGCAATTTCTGTGTTTCATCGTCAATAAGAAGGTCAGAGGGGTACAGTAAACCTGAGACCTGAAGTGAAGCATCGGAATCTATAGCTAGTGTCACAGGATTGGTTCAAAACATAGACAGTTAGAAGAGTCAGTCTTCTTGTACTTAATTCTGCTTTGTGCCTTTTGTATTTAATTCCGATGCAATTTCTGTGTTTCATCATTAATAAGAAGGTCCAAGGGATACAGTAAATCTGGAGTGACGCTTCGTAATCTGTAACTAGTGTCACAGGACTAGTTCAAAAATAGACAGTAAGAAGAGTCAGTCTCCTTGAACTTAATTCGGCATTGTGCCTTTTTTATTTAATTCCGATGCAATTTCTGTGTTTCATCGTCAATAAGAAGGTCAGAGGGATACAGTAAACCTGAAGTGAAGCATCGGACTCCATAACTAGTGTCACAGGAATGGATCAAAACATAGTCAGTAGGAAGAGTTAGTCTCCTTGTACTTAAGTCGGCGTTGTGCCTTTTGAATTTAATTCCGATGCAATTTCTGTGTTTCATCGTCAATAAGAAGGTCCAAGGGATACAGTAAACCTGGAGTGAAGCTTCGTAATCTGTAACTAGTGTCACAGGAATGGTTCAAATCATAGACAGTAAGAAGAGTCAGTCTTCGTGTACTTCAGTCGGCATTTTGCCTTTTGTATTTAATTCCGATGCAATTTCTGTGTTTTATCGTCAATGCGAAGGTCCAGGGGATACAGTAAACCTGAAGTGCAGCATTGGTATCTATAACTAGTGTCACAGGAATGGTTCAAAACATAGACAGTAAAAAGAGACAGTCTTCTTGTACTTAAGTCGGCATTGTGCCTTTTCTATTTAATTCCGATGCAATATCTGTGTTTCATCGTCAATAAGAAGGTCCAAGGGATACAGTAAACATGAAGTGAAGCATCGGAATCTACAACAAGTGTCAATGGAATGGTTCAAAACATAGTCAGTAAGAAGAGTCAGTCTTCTTGTACTTAAGTCGGCATTGTGCCTTTTCTATTTAATTCCGATGCAATTTCTGTGTTTCATCGTCAATAAGAAGGTCCAAAGGATAAAGTAAACCTGGAGTGAAGCATCGGAATCTATAACTAGTGTCACAGGAATGGTTCAAAACATAGACTGTAAGAAGAGTCAGTCTTCTTGTCCTTAAGTCGGCATTGTGACTTTTGTAACTAATTCCGATGCAATTTCTGTGTTTCATCGTCAATAAGACGGTCCAAAGGATACAGTAAACCTGGAGTGAAGCATCGGAATCTATAACTAGTGTCACAGAAGTGGTTCAAAACATAGACAGTAATAAGAGTCAGTCTTCTTGTTCTTAATTCTACTTTGTGCCTCTTGTATTTAATTCCGATGCAATTTGTGTGTTTCATCGTCAATAAGAAGGTCCAAGGGATACAGTAAACCTGAAGTGAAGCATCGGAATTTATAACTAGTGTCACAGGAATGGTTCAAAACATAGTCAGTAAGGAGAGGCAGTCTTCTTGTACTTAAGTCGGCATTGTGCCTTTTGTATTTAATTCCGATGCAATTTCTGTGTTTCATCGTCAATAAGAAGGACCAAGCCATACAGTAAACCTGGAGTGAAGCATCGGAGTCTATAACTAGTGTCACAGGACTAGTTCAAAAATAGACAGTAAGAAGAGTCAGTCTCCTTGAACTTACGTCGGTATTGTGCCCTTTGTATTAAATTCCGATGCAATTTCTGTGTTTCATCGTCAATTAGAAGGTCAGAGGGATACAGTAAACCTGAAGTGAAGCATCGGAATCTATAGCTAGTGTCATAGGAATGGTTCAAAACATAGTCAGTAAGAAGAGACAGTCTTCTTGTCCTTAAGTCGGCATTGTGCCTTTTCTATTTAATTCCGATGCAATTTCTGTGTTTCATCGTCAATAAGAAGGTCCAAGGGATACAGTAACCCTGAAGTGAAGCATCGGAATCTATAAGTAGTGTCACAGGAATGGTTCAAAACATAGACAGTAAGAAGAGTCAGTCTTTATGTACTTACGTCCACATTGTGCCTTTTATATTTAATTCCGATGCAATTTCTGTGTTTCATCGTAAATGAGAAGGTCAGAGGGATACAATAAACCTGAAGTGAAGCATCGGAATCTATAACTAGTGTCACAGGAATGGTTCAAAGCATAGACAGTAAGAAGAGTCAGTCTCCTTGTACTTAATTCTGCACTGTGCCATTTGTATTTAATTCCGATGCATTTTCTGCGTTTCATCGTCAATAATAAGGTAGAAGGGATACAGTAAACCTGACGAGAAGCATCGGAATTTATAACTAGTGTCACAGGAATGGTTCAAAACATAGTCAGTAAGAAGAGTCAGTCTTCTTGTACTTAAGTCGGCATTGTGCCTTTTCTATTTAATTCCGATGCAATTTCTGTGTTTCATCGTCAATAAGAAGGACCGAGGGATACAGTAAACCTGGAGTGAAGCATCGGAGTCTATAACTGGTGTCACAGGACTGGTTCAAAAATAGACAGTAAGAAGAGTCAGTCTTCTTGAGCTTAATTCGGCCTTGTGCCTTTGGTATTTAATTCCGATGCAATTTCTGTGTTTCATCGTCAATAAGATGGACCGAGGGATACAGTAAACCTGGAGTGAAGCATTGGAGTCTATAACAAGTGTCACAGGACTGGTTCAAAAATAGACAGTAAGAAGAGTCAGTCTTCTTGAACTTAATTCGGCATTGTGCCTTTTGTATTTAATTCCGATGCAATTTCTGTGTTTCATCGTCAATAAGAAGGTCACAGGGGTACAGTATACCTGAGACCTGAAGTAAAGCATCGGAATCTATAGCTAGTGTCACAGGAATGATTCAAAACATAGACAGTTAGAAGAGTCAGTCTTCTTGTACTTAATTCGGCATTGTGCCTTTTTTATTTAATTCCGATGCAATTTCTGTGTTTCATCGTCAATAAGAAGGACCAAGCTATACAGTAAACCTGGAGTGAAGCATCGGAGTCTATAACTAGTGTCACAGGACTAGTTCAAAAATAGACAGTAAGAAGAGTCAGTCTCCTTGAACTTAATTCGGCATTGTGCCTTTTTTATTTAATTCCGATGCAATTTCTGTGTTTCATCGTCAATAAGAAGGACCAAGCTATACAGTAAACCTGGAGTGAAGCATCGGAGTCTATAACTAGTGTCACAGGACTAGTTCAAAAATAGACAGTAAGAAGAGTGAGTCTCCTTGAACTTAATTCGGCATTGTGCCTTTTTTATTTAATTCCGATGCAATTTCTGTGTTTCATCGTCAATAAGAAGGTCAGAGGGATACAGTAAACCTGAAGTGAAGCATCGGACTCCATAACTAATGTCACAGGAATGGATCAAAACATAGTCAGTAGGAAGAGTTAGTCTTCTTGTCCTTAAGTCGGCGTTGTGCCTTTTGAATTTAATTCCGATGCAATTTCTGTGTTTCATCGTCAATGAGAAGGTCCAAGTGATACAGTAAACCTGGAGTGAAGCTTCGTAATCTGTAACTAGTGTCACAGGAATGGTTCAAATCATAGACAGTAAGAAGAGTCAGTCTTCGTGTACTTAAGTCGGCATTTTGCCTTTTGCATTTAATTCCGATGCAATTTCTGTGTTTCATCGTCAATAAGAAGGTCCAAGGGATACAGTAAACCTGAGGTGAAGCACCGGAATCTATAACTAGTGTCACAGGAATGGTTCAAAACATAGTCTTGTACTTAAGTCGGCATTGTACGTTTTCTATTTAATTCCGATGCAGTTTCTGTGTTTCATCGTCAATAACAAGGTCCAAGGGATACAGTAAACCTGGAGTGAAGCATCGGAATCCATAACTAGTGTCACGGGAATGGTTCAAAACATAAACAGTAAGAAGAGTCAGTCTCCTTGTATTTAATTCTGCACTGTGCCATTTGTATTTAATTCCGATGCATTTTCTGCGTTTCATCGTCAATAATAAGGTAGAAGGGATACAGTAAGCCTGACGAGAAGCATCGGAATTTATAACTAGTGTCACAGGAATGGTTCAAAACATAGTCAGTAAGAAGAGTCAGTCTTCTTGTACTTAAGTCGGCATTGTGCCTTTTCTATTTAATTCCGATGCAATTTCTGTGTTTCATCGTCAATAAGAAGGACCGAGGGATACAGTAAACCTGGAGTGAAGCATCGGAGTCTATAACTAGTGTCACAGGACAGGTTCAAAAACAGACAGTAAGAAGAGTCAGTCTTCTTGAGCTTAATTCGGCCTTGTGCCTTTTGTATTTAATTCCGATGCAATTTCTGTGTTTCATCGTCAATAAGAAGGACCGAGGGATACTGTAAACCTGGAGTGAAGCATCGGAGTCTATAACAAGTGTCACAGGACTGGTTCAAAAATAGACAGTAAGAAGAGTCAGTCTTCTTGAACTTAATTCGGCATTGTGCCTTTTGTATTTAATTCCGATGCAATTTCTGTGTTTCATCGTCAATAAGAAGGTCAGAGGGATACAGTAAACCTGAAGTGAAGCATCGGAATCCATAACTGATGTCACAGGAATGGTTCAAAGCATAGTCAGTAAGAGGAGTTGGTCTTCTTGTACTTAAGTCGGCATTGTCCATTTTGTATTTAATTCCGATGCAATTTCCGTGTTTCATCGACAATAAGAAGGTCCAAGCGATACAGTAAACCTGGAGTGAAACATCGGGGTCTGTAACTAGTGTCACAGGAATGGTTCAAATCATAGACAGTAAGAAGAGTCTGTCTTCCTGTACTTCAGTCGGCATTTTGCCTTTTGTATTTAATTCCGATGCAATTTTTTGATTCATCGTCAATAAGAAAGCCCAAGGGATACAGTAAACCTGAAGTGAAGCATCGGGATCTCTAACTAGTGTCACAGGAATCGTTCAAAACATAGTCAGTTAGAAGAGTCAGTTTTCTTGTACTTAAGTCGGCATAGTGCCTTTTCTATTTAATTCCGATGCAATTTCTGTGTTTCATCGTCAATAAGAAGTTCCAAGGGATACAGTAAACCTGAAGTGAAGCTTAGGAATCTATAGCTAGTGTCACAGGAATAGTTCAAAACATAGTCAGTAAGAAGAGTTAGTCTTCTTGTACTTATTTCTGCTTTGTGCCTTTTATATTTAGTTTCGATGCAATTTCTGTGTTTCATCGTCAATATGAAGGTCCAAGGGATACAGTAAACCTGAAGTAAAGCATCGGAATTTATAGCTAGTGTCACAGGAATGGTTCAAACCAAAGTCAGTAAGGAGAGCAGTCTTCTTGTACTTAAGTCGGCATTGTGCCTTTTGTATTTAATTCCGATGCAATTTCTGTGTTTCATCGTCAATAAGAAGGTACAAGGGATACAGTAAACCTGAAGTGAAGCATCGGAATTTATAACTAGTGTCACAGGAATGGTTCAAAACATAGACAGTAAGAAGAGTCAGTCTTCTTGTACTTAAGTCGGCATTGTGCCTTTTGTATTTAACTCCGATGCAATTTCTGTGTTTCATCGTCAATAAGAACGCCACTGGGATTCAGAAATCCTGAAGTGAAGCATCGGAATCTATAACTAGTGTCGCAGGAATGGTTCAAAACATAGTCAGTAAGAAGAGTCAGTCTGCTTGTCCTTCAGTCGGCATTGTGCATTTTGTATTTAATTCCGATGCAATTTCTGTGTTTCATCGTCAATAAGAAGGTCAGAGGGGTACAGTAAACCTGAAGTGAAGCATCGGAATCTATAGCTAGTGTCACAGGAATGGTTCAAAAGATAGTGAGTAAGAAAAGTCAGACTTCTTGTCCTTAAGTCAGCATTGTGCCTTTTGTATTTAATTCCGATGCAATTCTTGTGTTTCATCATCAATAAGAAGGTCCAAGGGATACAGTAAACCTGGAGTGAAGCATCGGAATCTATAACTAGTGTCACAGGAATGGTTCAAAACATAGACAGTAAGAAGAGTCAGTCTCCTTGTACTTAATTTTGCACTGTGCCTTTTGTATTTAATTCCGATGCAATTTCTGTGTTTCATCGTCAATAAGAAGGTCAGAGGGGTACAGTAAACCTGAGACCTGAAGTGAAGCATCGGATTCTATAGCTAGTGTCACAGGAATGGTTCAAAACATAGACAGTAAGAAGCGTCAGTCTTCTTGTACTTAATTCTGCTTTGTGCCTTTTGTATTTAATTCCGATGCAATTTCTGTGTTTCATCATTAATAAGAAGGTCCAAGGGATACAGTAAACCTGAAGTGAAGCATCGGAATTTATAACTAGTGTCACAGGAATGGTTCAAACATAGACAGTAAGAAGAGTCAGTCTTCTTGTACTTAAGTCGGTATTGTGCTTTTTGTATTTAACTCCAAAGGAATTTCTGTTTTTCATCGTCAATAAGAAGGTCAGAGGGATACAGTAAACCTGGAGTGAAGCATCGGAATCTATAACTAGTGTCACAGGAATGGTTCAAATCATAGACAGTAAGAAGAGTCAGACTTCTTTTACTTAAGTCGGCATTTTGCCTTTTGTATTTAATTCCGATGCAATTTCTGTGTTTCATCGTCAATAAGAAGGACCAAGCTATACAGTAAACCTGGAGTGAAGCATCGAAGTCTATAACTAGTGTCACAGGACTAGTTCAAAAATTGACAGTAAGAAGAGTCAGTCTCCTTGAACTTAATTCGGCATTGTGCCATTTGTATTTAATTCCGATGCAATTTCTGTGTTTCATCGTCAATAAGAAGGTCCAAGGGATACAGTAAACCTCTAGTGAAGCTACGGAATCTATTACGGGTGTGTCAGGAATGGCTCAAACATAGTCAGTAGGAAGAGTCGGTCTTCATGTACTTAAGTCGGCATTGTGCCTTTTGTATTTAATTCCGATGTATTTTCTGTGTTTCATCGTCAATAAGAAGGTCCAAGGGATACAGTAAACCTGAAGTGAAGCATCGGAATCTATAACTAGTGTCACAGGAATGGTTCAAAGCATAGACATTAGGAAGAGTCAGTCTTCTTGTACTTAAGTCGGCATTGTGCCGTTAGTATTTAATTCCGATGCAATTTCTGTGTTTCATCGTCAATAAGAAGGTCCAAGGGATACAGTAAACCTGAAGTGAAGCATTGGATCTATAGCTGGTGTCACAGGAATGGTTCAAAACATAGTCAGTAAAAGGAGTCAGTCTTCTTGTACTTAAGTCAGCATTGTGCCTTTTCTATATAATTCCGATGCAATGTCTGTGTTTCATCGTCAATAAGAAGGTCCAAGGGATGCAGTAAACATGAAGTGAAGCATCGGAATCTATAACAAGTGTCAATGGAATGGTTCAAAACATAGTCTGTAAGAAGAGTCACTCTTCTTGTACTTAAGTCAGCATTGTGCCTTTTCTATTTAATTCCGATGCAATTTCTGTGTTTCATCGTCAATAAGAAGGTCTAAGGGATAAAGTAAACCTGGAGTGAAGCATCGGAATCTATAACTAGTGTCACAGGAATGGTTCAAAACATAGACACTAAGAAGAGTCAGTCTTCTTGTCCTTAAGTCGGCATTGTGACTTTTGTAATTAATTCCGATGCAATTTCTGTGTTTCATCGTCAATAAGACGGTCCAAGGGATACAGTAAACCTGGAGTGAAGCATCGGAATCTATAACTAGTGTCACAGAAGTGGTTCAAAACATAGACAGTAATAAGAGTCAGTCTTCTTGTACTTAATTCTGCTTTGTGCCTTTTGTATTTAATTCCGATGCAATATCTGTGTTTCATCGTCAATAAGAAGGTCCAAGGGATACAGTAAACCTGAAGTGAAGCTTCGGAATTTATAACTAGTGTCACAGGAATGGTTCAAAACATAGTAAGTAAGGAGAGGCAGTCTTCTTGTACTTAAGTCGGCATTGTGCCTTTTCTATTTAATTCCGATGGAATTTCTGTGTTTCATCGTCAATAAGAAGGGCAGAGGGATTCAGAAAACCTGGGGTGAAGCATCGGAGTCTATAACTAGTGTCACAGGACTAGTTCAAAAATAGACAGTAAGAAGAGTCAGTGTCCTTGAACTTAATTCGGCATTGTGCCTTTTTTATTTAATTCCGATGCAATTTCTGCGTTTCATCGTCAATAAGAAGGTCAGAGGGATACACTATACCTGAAGTGAAGCATCGGACTCCATAACTAGTGTCACAGGAATGGATCAAAACATAGTCAGTAGGAAGAGTTAGTGTTCTTGTACTTAAGTCGGCGTTGTGCCTTTTGTATTTAATTCCGATGCACTTTCTGTGTTTCATCGTGAATAAGACGGTCCAAGGGATACAGTAAACCTGGAGTGAAGCTTCGTAATCTGTAACTAGTGTCACAGGAATGGTTCAAATCATAGACAGTAAGAAGAGTCAGTCTAAGTGTACTTCAGTCGGCATTTTGCCTTTTGTATTTAATTCCGATGCAATTTCTGTGTTTTATCGTCAATGAGAAGGTCCAAGGGATACAGTAAACCTGAAGTGGATCATCGGTATCTATAACTAGTGTCACAGAAATCGTTCAAAACATAGTCAGTAAGAATAGTCAGTTTTCTTGTTCTTAAGTCGGCATAGTGCCTTTTCTATTTTATTCCGATGCAATTTCTGTGTTTCACCGTCAATGAGACGGTCCAAGGGATACAGTAAACCTGGAGTGAAGCATCGGAATCTATATCAAGTGTCAATGGTATGGTTCAAAAAATAGACAGTAAGAAGAGTCAGTCTTCTTGTACTTACGTCGGTATTGTGCCCTTTGTATTAAATTCCGATGCAATTTCTGTGTTTCATCGTCAATAAGAAGGTCAGAGGGATACAGTAAACCTGAAGTGAAGCATCGGAATCTATAGCTAGTGTCACAGGAATGGTTCAAAACATAGTCAGTAAGAAGAGACAGTCTTCTTGTCCTTAAGTCGGCATTGTGCCTTTTCTATTTAATTCCGATGCAATTTCTGTGTTTCATCGTAAATGAGAAGGTCAGAGGGATACAATAAACCTGAAGTGAAGCATCGGAATATATAACTGGTGTCACAGGAATGGTTAAAAACGAAGTCAGTGAGAAGAGTCAGTCTTCTTGTCCTTAAGTCGGCATTGTGCCTTTAGTATTTAATTTCGATGCAATTGCTGTGTATCATCGTCAATAAGAAGGTCCAAGGGATACAGTAAACCTGGAGTGTAGCATCGGAATCTATAACTAGTGTCACAGGAATGGTTCAAAGCATAGACAGTAAGAAGAGTCAGTCTTCGTGTACTTAAGTCGGCATTTTGCCTTTTGTATTTAATTCCGATGCAATTTCTGTGTTTCATCGTCAATAAGAAGGTCCAAGGGATACACTAAACCTGAGGTGAAGCACCGGAATCTATAACTAGTGTCACAGGAATGGTTCAAAACATAGTCTTGTACTTAAGTCGGCATTGTACGTTTTCTATTTAATTCCGATGCAGTTTCTGTGTTTCATCGTCAATAACAAGGTCCAAGGGATACAGTAAACCTGGAGTGAAGCATCGGAATCTATAACTAGTGTCACGGGAATGGTTCAAAACATAAACAGTAAGAAGAGTCAGTCTCCTTGTATTTAATTCTGCACTGTGCCATTTGTATTTAATTCCGATGCATTTTCTGCGTTTCATCGTCAATAATAAGGTAGAAGGGATACAGTAAGCCTGACGAGAAGCATCGGAATTTATAACTAGTGTCACAGGAATGGTTCAAAACATAGTCAGTAAGAAGAGTCAGTCTTCTTGTACTTAAGTCGGCATCGTGCCTTTTCTATTTAATTCCGATGCAATTTCTGTGTTTCATCGTCAATAAGAAGGACCGAGGGATACAGTAAACCTGGAGTGAAGCATCGGAGTCTATAACTAGTGTCACAGGACTGGTTCAAAAACAGACAGTAAGAAGAGTCAGTCTTCTTGAGCTTAATTCGGCCTTGTGCCTTTTGTATTTAATTCCGATGCAATTTCTGTGTTTCATCGTCAATAAGAAGGACCGAGGGATACAGTAAACCTGGAGTGAAGCATCGGAGTCTATAACAAGTGTCACAGGACTGGTTCAAAAATAGACAGTAAGAAGAGTCAGTCTTCTTGAACTTAATTCGGCATTGTGCCTTTTGTATTTAATTCCGATGCAATTTCTGTGTTTCATCGTCAATAAGAAGGTCAGAGGGATACAGTAAACCTGAAGTGAAGCATCGGAATCAATAACTGGTGTCACAGGAATGGTTCAAAGCATAGTCAGTAAGAGGAGTTGGTCTTCTTGTACTTAAGTCGGCATTGTGCCTTTTGTATTTAATTCCGATGCAATTTCTGTGTTTCATCGACAATAAGAAGGTCCAAGCGATACAGTAAACCTGGAGTGAAACATCGGGGTCTGTAACTAGTGTCACAGGAATGGTTCAAATCATAGACAGTAAGAAGAGCCAGTCTTCTTCTACTTAAGTCGGCATTGTGCCTTTTGAATTTAATTACGATGCAATTTCTGTGTTTCATCGTCATTAAGAAGGTCAGAAGGGTACAGTAAACCTGAAGTGAAGCATCGGAATCTATAGCTAGTGTCACAGGAATAGTTCAAAACATAGTAAGTAAGAAGCGTCAGTCTTCTTGTCCTTATGTCGGCATTGTGCTTTTTGTATTTAATTCCGATGCAATTTCTGTGTTTCATCGTCAATAAGAAGGTCCAAGGTATACAGTAAACCTGAAGTGAAGCATCGGATCTATTACTAGTGGCAAAGGAATGGTTCAAAACATAGTCAGTAAGAAGAGTCAGTCTTGTTGTACTTAAGTCGGCATTGTGCCTTTTCTATTTAATTCCGATGCAATTTCTGTGTTTCATCGTCAATAGGAAGGTCCATGGGATACAGTAAACATGGAGTGAACCATCGTAATCTTTAACTAGTGTCAATGGAATGGTTCAAAACACAGTCAGTAAGAAGAGTCAGTCTTCTTGTACTTAAGTCACCATTGTGCCCCTTTCTATTTAATTCCGATGCAATTTCTGTGTTTCATCGTCAATAAGACGGTCCAAGGGATATAGTAAACCTGGAGTGAAGCATCGGAATCAATGACTAGTGTCACAGGAATGGTTCAAAACATAGACAGTAAGAAGAGTCAGTCTTCTTGTACTTACGTCGACATTGTGCCTTTTCTATTTAATTCCGATGCAATTTCTGTGTTTCATCGTCAATAAGAAGTTCCAAGGGATACAGTAAACCTGAAGTGAAGCTTAGGAATCTATAGCTAGTGTCACAGGAATAGTTCAAAACATAGTCAGTAAGAAGAGTTAGTCTTCTTGTACTTATTTCTGCTTTGTGCCTTTTATATTTAGTTTCGATGCAATTTCTGTGTTTCATCGTCAATATGAAGGTCCAAGGGATACAGTAAACCTGAAGTAAAGCATCGGAATTTATAGCTAGTGTCACAGGAATGGTTCAAACCAAAGTCAGTAAGGAGAGCAGTCTTCTTGTACTTAAGTCGGCATTGTGCCTTTTGTATTTAATTCCGATGCAATTTCTGTGTTTTATCGTCAATGAGAAGGTACAAGGGATACAGTAAACCTGAAGTGGATCATCGGTATCTATAACTAGTGTCACAGAAATCGTTCAAAACATAGTCAGTAAGAATAGTCAGTTTTCTTGTTCTTAAGTCGGCATAGTGCCTTTTCTATTTTATTCCGATGCAATTTCTGTGTTTCACCGTCAATGAGACGGTCCAAGGGATACAGTAAACCTGGAGTGAAGCATCGGAATCTATATCAAGTGTCAATGGTATGGTTCAAAAAATAGACAGTAAGAAGAGTCAGTCTTCTTGTACTTACGTCGGTATTGTGCCCTTTGTATTAAATTCCGATGCAATTTCTGTGTTTCATCGTCAATAAGAAGGTCAGAGGGATACAGTAAACCTGAAGTGAAGCATCGGAATCTATAGCTAGTGTCACAGGAATGGTTCAAAACATAGTCAGTAAGAAGAGACAGTCTTCTTGTCCTTAAGTCGGCATTGTGCCTTTTCTATTTAATTCCGATGCAATTTCTGTGTTTCATCGTAAATGAGAAGGTCAGAGGGATACAATAAACCTGAAGTGAAGCATCGGAATATATAACTGGTGTCACAGGAATGGTTAAAAACGAAGTCAGTGAGAAGAGTCAGTCTTCTTGTCCTTAAGTCGGCATTGTGCCTTTAGTATTTAATTTCGATGCAATTGCTGTGTATCATCGTCAATAAGAAGGTCCAAGGGATACAGTAAACCTGGAGTGTAGCATCGGAATCTATAACTAGTGTCACAGGAATGGTTCAAAGCATAGACAGTAAGAAGAGTCAGTCTTCGTGTACTTAAGTCGGCATTTTGCCTTTTGTATTTAATTCCGATGCAATTTCTGTGTTTCATCGTCAATAAGAAGGTCCAAGGGATACACTAAACCTGAGGTGAAGCACCGGAATCTATAACTAGTGTCACAGGAATGGTTCAAAACATAGTCTTGTACTTAAGTCGGCATTGTACGTTTTCTATTTAATTCCGATGCAGTTTCTGTGTTTCATCGTCAATAACAAGGTCCAAGGGATACAGTAAACCTGGAGTGAAGCATCGGAATCTATAACTAGTGTCACGGGAATGGTTCAAAACATAAACAGTAAGAAGAGTCAGTCTCCTTGTATTTAATTCTGCACTGTGCCATTTGTATTTAATTCCGATGCATTTTCTGCGTTTCATCGTCAATAATAAGGTAGAAGGGATACAGTAAGCCTGACGAGAAGCATCGGAATTTATAACTAGTGTCACAGGAATGGTTCAAAACATAGTCAGTAAGAAGAGTCAGTCTTCTTGTACTTAAGTCGGCATTGTGCCTTTTCTATTTAATTCCGATGCAATTTCTGTGTTTCATCGTCAATAAGAAGGACCGAGGGATACAGTAAACCTGGAGTGAAGCATCGGAGTCTATAACTAGTGTCACAGGACTGGTTCAAAAACAGACAGTAAGAAGAGTCAGTCTTCTTGAGCTTAATTCGGCCTTGTGCCTTTTGTATTTAATTCCGATGCAATTTCTGTGTTTCATCGTCAATAAGAAGGACCGAGGGATACAGTAAACCTGGAGTGAAGCATCGGAGTCTATAACAAGTGTCACAGGACTGGTTCAAAAATAGACAGTAAGAAGAGTCAGTCTTCTTGAACTTAATTCGGCATTGTGCCTTTTGTATTTAATTCCGATGCAATTTCTGTGTTTCATCGTCAATAAGAAGGTCAGAGGGATACAGTAAACCTGAAGTGAAGCATCGGAATCAATAACTGGTGTCACAGGAATGGTTCAAAGCATAGTCAGTAAGAGGAGTTGGTCTTCTTGTACTTAAGTCGGCATTGTGCCTTTTGTATTTAATTCCGATGCAATTTCTGTGTTTCATCGACAATAAGAAGGTCCAAGCGATACAGTAAACCTGGAGTGAAACATCGGGGTCTGTAACTAGTGTCACAGGAATGGTTCAAATCATAGACAGTAAGAAGAGCCAGTCTTCTTCTACTTAAGTCGGCATTGTGCCTTTTGAATTTAATTACGATGCAATTTCTGTGTTTCATCGTCATTAAGAAGGTCAGAAGGGTACAGTAAACCTGAAGTGAAGCATCGGAATCTATAGCTAGTGTCACAGGAATAGTTCAAAACATAGTAAGTAAGAAGCGTCAGTCTTCTTGTCCTTATGTCGGCATTGTGCTTTTTGTATTTAATTCCGATGCAATTTCTGTGTTTCATCGTCTATAAGAAGGTCCAAGGTATACAGTAAACCTGAAGTGAAGCATCGGATCTATTACTAGTGGCAAAGGAATGGTTCAAAACATAGTCAGTAAGAAGAGTCAGTCTTGTTGTACTTAAGTCGGCATTGTGCCTTTTCTATTTAATTCCGATGCAATTTCTGTGTTTCATCGTCAATAGGAAGGTCCATGGGATACAGTAAACATGGAGTGAACCATCGTAATCTTTAACTAGTGTCAATGGAATGGTTCAAAACACAGTCAGTAAGAAGAGTCAGTCTTCTTGTACTTAAGTCATCATTGTGCCCCTTTCTATTTAATTCCGATGCAATTTCTGTGTTTCATCGTCAATAAGACGGTCCAAGGGATATAGTAAACCTGGAGTGAAGCATCGGAATCAATGACTAGTGTCACAGGAATGGTTCAAAACATAGACAGTAAGAAGAGTCAGTCTTCTTGTACTTACGTCGACATTGTGCCTTTTCTATTTAATTCCGATGCAATTTCTGTGTTTCATCGTCAATAAGAAGTTCCAAGGGATACAGTAAACCTGAAGTGAAGCTTAGGAATCTATAGCTAGTGTCACAGGAATAGTTCAAAACATAGTCAGTAAGAAGAGTTAGTCTTCTTGTACTTATTTCTGCTTTGTGCCTTTTATATTTAGTTTCGATGCAATTTCTGTGTTTCATCGTCAATATGAAGGTCCAAGGGATACAGTAAACCTGAAGTAAAGCATCGGAATTTATAGCTAGTGTCACAGGAATGGTTCAAACCAAAGTCAGTAAGGAGAGCAGTCTTCTTGTACTTAAGTCGGCATTGTGCCTTTTGTATTTAATTCCGATGCAATTTCTGTGTTTCATCGTCAATAAGAAGGTACAAGGGATACAGTAAACCTGAAGTGAAGCATCGGAATTTATAACTAGTGTCACAGGAATGGTTCAAAACATAGACAGTAAAAAGAGTCAGTCTTCTTGTACTTAAGTCGGCATTGTGCCTTTTGTATTTAACTCCGATGCAATTTCTGTGTTTCATCGTCAATAAGAACGCCACTGGGATTCAGAAATCCTGAAGTGAAGCATCGGAATCTATAACTAGTGTCACAGGAATGGTTCAAAACATAGTCAGTAAGAAGAGTCAGTCTGCTTGTCCTTCAGTCGGCATTGTGCCTTTTGTATTTAATTCCGATGCAATTTCTGTGTTTCATCGTCAATAAGAAGGTCAGAGGGGTACAGTAAACCTGAAGTGAAGCATCGGAATCTATAGCTAGTGTCACAGGAATGGTTCAAAAGATAGTGAGTAAGAAGAGTCAGACTTCTTGTCCTTAAGTCAGCATTGTGCCTTTTGTATTTAATTCCGATGCAATTCTTGTGTTTCATCATCAATAAGAAGGTCCAAGGGATACAGTAAACCTGGAGTGAAGCATCGGAATCTATAACTAGTGTCACAGGAATGGTTCAAAACATAGACAGTAAGAAGAGTCAGTCTCCTTGTACTTAATTTTGCACTGTGCCTTTTGTATTTAATTCCGATGCAATTTCTGTGTTTCATCGTCAATAAGAAGGTCAGAGGGGTACAGTAAACCTGAGACCAGAAGTGAAGCATCGGAATCTATAGCTAGTGTCACAGGAATGGTTCAAAACATAGACAGTAAGAAGAGTCAGTCTTCTTGTACTTAATTCTGCTTTGTGCCTTTTGTATTTAATTCCGATGCAATTTCTGTGTTTCATCATTAATAAGAAGGTGCAAGGGATACAGTAAACCTGAAGTGAAGCATCGGAATTTATAACTAGTGTCAAAGGAATGGTTCAAACATAGACAGTAAGAAGAGTCAGTCTTCTTGTACTTAAGTCGGCATTGTGCTTTTTGTATTTAACTCCAAAGGAATTTCTGTGTTTCATCGTCAATAAGAAGGTCAGAGGGATACAGTAAACCTGGAGTGAAGCATCGGAATCTATAACTAGTGTCACAGGAATGGTTCAAATCATAGACAGTAAGAAGAGTCAGACTTCTTTTACTGAAGTCGGCATTGTGCCTTTTGTATTTACATCCGATGCAATTTCTGTGTTTCATCGTCAATAAGAAGGACCAAGCTATACAGTAAACCTGGAGTGAAGCATCGAAGTCTATAACTAGTGTCACAGGACTAGTTCAAAAACTGACAGTAAGAAGAGTCAGTCTCCTTGAACTTAATTCGGCATTGTGCCATTTGTATTTAATTCCGATGCAATTTCTGTGTTTCATCGTCAATAAGAAGGTCCAAGGGATACAGTAAACCTCAAGTGAAGCTACGGAATCTATTACGGGTGTGACAGGAATGGCTCAAACATAGTCAGTAGGAAGAGTCGGTCTTCATGTACTTAAGTCGGCATTGTGCCTTTTGTATTTAATTCCGATGTATTTTCTGTGTTTCATCGTCAATAAGAAGGTCCAAGGGATACAGTAAACCTGAAGTGAAGCATCGGAATCTATAACTAGTGTCACAGGAATGGTTCAAAGCATAGACATTAGGAAGAGTCAGTCTTCTTGTACTTAAGTCGGCATTGTGCCGTTAGTATTTAATTCCGATGCAATTTCTGTGTTTCATCGTCAATAAGAAGGTCCAAGGGATACAGTAAACCTGAAGTGAAGCATTGGATCTATAGCTGGTGTCACAGGAATGGTTCAAAACATAGTCAGTAAAAAGAGTCAGTCTTCTTGTACTTAAGTCAGCATTGTGCCTTTTCTATATAAATCCGATGCAATGTCTGTGTTTCATCGTCAATAAGAAGGTCCAAGGGATGCAGTAAACATGAAGTGAAGCATCGGAATCTATAACAAGTGTCAATGCAATGGTTGAAAACATAGTCTGTAAGAAGATTCACTCTTCTTGTACTTAAGTCAGCATTGTGCCTTTTCTATTTAATTCCGATGCAATTTCTGTGTTTCATCGTCAATAAGAAGGTCCAAGGGATAAAGTAAACCTGGAGTGAAGCATCGGAATCTATAACTAGTGTCACAGGAATGGTTCAAAACATAGACAGTAAGAAGAGTCAGTCTTCTTGTCCTTAAGTCGGCATTGTGACTTTTGTAATTAATTCCGGTGCAATTTCTGTGTTTCATCGTCAATAAGACGGTCCAAGGGATACAGTAAACCTGGAGTGAAGCATCGGAATCTATAACTAGTGTCACAGAAGTGGTTCAAAACATAGACAGTAATAAGAGTCAGTCTTCTTGTACTTAATTCTGCTTTGTGCCTTTTGTATTTAATTCCGATGCAATATCTGTGTTTCATCGTCAATAAGAAGGTCCAAGGGATACAGTAAACCTGAAGTGAAGCTTCGGAATTTATAACTAGTGTCACAGGAATGGTTCAAAACATAGTCAGTAAGGAGAGGCAGTCTTCTTGTACTTAAGTCGGCATTGTGCCTTTTGTATTTAATTCCGATGGAATTTCTGTGTTTCATCGTCAATAAGAAGGTCAGAGGGATACAGTAAACCTGGGGTGAAGCATCGGAGTCTATAACTAGTGTCACAGGACTAGTTCAAAAATAGACAGAAAGAAGAGTCAGTGTCCTTGAACTTAATTCGGCATTGTGCCTTTTTTATTTAATTCCGATGCAATTTCTGCGTTTCATCGTCAATAAGAAGGTCAGAGGGATATGCTATACCTGAAGTGAAGCATCGGACTCCATAACTAGTGTCACAGGAATGGATCAAAACATAGTCAGTAGGAAGAGTTAGTCTTCTTGTACTTAAGTCGGCGTTGTGCCTTTTGTATTTAATTCCGATGCAATTTCTGTGTTTCATCGTCAATAAGAAGGTCCAAGGGATACAGTAAACCTGGAGTGAAGCTTCGTAATCTGTAACTAGTGTCACAGGAATGGTTCAAATCATAGACAGTAAGAAGAGTCAGTCTAAGTGTACTTCAGTCGGCATTTTGCCTTTTGTATTTAATTCCGATGCAATTTCTGTGTTTTATCGTCAATGAGAAGGTCCAAGGGATACAGTAAACCTGAAGTGGATCATCGGTATCTATAACTAGTGTCACAGAAATCGTTCAAAACATAGTCAGTAAGAATAGTCAGTTTTCTTGTACTTAAGTCGGCATAGTGCCTTTTCTTTTTAGTTCCGATGCAATTTCTGTGTTTCACCGTCAATAAGACGGTCCAAGGGATACAGTAAACCTGGAGTGAAGCATCGGAATCTATAACAAGTGTCAATGGTATGGTTCAAATGATAGACAGTAAGAAGAGTCAGTCTTCTTGTACTTACGTCGGTATTGTGCCCTTTGTATTAAATTCCGATGCTATTTCTGTGTTTCATCGTCAATAAGAAGGTCAGAGGGATACAGTAAACCTGAAGTGAAGCATCGGAATCTATAGCTAGTGTCACAGGAATGGTTCAAAACATAGTCAGTAAGAAGAGACAGTCTTCTTGTCCTTAAGTCGGCATTGTGCATTTTCTATTTAATTCCGATGCAATTTCTGTGTTTCATCATTAACAAGAAGGTCCAAGGGATACAGTAAACCTGGAGTGAAGCATCGGAGTCTATAACTAGTGTCACAGGACTAGTTCAAAAATAGACAGTAAGAAGAGTCAGTCTCCTTGAACTTAATTCGATATTGTGCCTTTTATATTTAATTCCGATGCAATTTCTGTGTTTCATCGTCAATAAGAAGGTCAGAGGGACACATTAAACCTGGGGTGAAGCATCGGAATCTATAACTAGTGTCACAGGAATGGTTCAAATCATAGACAGTAAGAAGAGTCATACTTCTTTCACTTAAGTCGGCATTGTGCCTTTTGTATTTAATTCCGATGCAATTTCTGTGTTTCATCGTCAATAAGAAGGACCAAGCTATACAGTAAACCTGGAGTAAAGCATCGGAGTCTATAACTAGTGTCACAGGACTAGTTCAAAAATAGACAGTAAGAAGAGTCAGTCTCCTTGAACTTAATTCGGCATTGTGCATTTTTAATTTAATTCCGATGCAATTTCTGTGTTTCATCGTCAATAAGAAGGTCAGAGGGATACAGTAAACCTGAAGTGAAGCATCGGACTCCATAACTAGTGTCACAGGAATGGATCAAAACATAGTCAGTAGGAAGAGTTAGTCTTCTTGTACTTAAGTCGGCGTTGTGCCTTTTGTATTTAATTCCGATGCAATTTCTGTGTTTCATCGTCAATAAGAAGGTCCAAGGGATACAGTAAACCTGGAGTGAAGCTTCGTAATCTGTAACTAGTGTCACAGGAATGGTTCAAATCATAGACAGTAAGAAGAGTCAGTCTTCGTGTACTTCAGTCGGCATTTTGCCTCTTGTATTTAATTCCGATGCAATTTCTGTGTTTTATCGTCAATGCGAAGGTCCAAGGGATACAGTAAACCTGAAGTGCAGCATTGGTATCTATAACTAGTGTCACAGAAATCGTTCAAAACATAGTCAGTAAGAATAGTCATTTTTCTTGTACTTAAGTCGGCATAGTGCCTTTTCTATTTAATTCCGATGCAATTTCTGTGTTTCACCGTCAATAAGACGGTCCAAGGGATACAGTAAACCTGGAGTGAAGCATCGGAATCTATAACAAGTGTCAATGGTATGGTTCAAAAAATAGACAGTAAGAAGAGTCAGTCTTCTTGTACTTACGTCGGTATTGTGCCCTTTGTATTAAATTCCGATGCAATTTCTGTGTTTCATCGTCAATAAGAAGGTCAGAGGGATACAGTAAACCTGAAGTGAAGCATCGGAATCTATAGCTAGTGTCACAGGAATGGTTCAAAACATAGTCAGTAAGCAGAGACAGTCTTCTTGTCCTTAAGTCGGCATTGTGCCTTTTCTATTTAATTCCGATGCAATTTCTGTGTTTCATCGTCAATAAGAAGGTCCAAGGGATACAGTAAACCTGGAGTGAAGCATCGGAATCCATAACTAGTGTCACAGGAATGGTTCAAAACATAGACAGTAAGAAGAGTCAGTCTTTATGTACTTACGTCGACATTGTGCCTTTAGTATTTAATTACGATGCAATTTCTGTGTTTCATCGTCAATAAGAAGGTCCAAGGGATACAGTAAACCTGGAGTGTAGCATCGGAATCTATAACTAGTGTCACAGGAATGGTTCAAAGCATAGACAGTAAGAAGAGTCAGTCTTCGTGTACTTACGTCGGCATTTTGCCTTTTGTATTTAATTCCGATGCAATTTCTGTGTTTCATCGTCAATAAGAAGGTCCAAGGGATACAGTAAACCTGGGGTGAAGCACCGGAATCTATAACTAGTGTCACAGGAATGGTTCAAAACATAGTCTTGTACTTAAGTCGGCATTGTACGTTTTCTATTTAATTCCGATGCACTTTCTGTGTTTCATCGTCAATAACAAGGTCCAAGGGATACAGTAAACCTGGAGTGAAGCATCGGAATCTATAACTAGTGTCACGGGAATGGTTCAAAACATAAACAGTAAGAAGAGTCAGTCTCCTTGTACTTAATTCTGCACTGTGCCATTTGTATTTAATTCCGATGCATTTTCTGCGTTTCATCGTCAATAATAAGGTAGAAGGGATACAGTAAACCTGACGAGAAGCATTGGAATTTATAACTAGTGTCACAGGAATGGTTCAAACATAGTCAGTAAGAAAAGTCAGTCTTCTTGTACTTAAGTCGGCATTGTGCCTTTTCTATTTAATTCCGATGCAATTTCTGTGTTTCATCGTCAATAAGAAGCACCGAGGGATACAGTAAACATGGAGTGAAGCTTCGGAGTCTATAACTAGTGTCACAGGACTGGTTCAAAAATAGACAGTAAGAAGAGTCAGTCTTCTTGAGCTTCATTCGGCCTTGTGCCTTTTGTATTTAATTCCGATGCAATTTCTGTGTTTCATCGTCAATAAGAAGGACCGAGGGATACAGTAAACCTGGAGTGAAGCATCGGAGTCTATAACAAGTGTCACAGGACTGGTTCAAAAATTGACAGTAAGAAGAGTCAGTCTTCTTGAACTTAATTCGGCATTGTGCCTTTTGTATTTAATTCCGATGCAATTTCTGTGTTCCATCGTCAATAAGAAGGTCAGAGGGATACAGTAAACCTGAAGTGAAGCATCGGAATCCATAACTGGTGTCACAGGAATGGTTCAAAGCATAGTCAGTAAGAGGAGTTGGTCTTCTTGTACTTAAGTCGGCATTGTGCCTTTTGTGTTTCATTCCGATGCAATTTCTGTGTTTCATCGACAATAAGAAGGTCCAAGCGATAGAGTAAACCTGGAGTGAAACATCGGGGTCTGTAACTAGTGTCACAGGAATGGTTCAAATCATAGACAGTAAGAAGAGTCTGTCTTCCTGTACTTCAGTCGGCATTTTGCCTTTTGTATTTAATTCCGATGCAATTTTTGTGATTCATCGTCAATAAGAATGTCCAAGGGATACAGTAAACCTGAAGTGAAGCATCGGGATCTATAACTAGTGTCACAGGAATCGTTCAAAACATAGTTAGTTAGAAGAGTCAGTTTTCTTGTACTTAAGTCGGCATAGTGCCTTTTCTATTTAATTCCGATGCAATTTGTGTGTTTCATCGTCAATAAGAAGGTCCAAGGGATACCTAGTGTCAATGGTATGGTTCAAAACATAGACAGTAAGAAGAGTCAGTCTTCTTCTACTTAAGTCGGCATTGTGCATTTTGAATTTAATTACGATGCAATTTCTGTGTTTCATTGTCATTAAGAATGTCAGAAGGATACAGTAAACCTGAAGTGAAGCATCGGAATCTATAGCTAGTGTCACAGGAATAGTTCAAAACATAGTCAGTAAGAAGAGTCAGTCTTCTTGTCCTTATGTCGGCATTGTGCTTTTTGTATTTAATTCCGATGCAATTCCTGTGTTTCATCGTCAATAAGAAGGTCCAAGGTATACAGTAAACCTGAAGTGAAGCATCGGATCTATTACTAGTGGCACAGGAATGGTTCAAAACATAGTCAGTAAGAAGAGTCAGTCTTGTTGTACTTAAGTCGGCATTGTGCCTTTTCTATTTAATTCCGATGCAATTTCTGTGTTTCATCGTCAATACGAAGGTCCAAGGAATACAGTAAACATGGAGTGAAGCATCGTAATCTATAACTAGTGTCAATGGAATGGTTCAAAACATAGTCAGTAAGAAGAGTCAGTCTTCTTGTACTTAAGTCAGCATTGTGCCCCTTTCTATTTAATTCCGATGCAATTTCTGTGTTTCATCGTCAATAAGAATGTCCAAGGGATATAGTAAACCTGGAGTGAAGCATCGGAATCTATGACTAGTGTCACAGGAATGGTTCAAAACATAGACAGTAAGAAGAGTCAGTCTTCTTGTACTTACGTCGACATTGTGCCTTTTCTATTTAATTCCGATGCAATTTCTGTGTTTCATCGTCAATAAGAAGTTCCAAGGGATACAGTAAACCTGAAGTGAAGCTTAGGAGTCTATAGCTAGTGTCACAGGAATGGTTCAAAACATAGCCAGTAAGAAGAGTTAGTCTTCTTGTACTTATTTCTGCTATGTGCCTTTTATATTTAGTTTCGATGCAATTTCTGTGTTTCATCGTCAATATGAAGGTCCAAGGGATACAGTAAACCTGAAGTAAAGCATCGGAATTTATAGCTAGTGTCGCAGGAATGGTTCAAACCAAAGTCAGTAAGGAGAGCAGTCTTCTTGTACTTAAGTCGGCATTGTGCCTTTTGTATTTAATTCCGATGCAATTTCTGTGTTTCATCGTCAATAAGAAGGTCCAAGGGATACAGTAAACCTGAAGTGAAGCATCGGAATTTATAACTAGTGTCACAGGAATGGTTCAAAACATAGACAGTAAGAAGAGTCAGTCTTCTTGTACTTAAGTCGGCATTGTGCCTTTTGTATTTAACTCCGATGCAATTTCTGTGTTTCATCGTCAATAAGAACGCCACTGGGATACAGAAATCCTGAAGTGAAGCATCGGAAATTATAACTAGTGTCACAGGAATGGTTCAAAACATAGTCAGTAAGAAGAGTCAGTCTGCTTGTCCTTCAGTCGGCATTGTGCCTTTTGTATTTAATTCCGATGCGATTTCTGTGTTTCATCGTCAATAAGAAGGTCAGAGGGGTACAGTAAACCTGAAGTGAAGCATCGGAATCTATTGCTAGTGTCACAGGAATGGTTCAAAAGATAGTCAGTGAGAAGAGTCAGACTTCTTGTCCTTAAGTCGGCATTGTGCCTTTTGTATTTAATTCCGATGCAATTCTTGTGTTTCATCATCAATAAGAAGGTCCAAGGGATACAGTAAACCTGGAGTGAAGCATCGGAATCTATAACTAGTGTCACAGGTATGGTTCAAACATAGACAGTAAGAAGAGTCAGTCTTCTTGTACTTAAGTCGGCTTGTGCTTTTTGTATTTAACTCCGATGGAATTTCTGTGTTTCATCGTCAATAAGAAGGTCAGAGGGGTACAGTAAACCTGAGACCTGAAGTGAAGCATCGGAATCTATAGCTAGTGTCACAGGAATGGTTCAAAACATAGACAGTAAGAAGAGTCAGTCTTCTTGTACTTAATTCTGCTTTGTGCCTTTTGTATTTAATTCCGATGCAATTTCTGTGTTTCATCATTAATAAGAAGGTCCAAGGGATACAGTAAACCTGAAGTGAAGCATCGGAATTTATAACTAGTGTCACAGGAATGGTTCAAACATAGACAGTAAGAAGAGTCAGTCTTCTTGTACTTAAGTCGGCTTGTGCTTTTTGTATTTAACTCCGATGGAATTTCTGTGTTTCATCGTCAATAAGAAGGTCAGAGGGATACAGTAAACCTGGAGTGAAGCATCGGAATCTATAACTAGTGTCACAGGAATGGTTCAAATCATAGACAGTAAGAAGAGTCAGACTTCTTTTACTTAAGTCGGCATTGTGCCTTTTGTATTTAATTCCGATGCAATTTCTTTGTTTCATCGTCAATAAGAAGGACCAAGCTATACAGTAAACCTGGAGTGAAGCATCGGAGTCTATAACTAGTGTCACAGGACTAGTTCAAAAATAGACAGTAAGAAGTGTCAGTCTCCTTGAACTTAATTCGGCATTATGCATTTTGTATTTATTTCCGATGCAATTTCTGTGTTTCATCGTCAATAAGAAGGTCCAATGGATACAGTAAACCTCAAGTGAAGCATCGGAATCTATAACGGGTGTCACAGGAATGGGTCAAACATAGTCAGTAGGAAGAGTCGGGCTTCATGTACTTAAGTCGGCATTGTGCCTTTTGTATTTAATTCCGATGTATTTTCTGTGTTTCATCGTCAATAAGAAGGTCCAAGGGATACAGTAAACCTGAAGTGAAGCATCGGAATCTATAACTAGTGTCACAGGAATGGTTCAAAACATATACAGTAAGAAGAGTCAGACTTCTTGTCCTTAAGTCAGCATTGTGCCTTTTGTATTTAATTCCGATGCAATTCTTGTGTTTCATCATCAATAAGAAGGTGCAAGGGATACAGTAAACCTGGAGTGAAGCATCGGAATCTATAACTAGTGTCACAGGAATGGTTCAAAACATAGACAGTAAGAAGAGTCAGTCTCCTTGTACTTAATTTTGCACTGTGCCTTTTGTATTTAATTCCGATGCAATTTCTGTGTTTCATCGTCAATAAGAAGGTCAGAGGGGTACAGTAAACCTGAGACCTGAAGTGAAGCATCGGAATCTATAGCTAGTGTCACAGGAATGGTTCAAAACATAGACAGTAAGAAGAGTCAGTCTTCTTGTACTTAATTCTGCTTTGTGCCTTTTGTATTTAATTCCGATGCAATTTCTGTGTTTCATCATTAATAAGAAGGTGCAAGGGATACAGTAAACCTGAAGTGAAGCATCGGAATTTATAACTAGTGTCAAAGGAATGGTTCAAACATAGACAGTAAGAAGAGTCAGTCTTCTTGTACTTAAGTCGGCATTGTGCTTTTTGTATTTAACTCCAAAGGAATTTCTGTGTTTCATCGTCAATAAGAAGGTCAGAGGGATACAGTAAACCTGGAGTGAAGCATCGGAATCTATAACTAGTGTCTCAGGAATGGTTCAAATCATAGACAGTAAGAAGAGTCAGACTTCTTTTACTGAAGTCGGCATTGTGCCTTTTGTATTTAATTCCGATGCAATTTCTGTGTTTCATCGTCAATAAGAAGGACCAAGCTATACAGTAAACCTGGAGTGAAGCATCGAAGTCTATAACTAGTGTCACAGGACTAGTTCAAAAACTGACAGTAAGAAGAGTCAGTCTCCTTGAACTTAATTCGGCATTGTGCCATTTGTATTTAATTCCGATGCAATTTCTGTGTTTCATCGTCAATAAGAAGGTCCAAGGGATACAGTAAACCTCAAGTGAAGCTACGGAATCTATTACGGGTGTGACAGGAATGGCTCAAACATAGTCAGTAGGAAGAGTCGGTCTTCATGTACTTAAGTCGGCATTGTGCCTTTTGTATTTAATTCCGATGTATTTTCTGTGTTTCATCGTCAATAAGAAGGTCCAAGGGATACAGTAAACCTGAAGTGAAGCATCGGAATCTATAACTAGTGTCACAGGAATGGTTCAAAGCATAGACATTAGGAAGAGTCAGTCTTCTTGTACTTAAGTCGGCATTGTGCCGTTAGTATTTAATTCCGATGCAATTTCTGTGTTTCATCGTCAATAAGAAGGTCCAAGGGATACAGTAAACCTGAAGTGAAGCATTGGATCTATAGCTGGTGTCACAGGAATGGTTCAAAACATAGTCAGTAAAAAGAGTCAGTCTTCTTGTACTTAAGTCAGCATTGTGCCTTTTCTATATAAATCCGATGCAATGTCTGTGTTTCATCGTCAATAAGAAGGTCCAAGGGATGCAGTAAACATGAAGTGAAGCATCGGAATCTATAACAAGTGTCAATGGAATGGTTCAAAACATAGTCTGTAAGAAGATTCACTCTTCTTGTACTTAAGTCAGCATTGTGCCTTTTCTATTTAATTCCGATGCAATTTCTGTGTTTCATCGTCAATAAGAAGGTCCAAGGGATAAAGTAAACCTGGAGTGAAGCATCGGAATCTATAACTAGTGTCACAGGAATGGTTCAAAACATAGACAGTAAGAAGAGTCAGTCTTCTTGTCCTTAAGTCGGCATTGTGACTTTTGTAATTAATTCCGGTGCAATTTCTGTGTTTCATCGTCAATAAGACGGTCCAAGGGATACAGTAAACCTGGAGTGAAGCATCGGAATCTATAACTAGTGTCACAGGAATGGTTCAAAACATAGACAGTAAGAAGAGTCAGTCTTCTTGTACTTAAGTCGGCATTGTGCCTTTTGTATTTAACTCCGATGCAATTTCTGTGTTTCATCGTCAATAAGAACGCCACTGGGATACAGAAATCCTGAAGTGAAGCATCGGAAATTATAACTAGTGTCACAGGAATGGTTCAAAACATAGTCAGTAAGAAGAGTCAGTCTGCTTGTCCTTCAGTCGGCATTGTGCCTTTTGTATTTAATTCCGATGCAATTTCTGTGTTTCATCGTCAATAAGAAGGTCAGAGGGGTACAGTAAACCTGAAGTGAAGCATCGGAATCTATTGCTAGTGTCACAGGAATGGTTCAAAAGATAGTCAGTGAGAAGAGTCAGACTTCTTGTCCTTAAGTCGGCATTGTGCCTTTTGTATTCAATTCCGATGCAATTCTTGTGTTTCATCATCAATAAGAAGGTCCAAGGGATACAGTAAACCTGGAGTGAAGCATCGGAATCTATAACTAGTGTCACAGGTATGGTTCAAACATAGACAGTAAGAAGAGTCAGTCTTCTTGTACTTAAGTCGGCTTGTGCTTTTTGTATTTAACTCCGATGGAATTTCTGTGTTTCATCGTCAATAAGAAGGTCAGAGGGGTACAGTAAACCTGAGACCTGAAGTGAAGCATCGGAATCTATAGCTAGTGTCACAGGAATGGTTCAAAACATAGACAGTAAGAAGAGTCAGTCTTCTTGTACTTAATTCTGCTTTGTGCCTTTTGTATTTAATTCCGATGCAATTTCTGTGTTTCATCATTAATAAGAAGGTCCAAGGGATACAGTAAACCTGAAGTGAAGCATCGGAATTTATAACTAGTGTCACAGGAATGGTTCAAACATAGACAGTAAGAAGAGTCAGTCTTCTTGTACTTAAGTCGGCTTGTGCTTTTTGTATTTAACTCCGATGGAATTTCTGTGTTTCATCGTCAATAAGAAGGTCAGAGGGATACAGTAAACCTGGAGTGAAGCATCGGAATCTATAACTAGTGTCACAGGAATGGTTCAAATCATAGACAGTAAGAAGAGTCAGACTTCTTTTACTTAAGTCGGCATTGTGCCTTTTGTATTTAATTCCGATGCAATTTCTTTGTTTCATCGTCAATAAGAAGGACCAAGCTATACAGTAAACCTGGAGTGAAGCATCGGAGTCTATAACTAGTGTCACAGGACTAGTTCAAAAATAGACAGTAAGAAGTGTCAGTCTCCTTGAACTTAATTCGGCATTATGCATTTTGTATTTATTTCCGATGCAATTTCTGTGTTTCATCGTCAATAAGAAGGTCCAATGGATACAGTAAACCTCAAGTGAAGCATCGGAATCTATAACGGGTGTCACAGGAATGGGTCAAACATAGTCAGTAGGAAGAGTCGGGCTTCATGTACTTAAGTCGGCATTGTGCCTTTTGTATTTAATTCCGATGTATTTTCTGTGTTTCATCGTCAATAAGAAGGTCCAAGGGATACAGTAAACCTGAAGTGAAGCATCGGAATCTATAACTAGTGTCACAGGAATGGTTCAAAACATATACAGTAAGAAGAGTCAGACTTCTTGTCCTTAAGTCAGCATTGTGCCTTTTGTATTTAATTCCGATGCAATTCTTGTGTTTCATCATCAATAAGAAGGTGCAAGGGATACAGTAAACCTGGAGTGAAGCATCGGAATCTATAACTAGTGTCACAGGAATGGTTCAAAACATAGACAGTAAGAAGAGTCAGTCTCCTTGTACTTAATTTTGCACTGTGCCTTTTGTATTTAATTCCGATGCAATTTCTGTGTTTCATCGTCAATAAGAAGGTCAGAGGGGTACAGTAAACCTGAGACCTGAAGTGAAGCATCGGAATCTATAGCTAGTGTCACAGGAATGGTTCAAAACATAGACAGTAAGAAGAGTCAGTCTTCTTGTACTTAATTCTGCTTTGTGCCTTTTGTATTTAATTCCGATGCAATTTCTGTGTTTCATCATTAATAAGAAGGTGCAAGGGATACAGTAAACCTGAAGTGAAGCATCGGAATTTATAACTAGTGTCAAAGGAATGGTTCAAACATAGACAGTAAGGAGAGTCAGTCTTCTTGTACTTAAGTCGGCATTGTGCTTTTTGTATTTAACTCCAAAGGAATTTCTGTGTTTCATCGTCAATAAGAAGGTCAGAGGGATACAGTAAACCTGGAGTGAAGCATCGGAATCTATAACTAGTGTCACAGGAATGGTTCAAATCATAGACAGTAAGAAGAGTCAGACTTCTTTTACTGAAGTCGGCATTGTGCCTTTTGTATTTAATTCCGATGCAATTTCTGTGTTTCATCGTCAATAAGAAGGACCAAGCTATACAGTAAACCTGGAGTGAAGCATCGAAGTCTATAACTAGTGTCACAGGACTAGTTCAAAAACTGACAGTAAGAAGAGTCAGTCTCCTTGAACTTAATTCGGCATTGTGCCATTTGTATTTAATTCCGATGCAATTTCTGTGTTTCATCGTCAATAAGAAGGTCCAAGGGATACAGTAAACCTCAAGTGAAACTACGGAATCTATTACGGGTGTGACAGGAATGGCTCAAACATAGTCAGTAGGAAGAGTCGGTCTTCATGTACTTAAGTCGGCATTGTGCCTTTTGTATTTAATTCCGATGTATTTTCTGTGTTTCATCGTCAATAAGAAGGTCCAAGGGATACAGTAAACCTGAAGTGAAGCATCGGAATCTATAACTAGTGTCACAGGAATGGTTCAAAGCATAGACATTAGGAAGAGTCAGTCTTCTTGTACTTAAGTCGGCATTGTGCCGTTAGTATTTAATTCCGATGCAATTTCTGTGTTTCATCGTCAATAAGAAGGTCCAAGGGATACAGTAAACCTGAAGTGAAGCATTGGATCTATAGCTGGTGTCACAGGAATGGTTCAAAACATAGTCAGTAAAAAGAGTCAGTCTTCTTGTACTTAAGTCAGCATTGTGCCTTTTCTATATAAATCCGATGCAATGTCTGTGTTTCATCGTCAATAAGAAGGTCCAAGGGATGCAGTAAACATGAAGTGAAGCATCGGAATCTACAACAAGTGTCAATGGAATGGTTCAAAACATAGTCTGTAAGAAGATTCACTCTTCTTGTACTTAAGTCAGCATTGTGCCTTTTCTATTTAATTCCGATGCAATTTCTGTGTTTCATCGTCAATAAGAAGGTCCAAGGGATAAAGTAAACCTGGAGTGAAGCATCGGAATCTATAACTAGTGTCACAGGAATGGTTCAAAACATAGACAGTAAGAAGAGTCAGTCTTCTTGTCCTTAAGTCGGCATTGTGACTTTTGTAATTAATTCCGGTGCAATTTCTGTGTTTCATCGTCAATAAGACGGTCCAAGGGATACAGTAAACCTGGAGTGAAGCATCGGAATCTATAACTAGTGTCACAGAAGTGGTTCAAAACATAGACAGTAATAAGAGTCAGTCTTCTTGTACTTAATTCTGCTTTGTGCCTTTTGTATTTAATTCCGATGCAATATCTGTGTTTCATCGTCAATAAGAAGGTCCAAGGGATACAGTAAACCTGAAGTGAAGCTTCGGAATTTATAACTAGTGTCACAGGAATGGTTCAAAACATAGTCAGTAAGGAGAGGCAGTCTTCTTGTACTTAAGTCGGCATTGTGCCTTTTGTATTTAATTCCGATGGAATTTCTGTGTTTCATCGTCAATAAGAAGGTCAGGGGGATACAGTAAACCTGGGGTGAAGCATCGGAGTCTATAACTAGTGTCACAGGACTAGTTCAAAAATAGACAGAAAGAAGAGTCAGTGTCCTTGAACTTAATTCGGCATTGTGCCTTTTTTATTTAATTCCGATGCAATTTCTGCGTTTCATCGTCAATAAGAAGGTCAGAGGGATACGCTATACCTGAAGTGAAGCATCGGACTCCATAACTAGTGTCACAGGAATGGATCAAAACATAGTCAGTAGGAAGAGTTAGTCTTCTTGTACTTAAGTCGGCGTTGTGCCTTTTGTATTTAATTCCGATGCAATTTCTGTGTTTCATCGTCAATAAGAAGGTCCAAGGGATACAGTAAACCTGGAGTGAAGCTTCGTAATCTGTAACTAGTGTCACAGGAATGGTTCAAATCATAGACAGTAAGAAGAGTCAGTCTAAGTGTACTTCAGTCGGCATTTTGCCTTTTGTATTTAATTCCGATGCAATTTCTGTGTTTTATCGTCAATGAGAAGGTCCAAGGGATACAGTAAACCTGAAGTGGATCATCGGTATCTATAACTAGTGTCACAGAAATCGTTCAAAACATAGTCAGTAAGAATAGTCAGTTTTCTTGTACTTAAGTCGGCATAGTGCCTTTTCTTTTTAGTTCCGATGCAATTTCTGTGTTTCACCGTCAATAAGACGGTCCAAGGGATACAGTAAACCTGGAGTGAAGCATCGGAATCTATAACAAGTGTCAATGGTATGGTTCAAATGATAGACAGTAAGAAGAGTCAGTCTTCTTGTACTTACGTCGGTATTGTGCCCTTTGTATTAAATTCCGATGCTATTTCTGTGTTTCATCGTCAATAAGAAGGTCAGAGGGATACAGTAAACCTGAAGTGAAGCATCGGAATCTATAGCTAGTGTCACAGGAATGGTTCAAAACATAGTCAGTAAGAAGAGACAGTCTTCTTGTCCTTAAGTCGGCATTGTGCATTTTCTATTTAATTCCGATGCAATTTCTGTGTTTCATCATTAATAAGAAGGTCCAAGGGATACAGTAAACCTGGAGTGAAGCATCGGAGTCTATAACTAGTGTCACAGGACAAGTTCAAAAATAGACAGTAAGAAGAGTCAGTCTCCTTGAACTTAATTCGATATTGTGCCTTTTATATTTAATTCCGATGCAATTTCTGTGTTTCATCGTCAATAAGAAGGTCAGAGGGACACATTAAACCTGGGGTGAAGCATCGGAATCTATAACTAGTGTCACAGGAATGGTTCAAATCATAGACAGTAAGAAGAGTCATACTTCTTTTACTTAAGTCGGCATTGTGCCTTTTGTATTTAATTCCGATGCAATTTCTGTGTTTCATCGTCAATAAGAAGGACCAAGCTATACAGTAAACCTGGAGTAAAGCATCGGAGTCTATAACTAGTGTCACAGGACTAGTTCAAAAATAGACAGTAAGTAGAGTCAGTCTCCTTGAACTTAATTCGGCATTGTGCATTTTTAATTTAATTCCGATGCAATTTCTGTGTTTCATCGTCAATAAGAAGGTCAGAGGGATACAGTAAACCTGAAGTGAAGCATCGGACTCCATAACTAGTGTCACAGGAATGGATCAAAACATAGTCAGTAGGAAGAGTTAGTCTTCTTGTACTTAAGTCGGCGTTGTGCCTTTTGTATTTAATTCCGATGCAATTTCTGTGTTTCATCGTCAATAAGAAGGTCCAAGGGATACAGTAAACCTGGAGTGAAGCTTCGTAATCTGTAACTAGTGTCACAGGAATGGTTCAAATCATAGACAGTAAGAAGAGTCAGTCTTCGTGTACTTCAGTCGGCATTTTGCCTCTTGTATTTAATTCCGATGCAATTTCTGAGTTTTATCGTCAATGCGAAGGTCCAAGGGATACAGTAAACCTGAAGTGCAGCATTGGTATCTATAACTAGTGTCACAGAAATCGTTCAAAACATAGTCAGTAAGAATAGTCATTTTTCTTGTACTTAAGTCGGCATAGTGCCTTTTCTATTTAATTCCGATGCAATTTCTGTGTTTCACCGTCAATAAGACGGTCCAAGGGATACAGTAAACCTGGAGTGAAGCATCGGAATCTATAACAAGTGTCAATGGTATGGTTCAAAAAATAGACAGTAAGAAGAGTCAGTCTTCTTGTACTTACGTCGGTATTGTGCCCTTTGTATTAAATTCCGATGCAATTTCTGTGTTTCATCGTCAATAAGAAGGTCAGAGGGATACAGTAAACCTGAAGTGAAGCATCGGAATCTATAGCTAGTGTCACAGGAATGGTTCAAAACATAGTCAGTAAGCAGAGACAGTCTTCTTGTCCTTAAGTCGGCATTGTGCCTTTTCTATTTAATTCCGATGCAATTTCTGTGTTTCATCGTCAATAAGAAGGTCCAAGGGATACAGTAAACCTGGAGTGAAGCATCGGAATCCATAACTAGTGTCACAGGAATGGTTCAAAACATAGACAGTAAGAAGAGTCAGTCTTTATGTACTTACGTCGACATTGTGCCTTTTCTATTTAATTCCGATGCAATTTCTGTGTTTCATCGTAAATGAGAAGGTCAGAGGGATACAATAAACCTGAAGTGAAGCATCGGAATATATAACTGGTGTCACAGGAATGGTTCAAAACAAAGTCAGTGAGAAGAGTCAGTCTTCTTGTCCTTAAGTCGGCATTGTGCCTTTAGTATTTAATTTCGATGCAATTGCTGTGTTTCATCGTCAATAAGAAGGTCCAAGGGATACAGTAAACCTGGAGTGTAGCATCGGAATCTATAACTAGTGTCACAGGAATGGTTCAAAGCATAGACAGTAAGAAGAGTCAGTCTTCGTGTACTTACGTCGGCATTTTGCCTTTTGTATTTAATTCCGATGCAATTTCTGTGTTTCATCGTCAATAAGAAGGTCCAAGGGATACAGTAAACCTGGGGTGAAGCACCGGAATCTATAACTAGTGTCACAGGAATGGTTCAAAACATAGTCTTGTACTTAAGTCGGCATTGTACGTTTTCTATTTAATTCCGATGCACTTTCTGTGTTTCATCGTCAATAACAAGGTCCAAGGGATACAGTAAACCTGGAGTGAAGCATCGGAATCTATAACTAGTGTCACGGGAATGGTTCAAAACATAAACAGTAAGAAGAGTCAGTCTCCTTGTACTTAATTCTGCACTGTGCCATTTGTATTTAATTCCGATGCATTTTCTGCGTTTCATCGTCAATAATAAGGTAGAAGGGATACAGTAAACCTGACGAGAAGCATTGGAATTTATAACTAGTGTCACAGGAATGGTTCAAACATAGTCAGTAAGAAAAGTCAGTCTTCTTGTACTTAAGTCGGCATTGTGCCTTTTCTATTTAATTCCGATGCAATTTCTGTGTTTCATCGTCAATAAGAAGCACCGAGGGATACAGTAAACATGGAGTGAAGCTTCGGAGTCTATAACTAGTGTCACAGGACTGGTTCAAAAATAGACAGTAAGAAGAGTCAGTCTTCTTGAGCTTCATTCGGCCTTGTGCCTTTTGTATTTAATTCCGATGCAATTTCTGTGTTTCATCGTCAATAAGAAGGACCGAGGGATACAGTAAACCTGGAGTGAAGCATCGGAGTCTATAACAAGTGTCACAGGACTGGTTCAAAAATTGACAGTAAGAAGAGTCAGTCTTCTTGAACTTAATTCGGCATTGTGCCTTTTGTATTTAATTCCGATGCAATTTCTGTGTTCCATCGTCAATAAGAAGGTCAGAGGGATACAGTAAACCTGAAGTGAAGCATCGGAATCCATAACTGGTGTCACAGGAATGGTTCAAAGCATAGTCAGTAAGAGGAGTTGGTCTTCTTGTACTTAAGTCGGCATTGTGCCTTTTGTGTTTCATTCCGATGCAATTTCTGTGTTTCATCGACAATAAGAAGGTCCAAGCGATAGAGTAAACCTGGAGTGAAACATCGGGGTCTGTAACTAGTGTCACAGGAATGGTTCAAATCATAGACAGTAAGAAGAGTCTGTCTTCCTGTACTTCAGTCGGCATTTTGCCTTTTGTATTTAATTCCGATGCAATTTTTGTGATTCATCGTCAATAAGAATGTCCAAGGGATACAGTAAACCTGAAGTGAAGCATCGGGATCTATAACTAGTGTCACAGGAATCGTTCAAAACATAGTTAGTTAGAAGAGTCAGTTTTCTTGTACTTAAGTCGGCATAGTGCCTTTTCTATTTAATTCCGATGCAATTTGTGTGTTTCATCGTCAATAAGAAGGTCCAAGGGATACCTAGTGTCAATGGTATGGTTCAAAACATAGACAGTAAGAAGAGTCAGTCTTCTTCTACTTAAGTCGGCATTGTGCATTTTGAATTTAATTACGATGCAATTTCTGTGTTTCATTGTCATTAAGAATGTCAGAAGGATACAGTAAACCTGAAGTGAAGCATCGGAATCTATAGCTAGTGTCACAGGAATAGTTCAAAACATAGTCAGTAAGAAGAGTCAGTCTTCGTGTCCTTATGTCGGCATTGTGCTTTTTGTATTTAATTCCGATGCAATTTCTGTGTTTCATCGTCAATAAGAAGGTCCAAGGTATACAGTAAACCTGAAGTGAAGCATCGGATCTATTACTAGTGGCACAGGAATGGTTCAAAACATAGTCAGTAAGAAGAGTCAGTCTTGTTGTACTTAAGTCGGCATTGTGCCTTTTCTATTTAATTCCGATGCAATTTCTGTGTTTCATCGTCAATACGAAGGTCCAAGGAATACAGTAAACATGGAGTGAAGCATCGTAATCTATAACTAGTGTCAATGGAATGGTTCAAAACATAGTCAGTAAGAAGAGTCAGTCTTCTTGTACTTAAGTCAGCATTGTGCCCCTTTCTATTTAATTCCGATGCAATTTCTGTGTTTCATCGTCAATAAGAATGACCAAGGGATACAGTAAACCTGAAGTGAAGCTTAGGAGTCTATAGCTAGTGTCACAGGAATGGTTCAAAACATAGTCAGTAAGAAGAGTTAGTCTTCTTGTACTTATTTCTGCTATGTGCCTTTTATATTTAGTTTCGATGCAATTTCTGTGTTTCATCGTCAATATGAAGGTCCAAGGGATACAGTAAACCTGAAGTAAAGCATCGGAATTTATAGCTAGTGTCGCAGGAATGGTTCAAACCAAAGTCAGTAAGGAGAGCAGTCTTCTTGTACTTAAGTCGGCATTGTGCCTTTTGTATTTAATTCCGATGGAATTTCTGTGTTTCATCGTCAATAAGAAGGTCAGAGGGATACAGTAAACCTGGAGTGAAGCATCGGAATCTATAACTAGTGTCACAGGAATGGTTCAAATCATAGACAGTAAGAAGAGTCAGACTTCTTTTACTTAAGTCGGCATTGTGCCTTTTGTATTTAATTCCGATGCAATTTCTTTGTTTCATCGTCAATAAGAAGGACCAAGCTATACAGTAAACCTGGAGTGAAGCATCGGAGTCTATAACTAGTGTCACAGGACTAGTTCAAAAATAGACAGTAAGAAGTGTCAGTCTCCTTGAACTTAATTCGGCATTATGCATTTTGTATTTATTTCCGATGCAATTTCTGTGTTTCATCGTCAATAAGAAGGTCCAATGGATACAGTAAACCTCAAGTGAAGCATCGGAATCTATAACGGGTGTCACAGGAATGGGTCAAACATAGTCAGTAGGAAGAGTCGGGCTTCATGTACTTAAGTCGGCATTGTGCCTTTTGTATTTAATTCCGATGTATTTTCTGTGTTTCATCGTCAATAAGAAGGTCCAAGGGATACAGTAAACCTGAAGTGAAGCATCGGAATCTATAACTAGTGTCACAGGAATGGTTCAAAACATAGACAGTAGGAAGAGTCAGTCTTCTTGTACTTAAGTCGGCATTGTGCCGTTAGTATTTAATTCCGATGCAATTTCTGTGTTTCATCGTCAATAAGAAGGACCAAGGGATACAGTAAACCTGAAGTGAAGCATTGGATCTATAGCTGGTGTCACAGGAATGGTTCAAAACATAGTCAGTAAAAAGAGTCAGTCTTCTTGTACTTAAGTCAGCATTGTGCCTTTTCTATTTAATTCCGATGCAATGTCTGTGTTTCATCGTCAATAAGAAGGTCCAAGGGATACAGTAAACATGAAGTGAAGCATCGGAATCTATAACAAGTGTCAATGGAATGGTTCAAAACATAGTCAGTAAGAAGAGTCAGTCTTCTTGTACTTAAGTCGGCATTGTGCCTTTTCTATTTAATTCCGATGCAATTTCTGTGTTTCATCGTCAATAAGAAGGTCCAAGGGATACAGTAAACCTGAAGTGAAGCATCGGAATTTATAACTAGTGTCACAGGAATGGTTCAAAACATAGTCAGTAAGGAGAGGCAGTCTTCTTGTACTTAAGTCGGCATTGTGCCTTTTGTATTTAATTCCGATGCAATTTCTGTGTTTCATCGTCAATAAGAAGGTCAGAGGGATACAGTAAACCTGAGACCTGAAGTGAAGCATCGGAATCTATAGCTAGTGTCACAGGAATGGTTCAAAACATAGACAGTTAGAAGAGTCAGTCTTCTTGTACTTAATTCTGCTTTGTGCCTTTTGTATTTAACTCCGATGGAATTTCTGTGTTTCATCGTCAATAAGAAGGTCAGAGGGATACAGTAAACCTGAAGTCAAGCATCGGAATCTATAGCTAGTGTCACAGGAATGGTTCAAAACATAGACAGTAAGAAGAGTCAGACTTCTTTTACTTAAGTCGGCTTTGTCCTTTTTGTATTTAATTCCGATGCAATTTCTGTGTTTCATCGTCAATAAGAAGGACCAAGCTATACAGTAATCCTGGACTGAAGCATCGGAGTCTATAACTAGTGTCACAGGACTAGTTCAAAAATAGACAGTAAGAAGAGTCAGTCTCCTTGAACTTAATTCGGCATTGTGCCTTTTTTATTTAATTCCGATGCAATTTCTGTGTTTTATCGTCAATAAGAAGGTCAGAGGGATACAGTAAACCTGAAGTGAAGCATCGGACTCCATAACTAGTGTCACAGGAATGGATCAAGTCATAGTCAGTAGGAAAAGTTAGTCTTCTTGTACTTAAGTCGGCGTTGTGCCTTTTGTATTTAATTCCGATGCAATTTCTGTAATTCATCGTCAATAAGAAAGTCCAAGGGATACAGTAAACCTGGAGTGAAGCTTCGTAATCTGTAACTAGTGTCACAGGAATGGTTCAAATCATAGACAGTAAGAAGAGTCAGTCTTCGTGTAGTTCAGTCGGCATTTTGCCTTTTTTATTTAATTCCGATGCAATTTCTGTTTTTTATCGTCAATGAGAAGGTCCAAGGGATACAGTAAACCTGAAGTCAAGCATCGGAATCTATAGCTAGTGTCACAGGAATGGTTCAAAACATAGTCAGTAAGAAGAGACAGTCTTCTTGTCCTTAAGTCGGCATTGTGCCTTTTCTATTTAATTCCGATGCAATTTCTGTGTTTCATCGTCAATAAGAAGGTCCAAGGGATACAGTAAACCTGAAGTGAAGCATCGGAATCTGTAACTAGGGTCACCGGAATGGTTCAAACATAGACTGTAAGAAGAGTCAGTCTTTATGTACTTACGTCGACATCATGCCTTTTCTATTTAATTACGATGCAATTTCTGTGTTTCATCGTAAATGAGAAGGTCAGAGGGATACAATAAACCTGAAGTGAAGTATCGGAACATATAACTGGTGTCACAGGAATGGTTCAAAGCAAAGTCAGTGAGAAGAGTCAGTCTTCTTGTCCTTAAGTCGGCATTGTGCCTTTAGTATTTAATTTCGATGCAATTGCTGTGTTTCATCGTCAATAAGAAGGTCCAAGGGATACAGTAAACCTGAAGTGAAGCATCGGAATCCATAACTGGTGTCACAGGAATGGTTCAAAGCATAGTCAGTAAGAGGAGTTGGTCTTCTTGTACTTAAGTCGGCATTGTGCCTTTTGTATTTAATTCCGATGCAATTTCTGTGTTTCATCGACAATAAGAAGGTCCAAGCGATACAGTATACCTGGAGTGAAGCATCGGAATCTATACCTAGTGTCAATGGTATGGTTCAAAACATAGACAGTAAGAAGAGTCAGTCTTCTTCTACTTAAGTCGGCATTGTGCCTTTTGAATTTAATTACGATGCAATTTCTGTGTTTCATCGTCATTAAGAAGGTCAGAAGGATACAGTAAACCTGAAGTGAAGCATCGGAATCTATAGCTAGTGTCACAGGAATAGTTCAAAACATAGTCAATAAGAAGAGTCAGTCTTCTTGTCCTTATGTCGGCATTGTGCTTTTTGTATTTAATTCCGATGCAATTTCTGTGTTTCATCGTCAATAAGAAGGTCCAAGGTATACAGTAAACCTGAAGTGAAGCATCGGATCTATTACTAGTGGCACAGGAATGGTTCAAAACATAGTCAGTAAGAAGAGTCAGTCTTGTTGTACTTAAGTCGGCATTGTGCCTTTTCTATTTAATTCCGATGCAATTTCTGTGTTTCATCGTCAATACGAAGGTCCAAGGGATACAGTAAACATGGAGTGAAGCATCGTAATCTATAACTAGTGTCAATGGATTGGTTCAAAACATAGTCAGTAAGAAGAGTCAGTCTTCTTGTACTTAAGTCAGCAATGTGCCCCTTTCTATTTAATTCCGATGCAATTTCTGTGTTTCATCGTCAATAAGAATGACCAAGGGATACAGTAAACCTGGAGTGAAGCATCGGAATCTGTAACTAGTGTCACAGGAATGGTACAAATCATTGACACTAAGAAGAGTCAGTCTTGTTGTACTTAAGTCGGCATTGTGCCTTTTCTATTTAATTCCGATGCAAGTTCTGTGTTTCATCATCAATAAGAAGGGCAGAGGGATACACTAATCCTAAAGTGAAGCATCGGAATCTATAACTAGTGTCACAGGAAAGGTTGAAAACAAAGTCAGTAAGAAGGGCCAGTCTTCTTGTCCTTATGTCGGCATTGTGCCGTTTGTATTTAATTCCGATGCAATTTCTGTGTTTCATCGTCAACAAGAAGGTCCAAAGGATAAAGTAAACCTGGAGTGTAACATCGGAATTTGTAACTAGTTTTTGAGGAATGGTTCAAAACATAGACAGTAAGAAGAGTCAGTCTTCGTGTACTTAAGTCGGCATTTTGCGTTTTGTATTTAATTCCGATGCAATTTCTGTGTTTCATCGTCAATAAGAAGGTCCAAGGGATACAGTAAACCTGAGCTGAAGCACCGGAATCTATAACTAGTGTCACAGGAATGGTTCAAAACATAGTCTTGTACTTAAGTCGGCATTGTACGTTTTTTATTTAATTCCGATGCAGTTTCTGTGTTTCATCGTCAATTACAAGGTCCAAGGGATACAGTGAACCTGGAGTGAAGCATCGGAATCTATAACTAGTGTCACGGGAATGGTTCAAAACATAAACAGTAAGAAGAGTCAGTCTCCTTGTACTTAAGTCGGCATTGTGCCTTTTCTATTTAATTCCGATGCAATTTCTGTGTTTCATCGTCAATAAGAAGGACCGAGGGATACAGTAAACCTGGAGTGAAGCATCGGAGTCTATAACTAGTGTCACAGGACTGGTTCAAAAATAGACAGTAAGAAGAGTCAGTCTTCTTGAGCTTAATTCGGCCTTGTGCCATTTGTATTTAATTCCGATGCAATTTCTGTGTTTCATCGTCAATAAGAAGGACCGAGGGATACCGTAAACCTGGAATGAAGCATCGGAGTCTATAACAAGTGTCACAGGACTGGTTCAAAAATAGACAGTAAGAAGAGTCAGTCTTCTTGAACTTAATTCGGCATTGTGCCTTTTGTATTTAATTCCGATGCAATTTCTGTGTTTCATCGTCAATAAGAAGGTCAGAGGGATACAGTAAACATGAAGTGAAGCATCGGAATCCATAACTGGTGTCACAGGAATGGTTCAAAGCATAGTCAGTAAGAGGAGTTGGTCTTCTTGTACTTAAGTCGGCATTGTGCCTTTTGTATTTAATTCCGATGCAATTTCTGTGTTTCATCGACAATAAGAAGGTCCAAGCGATACAGTAAACCTGGAGTGAAACATCGGGGTCTGTAACTAGTGTCACAGGAATGGTTCAAATCATAGACAGTAAGAAGAGTCTGTCTTCCTGTACTTCAGTCGGCATTTTGCCTTTTGTATTTAATTCCGATGCAATTTTTGTGATTCATCGTCAATAAGAAAGTCCAGGGGATACAGTAAACCTGAAGTGAAGCATCGGGATCTATAACTAGTGTCACAGGAATCGTTCAAAGCATAGTCAGTTTGAAGAGTCAGTTTTCTTGTACTTAAGTCGGCATAGTGCCTTTTCTATTTAATTCCGATGCAATTTGTGTGTTTCATCGTCAATAAGAAGGTCCAAGGGATACAGTATACCTGGAGTGAAGCATCGGAATCTATACCTAGTGTCAATGGTAGGGTTCAAAACATAGACAGTAAGAAGAGTCAGTCTTCTTCTACTTAAGTCGGCATTGTGCCTTTTGAATTTAATTACGATGCAATTTCTGTGTTTCATCGTCATTAAGAAGGTCAGAAGGATACAGTAAACCTGAAGTGAAGCATCGGAATCTATAGCTAGTGTCACAGGAATAGTTCAAAACATTGTCAATAAGAAGAGTCAGTCTTCTTGTCCTTGTGTCGGCATTGTGCTTTTTGTATTTAATTCCGATGCAATTTCTGTGTTTCATCGTCAATAAGAAGGTCCAAGGTATACAGTAAACCTGAAGTGAAGCATCGGATCTATTACTAGTGGCACAGGAATGGTTCAAAACATAGTCAGTAAGAAGAGTCAGTCTTCTTGTACTTAAGTCAGCAATGTGCCCCTTTCTATTTAATTCCGATGCAATTTCTGTGTTTCATCGTCAATAAGTAGGTCCAAGGGATATTGTAAACCTGGAGTGAAGCATCGGAATCTATGACTAGTGTCACAGGAATGGTTCAAAACATAGACAGTAAGAAGAGTCAGTCTTCTTGTACTTACGTCGACATTGTGCCTTTTCTATTTAATTCCGATGCAATTTCTGTGTTTCATCGTCAATAAGAAGGCCACTGGGATACAGATATCCTGAAGTGAAGCATCGGAATCTATAACTAGTGTCACAGGAATGGTTCAAAACATAGTCAGTAAGAAGAGTCAGTCTGCTTGTCCTTCAGTCGGCATTGTGCCTTTTGTATTTAATTCCGATGCAATTTCTGTGTTTCATCGTCAATAAGAAGGTCAGAGGGGTACAGTAAACCTGAAGTGAAGCCTCGGAATCTATAGCTAGTGTCACAGGAATGGTTCAAAAGATAGTCAGTAAGAAGAGTCAGACTTCTTGTCCTTAAGTCGGCACTGTGCCTTTTGTATTTAATTCCGATGCAATTCTTGTGTTTCATCATCAATAAGAAGGTCCAAGGGATACAGTAAACCTGGAGTGAAGCACCGGAACCTATAACTGGTGTCACAGGTATGGTTCAAAACATAGACAGTAAGAAGAGTCAGTCTCCTTGTACTTAATTTTGCACTGTGCCTTTTGTATTTAATTCCGATGCAATTTCTGTGTTTCATCGTCAATAAGAAGGTCCTAGGGATACAGTAAACATGAAGTGAAGCATCGGAAATTATAACTAGTGTCACAGGAATGGTTCAAAACATAGTCAGTAAGAAGAGTCAGTCTTCTTGTACTTAAGTCGGCATTGTGCCTTTTCCATTTAATTCCGTTGCAATTTCTGTGTTTCATCGTCAATAAGAAGGACCAAGGGATACAGTAAACCTGGAGTGAAGCATCGGAGTCTATAACTAGTGACACAGGACTGGTTCAAAAATAGACAGTAATAAGAGTCAGTCTTCTTGAACTTAATTTGGCATTGTGCTTTTGTATTTAATTCCGATGCAATTTCTGTGTTTCATCGTCAATAAGAAGGTCCGAGGGATACAGTAAACCTGAAGTGAAGCATCGGAATCCATAACTAGCGTCACAGGAATGGTTCAAAACATAGTCAGTAAGAAGAGTTAGTCTTCTTGTACTTAGGTCGGCATTGTGCTTTTTGTATTTAATTCCGATGCAATTTGTGTGTTTCATCGTCAATAAGAAGGTCCAAGGGATACAGTAAACCTGGAGTGAAGCATCGGAATCTGTAACTAGTGTCAATGGTATGGTTCAAAACATAGACAGTAAGAAGAGTCAGTCTTCTTGTACTTAAGTCGGCATTGTGCCTTTTGTATTTAATTACGATGCAATTTCTGTGTTTCATCGTCAATAAGAAGGTCCAAGTGATACAGTAAACTTGAGGTGAAGCATCGGAATCTATAACTAGTGTCACAGGAATGGTTCAGACATAGTCAGTAAGATGAGTCAGTCTTCTTGTACTTATGTCGGCATTGTACCTTTTCTATTTAATACCGATGCAATTTCTGTGTTTCATCGTCAATAACAAGGTCCAAGGGATACAATAAACCTGTAGTGAAGCATCGGAAACTATAACTAGTGTCAATGGAATGGTTCAAAACATAGACAGTAAGAAGAGTCAGTCTTCTTGTACTTAAGTCGGCATTGTGCCTTTTGTATTTAATTCCGATGGAATTTCTGTGTTTCATCATCAATAAGAAGGTCAGACGGGTACAGTTAACCTGAAGTGAAGCATCGGAATCTATAGCTAGTGTCACAGGGATGGTTCAAAAGATAGTCAGTAAGAAGAGTCAGACTTCTTGTCCTTAAGTCGGCATTGTGCCTTTTGTATTTAATTCCGATGCAATTCTTGTGTTTCATCATCAATAAGAAGGTCCAAGGGATACAGTATACCTGGAGTGAAGCATCGGAATCTATAACTAGTGTCACAGGAATGGTTCAAACATAGACAGTAAGAAGAGTCAGTCTCCTTGTACTTAATTTTGCACTGTGCCTTTTGTATTTAATTCCGATGCAATTCTTGTGTTTCATCATCAATAAGAAGGCCCAAGGGATACAGTAATCCTGAAGTGAAGCATCGGAATTTATAACTAGTGTCAATGGTATGGTTCAAAACATAGACAGTAAGAAGAGTCAGTCTTCTTGTGCTTAAGTCGGCATTGTGCCTTTTCTATTTAATTCCGATGCAATTTCTGTGTTTCATCGTCAATAAGAATGACCAAGGGATACAGTAAATCTGGAGTGAAGCATCGGAATCTGTAACTAGTGTCACAGGAATGGTTCAAATCATTGACAGTAAGAAGAGTCAGTCTTCGTGTACTTCAGTCGGCATTTTGCCTTTTGTATATAATTATGATGCAATTTTTGTGTTTCATCGTCAATAAGAAGGTCCAAGGGATACAGTAAACCAGAAGTGAAGCATCGGGATCTATAACTGGTGTCACAGGAATCGTTCAAATCATAGTCAGTTAGAAAGGTCAGTCTTCATGTACTTAAGTCGGCATAGTGCCATTTCTATTTAATTCCGATGCAAGTTCTGTGTTTCATCATCAATAAGAAGGGCAGAGGGATACACTAATCCTAAAGTGAAGCATCGGAATCTATAACTAGTGTCACAGGAAAGGTTCAAAACAAAGTCAGTAAGAAGAGCCAGTCTTCTTGTCCTTAAGTCGGCATTGTGCCGTTTGTATTTAATTCCGATGCAATTTCTGTGTTTCATCGTCAACAAGAAGGTCCAAGGGATAAAGTAAACCTGGAGTGTAGCATCGGAATTTATAACTAGTTTTTGAGGAATGGTTCAAAACATAGACAGTAAGAAGAGTCAGTCTTCGTTTACTTAAGTCGGCATTTTGCCTTTTGTGTTTAATTCCGATTTAATTTCTGTGTTTCATCGTCAAAAAGAAGGTCCAAGGGATACAGTAAACCTGAGGTGAAGCATTTGAATTTATAACTAGGGTCACAGGAATGGTTCAAACGTAGTCAGTAAAAAGAGTCAGTCTTCTTGTACTTAAGTCGGCATTGTACCTTTTCTATTTAATTTCGATGCAATTTCTGTGTTTCATCGTCAATGACAAGGTCCAAGGGATACAGTAAACCTGGAGTGAGGCATCGGAATCTATAACTAGTGTCAATGGAATGGTTAAAAACATAGACAGTAATATGAATTAGTCTTCTTGTACTTAAGTCGGCATTGTGCCTTTTGTATTCAATTCCGATGCAATTCTTGTGTTTCATCATCAATAAGAAGGTCCAAGGGATACAGTAAACTTGGAGTGAAGCATCGGAATCTATAACTAGTGTCACAGGTATGGTTCAAAACATAGACAGTAAGAAGAGTCAGTCTCCTTGTAATTAATTTTGCACTGTGCCTTTTGTATTTAATTCCGATGCAATTTCTGTGTTTCATCGTCAATAAGAAGGTCAGAGGGGTACAGTAAACCTGAGACCTGAAGTGAAGCATCGGAATCTATAGCTAGTGTCACAGGAATGGTTCCAAACATAGACAGTAAGAAGAGTCAGTCTTCTTGTACTTAATTCTGCTTTGTGCCTTTTGTATTTAATTCCGATGCAATTTCTGTGTTTCATCGTCAATAAGAAGGTCAGAGGGATACAGTAAACCTGGAGTGAAGCGTCGGAATCTATAACTAGTGTCACAGGAATGGTTCAAATCATAGACAGTAAGAAGAGTCAGACTTCTTTTACTTAAGTCGGCATTGTGCCTTTTGTATTTAATTCCGATGCAATTTCTGTGTTTCATCGTCAATAAGAAGGACCAAGCTATACAGTAAACCTGGAGTGAAGCATCGGAGTCTATAACTAGTGTCACAGGACTAGTTCAAAAATAGACAGTAAGAAGAGTCAGTCTCCTTGAACTTAATTCGGCATTGTGCATTTTGTATTTATTTCCGATGCAATTTCTGTGTTTCATCGTCAATAAGAAGGTCCAAGGATATAGTAAACCTCAAGTCAAGCATCGGAATCTATAACGTGTGTCACAGGAATGGCTCAAACATAGTCAGTAGGAAGAGTCGGTCTCCATGTACTTAAGTCGGCATTGTGCCTTTTGTATTCAATTCCGATCTATTTTCTGTGTTTCATCGTCAATAAGAAGGTCCAAGGGATACAGTAAACCTGAAGTGAAGCATCGGAATCTATATTTAGTGTCACAGGAATGGTTCAAAACATAGACAGTAGGAAGAGTCAGTCTTCTTGTACTTAAGTCGGCATTGTGCCGTTAGTATTTAATTCCGATGCAATTTCTGTGTTTCATCGTCAATAAGAAGGTCCAAGGGATACAGTAAACCTGAAGTGAAGCATTGGATCTATAGCTGGTGTCACAGGAATGGTTCAAAACATAGTCAGTAAAAAGAGTCAGTCTCCTTGTACTTAAGTCAGCATTGTGCCTTTTCTATTTAACTCCGATGCAATGTCTGTGTTTCATCGTCAATAAGAAGGTCCAAGGGATACAGTAAACATGAAGTGAAGCATCGGAATCTATAACAAGTGTCAATGGAGTGGTTCAAAACATAGTCAGTAAGAAGAGTCAGTCTTCTTGTACTTAAGTCGGCATTGTGCCTTTTCTATTTAATTGCGATGCAATTTCTGTGTTTCATCGTCAATAAGAAGGTCCAAGGGATAAAGTAAACCTGGAGTGAAGCATCGGAATCTATAACTAGTGTCACAGGAATGGTTCAAAACAAAGACAGTAAGAAGAGTCAGTCTTCTTGTCCTTAAGTCGGCATTGTGACTTTTGTAATTAATTCCGATGCAATTTCTGTGTTTCATTGTCAATAAGACGGTCCAAGGGATACAGTAAACCTGGAGTGAAGCATCGGAATCTATAACTAGTGTCACAGAAGTGGTTCAAAACATAGACAGTAATAAGAGTCAGTCTTCTTGTACTTAATTCTGCTTTGTGCCTTTTGTATTTAATTCCGATGCAATTTCTGTGTTTCATCGTCAATAAGAAGGTCCAAGGGATACAGTAAACCTGAAGTGAAGCATCGGAATTTATAACTAGTGTTACAGGAATGGTTCAAAACATAGTCAGTAAGGAGAGGCAGTCTTCTTGTACTTAAGTTGGCATTGTGCCTTTTGTATTTAATTCCGATGCAATTTCTGTGTTTCATCGTCAATAAGAAGGTCAGAGGGGTACAGTAAACCTGAGACCTGAAGTGAAGCATCGGAATCTATAGCTAGTGTCACAGGAATGGTTCAAAACATAGACAGTTAGAAGAGTCAGTCTTCTTGTACTTAATTCTGCTTTGTGCCTTTTGTATTTAATTCCGATGCAATTTTTGTGTTTCATCATTAATAAGAAGGTCCAAGGGATACAGTAAACCTGAAGTGAAGCATCGGAATTTATAACTAGTGTCACAGGAATGGTTCAAACATAGACAGTAAGAAGAGTCAGTCTTCTTGTACTTAAGTCGGCATTGTGGAGTCAAGCATCGGAATCTGTGTTTCATCGTCAATAAGAAGGTGAGAGGGATGCAGTAAACCTGGGGTGAAGCATCGGAATCTATAACTAGTGTCACAGGAATGGTTCAAATCATAGACAGTAAGAAGAGTCAGACTTCTTGTACTTAAGTCGGCATTGTGCCTTTTGAATTTAATTCCGATGCAATTTCTGTGTTTCATCGTCAATAAGAAGGACCAAGCTATACAGTAAACCTGGAGTGAAGCATCGGAGTCTATAACTAGTGTCACAGGACTAGTTCAAATATAGACAATAAGAAGAGTCAGTCTCCTTGAACTTAATTCGGCATTGTGCCTTTTTTATTTAATTCCGATGCAATTTCTGTGTTTCATCGTCAATAAGAAGGTCAGAGGGATACAGTAAACCTGAAGTGAAGCATCGGACTCCATAACTAGTGTCACAGGAATGGATCAAAACATAGTCAGTAGGAAGAGTTAGTCTTCTTGTACTTAAGTCGGCGTTGTGCCTTTTGTATTTAATTCCGATGCAATTTCTGTGTTTCATCGTCAATAAGAAGGTCCAAGGGATACAGTAATCCTGGAGTGAAGCTTCGTAATCTGTAACTAGTGTCACAGGAATGGTTCAAATCATAGACAGTAAGAAGAGTCTGTCTTCGTGTACTTCAGTCGGCATTTTGCATTTTGTATTTAATTCCGATGCAATTTCTGTGTTTTATCGTCAATGAGAAGGTCCAAGGGATACAGTAGACCTGAAGTGCAGCATCGGTATCTATAACTAGTGTCACAGAAATCGTTCAAAACATAGTCAGTAAGAATAGTCAGTTTTCTTGTACTTAAGTCGGCATAGTGCCGTTTCTATTTAATTCCGATGCAATTTCTGTGTTTCACCGTCAATAAGACGGTCCAAGGGATACAGTAAACCTGGAGTGAAGCATCGGAATCTATAACAAGTGTCAATGGTATGGTTCAAATAATAGACAGTAAGAAGAGTCAGTCTTCTTGTACTTACGTCGGTATTGTGCCCTTTGTATTAAATTCCGATGCAATTTCTGTGTTTCATCGTCAATAAGAAGGTCAGAGGGATACAGTAAACCTGAAGTGAAGCATCGGAATCTATAGCTAGTGTCACAGGAATGGTTCAAAACATAGTCAGTAAGAAGAGACAGTCTTCTTGTCCTTAAGTTGGCATTGTGCCTTTTCTATTTAATTCCGATGCAATTTCTGTGTTTCATCGTCAATAAGAAGGTCCAAGGGATACAGTAAACCTGAAGTGAAGCATCGGAATCTATAACTAGTGTCACAGGAATGGTTCAAATCATAGACAGTAAGGAGAGTCAGTCTTTATGTACTTACGTCGACATTGTGCCTTTTCTATTTAATTCCGATGCAATTTCTGTGTTTCATCGTAAATGAGAAGGTCAGAATGATACAATAAACCTGAAGTGAAGTATCGGAATATATAACTGGTGTCACAGGAACGGTTCAAAGCAAAGTCAGTGAGAAGAGTCAGTCTTCTTGACCTTAAGTCGGCATTGTGCCTATAGTATTTAATTTCGATGCAATTGCTGTGTTTCATCGTCAATAAGAAGGTCCAAGGGATACAGTAAACCTGGAGTGTAGCATCGGAATCTATAACTAGTGTCACAGGAATGGTTCAAAGCATAGACAGTAAGAAGAGTCAGTCTTCGTGTACTTAAGTCGGCATTTTACCTTTTGTATTTAATTCCCATGCAATTTCTGTGTTTCATCGTCAATAAGAAGGTCCAAGGGATACGGTAAACCTGAGGTGAAGCACCGGAATCTATAACTAGTGTCACACGAATGGTTCAAAACATAGTCTTGTACTTAAGTCGGCATTGTACGTTTTCTATTTAATTCCGATGCAGTTTCTGTGTTTCATCGTCAATAACAAGGTCCAAGGGATACAGTAAACCTGGAGTGAAGCATCGGAATCTATAACTAGTGTCACGGGAATGGTTCAAAATATAAACAGTAAGAAGAGTCAGTCTCCTTGTACTTAATTCTGCACTGTGCCATTTGTATTTAATTCCGATGCATTTTCTGCGTTTCATCGTCAATAATAAGGTAGAAGGAATACAGTAAACCTGACGAGAAGCATCGGAATTTATAACTAGTGTCACAGGAATGGTTCAAAGCATAGTCAGTAAGAAGAGTCAGTCTTCTTGTACTTAAGTCGGCATTGTGCCTTTTCTATTTAATTCCGTTGCAATTTCTGTGTTTCATCGTCAATAAGAAGGACCGAGGGATACAGTAAACCTGGAGTGAAGCATCGGAGTCTATAACTAGTGTCACAGGACTGGTTCAAAAATAGACAGTAAGAAGAGTCAGTCTTCTTGAGCTTAATTTGGCCTTGTGCCTTTTGTATTTAATTCCGATGCAATTTCTGTGTTTCATCGTCAATAACAAGGTCCAAGGGATACAATAAACCTGGAGTGAAGCATCGGAATCTATAACTAGTGTCAATGGAATGGTTCAAAACATAGACAGTAAGAAGAGTCAGTCTTCTTGTACTTAAGTCGGCATTGTGCCTTTTGTATTTAATTCCGATGGAATTTCTGTGTTTCATCATCAATAAGAAGGTCAGACGGGTACAGTTAACCTGAAGTGAAGCATAGGAATCTATAGCTAGTGTCACAGGGATGGTTCAAAACATAGTCAGTAAGAAGAGTCAGACTTCTTGTCCTTAAGTCGGCATTGTGCCTTTTGTATTTAATTCCGATGCAATTCATGTGTTTCATCATCAATAAGAAGGTCCAAGGGATACAGTAAACCTGGAGTGAAGCATCGGAATCTATAACTAGTGTCACAGGAATGGTTCAAAACATAGACAGTAAGAAGAGTCAGTCTCCTTGTACTTAATTTTGCACTGTGCCTTTTGTATTTAATTCCGATGCAATTCTTGTGTTTCATCATCAATAAGAAGGTCCAAGGGATACAGTAATCCTGAAGTGAAGCATCGGAATTTATAACTAGTGTCAATGGTATGGTTTAAACATAGACAGTAAGAAGAGTCAGTCTTCTTGTGCTTAAGTCGGCATTGTGCCTTTTGTATTTAATTCCGATGCAATTTCTGTGTTTCATCATCAATAAGAAGGTCAGACGGGTACAGTAAACCTGAAGTGAAGCATCGGAATCTATAGATAGTGTCACAGGAATGGTTCAAATCATAGTCAGTAAGAAGAGTCAGACTTCTTGTCCTTAAGTCGGCATTGTGCATTTTGTATTTAATTCCGATGCAATTTCTGTGTTTCATCATCAATAAGAAGGTCCAAGGGATACAGTAAACCTGGAGTAAAGCATCGGAATCTATAACTAGTGTCACAGGAATGGTTCAAAACATAGACTGTAAGAAGAGTCAGTCTCCTTGTACTTAATTCTGCACTGTGCCTTTTGTATTTAATTCCGATGCAATTTCTGTGTTTCAACGTCAATAAGAAGGTCCAAGGGATACAGTAAACCTGGAGTGAAGCATCGGAGTCTATAACTAGTGTCACAGGAGTGGTTCAAAAATAGACAGTAATAAGAGTCAGTCTTCTTGAACTTAATTCGGCATTGTGAGTTTTGTATTTAACTCCGATGCAATTTCTATGTTTCATCGTCAATAAGAAGGTCAGAGGCATACAGTAAACCTGAAGAGAAGCATCGGAATCAATAACTAGTGTCACAGGAATGGTTCAAAACATAGTCAGTATGAAGAGTTAGTCTTCTTGTACTTATGTCCGCATTGTGCCTTTTGTATTTAATTCCGATGCAATTTCTGTGCTTCATCGTCAATAAGAAGGTCCAAGGGATACAGTAAACCTGAAGTGAAGCATCGGGATCTATAACTGGTGTCACAGGAATCGTTCAAAACATAGTCAGTAAGAAGAGTCAGTCATCTTGTACTTAAGTCGGCATAGTGCCTTTTTTTTAATTCCGATGCAATTTGTGTGTTTCATCGTCAATAAGAAGGTCCAAGGGATACAGTAAACCGGGAGTGAAGCATCGGAATCTATAACTAGTGTCAATGGTATGGTTCAAAACATAGACAGTAAGAAGAGACAGTCTTCTTGTACTTAAGTCTGCATTGTGCCTTTTTTATTTAATTCCGATGCAATTTCTGTGTTTCATCGTCAATAAGAAGGGCAGAGGGATACACTAATCCTAAAGTGAAGCATCGGAATTATAACTAGTGTCACAGGAATGGTTCAAACATAGTCAGTAAAAAGATTCAGTCTTCTTGTACTTAAGTCGGCATTGTACCTTTTCTATTTAATTTCGATGCAATTTCTGTGTTTCATCGTCAATGACAAGGTCCAAGGTATACAGTAAACCTGGAGTGAAGCATCGGAATCTATAACTAGTGTCAATGGAATGGTTAAAAAATAGACAGTAATATGAATTAGTCTTCATGTACTTAAGTCGGCATTGTGCCTTTTGTATTTAATTCCGATGCAATTTCTGTGTTTCATCGTCAATAAGAAGGTCAGAGGGGTACAGTAAACCTGAAGTGAAGCATCGTAATCTATAGATAGTGTCACAGGAATGGTTCAAACATAGTCAGTAAGAAGAGTCAGAAATCTTGTCCTTAAGTCGGCATTGTGCCTTTTCTATTTAATTCCGATGCAATTTCTGTGTTTCATCGTCAATAAGAAGGTCCAAGGGATACAGTAAACCTGAGGTGAAGCACCGGAATCTATAACTAGTGTCACAGGAATGGTTCAAATCATAGACAGTAAGAAGAGTCAGTCTTTATGTACTTACGTCGACATTGTGCCTTTTCTATTTAATTCCGATGCAATTTCTGTGTTTCATCGTAAATGAGAAGGTCAGAGGGATACAATAAACCTGAAGTGAAGTATCGGAATATATAACTGGTGTCACAGGAATGGTTCAAAGCAAAGTCAGTGAGAAGAGTCAGTCTTCTTGACCTTAAGTCGGCATTGTGCCTATAGTATTTAATTTCGATGCAATTGCTGTGTTTCATCGTCAATAAGAAGGTCCAAGGGATACAGTAAAAATGGAGTGTAGCATCGGAATCTATAACTAGTGTCACAGGAATGGTTCAAAGCATAGACAGTAAGAAGAGTCAGTCTTCGTGTACTTAAGTCGGCATTTTACCTTTTGTATTTAATTCCCATGCAATTTCTGTGTTTCATCGTCAATAAGAAGGTCCAAGGGATACAGTAAACCTGAGGTGAAGCACCGGAATCTATAACTAGTGTCACACGAATGGTTCAAAACATAGTCTTGTACGTAAGTCGGCTTTGTACGTTTTCTATTTAATTCCGATGCAGTTTCTGTGTTTCATCGTCAATAACAAGGTCCAAGGGATACAGTAAACCTGGAGTGAAGCATCGGAATCTATAACTAGTGTCACGGGAGTGGTTCAAAACATAAACAGTAAGAAGAGTCAGTCTCCTTGTACTTAATTCTGCACTGTGCCATTTGTATTTAATTCCGATGCATTTTCTGCGTTTCATCGTCAATAATAAGGTAGAAGGGATACAGTAAACCTGACGAGAAGCATCGGAATTTATAACTAGTGTCACAGGAATGGTTCAAAACATAGTCAGTAAGAAGAGTCAGTCTTCTTGTACTTAAGTCGGCATTGTGCCTTTTCTATTTAATTCCGTTGCAATTTCTGTGTTTCATCGTCAATAAGAAGGACCGAGGGATACAGTTAACCTGGAGTGAAGCATCGGAGCCTATAACAAGTGTCACAGGACTGGTTCAAAAATAGACAGTAAGAAGAGTCAGTCTTCTTGAACTTAATTCGGCATTGTGCCTTTTGTATTTAATTCCGATGCAATTTCTGTGTTTCATCGTCAATAAGAAGGTCAGAGGGATACAGTAAACCTGAAGTGAAGCATCGGAATCCACAACTAGCGTCACAGGAATGGTTCAAAACATAGTCTGTACGAAGAGTTAGTCTTCTTGTACTTAGGTCGGCATTGTGCCTTTTGTATTTAATTCCGATGCAATTTGTGTGTTTCATCGTCAATAAGAAGGTCCAAGGGATATAGTAAACCTGGAGTGAAGCATCGGAATCTGTAACTAGTGTCAATGGTATGGTTCAAAACATAGACAGTAAGAAGAGTCAGTCTTCTTGTACTTAAGTCGGCATTGTGCCTTTTGTATTTAATTACGATGCAATTTCTGTGTTTCATCGTCAATAAGAAGGTCCAAGTCATACAGTAAACTTGAGGTGAAGCATCGGAATCTATAACTAGTGTCACAGGAATGGTTCAGACATAGTCAGTAAGATGAGTCAATCTTCCTGTACTTATGTCGGCATTGTACTTTTTCTATTTAATTCCGATGCAATTTCTGTGTTTCATCGTCAATAACAAGGTCCAAGGGATACAATAAACCTGGAGTGAAGCATCGGAATCTATAACTAGTGTCAATGGAATGGTTCAAAACATAGACAGTAAGAAGAGTCAGTCTTCTTGTACTTAAGTCGGCATTGTGCCTTTTGTATTTAATTCCGATGGAAATTCTGTGTTTCATCATCAATAAGAAGGTCAGACGGGTACAGTTAACCTGAAGTGAAGCATCGGAATCTATAGCTAGTGTCACAGGGATGGTTCAAAAGATAGTCAGTAAGAAGAGTCAGACTTCTTGTCCTTAAGTCGGCATTGTGCCTTTTGTATTTAATTCCGATGCAATTCTTGTGTTTCATCATCAATAAGAAGGTCCAAGGGATACAGTAAACCTGGAGTGAAGCATCGGAATCTATAACTAGTGTCACAGGAATGGTTCAAAACATAGACAGTAAAAAGAGTCAGTCTCCTTGTACTTAATTTTGCACTGTGCCTTTTGTATTTAATTCCGATGCAATTCTTGTGTTTCATCATCAATAAGAAGGTCCAAGGGATACAGTAATCCTGAAGTGAAGCATCGGAATTTATAACTAGTGTCAATGGTATGGTTCAAAACATAGACAGTAAGAAGAGTCAGTCTTCTTGTGCTTAAGTCGGCATTGTGCCTTTTGTATTTAATTCCGATGCAATTTCTGTGTTTCATCATCAATAAGAAGGTCAGACGGGTACAGTAAACCTGAAGTGAAGCATCGGAATCTATAGATAGTGACACAGGAATGGTTCAAAACATAGTCAGTAAGAAGAGTCAGACTTCTTGTCCTTAAGTCGGCATTGTGCATTTTGCATTTAATTCCGATGCAATTTCTGTGTTTCATCATCAATAAGAAGGTCCAAGGGATACAGTAAACCTGGAGTAAAGCATCGGAATCTATAACTAGTGTCACAGGAGTGGTTCAAAAATAGACAGTAATAAGAGTCAGTCTTCTTGAACTTAATTCGGCATTGTGAGTTTTGTATTTAATTCCGATGCAATTTCTGTGTTTCATCGTCATTAAGAAGGTCAGACGGGTACAGTTAACCTGAAGTGAAGCATCGGAATCAATAGCTAGTGTCACAGGAATGGTTCAAATGATAGTCAGTAAGAAGAGTCAGACTTCTTGTCCTTAAGTCGGCATTGTGCCTTTTGTATTTAATTCCGATGCAATTCTTGTGTTTCATCATCAATAAGAAGCTCCAAGGGATACAGTAAACCTGGAGTGAAGCATCGGAAACTATAACTAGTGTCACAGGAATGGTTCAAAACATAGACAGTAAGAAGAGTCAGTCTCCTTGTACTTAATATTGCACTGTGCCTTTTGTATTTAATTCCGATGCAATTTCTGTGTTTCATCGTCAATAAGAAGGTCCAAGGGATACAGTAAACATGAAGTGAAGCATCGGACTTTATAACTAGTGTCACAGGAATGGTTCAAATCATAGTCAGTAAGAAGAGTCAGTTTTCTTGTACGTAAGTCGGCATTGTGCCTTTTCTATTTAATTCCGATGCAATTTCTGTGTTTCATCGTCAATACGAAGGACCAAGGGATACAGTAAACCTGGAGTGAAGCATCGGAATCTGTAACTAGTGTCACAGGAATGGTTCAAATCATAGGCAGTAAGAAGAGTCAGTCTTCGTGTACTTCAGTCGGCATTTTGCCTTCTGTATTTAATTCCGATGCAATTTTTGTGTTTCATCGTCAATAAGAAGGTCCAAGGGATACAGTAAACCTGAAGTGAAGCATCGGGATCTATAACTGGTGTCACAGGAATCGTTCAAATCATAGTCAGTTAGAAGGGTAAGTCTTCCTGTACTTAAGTCGTCATAGTGCCTTTTCTATTTAATTCCGATGCAATTTGTGTGTTTCATCGTCAATAAGAAGGTCCAAGGGATACAGTAAACCGGGAGTGAAGCATCGGAATCTATAACTAGTGTCAATGGTATGGTTCAAAACATAGACAGTAAGAAGAGACAGTCTTCTTGTACTTAAGTCGGCATTGTGCCTTTTCTATTTAATTCCGATGCAATTTCTGTGTGTCATCGTCAATAAGAAGGGCAGAGGGATACACTAATCCTAAAGTGAAGCATCGGAATTATAACTAGTGTCACAGGAATGGTTCAAACATAGTCAGTAAAAAGATTCAGTCTTCTTGTACTTAAGTCGGCATTGTACCTTTTCTATTTAATTTCGATGCAATTTCTGTGTTTCATCGTCAATGACAAGGTCCAAGGTATACAGTAAACCTGGAGTGAAGCATCGGAATCTATAACTAGTGTCAATGGAATGGTTGAAAACATAGACAGTAATATGAATTAGTCTTCTTGTACTTAAGTCGGCATTGTGCCTTTTGTATTTAATTCCGATGCAATTTCTGTGTTTCATCGTCAATAAGAAGGTCAGAGGGGTACAGTAAACCTGAAGTGATGCATCGGAATCTATAGATAGTGTCACAGGAATGGTTCAAAACATAGTCAGTAAGAAGAGTCAGACATCTTGTCCTTAAGTCGGCATTGTGCCTTTTGTATTTAATTCCGATGGAATTTCTGTGTTTCATTATCAATAAGAAGGTCAGACGGGTACAGTTAACCTGAAGTGAAGCATCGGAATCTATAGCTAGTGTCACAGGGATGGTTCAAAAGATAGTCAGTAAGAAGAGTCAGACTTCTTGTCCTTAAGTCGGCATTGTGCCTTTTGTATTTAATTCCGATGCAATTCTTGTGTTTCATCATCAATACGAAGGTCCAAGGGATACAGTAAACCTGGAGTGAAGCATCGGAATCTATAACTAGTGTCACAGGAATGGTTCAAAACATAGACAGTAAGAAGAGTCAGTCTCCTTGTACTTAATTTTCCACTGTGCCTTTTGTATTTAATTCCGATGCAATTCTTGTGTTTCATCATCAATAAGAAGGTCCAAGGGATACAGTAATCCTGAAGTGAAGCATCGGAATTTAGAACTAGTGTCAATGGTATGGTTCAAAACATAGACAGTAAGAAGAGTCAGTCTTCTTGTGCTTAAGTCGGCATTTTGCCTTTTCTATTTAATTACGATGCAATTTCTGTGTTTCATCGTCAATAAGAAGGACCAAGGGATACAGTAAACCTGGAGTGAAGCATCGGAATCTGTAACTAGTGTCACAGGAATGGTTCAAATCATTGACAGTAAGAAGAGCCAGTCTTCGTGTACTTCAGTCGGCATTTTGCCTTTTGTATATAATTCCGATGCAATTTTTGTGTTTCTTCGTCAATAAGAAGGTCCAAGGGATACAGTAAACCAGAAGTGAAGCATCGGGATCTATAACTAGTGTCACAGGAATCGTTCAAATTATAGTCAGTTAGAAGGGTCAGTCTTCATGTACTTAAGTCGGCATAGTACCATTTCTATTTAATTCCGATGCAATTTCTGTGTTTCATCGTCAATAAGAAGGGCAGAGGGATACACTAATCATAAAGTGAAGCATCGGAATCTATAACTAGTGTCACAGGAAAGGTTCAAAACAAAGTCAGTAAGAAGAGCCAGTCTTCTTGTCCTTAAGTCGGCATTGTGCCGTTTGTATTTAATTCCGATGCAGTTTCTGTGTGTAGCATCGGAATTTATAACTAGTTTTTGAGGAATGGTTCAAAACATAGACAGTAAGAAGAGTCAGTCTTCGTTTACTTAAGTCGGCATTTTGCCTTTTGTGTTTAATTCCGATTTAATTTCTGTGTTTCATCGTCAAAAAGGAGGTCCAAGGGATACAGTAAACCTGAGGTGAAGCATCGGAATTTATAACTAGTGTCACAGGAATGGTTCAAACGTAGTCAGTAAAAAGAGTCAGTCTTCTTGTACTTAAGTCGGCATTGTACCTTTTCTATTTAATTTCGATGCAATTTCTGTGTTTCATCGTCAATGACAAGGTCCAAGGGATACAGTAAACCTGGAGTGAAGCATCGGAATCTATAACTAGTGTCAATGGAATGGTTAAAAACATAGACAGTAATATGAATTAGTCTTCTTGTACTTAAGTCGGCATTGTGCGTTTTGTATTTAATTCCGATGCAATTTCTGTGTTTCATCGTCAATAGGAAGGTCAGAGGGGTGCAGTAAACCTGAAGTGAAGCATCGGAATCTATAGATAGTGTCACAGGAATGGTTCAAAACATAGTCAGTAAGAAGAGTCAGACTTCTTGTCCTTAAGTCGGCATTGTGCCTTTTGTATTTAATTCCGATGCAATTTCTGTGTTTCATCATCAATAAGAAGGTCCAAGGGATACAGTAAACCTGGAGTGAAGCATCGGAATCTATAACTAGTGTCACAGGATTGGTTCAAAACATAGACTGTAAGAAGAGTCAGTCTCCTTGTACTTAATTCTGCACTGTGCCTTTTGTATTTAATTCCGATGCAATTTCTGTGTTTCAACGTCAACAAGAAGGTCCAAGGGATACAGTAAACCTGGAGTGAAGCATCGGAGTCTATAACTAGTGTCACAGGAGTGGTTCAAAGATAGACAGTAATAAGAGTCAGTCTTCTTGAACTTAATTCGGCATTGTGAGTTTTGTATTTAATTCCGATGCAATTTCTGTGTTTCATTGTCAATAAGAAGGTCAGAGGGATACAGTAAACCTGAAGAGAAGCATCGGAATCCATAACTAGTGTCACAGGAATGGTTCAAAACATAGTCAGTAAGAAGAGTCAGTCTTCGTGTACTTCAGTCGGCATTTTGCCTTCTGTATTTAATTCCGATGCAATTTTTGTGTTTCATCGTCAATAAGAAGGTCCAAGGGATACAGTAAACCTGAAGTGAAGCATCAGGATCTATAACTGGTGTCACAGGAATCGTTCAAATCATAGTAAGTTAGAAGGGTAAGTCTTCCTGTACTTAAGTCGGCATAGTGCCTTTTCTATTTAATTCCGATGCAATTTGTGTGTTTCATCGTCAATAAGAAGGTCCAAGGGATACAGTAAACCGGGAGTGAAGCATCGGAATCTATAACTAGTGTCAATGGTATGGTTCAAAACATAGACAGTAAGAAGAGACAGTCCTCTTGTACTTAAGTCGGCATTGTGCCTTTTCTATTTAATTCCGTTGCAATTTCTGTGTTTCATCGTCAATAAGAAGGGCAGAGGGATACACTAATCCTAAAGTGAAGCATCGGAATCTATAACTAGTGTCACAGGAATGGTTCAAAACATAGACTGTAAGAAGAGTCAGTCTCCTTGTACTTAATTCTGCACTGTGCCTTTTGTATTTAATTCCGATGCATTTTCTGTGTTTCAACGTCAACAAGAAGGTCCAAGGGATACAGTAAACCTGGAGTGAAGCATCGGAGTCTATAACTAGTGTCACAGGAGTGGTTGAAAAATAGACAGTAATAAGAGTCAGTCTTCTTGAACTTAATTCGGCATTGTGAGTTTTGTATTTAATTCCGATGCAATTTCTGTGTTTCATTGTCAATAAGAAGGTCAGAGGGATACAGTAAACCTGAAGAGAAGCATCGGAATCCATAACTAGTGTCACAGGAATGGTTCAAAACATAGTCAGTAAGAAGAGTCAGTCTTCGTGTACTTCAGTCGGCATTTTGCCTTCTGTATTTAATTCCGATGCAATTTTTGTGTTTCATCGTCAATAAGAAGGTCCAAGGGATACAGTAAACCTGAAGTGAAGCATCAGGATCTATAACTGGTGTCACAGGAATCGTTCAAATCATAGTCAGTTAGAAGGGTAAGTCTTCCTGTACTTAAGTCGGCATAGTGCCTTTTCTATTTAATTCCGTTGCAATTTCTGTGTTTCATCGTCAATAAGAAGGACCGAGGGATACAGTTAACCTGGAGTGAAGCATCGGAGCCTATAACAAGTGTCACAGGACTGGTTCAAAAATAGACAGTAAGAAGAGTCAGTCTTCTTGAACTTAATTCGGCATTGTGCCTTTTGTATTTAATTCCGATGCAATTTCTGTGTTTCATCGTCAATAAGAAGGTCAGAGGGATACAGTAAACCCGAAGTGAAGCATCGGAATCCACAACTAGCGTCACAGGAATGGTTCAAAACATAGTCAGTACGAAGAGTTAGTCTTCTTGTACTTAGGTCGGCATTGTGCCTTTTGTATTTAATTCCGATGCAATTTGTGTGTTTCATCGTCAATAAGAAGGTCCAAGGGATACAGTAAACCTGGAGTGAAGCATCGGAATCTGTAACTAGTGTCAATGGTATGGTTCAAAATATAGACAGTAAGAAGAGTCAGTCTTCTTGTACTTAAGTCGGCATTGTGCCTTTTGTATTTAATTACGATGCAATTTCTGTGTTTCATCGTCAATAAGAAGGTCCAAGTCATACAGTAAACTTGAGGTGAAGCATCGGAATCTATAACTAGTGTCACAGGAATGGTTCAGACATAGTCAGTAAGATGAGTCAATCTTCCTGTACTTATGTCGGCATTGTACTTTTTCTATTTAATTCCGATGCAGTTTCTGTGTTTCATCGTCAATAACAAGGTCCAAGGGATACAATAAACCTGGAGTGAAGCATCGGAATCTATAACTAGTGTCAATGGAATGGTTCAAAACATAGACAGTAAGAAGAGTCAGTCTTCTTGTACTTAAGTCGGCATTGTGCCTTTTGTATTTAATTCCGATGGAATTTCTGTGTTTCATCATCAATAAGAAGGTCAGACGGGTACAGTTAACCTGAAGTGAAGCATCGGAATCTATAGCTAGTGTCACAGGGATGGTTCAAAAGATAGTCAGTAAGAAGAGTCAGACTTCTTGTCCTTAAGTCGGCATTGTGCCTTTTGTATTTAATTCCGATGCAATTCTTGTGTTTCATCATCAATAAGAAGGTCCAAGGGATACAGTAAGCCTGGAGTGAAGCATCGGAATCTATAACTAGTGTCACAGGAATGGTTCAAAACATAGACAGTAAGAAGAGTCAGTCTCCTTGTACTTAATTTTGCACTGTGCCTTTTGTATTAAATTCCGATGCAATTCTTGTGTTTCATCATCAATAAGAAGGTCCAAGGGATACAGTAATCCTGAAGTGAAGCATCGGAATTTATAACTAGTGTCAATGGTATGGTTCAAAACATAGACAGTAAGAAGAGTCAGTCTTCTTGTGCTTAAGTCGGCATTGTGCATTTTGTATTTAATTCCGATGCAATTTCTGTGTTTCATCATCAATAAGAAGGTCAGACGGGTACAGTAAACCTGAAGTGAAGCATCGGAATCTATAGATAGTGTCACAGGAATGGTTCAAAACATAGTCAGTAAGAAGAGTCAGACTTCTTGTCCTTAAGTCGGCATTGTGCATTTTGCATTTAATTCCGATGCAATTTCTGTGTTTCATCATCAATAAGAAGGTCCAAGGGATACAGTAAACCTGGAGTAAAGCATCGGAATCTATAACTAGTGTCACAGGAGTGGTTCAAAAATAGACAGTAATAAGAGTCAGTCTTCTTGAACTTAATTCGGCATTGTGAGTTTTGTATTTAATTCCGATGCAATTTCTGTGTTTCATCGTCAATAAGAAGGTCAGAGGGATACAGTAAACCTGAAGAGAAGCATCGGAATCCATAACTAGTGTCACAGGAATGGTTCAAAACATAGTCAGTAAGAAGAGTTAGTCTTCTTGTACTTATGTCGGCATTGTGCCTTTTGTATTTAATTCCGATGCAATTTCTGTGCTTCATCGTCAATAAGAAGGTCCAAGGGATACAGTAAACCTGAAGTGAAGCATCGGGATCTATAACTGGTGTCACAGGAATCGTTCAAAACATAGTCAGTAAGAAGAGTCAGTCATCTTGTACTTAAGTCGGCATAGTGCCTTTTTTTTAAATTCCGATGCAATTTGTGTGTTTCATCGTCAATAAGAATGTCCAAGGGATACAGTTAACCTGGAATGAAGCATCGGAATCTATAACTAGTGTCAATGGTATGGTTCAAAACATAGACAGTAAGAAGAGTCAGTCTTCTTGTACTTAAGTCGACATTGTGCCTTTTGTATTTAATTACGATGCAATTTCTGTGTTTCATCGTCATTAAGAAGGTCAGAGGGGTACAGATACCCGAAGTGAAGCATCGGAATCTATAGCTAGTGTCACAGGAATGGTTCAAAAATAGTCAGTAAGAAGAGTCAGACTTCTTGTCCTTAAGTCGGCATTGTGCCTTTTGTATTTAATTCCGATGCAATTCTTGTGTTTCATCATCAATAAGAAGCTCCAAGGGATACAGTAAACCTGGAGTGAAGCATCGGAAACTATAACTAGTGTCACAGGAATGGTTCAAAACATAGACAGTAAGAAGAGTCAGTCTCCTTGTACTTAATATTGCACTGTGCCTTTTGTATTTAATTCCGATGCAATTTCTGTGTTTCATCGTCAATAAGAAGGTCCAAGGGATACAGTAAACATGAAGTGAAGCATCGGATTTTATAACTAGTGTCACAGGAATGGTTCAAATCATAGTCAGTAAGAAGAGTCAGTTTTCTTGTACGTAAGTCGGCATTGTGCCTTTTCTATTTAATTCCGATGCAATTTCTGTGTTTCATCGTCAATAAGAAGGACCAAGGGATACAGTAAACCTGGAGTGAAGCATCGGAATCTGTAACTAGTGTCACAGGAATGGTTCAAATCATAGGCAGTAAGAAGAGTCAGTCTTCGTGTACTTCAGTCGGCATTTTGCCTTCTGTATTTAATTCCGATGCAATTTTTGTGTTTCATCGTCAATAAGAAGGTCCAAGGGATACAGTAAACCTGATGTGAAGCATCGGGATCTATAACTGGTGTCACAGGAATCGTTCAAATCATAGTCAGTTAGAAGGGTAAGTCTTCCTGTACTTAAGTCGGCATAGTGCCTTTTCTATTTAATTCCGATGCAATTTGTGTGTTTCATCGTTAATAAGAAGGTCCAAGGGATACAGTAAACCGGGAGTGAAGCATCGGAATCTATAACTAGTGTCAATGGTATGGTTCAAAACATAGACAGTAAGAAGAGACAGTCTTCTTGTACTTAAGTCGGCATTGTGCCTTTTCTATTTAATTCCGATGCAATTTCTGTGTTTCATCGTCAATAAGTAGGGCAGAGGGATACACTAATCCTAAAGTGAAGCATCGGAATTATAACTAGTGTCACAGGAATGGTTCAAACATAGTCAGTAAAAAGATTCAGTCTTCTTGTACTTAAGTCGGCATTGTACCTTTTCTATTTAATTTCGATGCAATTTCTGTGTTTCATCGTCAATGACAAGGTCCAAGGTATACAGTAAACCTGGAGTGAAGCATCGGAATCTATAACTAGTGTCAATGGAATGGTTGAAAACATAGACAGTAATATGAATTAGTCTTCTTGTACTTAAGTCGGCATTGTGCCTTTTGTATTTAATTCCGATGCAATTTCTGTGTTTCATCGTCAATAAGAAGGTCAGAGGGGTACAGTAAACCTGAAGTGATGCATCGGAATCTATAGATAGTGTCACAGGAATGGTTCAAAACATAGTCAGTGAGAAGAGTCAGACATCTTGTCCTTAAGTCGGCATTGTGCCTTTTGTATTTAATTCCGATGGAATTTCTGTGTTTCATCATCAATAAGAAGGTCAGACGGGTACAGTTAACCTGAAGTGAAGCATCGGAATCTATAGCTAGTGTCACAGGGATGGTTCAAAAGATAGTCAGTAAGAAGAGTCAGACTTCTTGCCTTAAGTCGGCATTGTGCCTTTTGTATTTAATTCCGATGCAATTCTTGTGTTTCATCATCAATACGAAGGTCCAAGGGATACAGTAAACCTGGAGTGAAGCATCGGAATCTATAACTAGTGTCACAGGAATGGTTCAAAACATAGACAGTAAGAAGAGTCAGTCTCCTAGTACTTAATTTTCCACTGTGCCTTTTGTATTTAATTCCGATGCAATTCTTGTGTTTCATCATCAATAAGAAGGTCCAAGGGATACAGTAAACCTGGAGTGAAGCATCGGAATCTATAACTAGTGTCACAGGTATGGTTCAAAACATAGACAGTAAGAAGAGTCAGTCTCCTAGTACTTAATTTTCCACTGTGCCTTTTGTATTTAATTCCGATGCAATTCTTGTGTTTCATCGTCAATAAGAAGGACCAAGGGATACAGTAAACCTGGAGTGAAGCATCGGAATCTGTAACTAGTGTCACAGGAATGGTTCAAATCATTGACAGTAAGAAGAGTCAGTCTTCGTGTACTTCAGTCGGCATTTTGCCTTTTGTATATAATTCCGATGCAATTTTTGTGTTTCTTCGTCAATAAGAAGGTCCAAGGGATACAGTAAACCAGAAGTGAAGCATCGGGATCTATAACTAGTGTCACAGGAATCGTTCAAATTATAGTCAGTTAGAAGGGTCAGTCTTCATGTACTTAAGTCGGCATAGTACCATTTCTATTTAATTCCGATGCAATTTCTGTGTTTCATCGTCAATAAGAAGGGCAGAGGGACACACTAATCCTAAAATGAAGCATCGGAATCTATAACTAGTGTCATAGGAAAGGTTCAAAACATAGTCAGTAAGAAGAGTCAGACTTCTTGTCCTTAAGTCGGCATTGTGCCTTTTGTATTTAATTCCGATGCAATTTCTGTGTTTCATCATCAATAAGAAGGTCCAAGGGATACAGTAAACCTGGAGTGAAGCATCGGAATCTATAACTAGTGTCACAGGAATGGTTCAAAACATAGACTGTAAGAAGAGTCAGTCTCCTTGTACTTAATTCTGCACTGTGCCTTTTGTATTTAATTCCGATGCAATTTCTGTGTTTCAACGTCAACAAGAAGGTCCAAGGGATACAGTAAACCTGGAGTGAAGCATCGGAGTCTATAACTAGTGTCACAGGAATGGTTCAAACGTAGTCAGTAAAAAGAGTCAGTTTTCTTGTACTTAAGTCGGCATTGTACCTTTTCTATTTAATTTCGATGCAATTTCTGTGTTTCATCGTCAAAAAGAAGGTCCAAGGGATAAAGTAATCCTGGAGTGTAGCATCGGAATTTATAACTAGTTTTTGAGGAATGGTTCAAAACATAGACAGTAAGAAGAGTCAGTCTTCGTTTACTTAAGTCGGCATTTTGCCTTTTGTGTTTAATTCCGATTTAATTTCTGTGTTTCATCGTCAAAAAGGAGGTCCAAGGGATACAGTAAACCTGAGGTGAAGCATCGGAATTTATAACTAGTGTCACAGGAATGGTTCAAACGTAGTCAGTAAAAAGAGTCAGTCTTCTTGTACTTAAGTCGGCATTGTACCTTTTCTATTTAATTTCGATGCAATTTCTGCGTTTCATCGTCAATGACAAGGTCCAAGGGATACAGTAAACCTGGAGTGAAGCATCGGAATCTATAACTAGTGTCAATGGAATGGTTAAAAACATAGACAGTAATATGAATTAGTCTTCTTGTACTTAAGTCGGCATTGTGCGTTTTGTATTTAATTCCGATGCAATTTCTGTGTTTCATCGTCAATAGGAAGGTCAGAGGGGTGCAGTAAACCTGAAGTGAAGCATCGGAATCTATAGATAGTGTCACAGGAATGGTTCAAAACATAGTCAGTAAGAAGAGTCAGACTTCTTGTCCTTAAGTCGGCATTGTGCCTTTTGTATTTAATTCCGATGCAATTTCTGTGTTTCATCATCAATAAGAAGGTCCAAGGGATACAGTAAACCTGAAGAGAAGCATCGGAATCCATAACTAGTGTCACAGGAATGGTTCAAAACATAGTCAGTAAGAAGAGTCAGTCTTCGTGTACTTCAGTCGGCATTTTGCCTTCTGTATTTAATTCCGATGCAATTTTTGTGTTTCATCGTCAATAAGAAGGTCCAAGGGATACAGTAAACCTGAAGTGAAGCATCAGGATCTATAACTGGTGTCACAGGAATCGTTCAAAACATAGTCAGTTAGAAGGGTAAGTCTTCCTGTACTTAAGTCGGCATAGTGCCTTTTCTATTTAATTCCGATGCAATTTGTGTGTTTCATCGTCAATAAGAAGGTCCAAGGGATACAGTAAACCGGGAGTGAAGCATCGGAATCTATAACTAGTGTCAATGGTATGGTTCAAAACATAGACAGTAAGAAGAGACAGTCTTCTTGTACTTAAGTCGGCATTGTGCCTTTTCTATTTAACTCCGATGCAATTTCTGTGTTTCATCGTCAATAAGAAGGGCAGAGGGATACACTAATCTTAAAGTGAAGCATCGGAATTATAACTAGTGTCACAGGAATGGTTCAAACGTAGTCAGTAAAAAGAGTCAGTCTTCTTGTACTTAAGTCGGCATTGTACCTTTTCTATTTAATTTCGATGCAATTTCTGTGTTTCATCGTCAATGACAAGTTCCAAGGGATACAGTAAACCTGGAGTGAAGCATCGGAATCTATAACTAGTGTCAATGGAATGGTTAAAAACATAGACAGTAATATGAATTAGTCTTCTTGTACTTAAGTCGGCATTGTGCGTTTTGTATTTAATTCCGATGCAAATTCTGTGTTTCATCGTCAATAGGAAGGTCAGAGGGGTACAGTAAACCTGAAGTGAAGCATCGGAATCTATAGATAGTGTCACAGGAATGGTTCAAAACATAGTCAGTAAGAAGAGTCAGACTTCTTGTTCTTAAGTCGGCATTGTGCCTTTTGTATTTAATTCCGATGCAATTTCTGTGTTTCATCATCAATAAGAAGGTCCAAGGGATACAGTAAACCTGGAGTGAAGCATCGGAATCTATAACTAGTGTCACAGGAATGGTTCAAAACATAGACTGTAAGAAGAGTCAGTCTCCTTGTACTTAATTCTGCACTGTGCCTTTTGTATTTAATTCCGATGCAATTTCTGTGTTTCAACGTCAATAAGAAGGTCCAAGGGATACAGTAAACCTGGAGTGAAGCTTCGGAGTCTATAACTAGTGTCACAGGAGTGGTTCAAAAATAGACAGTAATAAGAGTGAGTCTTCTAGAACTTAATTCGGCATTGTGAGTTTTGTATTTAATTCCGATGCAATTTCTGTGTTTCATCGTCAATAAGAAGGTCAGAGGGATACAGTAAAACTGAAGAGAAGCATCGGAATCAATAACTAGTGTCACAGGAATGGTTCAAATCATAGTCAGTAAGAAGAGTTAGTCTTCTTGTACTTATGTCGGCACTGTGCCTTTTGTATTTAATTACGACGCAATTTCTGTGTTTCATCGTCATTAAGAAGGTCAGAGGGGTACAGTTAACCTGAAGTGAAGCATCGGAATCTATAGATAGTGTCACAGGAATGGTTCAAAACATAGTCAGTAAGAAGAGTCAGACTTCTTGTCCTTAAGTCGGCAATGTGCCTTTTGTATTTAATTCCGATGCAATTTCTGTGTTTCATCGTCAATAAGAAGGTCAGAGGGATACAGTAAACCTGAAGAGAAGCATCGGAATCCATAACTAGTATCACAGGAATGGTTCAAAACATAGTCAGTAAGAAGAGTTAGTCTTCTTGTACTTATGTCGGCATTGTGCCTTTTGTATTTAATTCCGATGCAATTTCTGTGTTTCATCGTCAATAAGAAGTTCCAAGGGATACAGTAAACCTGAAGTGAAGCATCGGGATCTATAACTGGTATCACTGGAATCGTTCAAAACATAGTCAGTAAGAAGAGTCAGTCATCTTGTACTTAAGTCGGCATAGTGCCTTTTTTTTTAATTCCGATGCAATTTGTGTGTTTCATCGTCAATAAGAAGGTCCAAGGGATACAGTTAACCTGGAATGAAGCATCGGAATCTATAACTAGTGTCAATGGTATGGTTCAAAACATAGACAGTAAGAAGAGTCAGTCTTCTTGTACTTAAGTCGACATTGCGCCTTTTGTATTTAATTACGATGCAATTACTGTGTTTCATCGTCATTAAGAAGGTCAGAGGGGTACAGTTAACCTGAAGTGAAGCATCGGAATCTATAGCTAGTGTCACAGGAATGGTTCAAAAGATAGTCAGTAAGAAGAGTCAGACTTCTTGTCCTTAAGTCGGCATTGTGCCTTTTGTATTTAATTCCGATGCAATTCTTGTGTTTCATCATCAATAAGAAGCTCCAAGGGATACAGTAAACCTGGAGTGAAGCATCGGAATCTATAACTAGTGTCACAGGAATGGTTCAAAACATAGACAGTAAGAAGAGTCAGTCTCCATGTACTTAATTTTGCACTGTGCCTTTTGTATTTAATTCCGATGCAATTTCTGTGTTTCATCGTCAATAAGAAGGTCCAAGGGATACAGTAAACATGAAGTGAAGCATCGGAATTTATAACTAGTGTCACAGGAATGGTTCAAAACATAGTCAGTAAGAAGAGTCAGTCTTCTTGTCCTTAAGTCGGCATTGTGCCTTTTCTATTGAATTCCGATGCAATTTCTGTGTTTCATCGTCAATAAGAAGGACCAAGGGATACAGTAAACCTGGAGTGAAGCATCGGAATCTGTAACTAGTGTCACAGGAATGGTTCAAATCATAGGCAGTAAGAAGAGTCAGTCTTCGTGTACTTCAGTCGGCATTTTGCCTTCTGTATTTAATTCCGATGCAATTTCTGTGTTTCATCGTCAATAAAAAGGTCAGAGGGATACAGTAAACCTGAAGTGGAGCATCGGAATCCATAACTAGTGTCACAGGAATGGTTCAAAACATAGTCAGTAAGAAGAGTTAGTCTTCTTGTACTTATGTCGGCATTGTGCCTTTTGTATTGAATTCCGATGCAATTTCTGTGTTTCATCGTCAATAAGAAGATCCAAGGGATACAGTAAACCTGAAGTGAAGCACCAGAATTTATAACTAGTGTCACAGGAATGGTTCAAAACATAGTCAGTAAGAAGAGTCAGCTTTCTTGTACATAAGTCGGCATTGTGCCTTTTCTATTTAATTCCGATGCAATTTCTGTGTTTCTTCGTCGATAAGAAGGACCAAGGGCTACAGTAAACCTGGAGTGAAGCATCGGAGTCTATAACTAGTGTCACAGGAGTGGTTCAAAAATAGACAGTAATAAGTGTCAGTCATCTTGTACTTAAGTCGGCATAGTGCCTTTTCTATTTATTTCCGATGCAATTTCTGTGTTTTATCGTCAATAAGAAGGTCCAAGGGATACAGTAAACCTGGAATGAAGCATCGGAATCTATAACTAGTGTCAGTGGTATGTTTCAAAACATAGACAGTAAGAAGAGTCAGTCTTCTTGTGCTTAAGTCGGCATTGTGCCTTTTGTATTTAATTACGATGCAATTTCTGTGTTTCATCGTCATTAAGATGGTCAGAGGGGTACAGTTAACCTGAAGTGAAGCATCGGAATCTATAGCTAGTGTCACAGGAATGGTTCAAAAGATAGTCAGTAAGAAGAGTCAGACTTCTTGTCCTTAAGTCGGCATTGTGCCTTTTGTATTTAATTCGGATGCCATTTCTGCATTTCATCGTCAATAAGAAGGGCAGAGGGATACACTAATACTAAATTGAAGCGTCGGAATCTATAACTAGTGTCACAGGAAAGGTTCAAAACAAAGTCAGTAAGAAGAGCCAGTCTTCTTGTCCTTAAGTCGGCATTGTGCCGTTTGTATTTAATTCCGATGCAGTTTCTGTGTTTCATCGTCAACAAGAAGGTCCAAGGGATAAAGTAAACCTGGAGTGTAGCATCGGAATTTATAACTAGTTTTTGAGGAATGGTTCAAAACATAGACAGTAAGAAGAGTCAGTCTTCGTTTACTTGAGTCGGCATTTTGCCTTTTGTGTTTAATTCCGATTTAATTTCTGTGTTTCATCGTGAATAAGAAGGTCAGAGGGGTACAGTAAACCTGAAGTGAAGCATCGGAATCTATAGATAGTGTCACAGGAATGGTTCAAAACATAGTCAGTAAGAAGAGTCAGACTTCTTGTCCTTAAGTCGGCAATGTGCCTTTTGTGTTTAATTCCGATGCAATTTCTGTGTTTCATCGTCAATAAGAAGGTCGGAGGGATACAGTAAACCTGGAGAGAAGCATCGGAATCCATAACTAGTATCACAGGAATGGTTCAAAACATAGTCAGTAAGAAGAGTTAGTCTTCTTGTACTTATGTCGGCATTGTGCCTTTTGTATTTAATTCCGATGCAATTTCTGTGTTTCATCGTCAATAAGAAGTTCCAAGGGATACAGTAAACCTGAAGTGAAGCATCGGGATCTATAACTGGTGTCACTGGAATCGTTCAAAACATAGTCAGTAAGAAGAGTCAGTCATCTTGTACTTAAGGCATAGTGCCTTTTTTTTTAATTCCGATGCAATTTGTGTGTTTCATCGGCAATAAGAAGGTCCAAGGGATACAGTTAACCTGGAATGAAGCATCGGAATCTATAACTAGTGTCAATGGTATGGTTCAAAACATAGACAGTAAGAAGAGTCAGTCTTCTTGTACTTAAGTCGACATTGTGCCTTTTGTATTTAATTACGATGCAATTTCTGTGTTTCATCGTCATTAAGAAGGTCAGAGGGGTACAGTTAACCTGAAGTGAAGCATCGGAATCTATAGCTAGTGTCACAGGAATGGTTCAAAAGATAGTCAGTAAGAAGAGTCAGACTTCTTGTCCTTAAGTCGGCATTGTGCCTTTTGTATTTAATTCCGATGCAATTCTTGTGTTTCATCATCAATAAGAAGCTCCAAGGGATACAGTAAACCTGGAGTGAAGCATCGGAATCTATAACTAGTGTCACAGGAATGGTTCAAAACATAGACAGTAAGAAGAGTCAGTCTCCATGTACTTAATTTTGCACTGTGCCTTTTGTATTTAATTCCGATGCAATTTCTGTGTTTCATCGTCAATACGAAGGTCCCAAGGGATACAGTAAACATGAAGTGAAGCATCGGAAATTATAACTAGTGTCACAGGAATGGTTCAAAACATAGTCAGTAAAAAGAGTCAGTCTTCTTGTACTTAAGTCGGCATTGTGCCTTTTCTATTTAATTCCGATGCAATTTCTGTGTTTCATCGTCAATAAGAAGGACCAAGGGATACAGTAAACCTGGAGTGAAGCATCGGAATCTGTAACTAGTGTCACAGGAATGGTTCAAAACATAGTCAGTAAGAAGAGTTAGTCTTCTTGTACTTATGTCGGCATTGTGCCTTTTGTATTGAATTCCGATGCAATTTCTGTGTTTCATCGTCAATAAGAAGGTCCAAGGGATACAGTAAACCTGGAGTGAAGCAACGGAATCTGTAGCTAGTGTCACAGGAATGGTTCAAATCACAGACAGTAAGAAGAGTCAGTCTTCGTGTACTTCAGTCGGCATTTTGCATTTTGTATTTAATTCCGATGCAATTTTTGTGTTTCATCGTCTAGAAGAAGGTCCAAGGGATACAGTAAACCTGAAGTGAAGCATCGGGATCTATAACTGGTGTCACAGGAATCGTTCAAAACATAGTCAGTAAGAAGAGTCAGTCATCTTGTACTTAAGTCGGCATAGTGCCTTTTCTATTTATTTCCGATGCAATTTCTGTGTTTCATCGTCAATAAGAAGGTCCTAGGGATACAGTAAACCTGGAATGAAGCATCGGAATCTATAACTAGTGTCAATGGTATGGTTCAAAACATAGACAGTAAGAAGAGTCAGTCTTCTTATACTTAAGTCGGCATTGTGCCTTTTGTATTTAATTCCGATGCAATTTGTGTGTTTCATCGTCAATAAGAAGGTCCAAGGGATACAGTAAACCTGGAGTGAAGCATCGGAATCTATAACTAGTGACAATGGTATGGTTCAAAACATAGACAGTAAGAAGACACAGTCTTCTTGTACTTAAGTCGGCATTGTGCCTTTTCTATTTAATTCCGATGCAATTTCTGTGTTTCATCGTCAATAAGAAGGGCAGAGGGATACAGTAAACCTGGAGTGAAGCATCGGAATCTATAACTAGTGTCAATGGTATGGTTCAAAACATAGACAGTAAGAAGAGACAGTCTTCTTGTACTTAAGTCGGCATTGTGCCTTTTCTATTTAATTCCGATGCAATTTCTGTGTTTCATCGTCAATAAGAAGGGCAGAGGGATACACTAATCCTAAAGTGAAGCATCGGAATTATAACTAGTGTCACAGGAATGGTTCAAACATAGTCAGTAAAAAGAGTCAGTCTTCTTGTACTTAAGTCGGCATTGTACCTTTTCTATTTAATTTCGATGCAATTTCTGTGTTTCATCGTCAATGACAAGGTCCAAGGTATACAGTAAACCTGGAGTGAAGCATCAGAATCTATAACTAGTGTCAATGGAATGGTTAAAACATAGACAGTAATATGAATTAGTCTTCTTGTACTTAAGTCGGCATTGTGCCTTTTCTATTTAATTCCGATGCAATTTCTGTGTTTCATCGTCAATAAGAAGGACCAAGGGATACAGTAAACCTGGAGTGAACCATCGGAGTCTATAACTGGTGTCACAGGAGTGGTTCAAAAATAGACAGTAATAAGTGTCACTCTTCTTGAACTTAATTCGGCATTGTGCCTTTTGTATTTAATTCCGATGCAATTTGTGTGTTTCATCGTCAATAAAAAGGTCAGAGGGATACAGTAAAACTGAAGTGGAGCATCGGAATCCATAACTAGTGTCACAGGAATGGTTCAAAACATAGTAAGTAAGAAGAGTTAGTCTTCTTGTACTTATGTCGGCATTGTGACTTTTGTATTGAATTCCGATGCAATTTCTGTGTTTCATCGTCAATAAGAAGGTCCAAGGGATACAGTAAACCTTTAGTGAAGCATCGGAATCTGTAGCTAGTGTCACAGGAATGGTCCAAATCACAGACAGTAAGAAGAGTCAGTCTTCGTGTACTTCAGTCGGCATTTTGCCTTTTGTAGTTAATTCCGATGCAATTTTTGTGTTTCATCGTCTAGAAGAAGGTCCAAGGGATACAGTAAACCTGAAGTGAAGCATCGGGATCTATAACTGGTGTCACAGGAATCGTTCAAAACATAGTCAGTAAGAAGAGTCAGTCATCTTGTACTTAAGTCGGCATAGTGCCTTTTATATTTATTTCCGATGCAATTTCTGTGTTTCATCGTCAATAAGAAGGTCCAAGGGATACAGTAAACCTGGAATGAAGCATCGGAATCTATAACTAGTGTCAATGGTATGGTTCAAAACATAGACAGTAAGAAGAGTCAGTCTTCTTGTACTTAAGTCGGCATTGTGCCTTTTGTATTTAATTACGATGCAATTTCTGTGTTTCATCGTCATTAAGATGGTCAGAGGGGTACAGTAAACCTGAAGTGAAGCATCGGAATCTATAGATAGTGTCACAGGAATGGTTCAAAACACAGTCAGTAAGAAGAGTCAGACTTCTTGTCCTTAAGTCGGCATTGTGCATTTTGTATTTAATTCCGATGCAATTTCTGTGTTTCATCATCAATAAGAAGGTCCAAGGGATACAGTAAACCTGGAGTAAAGCATCGGAATGTATAACTAGTGTCACAGGAATGGTTCAAAACATAGACTGTAAGAAGAGTCAGTCTCCTTGTACTTAATTCTGCACTGTGCCTTTTGTATTTAATTCCGATGCAATTTCTGTGTTTCAACGTCAATAAGAAGGTCCAAGGGATACAGTAAACCTGGAGTGAAGCATCGGAGTCTATAACTAGTGTCACAGGAGTGGTTCAAAAATAGACAGTAATAAGAGTCAGTCTTCTTGAACTTAATTCGGCATTGTGAGTTTTTGTATTTAATTCCGATGCAATTTCTGTGTTTCATCGTCAATAAGAATGTCCAAGGGATACAGTTAACCTGGAATGAAGCATCGGAATCTATAACTAGTGTCAATGGTATGGTTCAAAACATAGACAGTAAGAAGAGTCAGTCTTCTTGTACTTAAGTCGGCATTGTGCCTTTTGTATTTAATTACGATGCAATTTCTGTGTTTTATCGTCATTAAGAAGGTCAGAGGGGTACAGTTAACCTGAAGTGAAGCATCGGAATCTATAGCTAGTGTCACAGGAATGGTTCAAAAGATAGTCAGTAAGAAAAGTCAGACTTCTTATCCTTAAGTCGGCATTGTGCCTTTTGTATTTAATTCCGATGCAATTCTTGTGTTTCATCATCAATAAGAAGCTCCAAGGGATACAGTAAACCTGGAGTGAAGCATCGGAATCTATAACTAGTGTCACAGGAATGGTTCAAAACTTAGACAGTAAGAAGAGTCAGTCTCCTTGTACTTAATATTGCACTGTGCCTTTTGTATTTAATTCCGATGCAATTTCTGTGTTTCATCGTCAATAAGAAGGTCCAAGGGATACAGTAAACATAAAGTGAAGCATCGGATTTTATAACTAGTGTCACAGGAATGGTTCAAATCATAGTCAGTAAGAAGAGTCAGTCTTCTTGTACTTAAGTCGGCATTGTGCCTTTTCTATTTAATTCCGATGCAATTTCTGTGTTTCATCGTCAATAAGAAGGACCAAGGGATACAGTAAACCTGGAGTGAAGCATCGGAATCTGTAACTAGTGTCACAGGAATGGTTCAAATCATAGTCAGTAAGAAGAGTCAGTCTTCGTGTACTTCAGTCGGCATTTTGCCTTCTGTATTTAATTCCGATTCAATTTTTGTGTTTCATCGTCAATAAGAAGGTCCAAGGGATACAGTAAACCTGAAGTGAAGCATCGGGATCTATAACTGGTGTCACAGGAATCGTTCAAATCATAGTCAGTTAGAAGGGTAAGTCTTCCTGTACTTAAGTCGGCATAGTGCCTTTTCTATTTAATTCCGATGCAATTTGTGTGTTTCATCGTCAATAAGAAGGTCCAAGGGATACAGTAAACCGGGAGTGAAGCATCGGAATCTATAACTAGTGTCAATGGTATGGTTCAAAACATAGACAGTAAGAAGAGACCGTCTTCTTGTACTTAAGTCGGCATTGTGCCTTTTCTACTTAATTCCGATGCAATTTCTGTGTTTCATCGTCAATAAGAAGGGCAGAGGGATACACTAATCCTAAAGTGAAGCATCGGAATTATAACTAGTGTCACAGGAATGGTTCAAACATAGTCAGTAAAAAGATTCAGTCTTCTTGTACTTAAGTCGGCATTGTACATTTTCTATTTAATTTCGATGCAATTTCTGTGTTTCATCGTCAATGACAAGGTCCAAGGTATACAGTAAACCTGGAGTGAAGCATCGGAATCTATAACTAGTGTCAATGGAATGGTTAAAAACATAGACAGTAATATGAATTAGTCTTCTTGTACTTAAGTCGGCATTGTGCCTTTTGTATTTAATTCCGTTGCAATTTCTGTGTTTCATCGTCAATAAGAAGGTCAGAGGGGTACAGTAAACCTGAAGTGATGCATCGGAATCTATAGATAGTGTCACAGGAATGGTTCAAAACATAGTCAGTAAGAAGAGTCAGACATCTTGTCCTTAAGTCGGCATTGTGCCTTTTGTATTTAATTCCGATGGAATTTCTGTGTTTCATCATCAATAAGAAGGTCAGACGGGTACAGTTAACCTGAAGTGAAGCATCGGAATCTATAGCTAGTGTCACAGGGATGGTTCAAAAGATAGTCAGTAAGAAGAGTCAGACTTCTTGTCCTTAAGTCGGCATTGTGCCTTTTGTATTTAATTCCGATGCAATTCTTGTGTTTCATCATCAATACGAAGGTCCAAGGGATACAGTAACCCTGGAGTGAAGCATCGGAATCTACAACTAGTGTCACAGGAATGGTTCAAAACATAGACAGTAAGAAGAGTCAGTCTCCTTGTACTTAATTTTGCACTGTGCCTTTTGTATTTAATTCCGATGCAATTCTTGTGTTTCATCATCAATAAGAAGGTCCAAGGGATACAGTAATCCTGAAGTGAAGCATCGGAATTTAGAACTAGTGTCAATGGTATGGTTCAAAACATAGACAGTAAGAAGAGTCAGTCTTCTTGTGCTTAAGTCGGCATTGTGCCTTTCCTATTTAATTCCGATGCAATTTCTGTGTTTCATCGTCAATAAGAAGGACCAAGGGATACAGTAAACCTGGAGTGAAGCATCGGAATCTGTAACTAGTGTCACAGGAATGGTTCAAATCATTGACAGTAAGAAGAGTCAGTCTTCGTGTACTTCAGTCGGCATTTTGCCTTTTGTATATAATTCCGATGCAATTTTTGTGTTTCATCGTCAATAAGAAGGTCCAAGGGATACAGTAAACCAGAAGTGAAGCATCGGGATCTATAACTAGTGTCACAGGAATCGTTCAAATCATAGTCAGTTAGAAGGGTCAGTCTTCATGTACTTAAGTCGGCATAGTACCATTTCTATTTAATTCCGATGCAATTTCTGTGTTTCATCGTCAATAAGAAGGGCAGAGGGATACACTAATCCTAAAGTGAAGCATCGGAATCTATAACTAGTGTCACAGGAAAGGTTCAAAACAAAGTCAGTAAGAAGAGCCAGTCTTCTTGTCCTTAAGACGGCATTGTGCCGTTTGTATTTAATTCCGATGCAGTTTCTGTGTTTCATCGTCAAAAAGAAGGTCCAAGGGATAAAGTAAACCTGGAGTGTAGCATCGGAATTTATAACTAGTTTTTGAGGAATGGTTCAAAACATAGACAGTAAGAAGAGTCAGTCTTCGTTTACTTAAGTCGGCATTTTGCCTTTTGTGTTTAATTCCGATTTAATTTCTGTGTTTCATCGTCAAAAAGAAGGTCCAAGGGATACAGTAAACCTGAGGTGAAGCATCGGAATTTATAACTAGTGTCACAGGAATGGTTCAAACGTAGTCAGTAAAAAGAGTCAGTCTTCTTGTACTTAAGTCGGCATTGTACCTTTTCTATTTAATTTCGATGCAATTTCTGTGTTTCATCGTCAATGACAAGGTCCAAGGGATACAGTAAACCTGGAGTGAAGCATCGGAATCTATAACTAGTGTCAATGGAATGGTTAAAAACATAGACAGTAATATGAATTAGTCTTCTTGTACTTAAGTCGGCATTGTGCGTTTTGTATTTAATTCCGATGCAATTTCTGTGTTTCATCGTCAATAGGAAGGTCAGAGGGGTGCAGTAAACCTCAAGTGAAGCATCGGAATCTATAGATAGTGTCACAGGAATGGTTCAAAACATAGTCAGTAAGAAGTGTCAGACTTCTTGTCCTTAAGTCGGCATTGTGCCTTTTGTATTTAATTCCGATGAAATTTCTGTGTTTCATCATCAATAAGAAGGTCCAAGGGATACAGTAAACCTGGAGTGAAGCATCGGAATCTATAACTAGTGTCACAGGAATGGTTCAAAACATAGACTGTAAGAAGAGTCAGTCTCCTTGTACTTAATTCTGCACTGTGCCTTTTGTATTTAATTCCGATGCAATTTCTGTGTTTCAACGTCAACAAGAAGGTCCAAGGGATACAGTAAACCTGGAGTGAAGCATCGGAGTCTATAACTAGTGTCACAGGAGTGGTTCAAAAATAGTTAGTAATAAGAGCCAGTCTTCTTGAACTTAATTCGGCATTGTGAGTTTTGTATTTAATTCCGATGCAATTTCTGTGTTTCATCGTCAATAAGAAGGTCAGAGGGATACAGTAAACCTGAAGAGAAGCATCGGAATCCATAACTAGTGTCACAGGAATGGTTCTAAACATAGTCAGTAAGAAGAGTTAGTTTTCTTGTACTTATGTCAGCATTGTGCCTTTTGTATTTAATTCCGATGCAATTTCTGTGTTTCATCGTCAATACGAAGGTCCAAGGGATACAGTAAACCTGAAGTGAAGCATCGGGATCTATAACTGGTGTCACAGGAATCGTTCAAAACATAGTCAGTAAGAAGAGTCAGTCATCTTGTACTTAAGTCGGCATAGTGCCTTTTTTTTTTAATTCCGATGCAATTTGTGTGTTTCATCGTCAATAAGAATGTCCAAGGGATACAGTTAACCTGGAATGAAGCATCGGAATCTATAACTAGTGTCAATGGTATGGTTCAAAACATAGACAGTAAGATGAGTCAGTCTTCTTGTACTTAAGTCGACATTGTGCTTTTGTATTTAATTACGACGCAATTTCTGTGTTTCATCGTCATTAAGAAGGTCAGAGGGGTACAGTTAACCTGAAGTGAAGCATCGGAATCTATAGCTAGTGTCACAGGAATATTTCAAAAGATAGTCAGTAAGAAGAGTCAGACTTCTTGTCCTTAAGTCGGCATTGTGCCTTTTGTATTTAATTCCGATGCAATTCTTGTGTTTCATCATCAATAAGAAGCTCCAAGGGATACAGTAAACCTGGAGTGAAGCATCGGAATCTATAACTAGTGTCACAGGAATGGTTCAAAACATAGACAGTAAGAAGAGTCAGTCTCCATGTACTTAATTTTGCACTGTGCCTTTTGTATTTAATTCCGATGCAATTTCTGTGTTTCATCGTCAATAAGAAGGTCCAAGGGATACAGCAAACATGAAGTGAAGCATCGGAATTTATAACTAGTGTCTCAGGAATGGTTCAAATCATAGTCAGTAAGAAGAGTCAGTCTTCTTGTACTTTAGTCGGCATTGTGCCTTTTGTATTTAATTCCGATGCAATTCTTGTGTTTCATCATCAATAAGAAGCTCCAAGGGATACAGTAAACCTGGAGTGAAGCATCGGAATCTGTAGCTAGTGTCACAGGAATGGTTCAAATCACAGACAGTAAGAAGAGTCAGTCTTCGTGTACTTCAGTCGGCATTTTGCCTTCTGTATTTAATTCCGATGCAATTTCTGTGTTTCATCGTCAATAAAAAGGTCAGAGGGATACAGTAAACCTGAAGTGGAGCATCGGAATCCATAACTAGTGTCACAGGAATGGTTCAAAACATAGTCAGTAAGAAGAGTTAGTCTTCTTGTACTTATGTCGGCATTGTGCCTTTTGTATTGAATTCCGAAGCAATTTCTGTGTTTCATCGTCAATAAGAAGGTCTAAGGGATACAGTAAACCTGGAGTGAAGCAACGGAATCTGTAGCTAGTGTCACAGGAATGGTTCAAATCACAGTCAGTAAGAAGAGTCAGTCTTCGTGTACTTCAGTCGGCATTTTGCCTTTTGTATTTAATTCCGATGCAATTTTTGTGTTTCATCGTCCAGAAGAAGGTCCAAGGGATACAGTAAACCTGAAGTGAAGCATCGGGATCTATAACTGGTGTCACAGGAATCGTTCAAATCATAGTCAGTAAGAAGAGTCAGTCATCTTGTACTTAAGTCGGCATAGTGCCTTTT